>NC_089865.1:22597253-23797253 GCF_036373705.1 Amia ocellicauda
GTTTGAGGGTCAGAACTGACCTTGGTTTCAAGACCTTGATGAATTGTAAAGTTTTCTTGCAAATATTCATGTAATTTCTTGACGTAATGACAGAGAATGCCCTAAAGTATAATGTGGGAGCTTTTCAAACTGAAGAATCTTGATTTGGATGGTTTTGCATTATCTTCATTCTGTTAAAGTTTGTTGTGTTCAGCTGCATTAGATATGCTTACAAATGCAATTTTACATCATTTCTTGTGATTCAGGTCAGAACAGACATGATTTCAAAAAGTTTGATTAAATTTTAATGTTTTCTAGGAAATATTCATGTATACTCTTCACCTAATGACAGAGAATGCCCTAAAGTATAGTGTGGGAGAATATCAGACTGAGAGAATCATGTTTTGGATGGTTTTGCATTATCTTCATTCTGTAAAGTTAGATTTGTTCAACTGCATTACATATGCTAACAATGCAATTTTACAACATTTCTTGTTGTTTCAGGTCAGAACTGACATGGTTTCAAGACTTTGATGAATTGTAATGTTTTCTTTCAAATATTCATATAAACTCATCACCTTTGACAGAGAATGCCCTAAAGTATAGTGTGGGAGCAAATCAGACTGAAAGAAACTTATTTTGGATGGTATTGCAATTTCTTCATTTCTGTAAAGTTTGATGTGTTCAACTGCATTACATATGCTTACAAATGCAATTTTTCAACATTTCTTGTTGTTTCAGGTCAGAACAGACATGATTTCAAGAGATTGATTATTGTATGTTTTCTAGCAAAAATTATGTATACTCTTCACCTATGACAGAGAATGCCCTAAAGTATAGTGTGGGAACATATCAGACTGAAAGAAACTTATTTTGGATGGTTTTGCAATTCATTGATTCTGTAAAGTTTGATGTACTCAATTGCATTACATATGCTTACAAATGCATTTTTTCATCATTTCTTGTTGTTTCAGGTCAGAACTGACTTGGTTTCAAGAGTTTGATGAATTGTAAAGTTTTCTTGCAAATATTCATGTAAACTCTTGACGTATGACAGAGAATGCCCTAAAGTATAATGTGGGAGCTTTTCAAACTGAAAGAATCTTGATTTGGATGGTTTTGTATTATCTTCATTCTGTAAAGTTTATGTGGTCAGCTGCATTAGATATGCTTACAAATGCAAATTTACATCATTTCTTGTTGATTCAGGTCAGAACTGAACTTGGTTTCAAGACTTTGATGAAATGTAATGTCTTCTTGCAAAAATTAATGTAAACTCATTCACTTATGACAGAGATTTCCCTAAAGTATAGTGTGGGAGAATATCAGACTGAGAGAATCATGTTTTGGATGGTTTTGCAATATCTTCATTCTATAAAGTTTGATGTGTTCAACTGCATTACATATGCTTACAAATGCAATTTTACTACATTTATTGTTTTTTCAGGTCAGAACTGACATGATTTCAAGAGTTTGATTAATTGTAATGTTTTTAGCAAATATTCATGTATACTCTTCACCTATGACAGAGAGTGCTCTAAAAGTATAGTGTGGGAGCATATCAGACTGAAAGAAGCTTGTTTTGGATGGTTTCACAATAACTTCATTCTGTAAAGTTTGATGTACTCAATTGCTATACATATGCTTACAAATGGAATTTTACAACATTTCATGTTGTTTCAGGTCAGAACTGACTTGGTTTCAAGAGTTTGATGAATTGTATGTTATCTTGCAAATATACATGTAAACTCTACACCTTTGACAGAGAGTGCTCTAAAGTATAGTGTGGGAGCATATCAGACTGAAAGAAGCTTGTTTTGGATGGTTTTGCAATATCTTCATTCTGTGAAGTTTGATGTGCTCAATTGCAATACATATGCTTACATATTGAATTTTACAACATTTCATGTTGTTTCAGGTCAGAACTGACTTGGTTTCAAGAGTTGGATAAATTGTAATGTTATCTTGCATATATACATGTAAACTCTTCACCTATGACAGAGAGAGCTCTAAAGTATAGTGTGGGAGCATATCAGACTGAAAGAAGCTTGTTTTGGATGGTTTTGCAATAACTTCATTCTGTAAAGTTTGATGTGCTCAATTGCAATACATATGCTTACAAATGGAATTTTACAACATTTCATGTTGTTTCAGGTCAGAACTGACTTGGTTTCAAGAGTTTGATGAATTGCAATGTTATCTTGCAAATATACATGTAAACTCTTCACCTATGACAGAGAGTGCTCTAAAGTATAGTGTGGGAGCATATCAGACTGAAAGAAGCTTGTTTTGGATGGTTTTGCAATATCTTCATTCTGTGAAGTTTGATGTGCTCAATTGCAATACATATGCTTACAAATGCAATTTACAACATTTCTTGTTTTTTCAGGTCAGAACTGACATGATTTCAAGAGTTTGATTAATTGTAATGTTTTTTAGTAAATATTCATGTATACTCTTCACCTATGACACAGAGTGCCCTAAAGTATAGTGTGGGAGCATATCAGACTGAAAGAAACTTATTTTGGATGGTTTTGCAATTTCTTCATTCTGTAAAGATTGATTCGTTCAGCTGCATTACATATGCTTAGAAATGCAATTTCACAGCATTTCTTGATGTTTCAGGTCAGAACTGACATGGTTTCAAGACGTTGATTAATTGTAATGTATTCTTTCAAATATTCATGTAAACTCCTCACCTTTGACAGAGAATGCCCTAAAGTATAGTGTGGGAGCATATCAGACTGAAAGAAACTTATTTTGGATGGTATTGCAATTTCTTCATTCTGTAAAGTTTGATTTGTTCTGCAGCATTAGATGTGCTTTGAAATGCAATTTTTCATCATTTCTTGTTGTTTCAGATCAGAAACTGACTTGGTTTCAAGACTTTGATGAATTTTAATGTTTTCTTGCATATATTCATGTAAACTCCTCACGTTTGACAGAGAATGCCCTAAAGTATAGTGTGGGAGCATATCAGACTGAAAGAAACTTATTTTGGTTGATATTGCAATTAATTGATTCTGTAAAATTTGATTTGTTCAACTGCATTACATATGCTTACAAATGCAATTTTACAACATTTCTTGTTGTTTCAGGTCAGAACTGACGTGATTTCAAGAGTTTGATTAATTCTAATGTTTTCTTGCAAATATTCATGTAAACTCTTGACGTATGACAGAGAATGCCCTAAAATTGTGGGAGAATATCAGACTGAGAGAATCATTTTTTGGATGGTTTTGCATGATCTTCATTCTGTAAAGTTTGATTCGTTCAAATGCATTAGATATGCTTACAAATGCAATTTTTCATCATTTCTTGTTGTTTGAGGTCAGAACTGACTTGGTTTCAAGACTTTGATGAATTGTAAAGTTTTCTTGCAAATATTCATGTAATTTCTTGACGTATGACAGAGAATGCCCTAAAGTATAATGTGGGAGCTTTTCAAACTGAAGAATCTTGATTTGGATGGTTTTGCATTATCTTCATTCTGTAAAGTTTGTTGTGTTCAGCTGCATTAGATATGCTTACAAATGCAATTTTACATCATTTCTTGTTGATTCAGGTCAGAACAGACATGATTTCAAAAGTTTGATTAATTTTAATGTTTTCTAGGAAATATTCATGTATACTCTTCACCTATGACAGAGAATGCCCTAAAGTATAGTGTGGGAGAATATCAGACTGAGAGAATCATGTTTTGGATGGTTTTGCATTATCTTCATTCTGTAAAGTTTGATTTGTTCAACTGCATTACATATGCTAACAAATGCAATTTTACAACATTTCTTGTTGTTTCAGGTCAGAACTGACATGGTTTCAAGACTTTGATGAATTGTAATGTTTTCTTTCAAATATTCATATAAACTCATCACCTTTGACAGAGAATGCCCTAAAGTATAGTGTGGGAGCAAATCAGACTGAAAGAAACTTATTTTGGATGGTATTGCAATTTCTTCATTCTGTAAAGTTTGATGTGTTCAACTGCATTACATATGCTTACAAATGCAATTTTTCAACATTTCTTGTTGTTTCAGGTCAGAACAGACATGATTTCAAGAGATTGATTAATTGTAATGTTTTCTAGCAAAAATTAATGTATACTCTTCACCTATGACAGAGAATGCCCTAAAGTATAGTGTGGGAACATATCAGACTGAAAGAAACTTATTTTGGATGGTTTTGCAATTCATTGATTCTGTAAAGTTTGATGTACTCAATTGCATTACATATGCTTACAAATGCATTTTTTCATCATTTCTTGTTGTTTCAGGTCAGAACTGACTTGGTTTCAAGAGTTTGATGAATTGTAAAGTTTTCTTGCAAATATTCATGTAAACTCTTGACGTATGACAGAGAATGCCCTAAAGTATAATGTGGGAGCTTTTCAAACTGAAAGAATCTTGATTTGGATGGTTTTGTATTATCTTCATTCTGTAAAGTTTATTGTGTTCAGCTGCATTAGATATGCTTACAAATGCAAATTTACATCATTTCTTGTTGATTCAGGTCAGAACTGACTTGGTTTCAAGACTTTGATGAAATGTAATGTCTTCTTGCAAAAATTAATGTAAACTCTTCACTTATGACAGAGATTTCCCTAAAGTATAGTGTGGGAGAATATCAGACTGAGAGAATCATGTTTTGGATGGTTTTGCAATATCTTCATTCTATAAAGTTTGATGTGTTCAACTGCATTACATATGCTTACAAATGCAATTTTACTACATTTATTGTTTTTTCAGGTCAGAACTGACATGATTTCAAGAGTTTGATTAATTGTAATGTTTTTTAGCAAATATTCATGTATACTCTTCACCTATGACAGAGAGTGCCCTAAAGTATAGTGTGGGAGCATATCAGACTGAAAGAAACTTATTTTGGATGGTTTTGCAATTTCTAAATTCTGTAAAGATTGATTCGTTCAGCTGCATTACATATGCTTAGAAATGCAATTTTACAACATTTCTTGTTTTTTCAGGTCAGAACTGACTTGGTTTCAAGACTTTGATGAATTGTAATGTTTTCTTGCAAATATTCATGTAAACTCTTGACGTATGACAGAGAATGCCCTAAAGTATAGTGTGGGTGCTTATCAATCTGAGAGAATCATGATTTGGATGGTTTTGCTTTATCTTCATTCTGTAAAATTTGATGTGTTCAGCTGCATTACATATGCTTTGAAATGCAATTTTATAACATTTCTTGATGTTTCAGGTCAGAACTGACATGGTTTCAAGACTTTGATGAATTGTAATGTTTTCTTGCAAATATTCATGTAAACTCTTGACGTATGACAGAGAATGCCCTAAAGTATAGTGTGGGAGAATATCAGACTGAGAGAATCATGTTTTGGATGGTTTTGCAATATCTTCATTCTGTAAAGTTTGATGTGTTCAACTGCATTACATATGCTTACAAATGCAATTTTTCAACATTTCTTGTTGTTTCAGGTCAGAACAGACATGATTTCAAGAGATTGATTAATTGTAATGTTTTCTAGCAAAAATTAATGTATACTCTTCACCTATGACAGAGAATGCCCTAAAGTATAGTGTGGGAGCATATCAGACTGAAACAAACTTATATTGGATGGTTTTGCAATTCATTGATTCTGTAAAGTGTGATGTACTCAATTGCATTACATATGCTTACAAATGCAATTTTTCATCATTTCTTGTTGTTTCAGGTCAGAACTGACTTGGTTTCAAGAGTTTGATGAATTGTAATGTTTTCTTGCAAATATTCATGTAAACTCTTGACGTATGACAGAGAATGCCCTAAAGTATAATGTGGGAGCTTTTCAAACTGAAAGAATCTTGATTTGGATGGTTTTGTATTATCTTCATTCTGTAAAGTTTATTGTGTTCAGCTGCATTAGATATGCTTACAAATGCAAATTTACATCATTTCTTGTTGATTCAGGTCAGAACTGACTTGGTTTCAAGACTTTGATGAAATGTAATGTCTTCTTGCAAAAATTAATGTAAACTCTTCACTTATGACAGAGAATTCCCTAAAGTATAGTGTGGGAGAATATCAGACTGAGAGAATCGTGTTTTGGATGGTTTTGCAATATCTTCATTCTATAAAGTTTGATGTGTTCAACTGCATTACATATGCTTACAAATGCAATTTTACAATATTTCGTGTTTTTTCATGTCAGAACTGACATGATTTCAAGAGTTTGATTAATTGTAACGTTTTTTAGCAAATATTCATGTATACTCTTCACCTATGACAGAGAGTGCCCTAAAGTATAGTGTGGGAGCATATCAGACTGAAAGAAACTTATTTTGGATGGTTTTGCAATTTCTAAATTCTGTAAAGATTGATTCGTTCAGCTGCATTACATATGCTTAGAAATGCAATTTCACAACATTTCTTAATGTTTCAGGTCAGAACTGACATGGTTTCAAGACGTTGATTAATTGTAATGTATTCTTTCAAATATTCATGTAAACTCCTCACCTTTGACAGAGAATGCCCTAAAGTATAGTGTGGGAGCATTTCAGACTGAAAGAAACTTATTTTGGATGGAATAGCAATTTCTTAATTCTGTAAAGTTTGATTTGTTCAGCTGCATTAGATGTGCTTTGAAATGCAATTTTACATCATTTCTTGTTGTTTCAGGTCAGAAACTGACTTGGTTTCAAGACTTTGATGAATTTTAATGTTTTCTTGCATATATTCATGTAAACTCCTCACCTTTGACAGAGAATGCCCTAAAGTATAGTGTGGGAGCATATCAGACTGAAAGAAACGTATTTTGGTTGATATTGCAATTCATTGATTCTGTAAAGATTGATGTGCTCAATTGCATTACATATGCTTACAAATGCAATTTTTAATCATTTCTTGAAGTTTTAGGTCAGAACTGACTTGGTTTCAAGACTTTGATGAATTGTAATGTTTTCTTGCAAATATTCATGGAAACTCTTGACGTATGACAGAGAATGCCCTAAAGTATAGTGTGGGAGAATATCAGACAGAGAGAATCATGTTAGGGATTGTTTTGCATTATCTTCATTCTGTAAAGTTTGATGTGTTCAACTGCATTACATATGCTTACAAATGCAATTTTACAAAATTTCTTGTTGTTTCAGGTCAGAACACACATGATTTCAAGAGTTTGATTAATTGTAATGTTTTCTTTGCAAATATTCATGTATACTCTTCACCTATGACAGAGAATGCCCTAAAGTATAGTGTGGGAGCATATCAGACTGAAAGAAACTTATTTTGGATGGTTTTGCAATTCATTGATTCTGTAAAGTTTGATGTGTTCAACTGCATTACATATGCTTACAAATGCAATTTTACAACATTTCTTGTTTTTTCAGGTCAGAACTGACATGATTTCAAGAGTTTGATTAATTGTAATGTTTTTTAGCAAATATTCATGTATACTCTTCACCTATGACAGAGAGTGCCCTAAAGTATAGTGTGGGAGCATATCAGACTGAAAGAAACTTATTTTGGATGGTTTTGCAATTTCTAAATTCTGTAAAGATTGATTCGTTCAGCTGCATTACATATGCTTAGAAATGCAATTTCACAACATTTCTTGATGTTTCAGGTCAGAACTGACATGGTTTCAAGACGTTGATTAATTGTAATGTATTCTTTCAAATATTCATGTAAACTCCTCACCTTTGACAGAGAATGCCCTAAAGTATAGTGTGGGAGCATATCAGACTGAAAGAAACTTATTTTGGATGGTATTGCAATTTCTTCATTCTATAAAGTTTGATTTGTTCAGCTGCATTAGATGTGCTTTGAAATGCAATTTTACATCATTTCTTGTTGTTTCAGGTCAGAAACTGACTTGGTTTCAAGACTTTGATGAATTTTAATATTTTCTTGCATATATTCATGTAAACTCCTCACCTTTGACAGAGAATGCCCTAAAGTATAGTGTGGGAGCATATCAGACTGAAAGAAACTTATTTTGGTTGATATTGCAATTCATTGATTCTGTAAAGATTGATGTGCTCAATTGCATTACATATGCTTACAAATGCAATTTTTAATCATTTCTTGATGTTTTAGGTCAGAACTGACTTGGTTTCAAGACTTTGATGAATTGTAATGTTTTCTTGCAAATATTCATGTAAACTCTTGACGTATGACATAGAATGCCCTAAAGTATAATGTGGGAGCTTTTCAAACTGAGAGAATCATGTCTGGGATTGTTTTGCATTATCTTCATTCTGTAAAGTTTGATGTGTTCAACTGCATTACATATGCTTACAAATGGAATTTTACAACATTTCTTGTTGTTTCAGGTCAGAACTGACGTGATTTCAAGAGTTTGATTAATTCTAATGTTTTCTTGCAAATATTCATGTAAACTCTTCACCTATGACAGAGAATGCCCTAAAGTATAGTGTGGGAGAATATCAGACTGAGAGAATCATGTTTTGCAGTGGTTTTGCAATATCTTCATTCTGTAAAGTTTGATTCGTTCAAATGCATTACATATGCTTTGAAATGGAATTTTACAACATTTCTTGATGTTTCAGGTCAGAACTGACATGGTTTCAAGACTTTGATGAATTGTAATGTTTTCTTGCAAATATTCATGTAAACTCTTGACGTATGACAGAGAATGCCCTAAAGTATAGTGTGGGAGCATATCAGACTGAAAGAAACTTATTTTGGTTGATATTGCAATTCATTGATTCTGTAAAGATTGATGTGCTCAATTGCATTACATATGCTTACAAATGCAATTTTTCAACATTTCTTGTAGTTTCAGGTCAGAACAGACATGATTTCAAGAGTTTTATTAATTGTAATGTTTTCTAGCAAATATTCATGTATACTCTTCACCTATGACAGAGAATGCCCTAAAGTATAGTGTGGGAGCATATCAGACTGAAAGATACTTATTTTGGATGGTTTTGCAATTTCTTCATTTTGTAAAGTTTGATTTGTTCAGCTGCATTAGATGTGCTTTGAAAAGCAATTTTACATCATTTCTTGTTGTTTCAGGTCATAACTGACATGATTTCAAGAGTTTGAATAATTGTAATGTTTTCTAGCTAAAATTCGTGTATACTCTTCACCTATGACAGAGAATGGCCTAAAGTATAGTGTGGGAGCATATCAGACTGAAAGAAGCTTGTTTTGGATGGTTTTGCAATATCTTCATTCTGTGAAGTTGATGTGCTCAATTGCAATACATATGCTTACAAATGGAATTTTACAACATTTCATGTTGTTTCAGGTCAGAACTGACTTGGTTTCAAGAGTTTGATGAATTGTAATGTTATCTTGCAAATATACATGTAAACTCTTCACCTATGACAAAGAGTGCTCTAAAGTATAGTGTGTGAGCATATCAGACTGAAAGAAGCTTGTTTTGGATGGTTTTGCAATATCTTCATTCTGTGAAGTTTGATGTGCTCAAATGCAATACATATGCTTACAAATGGAATTTTACAATATTTCATGTTGTTTCAGGTCAGAACTGAATTGGTTTCAAGAGTTTGATGAATTGTAATGTTATCTTGCAAAAATACATGTAAGCTCTTCACCTATGACAGAGAGTGCTCTAAAGTATAGTGTGGGAGCATATCAGACTGAAAGAAGCTTGTTTTGGATGGTTTCACAATAACTTCATTCTGTAAAGTTTGATGTACTCAATTGCTATACATATGCTTACAAATGGAATTTTACAACATTTCATGTTGTTTCAGGTCAGAACTGACTTGGTTTCAAGAGTTTGATGAATTGTAATGTTATCTTGCAAATATACATGTAAACTCTACACCTATGACAGAGAGTGCTCTAAAGTATAGTGTGGGAGCATATCAGACTGAAAGAAGCTTGTTTTGGATGGTTTTGCAATATCTTCATTCTGTGAAGTTTGCTGTGCTCAATTGCAATACATATGCTTACATATTGAATTTTACAACATTTCATGTTGTTTCAGGTCAGAACTGACTTGGTTTCAAGAGTTGGATAAATTGTAATGTTATCTTGCAAATATACATGTAAACTCTTCACCTATGACAGAGAGTGCTCTAAAGTATAGTGTGGGAGCATATCAGACTGAAAGAAGCTTGTTTTGGATGGTTTTGCAATAACTTCATTCTGTAAAGTTTGATGTGCTCAATTGCAATACATATGCTTACAAATGGAATTTTACAACATTTCATGTTGTTTCAGGTCAGAACTGACTTGGTTTCAAGAGTTTGATGAATTGCAATGTTATCTTGCAAATATACATGTAAACTCTTCACCTATGACAGAGAGTGCTCTAAAGTATAGTGTGGGAGCATATCAGACTGAAAGAAGCTTGTTTTGGATGGTTTTGCAATATCTTCATTCTGTGAAGTTTGATGTGCTCAATTGCAATACATATGCTTACAAATGCAATTTACAACATTTCTTGTTTTTTCAGGTCAGAACTGACATGATTTCAAGAGTTTGATTAATTGTAATGTTTTTTAGTAAATATTCATGTATACTCTTCACCTATGACACAGAGTGCCCTAAAGTATAGTGTGGGAGCATATCAGACTGAAAGAAACTTATTTTGGATGGTTTTGCAATTTCTTCATTCTGTAAAGATTGATTCGTTCAGCTGCATTACATATGCTTAGAAATGCAATTTCACAGCATTTCTTGATGTTTCAGGTCAGAACTGACATGGTTTCAAGACGTTGATTAATTGTAATGTATTCTTTCAAATATTCATGTAAACACCTCACCTTTGACAGAGAATGCCCTAAAGTATAGTGTGGGAGCATATCAGACTGAAAGAAACTTATTTTGGATGGTATTGCAATTTCTTCATTCTGTAAAGTTTGATTTGTTCTGCAGCATTAGATGTGCTTTGAAATGCAATTTTTCATCATTTCTTGTTGTTTCAGATCAGAAACTGACTTGGTTTCAAGACTTTGATGAATTTTAATGTTTTCTTGCATATATTCATGTAAACTCCTCACGTTTGACAGAGAATGCCCTAAAGTATAGTGTGGGAGCATATCAGACTGAAAGAAACTTATTTTGGTTGATATTGCAATTAATTGATTCTGTAAAATTTGATTTGTTCAACTGCATTACATATGCTTACAAATGCAATTTTACAACATTTCTTGTTGTTTCAGGTCAGAACTGACGTGATTTCAAGAGTTTGATTAATTCTAATGTTTTCTTGCAAATATTCATGTAAACTCTTGACGTATGACAGAGAATGCCCTAAAATTGTGGGAGAATATCAGACTGAGAGAATCATTTTTTGGATGGTTTTGCATGATCTTCATTCTGTAAAGTTTGATTCGTTCAAATGCATTAGATATGCTTACAAATGCAATTTTTCATCATTTCTTGTTGTTTGAGGTCAGAACTGACTTGGTTTCAAGACTTTGATGAATTGTAAAGTTTTCTTGCAAATATTCATGTAATTTCTTGACGTATGACAGAGAATGCCCTAAAGTATAATGTGGGAGCTTTTCAAACTGAAGAATCTTGATTTGGATGGTTTTGCATTATCTTCATTCTGTAAAGTTTGTTGTGTTCAGCTGCATTAGATATGCTTACAAATGCAATTTTACATCATTTCTTGTTGATTCAGGTCAGAACAGACATGATTTCAAAAGTTTGATTAATTTTAATGTTTTCTAGGAAATATTCATGTATACTCTTCACCTATGACAGAGAATGCCCTAAAGTATAGTGTGGGAGAATATCAGACTGAGAGAATCATGTTTTGGATGGTTTTGCATTATCTTCATTCTGTAAAGTTTGATTTGTTCAACTGCATTACATATGCTAACAAATGCAATTTTACAACATTTCTTGTTGTTTCAGGTCAGAACTGACATGGTTTCAAGACTTTGATGAATTGTAATGTTTTCTTTCAAATATTCATATAAACTCATCACCTTTGACAGAGAATGCCCTAAAGTATAGTGTGGGAGCAAATCAGACTGAAAGAAACTTATTTTGGATGGTATTGCAATTTCTTCATTCTGTAAAGTTTGATGTGTTCAACTGCATTACATATGCTTACAAATGCAATTTTTCAACATTTCTTGTTGTTTCAGGTCAGAACAGACATGATTTCAAGAGATTGATTAATTGTAATGTTTTCTAGCAAAAATTAATGTATACTCTTCACCTATGACAGAGAATGCCCTAAAGTATAGTGTGGGAACATATCAGACTGAAAGAAACTTATTTTGGATGGTTTTGCAATTCATTGATTCTGTAAAGTTTGATGTACTCAATTGCATTACATATGCTTACAAATGCATTTTTTCATCATTTCTTGTTGTTTCAGGTCAGAACTGACTTGGTTTCAAGAGTTTGATGAATTGTAAAGTTTTCTTGCAAATATTCATGTAAACTCTTGACGTATGACAGAGAATGCCCTAAAGTATAATGTGGGAGCTTTTCAAACTGAAAGAATCTTGATTTGGATGGTTTTGTATTATCTTCATTCTGTAAAGTTTATTGTGTTCAGCTGCATTAGATATGCTTACAAATGCAAATTTACATCATTTCTTGTTGATTCAGGTCAGAACTGACTTGGTTTCAAGACTTTGATGAAATGTAATGTCTTCTTGCAAAAATTAATGTAAACTCTTCACTTATGACAGAGATTTCCCTAAAGTATAGTGTGGGAGAATATCAGACTGAGAGAATCATGTTTTGGATGGTTTTGCAATATCTTCATTCTATAAAGTTTGATGTGTTCAACTGCATTACATATGCTTACAAATGCAATTTTACTACATTTATTGTTTTTTCAGGTCAGAACTGACATGATTTCAAGAGTTTGATTAATTGTAATGTTTTTTAGCAAATATTCATGTATACTCTTCACCTATGACAGAGAGTGCTCTAAAGTATAGTGTGGGAGCATATCAGACTGAAAGAAGCTTGTTTTGGATGGTTTCACAATAACTTCATTCTGTAAAGTTTGATGTACTCAATTGCTATACATATGCTTACAAATGGAATTTTACAACATTTCATGTTGTTTCAGGTCAGAACTGACTTGGTTTCAAGAGTTTGATGAATTGTAATGTTATCTTGCAAATATACATGTAAACTCTACACCTATGACAGAGAGTGCTCTAAAGTATAGTGTGGGAGCATATCAGACTGAAAGAAGCTTGTTTTGGATGGTTTTGCAATATCTTCATTCTGTGAAGTTTGATGTGCTCAATTGCAATACATATGCTTACATATTGAATTTTACAACATTTCATGTTGTTTCAGGTCAGAACTGACTTGGTTTCAAGAGTTGGATAAATTGTAATGTTATCTTGCAAATATACATGTAAACTCTTCACCTATGACAGAGAGTGCTCTAAAGTATAGTGTGGGAGCATATCAGACTGAAAGAAGCTTGTTTTGGATGGTTTTGCAATAACTTCATTCTGTAAAGTTTGATGTGCTCAATTGCAATACATATGCTTACAAATGGAATTTTACAACATTTCATGTTGTTTCAGGTCAGAACTGACTTGGTTTCAAGAGTTTGATGAATTGCAATGTTATCTTGCAAATATACATGTAAACTCTTCACCTATGACAGAGAGTGCTCTAAAGTATAGTGTGGGAGCATATCAGACTGAAAGAAGCTTGTTTTGGATGGTTTTGCAATATCTTCATTCTGTGAAGTTTGATGTGCTCAATTGCAATACATATGCTTACAAATGCAATTTACAACATTTCTTGTTTTTTCAGGTCAGAACTGACATGATTTCAAGAGTTTGATTAATTGTAATGTTTTTTAGTAAATATTCATGTATACTCTTCACCTATGACACAGAGTGCCCTAAAGTATAGTGTGGGAGCATATCAGACTGAAAGAAACTTATTTTGGATGGTTTTGCAATTTCTTCATTCTGTAAAGATTGATTCGTTCAGCTGCATTACATATGCTTAGAAATGCAATTTCACAGCATTTCTTGATGTTTCAGGTCAGAACTGACATGGTTTCAAGACGTTGATTAATTGTAATGTATTCTTTCAAATATTCATGTAAACTCCTCACCTTTGACAGAGAATGCCCTAAAGTATAGTGTGGGAGCATATCAGACTGAAAGAAACTTATTTTGGATGGTATTGCAATTTCTTCATTCTGTAAAGTTTGATTTGTTCTGCTGCATTAGATGTGCTTTGAAATGCAATTTTTCATCATTTCTTGTTGTTTCAGATCAGAAACTGACTTGGTTTCAAGACTTTGATGAATTTTAATGTTTTCTTGCATATATTCATGTAAACTCCTCACGTTTGACAGAGAATGCCCTAAAGTATAGTGTGGGAGCATATCAGACTGAAAGAAACTTATTTTGGTTGATATTGCAATTAATTGATTCTGTAAAATTTGATTTGTTCAACTGCATTACATATGCTTACAAATGCAATTTTACAACATTTCTTGTTGTTTCAGGTCAGAACTGACGTGATTTCAAGAGTTTGATTAATTCTAATGTTTTCTTGCAAATATTCATGTAAACTCTTGACGTATGACAGAGAATGCCCTAAAATTGTGGGAGAATATCAGACTGAGAGAATCATTTTTTGGATGGTTTTGCATGATCTTCATTCTGTAAAGTTTGATTCGTTCAAATGCATTAGATATGCTTACAAATGCAATTTTTCATCATTTCTTGTTGTTTGAGGTCAGAACTGACTTGGTTTCAAGACTTTGATGAATTGTAAAGTTTTCTTGCAAATATTCATGTAATTTCTTGACGTATGACAGAGAATGCCCTAAAGTATAATGTGGGAGCTTTTCAAACTGAAGAATCTTGATTTGGATGGTTTTGCATTATCTTCATTCTGTAAAGTTTGTTGTGTTCAGCTGCATTAGATATGCTTACAAATGCAATTTTACATCATTTCTTGTTGATTCAGGTCAGAACAGACATGATTTCAAAAGTTTGATTAATTTTAATGTTTTCTAGGAAATATTCATGTATACTCTTCACCTATGACAGAGAATGCCCTAAAGTATAGTGTGGGAGAATATCAGACTGAGAGAATCATGTTTTGGATGGTTTTGCATTATCTTCATTCTGTAAAGTTTGATTTGTTCAACTGCATTACATATGCTAACAAATGCAATTTTACAACATTTCTTGTTGTTTCAGGTCAGAACTGACATGGTTTCAAGACTTTGATGAATTGTAATGTTTTCTTTCAAATATTCATATAAACTCATCACCTTTGACAGAGAATGCCCTAAAGTATAGTGTGGGAGCAAATCAGACTGAAAGAAACTTATTTTGGATGGTATTGCAATTTCTTCATTCTGTAAAGTTTGATGTGTTCAACTGCATTACATATGCTTACAAATGCAATTTTTCAACATTTCTTGTTGTTTCAGGTCAGAACAGACATGATTTCAAGAGATTGATTAATTGTAATGTTTTCTAGCAAAAATTAATGTATACTCTTCACCTATGACAGAGAATGCCCTAAAGTATAGTGTGGGAACATATCAGACTGAAAGAAACTTATTTTGGATGGTTTTGCAATTCATTGATTCTGTAAAGTTTGATGTACTCAATTGCATTACATATGCTTACAAATGCATTTTTTCATCATTTCTTGTTGTTTCAGGTCAGAACTGACTTGGTTTCAAGAGTTTGATGAATTGTAAAGTTTTCTTGCAAATATTCATGTAAACTCTTGACGTATGACAGAGAATGCCCTAAAGTATAATGTGGGAGCTTTTCAAACTGAAAGAATCTTGATTTGGATGGTTTTGTATTATCTTCATTCTGTAAAGTTTATTGTGTTCAGCTGCATTAGATATGCTTACAAATGCAAATTTACATCATTTCTTGTTGATTCAGGTCAGAACTGACTTGGTTTCAAGACTTTGATGAAATGTAATGTCTTCTTGCAAAAATTAATGTAAACTCTTCACTTATGACAGAGATTTCCCTAAAGTATAGTGTGGGAGAATATCAGACTGAGAGAATCATGTTTTGGATGGTTTTGCAATATCTTCATTCTATAAAGTTTGATGTGTTCAACTGCATTACATATGCTTACAAATGCAATTTTACTACATTTATTGTTTTTTCAGGTCAGAACTGACATGATTTCAAGAGTTTGATTAATTGTAATGTTTTTTAGCAAATATTCATGTATACTCTTCACCTATGACAGAGAGTGCCCTAAAGTATAGTGTGGGAGCATATCAGACTGAAAGAAACTTATTTTGGATGGTTTTGCAATTTCTAAATTCTGTAAAGATTGATTCGTTCAGCTGCATTACATATGCTTAGAAATGCAATTTTACAACATTTCTTGTTTTTTCAGGTCAGAACTGACTTGGTTTCAAGACTTTGATGAATTGTAATGTTTTCTTGCAAATATTCATGTAAACTCTTGACGTATGACAGAGAATGCCCTAAAGTATAGTGTGGGTGCTTATCAATCTGAGAGAATCATGATTTGGATGGTTTTGCTTTATCTTCATTCTGTAAAATTTGATGTGTTCAGCTGCATTACATATGCTTTGAAATGCAATTTTATAACATTTCTTGATGTTTCAGGTCAGAACTGACATGGTTTCAAGACTTTGATGAATTGTAATGTTTTCTTGCAAATATTCATGTAAACTCTTGACGTATGACAGAGAATGCCCTAAAGTATAGTGTGGGAGAATATCAGACTGAGAGAATCATGTTTTGGATGGTTTTGCAATATCTTCATTCTGTAAAGTTTGATGTGTTCAACTGCATTACATATGCTTACAAATGCAATTTTTCAACATTTCTTGTTGTTTCAGGTCAGAACAGACATGATTTCAAGAGATTGATTAATTGTAATGTTTTCTAGCAAAAATTAATGTATACTCTTCACCTATGACAGAGAATGCCCTAAAGTATAGTGTGGGAGCATATCAGACTGAAACAAACTTATATTGGATGGTTTTGCAATTCATTGATTCTGTAAAGTGTGATGTACTCAATTGCATTACATATGCTTACAAATGCAATTTTTCATCATTTCTTGTTGTTTCAGGTCAGAACTGACTTGGTTTCAAGAGTTTGATGAATTGTAATGTTTTCTTGCAAATATTCATGTAAACTCTTGACGTATGACAGAGAATGCCCTAAAGTATAATGTGGGAGCTTTTCAAACTGAAAGAATCTTGATTTGGATGGTTTTGTATTATCTTCATTCTGTAAAGTTTATTGTGTTCAGCTGCATTAGATATGCTTACAAATGCAAATTTACATCATTTCTTGTTGATTCAGGTCAGAACTGACTTGGTTTCAAGACTTTGATGAAATGTAATGTCTTCTTGCAAAAATTAATGTAAACTCTTCACTTATGACAGAGAATTCCCTAAAGTATAGTGTGGGAGAATATCAGACTGAGAGAATCGTGTTTTGGATGGTTTTGCAATATCTTCATTCTATAAAGTTTGATGTGTTCAACTGCATTACATATGCTTACAAATGCAATTTTACAATATTTCGTGTTTTTTCATGTCAGAACTGACATGATTTCAAGAGTTTGATTAATTGTAACGTTTTTTAGCAAATATTCATGTATACTCTTCACCTATGACAGAGAGTGCCCTAAAGTATAGTGTGGGAGCATATCAGACTGAAAGAAACTTATTTTGGATGGTTTTGCAATTTCTAAATTCTGTAAAGATTGATTCGTTCAGCTGCATTACATATGCTTAGAAATGCAATTTCACAACATTTCTTAATGTTTCAGGTCAGAACTGACATGGTTTCAAGACGTTGATTAATTGTAATGTATTCTTTCAAATATTCATGTAAACTCCTCACCTTTGACAGAGAATGCCCTAAAGTATAGTGTGGGAGCATTTCAGACTGAAAGAAACTTATTTTGGATGGAATAGCAATTTCTTAATTCTGTAAAGTTTGATTTGTTCAGCTGCATTAGATGTGCTTTGAAATGCAATTTTACATCATTTCTTGTTGTTTCAGGTCAGAAACTGACTTGGTTTCAAGACTTTGATGAATTTTAATGTTTTCTTGCATATATTCATGTAAACTCCTCACCTTTGACAGAGAATGCCCTAAAGTATAGTGTGGGAGCATATCAGACTGAAAGAAACGTATTTTGGTTGATATTGCAATTCATTGATTCTGTAAAGATTGATGTGCTCAATTGCATTACATATGCTTACAAATGCAATTTTTAATCATTTCTTGAAGTTTTAGGTCAGAACTGACTTGGTTTCAAGACTTTGATGAATTGTAATGTTTTCTTGCAAATATTCATGGAAACTCTTGACGTATGACAGAGAATGCCCTAAAGTATAGTGTGGGAGAATATCAGACAGAGAGAATCATGTTAGGGATTGTTTTGCATTATCTTCATTCTGTAAAGTTTGATGTGTTCAACTGCATTACATATGCTTACAAATGCAATTTTACAAAATTTCTTGTTGTTTCAGGTCAGAACACACATGATTTCAAGAGTTTGATTAATTGTAATGTTTTCTTTGCAAATATTCATGTATACTCTTCACCTATGACAGAGAATGCCCTAAAGTATAGTGTGGGAGCATATCAGACTGAAAGAAACTTATTTTGGATGGTTTTGCAATTCATTGATTCTGTAAAGTTTGATGTGTTCAACTGCATTACATATGCTTACAAATGCAATTTTACAACATTTCTTGTTTTTTCAGGTCAGAACTGACATGATTTCAAGAGTTTGATTAATTGTAATGTTTTTTAGCAAATATTCATGTATACTCTTCACCTATGACAGAGAGTGCCCTAAAGTATAGTGTGGGAGCATATCAGACTGAAAGAAACTTATTTTGGATGGTTTTGCAATTTCTAAATTCTGTAAAGATTGATTCGTTCAGCTGCATTACATATGCTTAGAAATGCAATTTCACAACATTTCTTGATGTTTCAGGTCAGAACTGACATGGTTTCAAGACGTTGATTAATTGTAATGTATTCTTTCAAATATTCATGTAAACTCCTCACCTTTGACAGAGAATGCCCTAAAGTATAGTGTGGGAGCATATCAGACTGAAAGAAACTTATTTTGGATGGTATTGCAATTTCTTCATTCTATAAAGTTTGATTTGTTCAGCTGCATTAGATGTGCTTTGAAATGCAATTTTACATCATTTCTTGTTGTTTCAGGTCAGAAACTGACTTGGTTTCAAGACTTTGATGAATTTTAATATTTTCTTGCATATATTCATGTAAACTCCTCACCTTTGACAGAGAATGCCCTAAAGTATAGTGTGGGAGCATATCAGACTGAAAGAAACTTATTTTGGTTGATATTGCAATTCATTGATTCTGTAAAGATTGATGTGCTCAATTGCATTACATATGCTTACAAATGCAATTTTTAATCATTTCTTGTTGTTTCAGGTCAGAACTGTCTTGGTTTCAAGACTTTGATGAATTGTAATGTTTTCTTGCAAATATTCATGTAAATTCTAGACGTATGACAGAGAATGCCCTAAAGTATAATGTGGGAGCTTTTCAAACTGAGAGAATCATGTTTTGGATGGTTTTGCAATATCTTCATTCTGTAAAGTTTGATGTGTTCAACTGCATTACATATGCTTACAAATGCAATTTTTCAACATTTCTTGTTGTTTCAGGTCAGAACAGACATGATTTCAAGAGATTGATTAATTGTAATGTTTTCTAGCAAATATTAATGTATACTCTTCACCTATGACAGAGAATGCCCTAAAGTATAGTGTGGGAGCATATCAGACTGAAAGAAACTTATTTTGGATGGTTTTGCAATTCATTGATTCTGTAAAGTTTGATGTACTCAATTGCATTACATATGCTTACAAATGCAATTTTTCATCATTTCTTGTTGTTTCAGGTCAGAACTGACTTGGTTTCAAGAGTTTGATGAAATGTAATGTCTTCTTGCAAAAATTAATGTAAACTCTTCACTTATGACAGAGAATTCCCTAAAGTATAGTGTGGGAGCATATCAGACTGAAAGAAACTTATTTTGGTTGATATTGCATTTCATTGATTCTGTAAAGATTGATGTGCTCAATTGCATTACATATGCTTACAAATGCAATTTTTAATCATTTCTTGTTGTTTCAGGTCAGAACTGACTTGGTTTCAAGACTTTGATGAATTGTAATGTTTTCTTGCAAATATTCATGTAAACTCTTGAAGTATGACAGAGAATGCCCTAAAGTATAGTGTGGGAAAATATCAGACAGAGAGAATCATGTTTTGGATTGTTTTGCATTATCTTCATTCTGTAAAGTTTGATGTGTTCAACTGCATTACATATCCTTACAAATGCAATTTTACAACATTTCTTGTTGTTTCAGGTCAGAACTGACATGATTTCAAGAGTTTGATAAATTGTAATGTTTTTTAGCAAATATTCATGTATACTCTTCACCTATGACAGAGAGTGCCCTAAAGTATAGTGTGGGAGCATATCAGACTGAAAGAAACTTATTTTGGATGGTTTTGCAATTTCTAAATTCTGTAAAGATTGATTCGTTCAGCTGCATTACATATGCTTAGAAATGCAATTTTACAACATGTCTTGATGTTTCAGGTCAGAACTGACATTGTTTCAAGACTTTGATGAATTGTAATGTTTTCATTCAAATATCCATGTAAACTCCTCACCTTTGACAGAGAATGCCCTAAAGTATAGTGTGGGAGCATATCAGACTGAAAGAAACTTATTTTGGTTGATATTGCAATTCATTTATTCTGTAAAGTTTGATGTGTTCAACTGCATTACATATGCTTACAAATGCAATTTTACAACATTTCTTGTTGTTTCAGGTCATAACTGACATGATTTCAAGAGTTTGAATAATTGTAATGTTTTCTAGCTAAAATTCGTGTATACTCTTCACCTATGACAGAGAATGGCCTAAAGTATAGTGTGGGAGCATATCAGACTGAAAGAAACTTATTTTGGATGGTTTTGCAATTCATTGATTCTGTAAAGTTTGATGTGCTCAATTGCATTACATATGCTTACAAATGCAATTTTTCATCATTTCTTGTTGTTTCAGGTCAGAACTGACTTGGTTTCAAGACTTTGATGAATTGTAATGTTTTTTCGCAAATATTCATGTAAACTCTTGACGTATGACGGAGAATGCCCTAAAGTATAATGTGGGAGCTTTTCAAACTGAGAGAATCGTGTTTTGGATGGTTTTGCATTATCTTCATTCTGTAAAGTTTGATGTGTTCAACTGCATTACATATGCTTACAAATGCAATTTTTCAACATTTCTTGTTGTTTCAAGTCAGAACAGACATGATTTCAAGAGTTTGAATAATTGTAATGTTTTCTAGCAAAAATTCGTGTATACTCTTCACCTATGACAGAGAATGCCCTATAGTATAGTGTGGGAGCATATCAGACTGAAAGAAACTTAATTTGGATGTTTTTGCAATTCATTGATTCTGTAAAGTTTGATGTGCTCAATTGCATAACATATGCTTACAAATGCAATTGTTCATCATTTCTTGTTGTTTGAGGTCAGAACTGACTTGGTTTCAAGACTTTGATGAATTGTAATGTTTTCTTGCAAATATTCATGTATACTCTTCACCTATGACAGAGAATGCCCTAAAGTATAGTGTGGGAGAATATCAGACTGAGAGAATCATGTTTTGGATGGTTTTGCATTATCTTCATTCTGTAAAGTTTGATGTGTTCAACTGCATTACATATGCTTACAAATGCAATTTTTCAACATTTCTTGTTGTTTCAAGTAAGAACAGACATGATTTCAAGAGTTTGAATAATTGTAATGTTTTCTAGCAAAAATTCGTGTATACTCTTCACCTATGACAGAGAATGCCCTAAAGTATAGTGTGGGAGCATATCAGACTGAAAGAAACTTATTTTGGATGGTTTTGCAATTCATTGATTCTGTAAAGTTTGATGTGCTCAATTGCATAACATATGCTTACAAATGCAATTTTTCATCATTTCTTGTTGTTTGAGGTCAGAACTGACTTGGTTTCAAGACTTTGATGAATTGTAATGTTTTCTTGCAAATATTCATGTAAACTCTTCACTTATGACAGAGAATTCCCTAAAGTATAGTGTGGGAGAATATCAGACTGAGAGAATCATGTTTTGGATGGTTTTGCATTATCTTCATTCTGTAAAGTTTGATGTGTTCAACTGCATTACATATGCTTACAAATGCAATTTTTCAACATTTCTTGTTGTTTCAGGTCAGAACAGACATGATTTCAAGAGTTTGATTAATTGTAATGTTTTCTAGCAAATATTCATGTATACTCTTCACCTATAACAGAGAATGCCCTAAAGTATAGTGTGGGAGAATATCAGACTGAGAGAATCATGTTTTGGATGGTTTTGCATTATCTTCATTCTGTAAAGTTTGATGTGTTCAACTGCATTACATATGCTTACAAATGCAATTTTTCAACATTTCTTGTTGTTTCAAGTCAGAACAGACATGATTTCAAGAGTTTGAATAATTGTAATGTTTTCTATCAAAAATTCGTGTATACTCTTCACCTATGACAGAGAATGCCCTAAAGTATAGTGTGGGAGCATATCAGACTGAAAGAAACTTATTTTGGATGGTTTTGCAATTCATTGATTCTGTAAAGTTTGATGTGCTCAATTGCATAACATATGCTTACAAATGCAATTTTTCATCATTTCTTGTTGTTTGAGGTCAGAACTGACATGGTTTCAAGAGTTTGATGAATTGTAATGTCTTCTTGCAAATATTCATGTAAACTCTTGACGTATGACAGAGAATGCCCTAAAGTATAGTGTGGGAGAATATCAGACTGAGAGAATCGTGTTTTGGATGGTTTTGAATATCTTCATTCTATAAAGTTTGATGTGTTCAACTGCATTACATATGCTTACAAATGCAAATTTACATCATTTCTTGTTGATTCAGGTCAGAACTGACTTGGTTTCAAGACTTTGATGAAATGTAATGTCTTCTTGCAAAAATTAATGTAAACTCTTCACCTATGACAGAGAATTCCCTAAAGTATAGTGTGGGAGAATATCAGACTGAGAGAATCGTGTTTTGGATGGTTTTGAATATCTTCATTCTATAAAGTTTGATGTGTTCAACTGCATTACATATGCTTACAAATGCAATTTTACAAAATTTCTTGTTGTTTCAGGTCAGAACAGACATGATTTCAAGAGTTTGATTAATTGCAATGTTTTCTTGCAAATATTCATGTATACTCTTCACCTATGACAGAGAATGCCCTAAAGTATAGTGTGGGAGAATATCAGACTGAGAGAATCATGTTTTGGATGGTTTTGCATTATCTTCATTCTGTAAAGTTTGATGTGTTCAACTGCATTACATATGCTTACAAATGCAATTTTTCAACATTTCTTGTTGTTTCAGGTCAGAACAGACATGATTTCAAGAGTTTGATTAATTGTAATGTTTTCTAGCAAATATTCATGTATACTCTTCACCTATGACAGAGAATGCCCTAAAGTATAGTGTGGGAGCATATCAGACTGAAAGAAACTTATTTTGGATGGTTTTGCAATTCATTGATTCTGTAAAGTTTGATGTACTCAATTGCATTACATATGCTTACAAATGCAATTTTTCATCATTTCTTGTTGTTTCAGGTCAGAACAGACATGATTTCAAGAGTTTGATTAATTGCAATGTTTTCTTGCAAATATTCATGTATACTCTTCACCTATGACAGAGAATGCCCTAAAGTATAGTGTGGGAGAATATCAGACTGAGAGAATCATGTTTTGGATGGTTTTGCATTATCTTCATTCTGTAAAGTTTGATGTGTTCAACTGCATTAGATATGCTTACAAATGCAAATTTACATCATTTCTTGTTGATTCAGGTCAGAACTGACTTGGTTTCAAGACTTTGATGAAATGTAATGTCTTCTTGCAAAAATTAATGTAAACTCTTCACTTATGACAGAGAATTCCCTAAAGTATAGTGTGGGAGAATATCAGACTGAGAGAATCGTGTTTTGGATGGTTTTGCAATATCTTCATTCTATAAAGTTTGATGTGTTCAACTGCATTACATATGCTTACAAATGCAATTTTTCATCATTTCTTGTTGTTTCAGGTCAGAACTGACTTGGTTTCAAGAGTTTGATGAATTGTAATGTTTTCTTGCAAATATTCATGTAAACTCTAGACGTATGACAGAGAATGCCCTAAAGTATAATGTGGGAGCTATTCAAACTGAAAGAATCTTGATTTGGATGGTTTTGCACTATCTTCATTCTGTAAAGTTTGTTGTGTTCAGCTGCATTAGATGTGCTTTGAAATGCAATTTTACATCATTTCTTGTTGTTTCAGGTCAGAAACTGACTTGGTTTCAGGACTTTGATGAATTTTAATGTTTTCTTGCATATATTCATGTAAACTCCTCACCTTTGACAGAGAATGCCCTAAAGTATAGTGTGGGAGCATATCAGACTGAAAGAAACTCATTTTGGTTGATATTGCAATTCATTGATTCTGTAAAGATTGATGTGCTCAATTGCATTTCATATGCTTACAAATGCAATTTTTCATCATTTCTTGTTGTTTCAGGTCAGAACTGACTTGGTTTCAAGACTTTGATGAATTGTAATGTTTTCTTGCAAATATTCATGTAAACTCTTGACGTATGACAGAGAATGCCCTAAAGTATAATGTGGGAGCTTTTCAAACTGAGAGAATCTTGAATTGGATGGTTTTGCATTATCTTCATTCTGTAAAGTTTGTTGTGTTCAGCTGCATTAGATATGCTTACAAATGCAATTTTTCAACATTTCTTGTTGTTTCAGGTCAGAACAGACTTGATTTCAAGAGTTTGATTAATTGTAATGTTTTCTTGCATATATTCATGTATACTCTTCACCTATGACAGAGAATGCCCTAAAGTATAGTGTGGGAGCATATTAGACTGAAAGAATCTTATTTTGGATGGTTTTGCAATTTCTAAATTCTGTAAAGATTGATTCGTTCAGCTGCATTACATATGCTTAGAAATGCAATTTTACAACATTTCTTGATGTTTCAGGTCAGAACTGACATGGTTTCAAGACTTTGATGAATTGTAATGTATTCTTTCAAATATTCATGTAAACTCCTCACCTTTGACAGAGAATGCCCTAAAGTATAGTGTGGGAGCATATCAGACTGAAAGAAACTTATTTTGGTTGATATTGCAATTCATTGATTCTGTAAAGATTGATGTGCTCAATTGCATTACATATGCTTACAAATGCAATTTTTCATCATTTCTTGTTGTTTCAGGTCAGAACTGACTTGGTTTCAAGAGTTTGATGAATTGTAATGTTTACTTGCAAATATTCATGTAAACTCTTGACGTATGACAGAGAATGCCCTAAAGTATAATGTGGGAGCTTTTCAAACTGAAAGAATCTTGATTTGGATGGTTTTGCATTATCTTCATTCTGTAAAGTTTGTTGTGTTCAGCTGCATTAGATATGCTTACAAATGCAAATTTACATCATTTCTTGTTGATTCAGGTCAGAACTGACTTGGTTTCAAGACTGTGATGATATGTAATGTCTTCTTGCAATAATTAATGTAAACTCTTCACTCATGACAGAGAATTCCCTAAAGTATAGTGTGGGAGAATATCAGACTGAGAGAATCATGTTTTGGATGGTTTTGCAATATCTTCATTCTATAAAGTTTGATGTGTTCAACTGCATTACATATGCTTACAAATGCAATTTTACAAAATTTCTTGTTGTTTCAGGTCAGAACAGACATGATTTCAAGAGTTTGATTAATTGTAATGTTTTCTAGCAAATATTCATGTATACTCTTCACCTATGACAGAGAATGCCCTAAAGTATAGTGTGGGAGAATATCAGACTGAGAGAATCATGTTTTGGATGGTTTTGCATTATCTTCATTCTGTAAAGTTTGATGTGTTCAACTTCATTACATATGCTTACAAATGGAATTTTACAACATTTCTTGTTGTTTCAGGTCAGAACAGACATGATTTCAAGAGTTTGATTAATTGTAATGTTTTCTAGCAAATATTCATGTATACTCTTCACCTATGACAGAGAATGCCCTAAAGTATAGTGTGGGAGCATATCAGACTGAAAGAAACTTATTTTGGATGGTATTGCAATTTCTTCATTCTGTAAAGTTTGATTTGTTCAGCTGCATTAGATGTGCTTTGAAATGCAATTTTACATCATTTCTTGTTGTTTCAGGTCAGAAACTGACTTGGTTTCAAGACTTTGATGAATTTTAATGTTTTCTTGCATATATTCATGTAAACTCCACACCTTTGACAGAGAATGCCCTAAAGTATAGTGTGGGAGCATATCAGACTGAAAGAAACTCATTTTGGTTGATATTGCAATTCATTGATTCTGTAAAGATTGATGTGCTCAATTGCATTTCATATGCTTACAAATGCAATTTTTCATCATTTCTTGTTGTTTCAGGTCAGAACTGACTTGGTTTCAAGACATTGATGAATTGTAATGTTTTCTTGCAAATATTAATGTAAACTCTTGACGTATGACAGAGAATGCCCTAAAGTATAATGTGGGAGCTTTTCAAACTGAAAGAATCTTGATTTGGATGGTTTTGCATTATCTTCATTCTGTAAAGTTTGTTGTGTTCAGCTGCATTAGATATGCTTACAAATGCAAATTTACATCATTTCTTGTTGATTCAGGTCAGAACTGACTTGGTTTCAAGACTGTGATGATATGTAATGTCTTCTTGCAATAATTAATGTAAACTCTTCACTCATGACAGAGAATTCCCTAAAGTATAGTGTGGGAGAATATCAGACTGAGAGAATCATGTTTTGGATGGTTTTGCAATATCTTCATTCTATAAAGTTTGATGTGTTCAACTGCATTACATATGCTTACAAATGCAATTTTACAAAATTTCTTGTTGTTTCAGGTCAGAACAGACATGATTTCAAGAGTTTGATTAATTGTAATGTTTTCTAGCAAATATTCATGTATACTCTTCACCTATGACAGAGAATGCCCTAAAGTATAGTGTGGGAGAATATCAGACTGAGAGAATCATGTTTTGGATGGTTTTGCATTATCTTCATTCTGTAAAGTTTGATGTGTTCAACTGCATTACATATGCTTACAAATGGAATTTTACAACATTTCTTGTTGTTTCAGGTCAGAACAGACATGATTTCAAGAGTTTGATTAATTGTAATGTTTTCTAGCAAATATTCATGTATACTCTTCACCTATGACAGAGAATGCCCTAAAGTATAGTGTGGGAGCATATCAGACTGAAAGAAACTTATTTTGGATGGTATTGCAATTTCTTCATTCTGTAAAGTTTGATTTGTTCAGCTGCATTAGATGTGCTTTGAAATGCAATTTTACATCATTTCTTGTTGTTTCAGGTCAGAAACTGACTTGGTTTCAAGACTTTGATGAATTTTAATGTTTTCTTGCATATATTCATGTAAACTCCACACCTTTGACAGAGAATGCCCTAAAGTATAGTGTGGGAGCATATCAGACTGAAAGAAACTCATTTTGGTTGATATTGCAATTCATTGATTCTGTAAAGATTGATGTGCTCAATTGCATTTCATATGCTTACAAATGCAATTTTTCATCATTTCTTGTTGTTTCAGGTCAGAACTGACTTGGTTTCAAGACATTGATGAATTGTAATGTTTTCTTGCAAATATTAATGTAAACTCTTGACGTATGACAGAGAATGCCCTAAAGTATAATGTGGGAGCTTTTCAAACTGAAAGAATCTTGATTTGGATGGTTTTGCATTATCTTCATTCTGTAAAGTTTGTTGTGTTCAGCTGCATTAGATATGCTTACAAATGCAAATTTACATCATTTCTTGTTGATTCAGGTCAGAACTGACTTGGTTTCAAGACTTTGATGATATGTAATGTCTTCTTGCAAAAATTAATGTAAACTCTTCACTCATGACAGAGAATTCCCTAAAGTATAGTGTGGGAGAATATCAGACAGAGAGAATCATGTTTTGGATTGTTTTGCATTATCTTCATTCTGTAAAGTTTGATGTGTTCAACTGCATTACATATGCTTACAAATGCAATTTTACAACATTTCTTGTTGTTTCAGGTCATAACTGACATGATTTCAAGAGTTTGAATAATTGTAATGTTTTCTAGCTAAAATTCATGTAAACTCTTGACGTATGACAGAGAATGCCCTAAAGTATAATGTGGGAGCTTTTCAAACTGAGAGAATCTTGATTTGGATGGCTTTGCATTATCTTCATTCTGTAAAGTTTGTTGTGTTCAGCTGCATGAGATATGCTTACAAATGCAATTTTACATCATTTCTTGTTGATTCAGGTCAGAACTGACTTGGTTTCAAGACTTTGATAAAATGTAATGTTTTCTTGCAAAAATTAATGTAAACTCTTCACTTATGACAGAGAATTCCCTAAAGTATAGTGTGGGAGAATATCAGACTGAGAGAATCATGTTTTGGATGGTTTTGCATTATCTTCATTCTGTAAAGTATGATGTGTTCAACTGCATTACATATGCTTACAAATGCAATTTTACAACATTTCTTGTTGTTTCAGGTCAGAACAGACATGATTTCAAGAGTTTGATTAATTGTAATGTTTTCTAGCAAATATTCATGTATACTCTTCACCTATGACAGAGAATGCCCTAAAGTATAGTGTGGGAGCATATCAGACTGAAAGAAACTTATTTTGGATGGTTTTGCAATTTCTAAATTCTGTAAAGATTGATTCGTTCAGCTGCATTACATATGCTTAGATATGCAATTCTACAACATTTCTTGATGTTTCAGGTCAGAACTGACATGGTTTCAAGACTTTGATGAATTGTAATGTATTCTTTCAAATATTCATGTAAACTCCTCACCTTTGACAGAGAATGCCCTAAAGTATAGTGTGGGAGCATATCAGACTGAAAGAAACTTATTTTGGATGGTATTGCAATTTCTTCATTCTGTAAAGTTTGATTTGTTCAGCTGCATTAGATGTGCTTTGAAATGCAATTTTACATCATTTCTTGTTGTTTCAGGTCAGAAACTGACTTGGTTTCAAGACTTTGATGAATTTTAATGTTTTCTTGCATATATTCATGTAAACTCCTCACCTTTGACAGAGAATGCCCTAAAGTATAGTGTGGGAGCATATCAGACTGAAAGAAACTCATTTTGGTTGATATTGCAATTCATTGATTCTGTAAAGATTGATGTGCTCAATTGCATTTCATATGCTTACAAATGCAATTTTTCATCATTTCTTGTTGTTTCAGGTCAGAACTGACTTGGTTTCAAGACATTGATGAATTGTAATGTTTTCTTGCAAATATTCATGTAAACTCTTGACGTATGACAGAGAATGCCCTAAAGTATAATGTGGGAGCTTTTCAAACTGAGAGAATCTTGATTTGGATGGTTTTGCATTATCTTCATTCTGTAAAGTTTGTTGTGTTCAGCTGCATTAGATATGCTTACAAATGCAATTTTTCAACATTTCTTGTTGTTTCAGGTCAGAACAGACTTGATTTCAAGAGTTTGATTAATTGTAATGTTTTCTTGCATATATTCATGTAAACTCCTCACCTTTGACAGAGAATGCCCTAAAGTATAGTGTGGGAGCATATCAGACTGAAAGAAACTCATTTTGGTTGATATTGCAATTCATTGATTCTGTAAAGATTGATGTGCTCAATTGCATTACATATGCTTACAAATGCAATTTTTAATAATTTCTTGTTGTTTCAGGTCAGAACTGACTTGGTTTCAAGACTTTGATGAATTGTAATGTTTTCTTGCAAATATTCATGTAAACTCTTGACGAATGACAGAGAATACCCTAAAGTATAGTGTGGGAGAATATCAGACAGAGAGAATCATGTTTTGGATTGTTTTGCATTATCTTCATTCTGTAAAGTTTGATGTGTTCAACTGCATTACATATGCTTACAAATGCAATTTTACAACATTTCTTGTTGTTTCAGGTCATAACTGACATGATTTCAAGAGTTTGAATAATTGTAATGTTTTCTAGCTAAAATTCATGTAAACTCTTGACGTATGACAGAGAATGCCCTAAAGTATAATGTGGGAGCTTTTCAAACTGAGAGAATCTTGATTTGGATGGTTTTGCATTATCTTCATTCTGTAAAGTTTGTTGTGTTCAGCTGCATGAGTTATGCTTACAAATGCAATTTTACATCATTTCTTGTTGATTCAGGTCAGAACTGACTTGGTTTCAAGACTTTGATAAAATGTAATGTTTTCTTGCAAAAATTAATGTAAACTCTTCACTTATGACAGAGAATTCCCTAAAGTATAGTGTGGGAGAATATCAGACTGAGAGAATCATGTTTTGGATGGTTTTGCATTATCTTCATTCTGTAAAGTATGATGTGTTCAACTGCATTACATATGCTTACAAATGCAATTTTACAACATTTCTTGTTGTTTCAGGTCAGAACAGACTTGATTTCAAGAGTTTGATTAATTGTAATGGTTTCTAGCAAATATTCATGTATACTCTTCACCTATGACAGAGAATGCCCTAAAGTATAATGTGGGAGAATATCAGACTGAGAGAATCATGTTTTGGATGGTTTTGCATTATCTTCATTCTGTAAAGTTTGATGTGTTCAATTGCATTACATATGCTTACAAATGCAATTTTACAACATTTCTTGTTGTTTCAGGTCAGAACTGACATGATTTCAAGAGTTTGATTAATTGTAATGTTTTTTAGCAAATATTCATGTATACTCTTCACCTATGACAGAGAGTGGCCTAAAGTATAGTGTGGGAGCATATCAGACTGAAAGAAACTTATTTTGGATGGTTTTGCAATTTCTAAATTCTGTAAAGATTGATTCGTTCAGCTGCATTACATATGCTTAGAAATGCAATTTTACAACATTTCTTGATGTTTCAGGTCAGAACTGACATGGTTTCAGGACTTTGATGAATTGTAATGTATTCTTTCAAATATTCATGTAAACTCCTCACCTTTGACAGAGAATGCCCTAAAGTATAGTGTGGGAGCATATCAGACTGAAAGAAACTCATTTTGGTTGATATTGCAATTCATTGATTCTGTAAAGATTGATGTGCTCAATTGCATTACATATGCTTACAAATGCAATTTTTAATAATTTCTTGTTGTTTCAGGTCAGAACTGACTTGGTTTCAAGACTTTGATGAATTGTAATGTTTTCTTGCAAATATTCATGTAAACTCTTGACGAATGACAGAGAATACCCTAAAGTATAGTGTGGGAGAATATCAGACAGAGAGAATCATGTTTTGGATTGTTTTGCATTATCTTCATTCTGTAAAGTTTGATGTGTTCAACTGCATTACATATGCTTACAAATGCAATTTTACAACATTTCTTGTTGTTTCAGGTCATAACTGACATGATTTCAAGAGTTTGAATAATTGTAATGTTTTCTAGCTAAAATTCATGTAAACTCTTGACGTATGACAGAGAATGCCCTAAAGTATAATGTGGGAGCTTTTCAAACTGAGAGAATCTTGATTTGGATGGTTTTGCATTATCTTCATTCTGTAAAGTTTGTTGTGTTCAGCTGCATGAGTTATGCTTACAAATGCAATTTTACATCATTTCTTGTTGATTCAGGTCAGAACTGACTTGGTTTCAAGACTTTGATAAAATGTAATGTTTTCTTGCAAAAATTAATGTAAACTCTTCACTTATGACAGAGAATTCCCTAAAGTATAGTGTGGGAGAATATCAGACTGAGAGAATCATGTTTTGGATGGTTTTGCATTATCTTCATTCTGTAAAGTATGATGTGTTCAACTGCATTACATATGCTTACAAATGCAATTTTACAACATTTCTTGTTGTTTCAGGTCAGAACAGACTTGATTTCAAGAGTTTGATTAATTGTAATGGTTTCTAGCAAATATTCATGTATACTCTTCACCTATGACAGAGAATGCCCTAAAGTATAATGTGGGAGAATATCAGACTGAGAGAATCATGTTTTGGATGGTTTTGCATTATCTTCATTCTGTAAAGTTTGATGTGTTCAATTGCATTACATATGCTTACAAATGCAATTTTACAACATTTCTTGTTGTTTCAGGTCAGAACTGACATGATTTCAAGAGTTTGATTAATTGTAATGTTTTTTAGCAAATATTCATGTATACTCTTCACCTATGACAGAGAGTGGCCTAAAGTATAGTGTGGGAGCATATCAGACTGAAAGAAACTTATTTTGGATGGTTTTGCAATTTCTAAATTCTGTAAAGATTGATTCGTTCAGCTGCATTACATATGCTTAGAAATGCAATTTTACAACATTTCTTGATGTTTCAGGTCAGAACTGACATGGTTTCAGGACTTTGATGAATTGTAATGTATTCTTTCAAATATTCATGTAAACTTCTCACCTTTGACAGAGAATGCCCTAAAGTATAGTGTGGGAGCATATCAGACTGAAAGAAACTTATTTTGGATGGTATTGCAATTTCTTCATTCTGTAAAGTTTGATTTGTTCAGCTGCATTAGATGTGCTTTGAAATGCAATTTTACATCATTTCTTGTTGTTTCAGGTCAGAAACTGACTTGGTTTCAAGACTTTGATGAATTTTAATGTTTTCTTGCATATATTCATGTAAACTCCTCACCTTTGACAGAGAATGCCCTAAAGTATAGTGTGGGAGCATATCAGACTGAAAGAAACTTATTTTGGTTGATATTGCAATTCATTGATTCTGTAAAGATTGATGTGCTCAATTGAATTACATATGCTTACAAATGCAATTTTTAATCATTTCTTGTTGTTTCAGGTCAGAACTGACTTGGTTTCAAGACTTTGATGAATTGTAATGTTTTCTTGCAAATATTCATGTACACTCCTGACGTATGACAGAGAATGCCCTAAAGTATAATGTGGGAGCTTTTCAAACTGAGAGAATCATGTTTTGGATGGTTTTGCATTATCTTCATTCTGTAAAGTTTGATGTGTTCAACTGCATTACATATGCTTACAAATGCAATTTTACAACATTTCTTGTTGTTTCAGGTCAGAACAGACATGATTTCAAGAGTTTGATTAATTGTAATGTTTTCTAGCAAATATTCATGTATACTCTTCACCTATGACAGAGAATGCCCTAAAGTATAGTGTGGGAGCATATCAGACTGAAAGAAACTTATTTTGGATGGTTTTGCAATAACTTCATTCTGTAAAGTTTGATATGTTCAGCTGCATTAGATGTGCTTTGAAATGCAATTTTACATCATTTCTTGTTGTTTCAGGTCAGAAACTGACTTGGTTTCAAGACTTTGATGAATTTTAATGTTTTCTTGCATATATTCATGTAAACTCCTCACCTTTGACAGAGAATGCCCTAAAGTATAGTGTGGGAGCATATCATACTGAAAGAAACTCATTTTGGTTGATATTGCAATTCATTGATTCTGTAAAGATTGATGTGCTCAATTGCATTACATATGCTTACAAATGCAATTTTTCATCATTTCTTGTTGTTTCAGGTCAGAACTGACTTGGTTTCAAGACTTTGATGAATTGTAATGTTTTCTTGCAAATATTCATGTAAACTCTTCACTTATGACAGAGAATTCCCTAAAGTATAGTGTGGGAGAATATCAGACTGAGAGAATCATGTTTTGGATTGTTTTGCATTATCTTCATTCTGTAAAGTTTGTTGTGTTCAGCTGCATTAGATATGGTTACAAATGCAATTTTTCAACATTTCTTGTTGTTTCAGGTCAGAACAGACTTGATTTCAAGAGTTTGATTAATTGTAATGTTTTCTAGCAAATATTCATGTATACTCTTCACCTATGACAGAGAATGCCCTAAAGTATAGTGTGGGAGCATATCAGACTGAAAGAAACTTATTTTGGATGGTTTTGCAATAACTTCATTCTGTAAAGTTTGATATGTTCAGCTGCATTAGATGTGCTTTGAAATGCAATTTTACATCATTTCTTGTTGTTTCAGGTCAGAAACTGACTTGGTTTCAAGACTTTGATGAATTTTAATGTTTTCTTGCATATATTCATGTAAACTCCTCACCTTTGACAGAGAATGCCCTAAAGTATAGTGTGGGAGCATATCATACTGAAAGAAACTCATTTTGGTTGATATTGCAATTCATTGATTCTGTAAAGATTGAAGTGCTCAATTGCATTACATATGCTTACAAATGCAATTTTTCATCATTTCTTGTTGTTTCAGGTCAGAACTGACTTGGTTTCAAGACTTTGATGAATTGTAATGTTTTCTTGCAAATATTCATGTAAACTCTTCACTTATGACAGAGAATTCCCTAAAGTATAGTGTGGGAGAATATCAGACTGAGAGAATCATGTTTTGGATTGTTTTGCATTATCTTCATTCTGTAAAGTTTGTTGTGTTCAGCTGCATTAGATATGCTTACAAATGCAATTTTTCAACATTTCTTGTTGTTTCAGGTCAGAACAGACTTGATTTCAAGAGTTTGATTAATTGTAATGTTTTCTTGCATATATTCATGTATACTCTTCACCTATGACAGAGAATGCCCTAAAGTATAGTGTGGGAACATATTAGACTGAAAGAATCTTATTTTGGATGGTTTTGCAATTTCTAAATTCTGTAAAGATTGATTCGTTCAGCTGCATTACATATGCTTAGAAATGCAATTTTACAACATTTCTTGATGTTTATGTTTCAGGTCAGAACTGACATGGTTTCAAGACTTTGATGAATTGTAATGTATTCATTTCAAATATTCATGTAATCTCCTCACCTTTGACAGAGAATGCCCTAAAGTATAGTGTGGGAGCATATCAGACTGAAAGAAACTTATTTTGGTTGATATTGCAATTCATTGATTCTGTAAAGATTGATGTGCTCAATTGCATTACATATGCTTACAAATGCAATTTGTCATCATTTCTTGTTGTTTCAGGTCAGAACTGACTTGGTTTCAAGAGTTTGATGAATTGTAATGTTTTCTTGCAAATATTCATGTAAACTCTTGACTTATGACAGAGAATGCCCTAAAGTATAATGTGGGAGCTTTTCAAACTGAAAGAATCTTGATTTGGATGGTTTTGCATTATCTTCATTCTGTAAAGTTTGTTGTGTTCAGCTGCATTAGATATGCTTACAAATGCAAAATTACATCATTTCTTGTTGATTCAGGTCAGAACTGACTTGGTTTCAAGACTTTGATGATGTGTAATGTCTTCTTGAAAAAATTAATGTAAACTCTTCACTCATGACAGAGAATGCCCTAAAGTATAGTGTGGGAGAATATCAGACTGAGAGAATCATGTTTTGGATGGTTTTGCATTATCTTCATTCTGTAAAGTTTGATGTGTTCAACTGCATTACATATGCTTACAAATGCAATTTTACAACATTTCTTGTTGTTTCAGGTCAGAACAGACATGATTTCAAGAGTTTGATTAATTGTAATGTTTTCTAGCAAATATTCATGTATACTCTTCACCTATGACAGAGAATGCCCTAAAGTATAGTGTGGGAGCATATCAGACTGAAAGAAACTTATTTTGGATGGTTTTGCAATTTCTAAATTCTGTAAAGATTGATTCGTTCAGCTGCATTACATATGCTTAGATATGCAATTTTACAACATTTCTTGATGTTTCAGGTCAGAACTGACATGGTTTCAAGACTTTGATGAATTGTAATGTATTCTTTCAAATATTCATGTAAACTCCTCACCTTTGACAGAGAATGCCCTAAAGTATAATGTGGGAGCTTTTCAAACTGAGAGAATCTTGATTTGGATGGTTTTGCATTATCTTCATTCTGTAAAGTTTGTTGTGTTCAGCTGCATTAGATATGCTTACAAATGCAATTTTTCAACATTTCTTGTTGTTGTTTTAGGTCAGAACAGACTTGATTTCAAGAGTTTGATTAATTGTAATGTTTTCTTGCATATATTCATGTAAACTCCTCACCTTTGACAGAGAATGCCCTAAAGTATAGTGTGGGAGCATATCAGACTGAAAGAAACTTATTTTGGTTGATATTGCAATTCATTGATTCTGTAAAGATGGATGTGCTCAATTGCATTACATATGCTTACAAATGCAATTTGTCATCATTTCTTGTTGTTTCAGGTCAGAACTGACTTGGTTTCAAGAGTTTGATGAATTGTAATGTTTTCTTGCAAATATTCATGTAAACTCTTGACGTATGACAGAGAATGCCCTAATGTATAATGTGGGAGCTTTTCAAACTGAAAGAATCTTGATTTGGATGGTTTTGCATTATCTTCATTCTGTAAAGTTTGTTGTGTTCTGCTGCATTAGATATGCTTACAAATGCAATTTTTCAACATTTCTTGTTGTTGTTTTAGGTCAGAACTGACTTGGTTTCAAGACTTTGATGATATGTAATGTCTTCTTGCAAAAATTAATGTAAACTCTTCACTCATGACAGAGAATTCCCTAAAGTATAGTGTGGGAGAATATCAGACTGAGAGAATCATGTTTTGGATGGTTTTGCAATATCTTCATTCTATGAAGTTTGATGTGTTCAACTGCATTACATATGCTTACAAATGCAATTTTACAAAATTTCTTGTTGTTTCAGGTCAGAACAGACATGATTTCAAGAGTTTGATTAATTGTAATGTTTTCTAGCAAATATTCATGTATACTCTTCACCTATGACAGAGAATGCCCTAAAGTATAGTGTGGGAGAATATCAGACTGAGAGAATCATGTTTTGGATGGTTTTGCATTATCTTCATTCTGTAAAGTTTGATGTGTTCAACTGCATTACATATGCTTACAAATGCAATTTTACAACATTTCTTGTTGTTTCAGGTCAGAACAGACATGATTTCAAGAGTTTGATTAATTGTAATGTTTTCTAGCAAATATTCATGTATACTCTTCACCTATGACAGAGAATGCCCTAAAGTATAGTGTGGGAGCATATCAGACTGAAAGAAACTTATTTTGGATGGTTTTGCAATTTCTAAATTCTGTAAAGATTGATTCGTTCACCTGCATTACATATGCTTAGATATGCAATTTTACAACATTTCTTGATGTTTCAGGTCAGAACTGACATGGTTTCAAGACTTTGATGAATTGTAATGTATTCTTTCAAATATTCATGTAAACTCCTCACCTTTGACAGAGAATGCCCTAAAGTATAGTGTGGGAGCATATCAGACTGAAAGAAACTTATTTTGGATGGTATTGCAATTTCTTCATTCTGTAAAGTTTGATTTGTTCAGCTGCATTAGATGTGCTTTGAAATGCAATTTTACATCATTTCTTGTTGTTTCAGGTCAGAAACTGACTTGGTTTCAAGACTTTGATGAATTTTAATGTTTTCTTGCATATATTCATGTAAACTCCTCACCTTTGACAGAGAATGCCCTAAAGTATAGTGTGGGAGCATATCAGACTGAAAGAAACTCATTTTGGTTGATATTGCAATTCATTGATTCTGTAAAGATTGATGTGCTCAATTGCATTTCATATGCTTACAAATGCAATTTTTCATCATTTCTTGTTGTTTCAGGTCAGAACTGACTTGGTTTCAAGACTTTGATGAATTGTAATGTTTTCTTGCAAATATTCATGTAAACTCTTGACGTATGACAGAGAATGCCCTAAAGTATAATGTGGGAGCTTTTCAAACTGAGAGAATCTTGATTTGGATGGTTTTGCATTATCTTCATTCTGTAAAGTTTGTTGTGTTCAGCTGCATTAGATATGCTTACAAATGCAATTTTTCAACATTTCTTGTTGTTTCAGGTCAGAACAGACTTGATTTCAAGAGTTTGATTAATTGTAATGTTTTCTTGCATATATTCATGTATACTCTTCACCTATGACAGAGAATGCCCTAAAGTATAGTGTGGGAACATATTAGACTGAAAGAATCTTATTTTGGATGGTTTTGCAATATCTTCATTCTATAAAGTTTGATGTGTTCAACTGCATTACATATGCTTACAAATGCAATTTTACAAAATTTCTTGTTGTTTCAGGTCAGAACAGACATGATTTCAAGAGTTTGATTAATTGTAATGTTTTCTAGCAAATATTCATGTATACTCTTCACCTATGACAGAGAATGCCCTAAAGTATAGTGTGGGAGAATATCAGACTGAGAGAATCATGTTTTGGATGGTTTTGCATTATCTTCATTCTGTAAAGTTTGATGTGTTCAACTGCATTACATATGCTTACAAATGCAATTTTACAACATTTCTTGTTGTTTCAGGTCAGAACAGACATGATTTCAAGAGTTTGATTAATTGTAATGTTTTCTAGCAAATATTCATGTATACTCTTCACCTATGACAGAGAATGCCCTAAAGTATAGTGTGGGAGCATATCAGACTGAAAGAAACTTATTTTGGATGGTTTTGCAATTTCTAAATTCTGTAAAGATTGATTCGTTCACCTGCATTACATATGCTTAGATATGCAATTTTACAACATTTCTTGATGTTTCAGGTCAGAACTGACATGGTTTCAAGACTTTGATGAATTGTAATGTATTCTTTCAAATATTCATGTAAACTCCTCACCTTTGACAGAGAATGCCCTAAAGTATAGTGTGGGAGCATATCAGACTGAAAGAAACTTATTTTGGATGGTATTGCAATTTCTTCATTCTGTAAAGTTTGATTTGTTCAGCTGCATTAGATGTGCTTTGAAATGCAATTTTACATCATTTCTTGTTGTTTCAGGTCAGAAACTGACTTGGTTTCAAGACTTTGATGAATTTTAATGTTTTCTTGCATATATTCATGTAAACTCCTCACCTTTGACAGAGAATGCCCTAAAGTATAGTGTGGGAGCATATCAGACTGAAAGAAACTCATTTTGGTTGATATTGCAATTCATTGATTCTGTAAAGATTGATGTGCTCAATTGCATTACATATGCTTACAAATGCAATTTTTAATAATTTCTTGTTGTTTCAGGTCAGAACTGACTTGGTTTCAAGACTTTGATGAATTGTAATGTTTTCTTGCAAATATTCATGTAAACTCTTGACGTATGACAGAGAATGCCCTAAAGTATAGTGTGGGAGAATATCAGATAGAGAGAATCATGTTTTGGATTGTTTTGCATTATCTTCATTCTGTAAAGTTTGATGTGTTCAACTGCATTACATATGCTTACAAATGCAATTTTACAACATTTCTTGTTGTTTCAGGTCATAACTGACATGATTTCAAGAGTTTGAATAATTGTAATGTTTTCTAGCTAAAATTCATGTAAACTCTTGACGTATGACAGAGAATGCCCTAAAGTATAATGTGGGAGCTTTTCAAACTGAGAGAATCTTGATTTGGATGGTTTTGCATTATCTTCATTCTGTAAAGTTTGTTGTGTTCAGCTGCATGAGATATGCTTACAAATGCAATTTTACATCATTTCTTGTTGTTTCAGGTCAGAACTGACATGATTTCAAGAGTTTGATTAATTGTAATGTTTTTTAGCAAATATTCATGTATACTCTTCACCTATGACAGAGAGTGGCCTAAAGTATAGTGTGGGAGCATATCAGACTGAAAGAAACTTATTTTGGATGGTTTTGCAATTTCTAAATTCTGTAAAGATTGATTCGTTCAGCTGCATTACATATGCTTAGAAATGCAATTTTACAACATTTCTTGATGTTTCAGGTCAGAACTGACATGGTTTCAGGACTTTGATGAATTGTAATGTATTCTTTCAAATATTCATGTAAACTTCTCACCTTTGACAGAGAATGCCCTAAAGTATAGTGTGGGAGCATATCAGACTGAAAGAAACTTATTTTGGATGGTATTGCAATTTCTTCATTCTGTAAAGTTTGATTTGTTCAGCTGCATTAGATGTGCTTTGAAATGCAATTTTACATCATTTCTTGTTGTTTCAGGTCAGAAACTGACTTGGTTTCAAGACTTTGATGAATTTTAATGTTTTCTTGCATATATTCATGTAAACTCCTCACCTTTGACAGAGAATGCCCTAAAGTATAGTGTGGGAGCATATCAGACTGAAAGAAACTTATTTTGGTTGATATTGCAATTCATTGATTCTGTAAAGATTGATGTGCTCCATTGCATTACATATGCTTACAAATGCAATTTTTCATCATTTCTTGTTGTTTCAGGTCAGAACTGACATGGTTTCAAGACTTTGATGAATTGTAATGTTTTCTTGCAAATATTCATGTAAACTCTTGACGTATGACAGAGAATGCCCTAAAGTATAATGTGGGAGAATATCAGACTGAGAGAATCATGTTTTGGATGGTTTTGCATTATCTTTATTCTGTAAAGTTTGATGTGTTCAACTGCATTACATATGCTTACAAATGCAATTTTACAACATTTCTTGTTGTTTTAGGTCAGAACTGACATTACTTCAAGAGTTTGATTAATTGTAATGTTCTTTAGCAAATATTCATGTATACTCTTCACCTATGACAGAGAGTGCCCTAAAGTATAGTGTGGGAGCATATCAGACTGAAAGAGACTTATTTTGGATGGTTTTGCAATTTCTAAATTCTGTAAAGATTGATTCGTTCAGCTGCATTACATATGCTTAGAAATGCAATTTTACAACATTTCTTGATGTTTCAGGTCAGAACTGACATGGTTTCAAGACTTTGATGAATTGTAATGTTTTCTTTCAAATATTCATGTAAACTCCTCACCTTTGACAGAGAATGCCCTAAAGTATAGTGTGGGAGCATATCAGACTGAAAGAAACTTATTTTGGTTGATATTGCAATTAATTGATTCTGTAAAGATTGATGTGCTCAATTGCATTACATATGCTTACAAATGCAATTTTTAATCATTTCTTGTTGTTTCAGGTCAGAACTGACTTGGTTTAAAGTCTTTGATGAATTGTAAAGTTTTCTTGAAAATATTCATGTAAACTCTTGACGTATGACAGAGAATGCCCTAAAGTATAATGTGGGAGCTTTTCAAACTGACAGAATCATGTTTTGGATGGTTTTGCATTATCTTCATTCTGTAAAGTTTGATGTGTTCAGCTGCATTATATGTGCTTTGAAATGCAATTTTATAACATTTCTTGTTGTTTCAGGTCAGAACTGACTTTATTTCAAGAGTTTGATTAATTGTAATGTTTTTTAGCAAATTTTCATGTATACTCTTCACCTATGACAGAGAGTGCCCTAAAGTATAGTGTGGGAGCATATCAGACTGAAAGAAACTTATTTTGGATGGTTTTGCAATTTCTAAATTCTGTAAAGATTGATTCGTTCAGCTGCATTACATATGGTTAGTAATGCAATTTTACAACATTTCTTGATCTTTCAGGTCAGAACTGACATGGTTTCAAGACTTTGATGAATTGTAATGTTTTCTTTCAAATATCCATGTAAACTCCTCACCTTTGACAGAGAATGCCCTAAAGTATAGTGTGGGAGCATATCAGAGTGAAAGAAACTTATTTTGGTTGATATTGCAATTAATTTATTCTGTAAAATTTGATGTGTTCAACTGCATTACATATGCTTTGGAATGCAATTTTACAACATTTTTTGATGTTTCAGGTCAGAACTGACATGGTTTCAAGAGTTTGATTAATTGTAATGTTTTTTAGCAAATATTCATGTATACTCTTCACCTATGACAGAGCCCTAAAGTATAGTGTGGGAGCATATCAGACTGAAATAAACTTATTTTGGATGGTTTTGCAATTTCTAAATTCTGTAAAGATTGATTCGTTCAGCTGCATTACATATGCTTAGATATGCAATTTTTCAACATTTCTTGTTGTTTCAAGTCAGAACAGACATGATATCAAGAGTTTGAATAATTGTAATGTTTTCTAGCAAAAATTCGTGTATACTCTTCACCTATGACAGAGAATGCCCTAAAGTATAGTGTGGGAGCATATCAGACTGAAAGAAACTTATTTTGGATGGTATTGCAATTTCTTAATTCTGTGAAGTTTGATTTGTTCAGCTGCATTAGATGTGCTTTGAAATGCAATTTTATATCATTTCTTGTTGTTTCAGGTCAGAAACTGACTTGGTTTCAAGACTTTGATGAATTTTAATGTTTTCTTGCATATATTCATGTAAACTCCTCACCTTTGACAGAGAATGCCCTAAAGTATAGTGTGGGAGCATATCAGACTGAAAGAAACTTATTTTGGATGGTTTTGCAATTCATTGATTCTGTAAAGTTTGATGTGCTCAATTGCATTACATATGTTTACAAATGCAATTTTTCATCATTTCTTGTTGTTTCAGGTCCGAACTGACTTGGTTTCAAGACTTTGATGAATTGTAATGTTTTCTTGCAAATATTCATGTAAACTCTTGACGTATGACAGAGAATGCCCTAAAGTATAATGTGGGAGCTTTTCAAACTGAGAGAATCTTGATTTGGATGGATTTGCAATATCTTCGTTCTGTAAAGTTTGATGTGTTCAACTGCATTACATATGCTTACAAATGCAATTTTTCTACATTTCTTGTTGTTTCAGGTCAGAGCAGACATGATTTCAAGAGTTTGATTAATTGTAATGTTTTCTAGCAAATATTCATGAATACTCTTCACCTATGACAGAGAATGCCCTAAAGTATAGTGTGGGAGCATATCAGACTGAAAGAAACTTATTTTGGATGGTATTGCAATCTCTTCATTCTGTAAAGTTTGATTTGTTCAGCTGCATTAGATGTGCTTTGAAATGCAATTTTACATCATTTCTTGTTGTTTCAGGTCAGAACTGACTTGGTTTCAAGACTTTGATGAATTGCAATGTTTTATTGCAAAAATTAATGTAAACTCTTCACCTATGACAGAGAATGCCCTAAAGTATAGTGTGGGTGCTTATCAAACTGAGAGAATCATGATTTAGATGGTTTTGCTTTATCTTCATTCTGTAAAATATGATGTGTTCAGCTGCATTACATATGCTTTGAAATGCAATTTTACAACATTTCTTGATGTTTCAGGTCAGAACTGACATGGATTCAAGAGTTTGATTAAATGTAATGTTTTATAGCAAGAATTAATGTATACTCTTCACCTATGACAGAGAATGCCCTAAAGTATAGTGTGGGAGCATATCAGACTGAAAGAAACTTATTTTGGATGGTTTTGCAATTTATAAATTCTGTAAAGATTGATTCGTTCAGCTGCATTACATATGCTTAGAAATGCAAATTAACATCATTTCTTGTTGTTTCAGGTCAGAACTGACATGGTTTCAAGACTTTGATGAATTGTAATGTTTTCTATCAAATATTCATGTAAACTCCTCACCTTTGATAGAGAATGCCCTAAAGTATAGTGTGGGAGAATATCAGACTGAAAGAAACGTATTTTGGATGGTTTTGCAATTTCTAAATTCTGTAAAGATTGATTCGTTCAGCTGCATTACATATGCTTTGAAATGCAATTTTAAATCATTTCTTGATGTTTCAGGTCAGAAACTGACTTGGTTTCAAGACTTTGATGAATTTTAATGTTTTCTTGCATATATTCATGTAAACTCCTCACCTTTGACAGAGAATGCCCTAGAGTATAGTGTGGGAGCATATCAGACTGAATGAAACTTATTTTGGTTGATATTGCAATTCATTGAATCTGTAAAGTTTGATGTGCTCAATTCCATTACATATGCTTACAAATGCAATTTTTCATCATTTCTTGTTGTTTCAGGTCAGAACTGACTTGGTTTCAAGATTTTGATGAATTGTAATGTTTTCTTGCAAATATTCATGTAAACTCTTGACGTATGACAGAGAATGCCCTAAAGTATAATGTGGGAGCTTTTCAAACTGAGAGAATCTTGATTTGGATGGTTTTGCATTATCTTCATTCTGTAAAGTTTGTTGTGTTCAGCTGCATTAGATATGCTTACAAATGCAATTTTACATCATTTCTTGTTGATTCAGGTCAGAACTGACTTAGTTTCAAGACTTTGATGAAATGTAATGTTTTCTTGTAAAAATTAATGTAAACTCTTCACTTATGACAGAGAATTCCCTAAAGTATAGTGTGGGAGAATATCAGACTGAGAGAATCATGTTTTGGATGGTTTTACATTATCTTCATTCTGTAAAGTTTGATGTGTTCAACTGCATTACATATGCTTACAAATGCACTTTTTAACATTTCTTGTTGTTTCAGGTTAGAACTGACATGGTTTCAAGACTTTGATAAATTGTAATGTTTTCTTGCAAATATTCATGTAAACTCTTCACCTATGACAGAGTATGCCCTAAAGTATAGTGTGGGAGAATATCAGACTGAGAGAATCATGTTTTGGATGGTCTTGCATTATCTTCATTCTGTAAAGTTTGATGTGTTCAACTGCATAACATATGCTTACAAATGCAATTTTACATCATTTCTTGTTGTTTCAGGTCAGAACTGACATGATGTCAAGAGTTTGATTAATTGTAATGTTTTTTTAGCAAATATTCATGTATACTCTTCACCTATGACAGAGAGTGCCCTAAAGTATAGTTTGGGAGCATATCAGACTGAAAGAAACTTATTTTGGATGGTTTTGCAATTTCTAAATTCTGTAAAGATTGATTCGTTCAGCTGCATTACATATGCTTAGAAATGCAATTTTACAACATTTCTTGATGTTTCAGGTCAGAACTGACATGGTTTCAAGACTTTGATGAATTGTAATGTATTCCTTCAAATATTCATGTAAACTCTTCACCTATGACAGAGAATGCCCTAAAGTATAGTGTGGGAGAATATCAGACTGAGAGAATCATGTTTTGGATGGTCTTGCATTATCTTCATTCTGTAAAGTTTGATGTGTTCAACTGCATTACATATGCTTACAAATGCAATTTTACAACATTTCTTGTTGTTTCAGGTCAGAACTGACGTGATTTCAAGAGTTTGATTAATTGTAATGTTTTTTAGCAAATATTCATGTATACTCTTCACCTATGACAGAGAGTGCCCTAAAGTATAGTGTGGGAGCATATCAGACTGAAAGAAACTTATTTTGGATGGTTTTGCAATTTCTAAATGCTGTAAAGATTGATTCGTTCAGCTGCATTACATATGCTTAGAAATGCAATTTTACAACATTTCTTGATGTTTCAGGTCAGAACTGACATGGTTTCAAGACTTTGATTAATTGTAATGTATTCCTTCAAATATTCATGTAAACTCCTCACCTTTGACAGAGAATGCCCTAAAGTATAGTGTGGGAGCATATCAGACTGAAAGAAACTTATTTTGGATGGTATTGCAATTTCTTCATTCTGTAAAGTTTGATTTGTTCAGCTGCATTAGATGTGCTTTGAAATGCAATTTTACATCATTTCTTGTTGTTTCAGGTCAGAAACTGACTTGGTTACAAGACTTTGATGAATTTTAAAGTTTTCTTGCATATATTCCTGTAAACTCCTCACCTTTGACAGAGAATGCCCTAAAGTATAGTGTGGGAGCATATCAGACTGAAAGAAACTTATTTTGGTTGATATTGCAATTCATTGATTCTGTAAAGTTTGATGTGTTCAGCTGCATTAGATATGCTTACAAATGCAATTTTACATAATTTCTTGTTGATTCAGGTCAGAACTGACTTGGTTTCAAGACTTTGATGAAATGTAATGTTTTCTTGCAAAAATTAATGTAAACTCTTCACTTATGACAGAGAATTCCCTAAAGTATAGTGTGGGAGAATATCAGACTGAGAGAATCATGTTTTGGATGGTTTTGCATTATCTTCATTCTGTAAAGTTTGATGTGTTCAACTGCATTACATATGCTTACAAATGCCATTTTACAACATTTCTTGTTGTTTCAGGTCAGAACTGACATGATTTCAAGAGTTTGATTAATTGTAATGTTTTTTAGCAAATATTCATGTATACTCTTCACCCATGACAGAGAGTGCCCAAAAGTATAGTGTGGGAGCATATCAGACTGAAAGAAACTTATTTTGGTTGATATTGCAATTCATTGATTCTGTAAAGTTTGATGTGCTCAATTGCATAACATATGCTTACAAATGCAATTTTTAATCATTTCTTGTTGTTTCAGGTCAGAACTGACATGGCTTCAAGACTTTGATTAATTGTAATGTTTTCTTGCAAATATTCATGTAAACTCTTCACCTATGACAGAGTATGCCCTAAAGTATAGTGTGGGAGCATATCAGACTGAGAGAATCATGTTTTGGATGGTTTTGCATTATCTTCATTCTGTAAAGTTTGATGTGTTCAACTGCATTACATATGCTTACAAATGCAATTTTACAACATTTCTTGTTGTTTCAGGTCAGAACTGACATGATGTCAAGAGTTTGATTAATTGTAATGTTTTTTAGCAAATATTCATGAATACTCTTCACCTATGACAGAGAGTGCCCTAAAGTATAGTGTGGGAGCATATCAGACTGAAAGAAACTTATTTTGGATGGTTTTGCAATTTCTAAATTCTGTAAAGATTGATTCGTTCAGCTGCATCACATATGCTTAGAAATGCAATTTTACAACATTTCTTGTTGTTTCAGGTCAGAACTGACATGATTTCAAGAGTTTGATTAATTGTAATGTTTTTTAGCAAATATTAATGTATACTCTTCACCCATGACAGAGAGTGCCCAAAAGTATAGTGTGGGAGCATATCAGACTGAAAGAAACTTATTTTGGTTGATATTGCAATTCATTGATTCTGTAAAGTTTGATGTGCTCAATTGCATTACATATGCTTACAAATGCAATTTTTAATCATTTCTTGTTGTTTCAGGTCAGAACTGACATGGCTTCAAGACTTTGATGAATTGTAATGTTTTCTTGCAAATATTCATGTAAACTCTTCACCTATGACAGAGTATGCCCTAAAGTATAGTGTGGGAGCATATCAGACTGAGAGAATCATGTTTTGGATGGTTTTGCATTATCTTCATTCTGTAAAGTTTGATGTGTTCAACTGCATTACATATGCTTACAAATGCCATTTTACAACATTTCTTGTTGTTTCAGGTCAGAACTGACATGATTTCATGAGTTTGATTAATTGTAATGTTTTTTAGCAAATATTCATGTATACTCTTCACCCATGACAGAGAGTGCCCTAAAGTATAGTGTGGGAGCATATCAGACTGAAAAAAACTTATTTTGGTTGATATTGCAATTCATTGATTCTGTAAAGTTTGATGTGCTCAATTGCATTACATATGCTTACAAATGCAATTTTTAATCATTTCTTGTTGTTTCAGGTCAGAACTGACTTGATTTCAAGACTTTGAAGAATTGTAATGTTTTCTTGCAAATATTCATGTAAACTCTTGACGGATGACAGAGAATGCCCTAAAGTATAATGTGGGAGCTTTTCAAACTGAGAGAATCATGTTATGGATGGTTTTGCATTATCTTCATACTGTAAAGTTTGATGTGTTCAGCTGCATTATATGTGCTTTGAAATGCAATTTTACATAATTTCTTGTTGATTCAGGTCAGAACTGACTTGGTTTCAAGACTTTGATGAAATGTAATGTTTTCTTGCAAAAATTAATGTATGCTCTTCACCTATGACAGAGAGTGCCCTAAAGTATAGTGTGGGAGCATATCAGACTGAAAGAAACTTATTTTGGTTGATATTGCAATTCATTGATTCTGTAAAGTTTGATGTGCTCAATTGCATTACATATGCTTACAAATGCAATTTTTCATCATTTCTTGTTGTTTCAGGTCAGAACTGACTTGGTTTCAAGACTTTGAAGAATTGTAATGTTTTCTTGCAAATATTCATGTAAACTCTTGACGGATGACAGAGAATGCCCTAAAGTATAATGTGGGAGCTTTTCAAACTGAGAGAATCATGTTTTGGATGGTTTTGCAATTTCTAAATTCTGTAAAGATTGATTCATTCAGCTGCATTACATATGCTTAGAAATGCAATTTTACAACATTTCTTGTTGTTTCAGGTCAGAACTGACTAGGTGAAGAGTTTACATGTATATTTGCAAGATAACATTACAATTCATCAAACTCTTGAAACCAAGTCAGTTCTGACCTGAAACAACATGAAATGTTGAAAAATTCCATTTGTAAGCATATGTATTGCAATTGAGCACATCAAACTTCACAGAATGAAGATATTACAAAACCATCCAAAACAAGCTTCTTTCAGTCTGATATGCTCCCACGCTATACTTTAGAGCACTCTCTGTCATAGGTGAAGAGTTTACATGTATATTTGCAAGATAACATTACAATTCATCAAACTCTATAAACCAAGTCAGTTCTGACCTGAAACAACAAGAAATGTTGTAAAATTCCATTTGTAAGCATATGTATTGCAATTGAGCACATCAAACTTTACAGAATGAAGTTATTGCAAAACCATCCAAAACAAGCTTCTTTCAGTCTGATATGCTCCCACAAAATACTTTAGAGCACTCTCTGTCATAGGTGAAGAGTTTACTTGTATTGTCCATCAAACTCTTGAAACCAAGTCAGTTCTGACCTGAAACAACATGAAATGTTGTAAAATTCCATTTGTAAGCATACATATTGCAATTGAGCATATCAAACTTTACAGAATGAAGTTATTGCAAAACCATCCAAAACAAGCTTCTTTCAGTCTGATATGCTCCCACACTATACTTTAGAGCACTCTCTGTCATAGGTGAAGAGTTTACAAGTATATTTGCAAGATAACATTACAATTCATCAATCGCTTGAAACCAAGTCAGTTCTGACCTGAAACAACATGAAATGTTGAAAAATTCCATTTGTAAGCATATGTATTGCAATTGAGCACATCAAACTTCACAGAATGAAGATATTGCAAAACCATCCAAAACAAGCTTCTTTCAGTCTGATATGTTCCCACACTATACTTTAGAGCACTCTCTGTCATAGGTGAAGAGTTTACATGTATATTTGCAAGATAACATTACAATTCATCAAACTCTTGAAACCAAGTCAGTTCTGACCTGAAACAACATGAAATGTTGAAAAATTCCATTTGTAAGCATATGTATTGCAATTGAGCACATCAAACTTCACAGAATGAAGATATTGCAAACCATCCAAAACAAGCTTCTTTCAGTCTGATTTGCTCCCACACTATACTTTAGAGCACTCTCTGTCATAGGTGAAGAGTTTACATGTATATTTGCAAGATAACATTACAATTCATCAAACTCTTGAAACCAAGTCAGTTCTGACCTGAAACAACATGAAATGTTGTAAAATTCCATTTGTAAGCATATGTATTGCAATTGAGCACATCAAACTTTACAGAATGAAGTTGTTGCAAAACCATCCAAAACAAGCTTCTTTCAGTCTGATATGCTCCCACACTATACTTTGGAGCACTCTCTGTCATAGGTGAAGAGTTTACATGTATATTTGCAAGATAACATTACAATTCATCAAACTCTTAAAACCAAGTCAGTTCTGACCTGAAACAACATGAAATGTTGTAAAATTCCATTTGTAAGCATATGTATTGCAATTGAGCACATCAAACTTTACAGAATGAAGTTATTGCAAAACCATCCAAAACAAGCTTCTTTCAGTCTGATATGCTCCCACACTATACTTTAGAGCACTCTCTGTCATAGGTGAAGAGTTTACATGTATATTTGCAAGATAACATTACAATTCATCAAACTCTTGAAACCAAGTCAGTTCTGACCTGAAACAACATGAAATGTTGTAAAATTCCATTTGTAAGCATATGTATTGCAATTGAGCACATCAAACTTCACAGAATGAAGATATTGCAAAACCATCCAAAACAAGCTTCTTTCAGTCTGATATGCTCCCACACTATACTTTAGAGCACTCTCTGTCATAGGTGAAGAGTTTACATGTATATTTGCAAGATAACATTACAATTCATCAAACTCTTGAAACCAAGTCAGTTCTGACCTGAAACAACATGAAATGTTGTAAAATTCCATTTGTAAGCATATGTATTGCAATTGAGCACATCAAACTTTACAGAATAAAGTTATTGCAAAACCATCCAAAACAAGCTTCTTTCAGTCTGATATGCTCCCACACTATACTTTGGAGCACTCTCTGTCATAGGTGAAGAGTTTACATGTATATTTGCAAGATAACATTACAATTCATCAAACACTTGAAACCAAGTCAGTTCTGACCTGAAACAACATGAAATGTTGTGAAATTCCATTTGTAAGCAAATGTATTGCAATTGAGCACATCAAACTTTACAGAATGAAGTTATTGCAAAACCATCCAAAACAAGCTTCTTTCAGTCTGATATGCTCCCACACTGTACTTTAGAGCACTCTCTGTCATAGGTGAAGAGTTTACATGTATATTTGCAAGATAACATTACAATTCATCAAACTCTTGAAACCAAGTCAGTTCTGACCTGAAACAACATGAAATGTTGTAAAATTCCATTTGTAAGCATATGTATTGCAATTGAGCACTTAAACTTTACAGAATGAAGTTATTGCAAAACCATCCAAAACAAGCTTCTTTCAGTCTGATATGCTCCCACACTATACTTTAGAGCACTCTCTGTCATAGGTGAAGAGTTTACATGTATTGTTCATCAAACTCTTGAAACCAAGTCAGGTCTGACCTGAAACAACATGAAATGTTGTAAAATTCCATTTGTAAGCATATGTATTGCAATTGAGCACATCAAACTTTACAGAATGAAGTTATTGCAAAACCATCCAAAACAAGCTTCTTTCAGTCTGATATGCTCCCACACTATACTTTAGAGCACTCTGTCATAGGTGAAGAGTTTACATATATATTTGCAAGATAACATTACAATTCATCAAACTCTTGAAACCAAGTCAGTTCTGACCTGAAACAACATGAAATGTTTGTAAAATTCCATTTGTAAGCATATGTATTGCAATTGAGCACATCAAACTTTACAGAATGAAGTTATTGCAAAACCATCCAAAACAAGCTTCTTTCAGTCTGATATGCTCCCACACTATACTTTAGAGCACTCTCTGTCATAGGTGAAGAGTTTACATGTATATTTGCAAGATAACATTACAATTCATCAAACTCTTGAAACCAAGTCAGTTCTGACCTGAAACAACATGAAATGTTGTAAAATTCCATTTGTAAGCATATGTATTTCAATTGAGCACATCAAACTTTACAGAATGAAGTTATTGCAAAACCATCCAAAACAAGCTTCTTTCAGTCTGATATGCTCCCACACTATACTTTGGAGCACTCTCTGTCATAGGTGAAGAGTTTACATGTATATTTGCAAGATAACATTACAATTCATCAAACACTTGAAACCAAGTCAGTTCTGACCTGAAACAACATGAAATGTTGTGAAATTCCATTTGTAAGCAAATGTATTGCAATTGAGCACATCAAACTTTACAGAATGAAGTTATTGCAAAACCATCCAAAACAAGCTTCTTTCAGTCTGATATGCTCCCACACTGTACTTTAGAGCACTCTCTGTCATAGGTGAAGAGTTTACATGTATATTTGCAAGATAACATTACAATTCATCAAACTCTTGAAACCAAGTCAGTTCTGACCTGAAACAACATGAAATGTTGTAAAATTCCATTTGTAAGCATATGTATTGCAATTGAGCACTTAAACTTTACAGAATGAAGTTATTGCAAAACCATCCAAAACAAGCTTCTTTCAGTATGATATGCTCCCACACTATACTTTAGAGCACTCTCTGTCATAGGTGAAGAGTTTACATGTATTGTTCATCAAACTCTTGAAACCAAGTCAGGTCTGACCTGAAACAACATGAAATGTTGTAAAATTCCATTTGTAAGCATATGTATTGCAATTGAGCACATCAAACTTTACAGAATGAAGTTATTGCAAAACCATCCAAAACAAGCTTCTTTCAGTCTGATATGCTCCCACACTATACTTTAGAGCACTCTGTCATAGGTGAAGAGTTTACATATATATTTGCAAGATAACATTACAATTCATCAAACTCTTGAAACCAAGTCAGTTCTGACCTGAAACAACATGAAATGTTTGTAAAATTCCATTTGTAAGCATATGTATTGCAATTGAGCACATCAAACTTTACAGAATGAAGTTATTGCAAAACCATCCAAAACAAGCTTCTTTCAGTCTGATATGCTCCCACACTATACTTTAGAGCACTCTCTGTCATAGGTGAAGAGTTTACATGTATATTTGCAAGATAACATTACAATTCATCAAACTCTTGAAACCAAGTCAGTTCTGACCTGAAACAACATTATATGTTGTAAAATTCCATTAGTAAGCATATGTATTGCAATTGAGCACATCAAACTTTACAGAATGAAGTTATTGCAAAACCATCCAAAACAAGCTTCTTTCAGTCTGATATGCTCCCACACTATACTTTAGAGCACTCTCTGTCATAGGTGAAGAGTTTACATGTGTATTTGCAAGATAACATTACAATTCATCAAACTCTTGAAACCAAGTCAGTTCTGACCTGAAACAACATGAAATGTTGTAAAATTCCATTTGTAAGCATATGTATTGCAATTGAGCACATCAAACTTTACAGAATGAAGTTATTGCAAAACCATCCAAAACAAGCTTCTTTCAGTCTGATATGCTCCCACACTATACTTTAGAGCACTCTCTGTCATAGGTGAAGAGTGTACAAGTATATTTGCAAGATAACATTACAATTCATCAATCTCTTGAAACCATGTCAGTTCTGACCTGAAACAACATGAAATGTTGTAAAATTCCATTTGTAAGCATATGTATTGCAATTGAGCACATCAAACTTTACAGAATGAAGATATTGCAAAACCATCCAAAACAAGCTTCTTTCAGTCTGATATGCTCCCACACTATACTTTAGAGCACTCTCTGTCATAGGTGAAGAGTTTACATGTATATTTGCAAGATAACATTACAATTCATCAAACTCTTGAAACCAAGTCAGTTCTGACCTGAAACAACATGAAATGTTGTAAAATTCCATTTGTAAGCATATGTATTGCAATTGAGCACTTAAACTTTACAGAATGAAGTTATTGCAAAACCATCCAAAACAAGCTTCTTTCAGTCTGATATGCTCCCACACTATACTTTAGAGCACTCTCTGTCATAGGTGAAGAGTTTACATATATATTTGCAAGATAACATTACAATTCATCAAACTCTTGAAACCAAGTCAGTTCTGACCTGAAACAACATGAAATGTTGTAAAATTCCATTTGTAAGCATATGTATTGCAATTGAGCACATCAAACTTTACAGAATGAAGTTATTGCAAAACCATCCAAAACAAGCTTCTTTCAGTCTGATATGCTCCCACACTATACTTTAGAGCACTCTCTGTCATAGGTGAAGAGTTTACATGTATATTTGCAAGATAACATTACAATTCATCAAACTCTTGAAACCAAGTCAGTTCTGACCTGAAACAACATTATATGTTGTAAAATTCCATTTGTAAGCATATGTATTGCAATTGAGCACATCAAACTTTACAGAATGAAGTTATTGCAAAACCATCCAAAACATGCTTCTTTCAGTCTGATATGCTCCCACACTATACTTTAGAGCACTCTCTGTCATAGGTGAAGAGTTTACATGTGTATTTGCAAGATAACATTACAATTCATCAAACTCTTGAAACCAAGTCAGTTCTGACCTTAAACAACATGAAATGTTGTAAAATTCCATTTGTAAGCATATGTATTGCAATTGAGCACATCAAACTTTACAGAATGAAGTTATTGCAAAACCATCCAAAACAAGCTTCTTTCAGTCTGATATGCTCCCACACTGTACTTTAGAGCACTCTCTGTCATAGGTGAAGAGTTTACATGTATATTTGCAAGATAACATTACAATTCATCAAACTCTTGAAACCAAGTCAGTTCTGACCTGAAACAACATGAAATGTTGTAAAATTCCATTTGTAAGCATATGTATTGCAATTGAGCACTTAAACTTTACAGAATGAAGTTATTGCAAAACCATCCAAAACAAGCTTCTTTCAGTCTGATATGCTCCCACACTATACTTTAGAGCACTCTCTGTCATAGGTGAAGAGTTTACATGTATTGTTCATCAAACTCTTGAAACCAAGTCAGGTCTGACCTGAAACAACATGAAATGTTGTAAAATTCCATTTGTAAGCATATGTATTGCAATTGAGCACATCAAACTTTACAGAATGAAGTTATTGCAAAACCATCCAAAACAAGCTTCTTTCAGTCTGATATGCTCCCACACTATACTTTAGAGCACTCTGTCATAGGTGAAGAGTTTACATATATATTTGCAAGATAACATTACAATTCATCAAACTCTTGAAACCAAGTCAGTTCTGACCTGAAACAACATGAAATGTTTGTAAAATTCCATTTGTAAGCATATGTATTGCAATTGAGCACATCAAACTTTACAGAATGAAGTTATTGCAAAACCATCCAAAACAAGCTTCTTTCAGTCTGATATGCTCCCACACTATACTTTAGAGCACTCTCTGTCATAGGTGAAGAGTTTACATGTATATTTGCAAGATAACATTACAATTCATCAAACTCTTGAAACCAAGTCAGTTCTGACCTGAAACAACATGAAATGTTGTAAAATTCCATTTGTAAGCATATGTATTGCAATTGAGCACATCAAACTTCACAGAATGAAGATATTGCAAAACCATCCAAAACAAGCTTCTTTCAGTCTGATATGCTCCCACACTATACTTTAGAGCACTCTCTGTCATAGGTGAAGAGTTTACATGTATATTTGAAGATAACATTACAATTCATCAAACTCTTGAAACCAAGTCAGTTCTGACCTGAAACAACATGAAATGTTGTAAAATTCCATTTGTAAGCATATGTATTGCAATTGAGCACATCAAACTTTACAGAATGAAGTTATTGCAAAACCATCCAAAACAAGCTTCTTTCAGTCTGATATGCTCCCACACTATACTTTGGAGCACTCTCTGTCATAGGTGAAGAGTTTACATGTATATTTGCAAGATAACATTACAATTCATCAAACACTTGAAAACAAGTCAGTTCTGACCTGAAACAACATGAAATGTTGTGAAATTCCATTTGTAAGCAAATGTATTGCAATTGAGCACATCAAACTTTACAGAATGAAGTTATTGCAAAACCATCCAAAACAAGCTTCTTTCAGTCTGATATGCTCCCACACTGTACTTTAGAGCACTCTCTGTCATAGGTGAAGAGTTTACATGTATATTTGCAAGATAACATTACAATTCATCAAACTCTTGAAACCAAGTCAGTTCTGACCTGAAACAACATGAAATGTTGTAAAATTCCATTTGTAAGCATATGTATTGCAATTGAGCACTTAAACTTTACAGAATGAAGTTATTGCAAAACCATCCAAAACAAGCTTCTTTCAGTATGATATGCTCCCACACTATACTTTAGAGCACTCTCTGTCATAGGTGAAGAGTTTACATGTATTGTTCATCAAACTCTTGAAACCAAGTCAGGTCTGACCTGAAACAACATGAAATGTTGTAAAATTCCATTTGTAAGCATGTGTATTGCAATTGAGCACATCAAACTTTACAGAATGAAGTTATTGCAAAACCATCCAAAACAAGCTTCTTTCAGTCTGATATGCTCCCACACTATACTTTAGAGCACTCTGTCATAGGTGAAGAGTTTACATATATATTTGCAAGATAACATTACAATTCATCAAACTCTTGAAACCAAGTCAGTTCTGACCTGAAACAACATGAAATGTTTGTAAAATTCCATTTGTAAGCATATGTATTGCAATTGAGCACATCAAACTTTACAGAATGAAGTTATTGCAAAACCATCCAAAACAAGCTTCTTTCAGTCTGATATGCTCCCACACTATACTTTAGAGCACTCTCTGTCATAGGTGAAGAGTTTACATGTATATTTGCAAGATAACATTACAATTCATCAAACTCTTGAAACCAAGTCAGTTCTGACCTGAAACAACATTATATGTTGTAAAATTCCATTTGTAAGCATATGTATTGCAATTGAGCACATCAAACTTTACAGAATGAAGTTATTGCAAAACCATCCAAAACAAGCTTCTTTCAGTCTGATATGCTCCCACACTATACTTTAGAGCACTCTCTGTCATAGGTGAAGAGTTTACATGTGTATTTGCAAGATAACATTACAATTCATCAAACTCTTGAAACCAAGTCAGTTCTGACCTGAAACAACATGAAATGTTGTAAAATTCCATTTGTAAGCATATGTATTGCAATTGAGCACATCAAACTTTACAGAATGAAGTTATTGCAAAACCATCCAAAACAAGCTTCTTTCAGTCTGATATGCTCCCACACTATACTTTAGAGCACTCTCTGTCATAGGTGAAGAGTGTACAAGTATATTTGCAAGATAACATTACAATTCATCAATCTCTTGAAACCATGTCAGTTCTGACCTGAAACAACATGAAATGTTGTAAAATTCCATTTGTAAGCATATGTATTGCAATTGAGCACATCAAACTTTACAGAATGAAGATATTGCAAAACCATCCAAAACAAGCTTCTTTCAGTCTGATATGCTCCCACACTATACTTTAGAGCACTCTCTGTCATAGGTGAAGAGTTTACATGTATATTTGCAAGATAACATTACAATTCATCAAACTCTTGAAACCAAGTCAGTTCTGACCTGAAACAACATGAAATGTTGTAAAATTCCATTTGTAAGCATATGTATTGCAATTGAGCACTTAAACTTTACAGAATGAAGTTATTGCAAAACCATCCAAAACAAGCTTCTTTCAGTCTGATATGCTCCCACACTATACTTTAGAGCACTCTCTGTCATAGGTGAAGAGTTTACATATATATTTGCAAGATAACATTACAATTCATCAAACTCTTGAAACCAAGTCAGTTCTGACCTGAAACAACATGAAATGTTGTAAAATTCCATTTGTAAGCATATGTATTGCAATTGAGCACATCAAACTTTACAGAATGAAGTTATTGCAAAACCATCCAAAACAAGCTTCTTTCAGTCTGATATGCTCCCACACTATACTTTAGAGCACTCTCTGTCATAGGTGAAGAGTTTACATGTATATTTGCAAGATAACATTACAATTCATCAAACTCTTGAAACCAAGTCAGTTCTGACCTGAAACAACATTATATGTTGTAAAATTCCATTTGTAAGCATATGTATTGCAATTGAGCACATCAAACTTTACAGAATGAAGTTATTGCAAAACCATCCAAAACATGCTTCTTTCAGTCTGATATGCTCCCACACTATACTTTAGAGCACTCTCTGTCATAGGTGAAGAGTTTACATGTGTATTTGCAAGATAACATTACAATTCATCAAACTCTTGAAACCAAGTCAGTTCTGACCTTAAACAACATGAAATGTTGTAAAATTCCATTTGTAAGCATATGTATTGCAATTGAGCACATCAAACTTTACAAAATGAAGTTATTGCAAAACCATCCAAAACAAGCTTCTTTCAGTCTGATATGCTCCCACACTATACTTTAGAGCACTCTCTGTCATAGGTGAAGAGTTTACATGTATTGTTCATCAAACTCTTGAAACCAAGTCAGTTCTGACCTGAAACAACATGAAATGTTGTAAAATTCCATTTGTAAGCATATGTATTGCAATTGAGCACATCAAACTTTACAGAATGAAGTTATTGCAAAACCATCCAAAACAAGCTTCTTTCAGTCTGATATGCTCCCACACTATACTTTAGAGCACTCTCTGTCATAGGTGAAGAGTTTACATGTGTATTTGCAAGATAACATTACAATTCATCAAACTCTTGAAACCAGTCAGTTCTGACCTGAAACAACATGAAACGTTGAAAAATTCCATTTGTAAGCATATGTATTGCAATTGAGCACATCAAACTTCACAGAATGAAGATATTGCAAAACCATCCAAAACAAGCTTCTTTCAGTCTGATATGCTCCCACACTATACTTTAGAGCACTCTCTGTCATAGGTGAAGAGTTTACATGTATTGTTCATCAAACTCTTGAAACCAAGTCAGGTCTGACCTGAAACAACATGAAATGTTGTAAAATTCCATTTGTAAGCATGTGTATTGCAATTGAGCACATCAAACTTTACAGAATGAAGTTATTGCAAAACCATCCAAAACAAGCTTCTTTCAGTCTGATATGCTCCCACACTATACTTTAGAGCACTCTGTCATAGGTGAAGAGTTTACATATATATTTGCAAGATAACATTACAATTCATCAAACTCTTGAAACCAAGTCAGTTCTGACCTGAAACAACATGAAATGTTTGTAAAATTCCATTTGTAAGCATATGTATTGCAATTGAGCACATCAAACTTTACAGAATGAAGTTATTGCAAAACCATCCAAAACAAGCTTCTTTCAGTCTGATATGCTCCCACACTATACTTTAGAGCACTCTCTGTCATAGGTGAAGAGTTTACATGTATATTTGCAAGATAACATTACAATTCATCAAACTCTTGAAACCAAGTCAGTTCTGACCTGAAACAACATTATATGTTGTAAAATTCCATTTGTAAGCATATGTATTGCAATTGAGCACATCAAACTTTACAGAATGAAGTTATTGCAAAACCATCCAAAACAAGCTTCTTTCAGTCTGATATGCTCCCACACTATACTTTAGAGCACTCTCTGTCATAGGTGAAGAGTTTACATGTGTATTTGCAAGATAACATTACAATTCATCAAACTCTTGAAACCAAGTCAGTTCTGACCTGAAACAACATGAAATGTTGTAAAATTCCATTTGTAAGCATATGTATTGCAATTGAGCACATCAAACTTTACAGAATGAAGTTATTGCAAAACCATCCAAAACAAGCTTCTTTCAGTCTGATATGCTCCCACACTATACTTTAGAGCACTCTCTGTCATAGGTGAAGAGTTTACATGTGTATTTGCAAGATAACATTACAATTCATCAAACTCTTGAAACCAAGTCAGTTCTGACCTTAAACAACATGAAATGTTGTAAAATTCCATTTGTAAGCATATGTATTGCAATTGAGCACATCAAACTTTACAAAATGAAGTTATTGCAAAACCATCCAAAACAAGCTTCTTTCAGTCTGATATGCTCCCACACTATACTTTAGAGCACTCTCTGTCATAGGTGAAGAGTTTACATGTATATTTGCAAGATAACATTACAATTCATCAAACTCTTGAAACCAAGTCAGTTCTGACCTGAAACAACATGAAATGTTGTAGAATTCCATTTGTAAGCATATGTATTGCAATTGAGCACATCAAACTTTACAGAATGAAGTTATTGCAAAACCATCCAAAACAAGCTTCTTTCAGTCTGATATGCTCCCACACTATACTTTAGAGCACTCTCTGTCATAGGTGAAGAGTTTACATGTATATTTGCAAGATAACATTACAATTCATCAAACTCTTGAAACCAAGTCAGTTCTAACCTGAAACAACATGACATGTTGTAAAATTCCATTTGAAAGCATATGTATTGCAATTGAGCACATCAAACTTTACAGAATGATGTTATTGCAAAACCATCCAAAACAAGCTTCTTTCAGTCTGATATGCTCCCACACTATACTGTGGAGCACTCTCTGTCATAGGTGAAGAGTTTACATGTATTGTTCATCAAACTCTTGAAACCAAGTCAGTTCTGACCTGAAACAACATGAAATGTTGTAAAATTCCATTTGTAAGCATATGTATTGCAATTGAGCACATCAAACTTTACAGTATGAAGTTATTGCAAAACCATCCAAAACAAGCTTCTTTCAGTCTGATATGCTCCCACACTATACTTTAGAGCACTCTCTGTCATAGGTGAAGAGTTTACAAGTATATTTGCAAGATAACATTACAATTCATCAATCTCTTGAAACCAAGTCAGTTCTGACCTGAAACAAGATGAAATGTTGTAAAATTCCATTTGTAAGCATATGTATTGCAATTGAGCACATCAAACTTTACAGAATGAAGATATTGCAAAACGATCCAAAACAAGCTTCTTTCAGTCTGATATGCTCCCACACTATACATTAGAGCACTCTCTGTCATAGGTGAAGAGTTTACATGTATATTTGCAAGATAACATCATAAAATTCTTGAAACCAAGTCAGTTCTGACCTGAAACAAGATGAAATGTTGTAAAATTCCATTTGTAAGCATATGTATTGCAATTGAGCACATCAAACTTTACAGAATAAAGTTATTGCAAAACCATCCAAAACAAGCTTCTTTCAGTCTGATATGCTCACACACTATACTTTAGAGCACTCTCTGTCATAGGTGAAGAGTTTACATGTATATTTGCAAGATAACATTACAATTCATCAAACTCTTGAAACCAAGTCAGTTCTGACCTGAAACAACATGAAACGTTGAAAAATTCCATTTGTAAGCATATGTATTGCAATTGAGCACATCAAACTTCACAGAATGAAGATATTGCAAAACCATCCAAAAAAAACTTCTTTCAGTCTGATATGCTCCCACACTATACTTTAGAGCACTCTCTGTCATAGGTGAAGAGTTTACATGTATATTTGCAAGATAACATCATAAAATTCTTGAAACCAAGTCAGTTCTGACCTGAAACAACATGAAATGTTGTAAAATTCCATTTGTAAGCATATGTATTGCAATTGAGCACATCAAACTTTACAGAATAAAGTTATTGCAAAACCATCCCAAACAAGCTTCTTTCAGTCTGATATGCTCCCACACTATACTTTAGAGCACTCTCTGTCATAGGTGAAGAGTTTACATGTATTGTTCATCAAACTCTTGAAACCAAGTCAGTTCTGACCTGAAACAACATGAAATGTTGTAAAATTCCATTTGTAAGCATATGTATTGCAATTGAGCACATCAAACTTTACAGAATGAAGTTATTGCAAAACCATCCAAAACAAGCTTCTTTCAGTCTGATATGCTCCCACACTATACTTTAGAGCACTCTCTGTCATAGGTGAAGAGTTTACATGTATATTTGCAAGATAACATTACAATTCATCAAACTCTTGAAACCAAGTCAGTTCTGACCTGAAACAACATGAAATGTTGTAAAATTCCATTTGTAAGCATATGTATTGCAATTGAGCACATCAAACTTTACAGAATGAAGTTATTGCAAAACCATCCAAAACAAGCTTCTTTCAGTCTGATATGCTCCCACACTATACTTTAGAGCACTCTCTGTCATAGGTGAAGAGTTTACATGTATATTTGCAAGATAACATTACAATTCATCAAACTCTTGAAACCAAGTCAGTTCTGACCTGAAACAACATGACATGTTGTAAAATTCCATTTGAAAGCATATGTATTGCAATTGAGCACATCAAACTTTACAGAATGAAGTTATTGCAAAACCATCCAAAACAAGCTTCTTTCAGTCTGATATGCTCCCACACTATACTGTGGAGCACTCTCTGTCATAGGTGAAGAGTTTACATGTATTGTTCATCAAACTCTTGAAACCAAGTCAGTTCTGACCTGAAACAACATGAAATGTTGTAAAATTCCATTTGTAAGCATATGTATTGCAATTGAGCACATCAAACTTTACAGTATGAAGTTATTGCAAAACCATCCAAAACAAGCTTCTTTCAGTCTGATATGCTCCCACACTATACTTTAGAGCACTCTCTGTCATAGGTGAAGAGTTTACAAGTATATTTGCAAGATAACATTACAATTCATCAATCTCTTGAAACCAAGTCAGTTCTGACCTGAAACAACATGAAATGTTGTAAAATTCCATTTGTAAGCATATGTATTGCAATTGAGCACATCAAACTTTACAGAATGAAGTTATTGCAAAACCATCCAAAACAAGCTTCTTTCAGTCTGATATGCTCCCACACTATACTTTAGAGCACTCTCTGTCATAGGTGAAGAGTTTACATGTATATTTGCAAGATAACATCATAAAATTCTTGAAACCAAGTCAGTTCTGACCTGAAACAACATGAAATGTTGTAAAATTCCATTTGTAAGCATATGTATTGCAATTGAGCACATCAAACTTTACAGAATAAAGTTATTGCAAAACCATCCCAAACAAGCTTCTTTCAGTCTGATATGCTCCCACACTATACTTTAGAGCACTCTCTGTCATAGGTGAAGAGTTTACATGTATTGTTCATCAAACTCTTGAAACCAAGTCAGTTCTGACCTGAAACAACATGAAATGTTGTAATATTCCATTTGTAAGCATATGTATTGCAATTGAGCACATCAAACTTTACAGAATGAAGTTATTGCAAAACCATCCAAAACAAGCTTCTTTCAGTCTGATATGCTCCCACACTATACTTTAGAGCACTCTCTGTCATAGGTGAAGAGTTTACATGTGTATTTGCAAGATAACATTACAATTCATCAAACTCTTGAAACCAGTCAGTTCTGACCTGAAACAACATGAAACGTTGAAAAATTCCATTTGTAAGCATATGTATTGCAATTAAGCACATCAAACTTCACAGAATGAAGATATTGCAAAACCATCCAAAACAAGCTTCTTTCAGTCTGATATGCTCCCACACTATACTTTAGAGCACTCTCTGTCATAGGTGAAGAGTTTACATGTATTGTTCATCAAACTCTTGAAACCAAGTCAGGTCTGACCTGAAACAACATGAAATGTTGTAAAATTCCATTTGTAAGCATGTGTATTGCAATTGAGCACATCAAACTTTACAGAATGAAGTTATTGCAAAACCATCCAAAACAAGCTTCTTTCAGTCTGATATGCTCCCACACTATACTTTAGAGCACTCTGTCATAGGTGAAGAGTTTACATATATATTTGCAAGATAACATTACAATTCATCAAACTCTTGAAACCAAGTCAGTTCTGACCTGAAACAACATGAAATGTTTGTAAAATTCCATTTGTAAGCATATGTATTGCAATTGAGCACATCAAACTTTACAGAATGAAGTTATTGCAAAACCATCCAAAACAAGCTTCTTTCAGTCTGATATGCTCCCACACTATACTTTAGAGCACTCTCTGTCATAGGTGAAGAGTTTACATGTATATTTGCAAGATAACATTACAATTCATCAAACTCTTGAAACCAAGTCAGTTCTGACCTGAAACAACATTATATGTTGTAAAATTCCATTTGTAAGCATATGTATTGCAATTGAGCACATCAAACTTTACAGAATGAAGTTATTCAAAACCATCCAAAACAAGCTTCTTTCAGTCTGATATGCTCCCACACTATACTTTAGAGCACTCTCTGTCATAGGTGAAGAGTTTACATGTGTATTTGCAAGATAACATTACAATTCATCAAACTCTTGAAACCAAGTCAGTTCTGACCTGAAACAACATGAAATGTTGTAAAATTCCATTTGTAAGCATATGTATTGCAATTGAGCACATCAAACTTTACAGAATGAAGTTATTGCAAAACCATCCAAAACAAGCTTCTTTCAGTCTGATATGCTCCCACACTATACTTTAGAGCACTCTCTGTCATAGGTGAAGAGTTTACATGTGTATTTGCAAGATAACATTACAATTCATCAAACTCTTGAAACCAAGTCAGTTCTGACCTTAAACAACATGAAATGTTGTAAAATTCCATTTGTAAGCATATGTATTGCAATTGAGCACATCAAACTTTACAAAATGAAGTTATTGCAAAACCATCCAAAACAAGCTTCTTTCAGTCTGATATGCTCCCACACTATACTTTAGAGCACTCTCTGTCATAGGTGAAGAGTTTACATGTATATTTGCAAGATAACATTACAATTCATCAAACTCTTGAAACCAAGTCAGTTCTGACCTGAAACAACATGAAATGTTGTAGAATTCCATTTGTAAGCATATGTATTGCAATTGAGCACATCAAACTTTACAGAATGAAGTTATTGCAAAACCATCCAAAACAAGCTTCTTTCAGTCTGATATGCTCCCACACTATACTTTAGAGCACTCTCTGTCATAGGTGAAGAGTTTACATGTATATTTGCAAGATAACATTACAATTCATCAAACTCTTGAAACCAAGTCAGTTCTAACCTGAAACAACATGACATGTTGTAAAATTCCATTTGAAAGCATATGTATTGCAATTGAGCACATCAAACTTTACAGAATGATGTTATTGCAAAACCATCCAAAACAAGCTTCTTTCAGTCTGATATGCTCCCACACTATACTGTGGAGCACTCTCTGTCATAGGTGAAGAGTTTACATGTATTGTTCATCAAACTCTTGAAACCAAGTCAGTTCTGACCTGAAACAACATGAAATGTTGTAAAATTCCATTTGTAAGCATATGTATTGCAATTGAGCACATCAAACTTTACAGTATGAAGTTATTGCAAAACCATCCAAAACAAGCTTCTTTCAGTCTGATATGCTCCCACACTATACTTTAGAGCACTCTCTGTCATAGGTGAAGAGTTTACAAGTATATTTGCAAGATAACATTACAATTCATCAATCTCTTGAAACCAAGTCAGTTCTGACCTGAAACAAGATGAAATGTTGTAAAATTCCATTTGTAAGCATATGTATTGCAATTGAGCACATCAAACTTTACAGAATGAAGATATTGCAAAACGATCCAAAACAAGCTTCTTTCAGTCTGATATGCTCCCACACTATACATTAGAGCACTCTCTGTCATAGGTGAAGAGTTTACATGTATATTTGCAAGATAACATCATAAAATTCTTGAAACCAAGTCAGTTCTGACCTGAAACAACATGAAATGTTGTAAAATTCCATTTGTAAGCATATGTATTGCAATTGAGCACATCAAACTTTACAGAATAAAGTTATTGCAAAACCATCCAAAACAAGCTTCTTTCAGTCTGATATGCTCCCACACTATACTTTAGAGCACTCTCTGTCATAGGTGAAGAGTTTACATGTATATTTGCAAGATAACATTACAATTCATCAAACTCTTGAAACCAAGTCAGTTCTGACCTGAAACAACATGAAACGTTGAAAAATTCCATTTGTAAGCATATGTATTGCAATTGAGCACATCAAACTTCACAGAATGAAGATATTGCAAAACCATCCAAAAAAAACTTCTTTCAGTCTGATATGCTCCCACACTATACTTTAGAGCACTCTCTGTCATAGGTGAAGAGTTTACATGTATATTTGCAAGATAACATCATAAAATTCTTGAAACCAAGTCAGTTCTGACCTGAAACAACATGAAATGTTGTAAAATTCCATTTGTAAGCATATGTATTGCAATTGAGCACATCAAACTTTACAGAATAAAGTTATTGCAAAACCATCCCAAACAAGCTTCTTTCAGTCTGATATGCTCCCACACTATACTTTAGAGCACTCTCTGTCATAGGTGAAGAGTTTACATGTATTGTTCATCAAACTCTTGAAACCAAGTCAGTTCTGACCTGAAACAACATGAAATGTTGTAAAATTCCATTTGTAAGCATATGTATTGCAATTGAGCACATCAAACTTTACAGAATGAAGTTATTGCAAAACCATCCAAAACAAGCTTCTTTCAGTCTGATATGCTCCCACACTATACTTTAGAGCACTCTCTGTCATAGGTGAAGAGTTTACATGTATATTTGCAAGATAACATTACAATTCATCAAACTCTTGAAACCAAGTCAGTTCTGACCTGAAACAACATGAAATGTTGTAAAATTCCATTTGTAAGCATATGTATTGCAATTGAGCACATCAAACTTTACAGAATGAAGTTATTGCAAAACCATCCAAAACAAGCTTCTTTCAGTCTGATATGCTCCCACACTATACTTTAGAGCACTCTCTGTCATAGGTGAAGAGTTTACATGTATATTTGCAAGATAACATTACAATTCATCAAACTCTTGAAACCAAGTCAGTTCTGACCTGAAACAACATGACATGTTGTAAAATTCCATTTGAAAGCATATGTATTGCAATTGAGCACATCAAACTTTACAGAATGAAGTTATTGCAAAACCATCCAAAACAAGCTTCTTTCAGTCTGATATGCTCCCACACTATACTGTGGAGCACTCTCTGTCATAGGTGAAGAGTTTACATGTATTGTTCATCAAACTCTTGAAACCAAGTCAGTTCTGACCTGAAACAACATGAAATGTTGTAAAATTCCATTTGTAAGCATATGTATTGCAATTGAGCACATCAAACTTTACAGTATGAAGTTATTGCAAAACCATCCAAAACAAGCTTCTTTCAGTCTGATATGCTCCCACACTATACTTTAGAGCACTCTCTGTCATAGGTGAAGAGTTTACAAGTATATTTGCAAGATAACATTACAATTCATCAATCTCTTGAAACCAAGTCAGTTCTGACCTGAAACAACATGAAATGTTGTAAAATTCCATTTGTAAGCATATGTATTGCAATTGAGCACATCAAACTTTACAGAATGAAGTTATTGCAAAACCATCCAAAACAAGCTTCTTTCAGTCTGATATGCTCCCACACTATACTTTAGAGCACTCTCTGTCATAGGTGAAGAGTTTACATGTATATTTGCAAGATAACATCATAAAATTCTTGAAACCAAGTCAGTTCTGACCTGAAACAACATGAAATGTTGTAAAATTCCATTTGTAAGCATATGTATTGCAATTGAGCACATCAAACTTTACAGAATAAAGTTATTGCAAAACCATCCCAAACAAGCTTCTTTCAGTCTGATATGCTCCCACACTATACTTTAGAGCACTCTCTGTCATAGGTGAAGAGTTTACATGTATTGTTCATCAAACTCTTGAAACCAAGTCAGTTCTGACCTGAAACAACATGAAATGTTGTAATATTCCATTTGTAAGCATATGTATTGCAATTGAGCACATCAAACTTTACAGAATGAAGTTATTGCAAAACCATCCAAAACAAGCTTCTTTCAGTCTGATATGCTCCCACACTATACTTTAGAGCACTCTCTGTCATAGGTGAAGAGTTTACATGTATATTTGCAAGATAACATTACAATTCATCAAACTCTTGAAACCAAGTCAGTTCTGACCTGAAACAACATGAAACGTTGAAAAATTCCATTTGTAAGCATATGTATTGCAATTGAGCACATCAAACTTTACAGAATAAAGTTATTGCAAGACCATCCCAAACAAGCTTCTTTCAGTCTGATATGCTCCCACACTATACTTTAGAGCACTCTCTGTCATAGGTGAAGAGTTTACATGTATTGTTCATCAAACTCTTGAAACCAAGTCAGTTCTGACCTGAAACAACATGAAATGTTGTAAAATTCCATTTGTAAGCATATGTATTGCAATTGAGCACATCAAACTTTACAGAATGAAGTTATTGCAAAACCATCCAAAACAAGCTTCTTTCAGTCTGATATGCTCCCACACTATACTTTGGAGCACTCTCTGTCATAGGTGAAGAGTTTACATGTATATTTGCAAGATAACATTACAATTCATCAAACTCTTGAAACCAAGTCAGTTCTGACCTGAAACAACATGAAATGTTGTAAAATTCCATTTGTAAGCATATGTATTGCAATTGAGCACATCAAACTTTACAGAATGAAGATATTGCAAAACCATCCAAAACAAGCTTCTTTCAGTCTGATATGCTCCCACACTATACTTTAGAGCACTCTCTGTCATAGGTGAAGAGTTCACATGTATTGTTCATCAAACTCTTGAAACCAAGTCAGTTCTGACCTGAAACAACATGAAATGTTGTAAAATTCCATTTGTAAGCATATGTATTGCAATTGAGCACATCAAACTTTACAGTATGAAGTTATTGCAAAACCATCCAAAACAAGCTTCTTTCAGTCTGAAATGCTCCCACACTATACTTTAGAGCACTCTCTGTCATAGGTGAAGAGTTTACATGTATATTTGCAAGATAACATTACAATTCATCAAACTCTTGAAACCAAGTCAGTTCTGACCTGAAACAACATGAAATGTTGAAAAATTCCATTTGTAAGCATATGTATTGCAATTGAGCACATCAAACTTCACAGAATGAAGATATTGCAAAACCATCCAAAACAAGCTTCTTTCAGTCTGATATGCTCCCACACTATACCTTAGAGCACTCTGTCATAGGTGAAGAGTTTACATGTATATTTGCAAGATAACATCATAAAATTCTTGAAACCAAGTCAGTTCTGACCTGAAACAACATGAAATGTTGTAAAATTCCATTTGTAAGCATATGTATTGCAATTGAGCACATCAAACTTTACAGAATAAAGTTATTGCAAAACCATCCCAAACAAGCTTCTTTCAGTCTGATATGCTCCCACACTATACTTTAGAGCACTCTCTGTCATAGGTGAAGAGTTTACATGTATTGTTCATCAAACTCTTGAAACCAAGTCAGTTCTGACCTGAAACAACATGAAATGTTGTAATATTCCATTTGTAAGCATATGTATTGCAATTGAGCACATCAAACTTTACAGAATGAAGTTATTGCAAAACCATCCAAAACAAGCTTCTTTCAGTCTGATATGCTCCCACACTATACTTTAGAGCACTCTCTGTCATAGGTGAAGAGTTTACATGTATATTTGCAAGATAACATTACAATTCATCAAACTCTTGAAACCAAGTCAGTTCTGACCTGAAACAACATGAAACGTTGAAAAATTCCATTTGTAAGCATATGTATTGCAATTGAGCACATCAAACTTTACAGAATAAAGTTATTGCAAGACCATCCCAAACAAGCTTCTTTCAGGCTGATATGCTCCCACACTATACTTTAGAGCACTCTCTGTCATAGGTGAAGAGTTTACATGTATTGTTCATCAAACTCTTGAAACCAAGTCAGTTCTGACCTGAAACAACATGAAATGTTGTAAAATTCCATTTGTAAGCATATGTATTGCAATTGAGCACATCAAACTTTACAGAATGAAGTTATTGCAAAACCATCCAAAACAAGCTTCTTTCAGTCTGATATGCTCCCACACTATACTTTGGAGCACTCTCTGTCATAGGTGAAGAGTTTACATGTATATTTGCAAGATAACATTACAATTCATCAAACTCTTGAAACCAAGTCAGTTCTGACCTGAAACAACATGAAATGTTGTAAAATTCCATTTGTAAGCATATGTATTGCAATTGAGCACATCAAACTTTACAGAATGAAGATATTGCAAAACCATCCAAAACAAGCTTCTTTCAGTCTGATATGCTCCCACACTATACTTTAGAGCACTCTCTGTCATAGGTGAAGAGTTCACATGTATTGTTCATCAAACTCTTGAAACCAAGTCAGTTCTGACCTGAAACAACATGAAATGTTGTAAAATTCCATTTGTAAGCATATGTATTGCAATTGAGCACATCAAACTTTACAGTATGAAGTTATTGCAAAACCATCCAAAACAAGCTTCTTTCAGTCTGAAATGCTCCCACACTATACTTTAGAGCACTCTCTGTCATAGGTGAAGAGTTTACATGTATATTTGCAAGATAACATTACAATTCATCAAACTCTTGAAACCAAGTCAGTTCTGACCTGAAACAACATGAAATGTTGAAAAATTCCATTTGTAAGCATATGTATTGCAATTGAGCACATCAAACTTCACAGAATGAAGATATTGCAAAACCATCCAAAACAAGCTTCTTTCAGTCTGATATGCTCCCACACTATACCTTAGAGCACTCTGTCATAGGTGAAGAGTTTACATGTATATTTGCAAGATAACATAACAATTCATCAAACTCTTGAAACCAAGTCAGTTCTGACCTGAAACAACATGAAATGTTGAAAAATTCAATTTGTAAGCATATGTATTGCAATTGAGCACATCAAACTTTACAGAATGAAGTTATTGCAAAACCATCCAAAACAAGCTTCTTTCAGTCTGATATGCTCCCACACTATACTTTAGAGCACTCTCTGTCATAGGTGAAGAGTTTACATGTATATTTGCAAGATAACATTACAATTCATCAAACTCTTGAAACCAAGTCAGTTCTGACCTGAAACAACATGAAGTGTTGTATAATTCCATTTGTAAGCATATGTATTGCAATTGAGCACATCAAACTTTATAGAATGAAGTTATTGCAAAACCATCCAAACAAGCTTCTATCAGTTTGATATACTCCCACACTATACTTTAGAGCACTCTCTGTCATAGGTGAAGAGTTTACATGTATATTTGCAAGATAACATTACAATTCATCAAACTCTTGAAACCAAGTCAGTTCTGACCTGAAACAACATGAAATGTTGTAAAATTCCATTTGTAAGCATATGTATTGCAATTGAGCACATCAAACTTTACAGAATGAAGATATTGCAAAACCATCTTAAACAAGCTTCTTTCAGTCTGATATGCTCCCAAACTATACTTTAGAGCACTCTCTGTCATAGGTGAAGAGTTTACATATATATTTGCAAGATAACATTACAATTCATCAAACTCTTGAAACCAAGTCAGTTCTGACCTGAAACAACATGAAATGTTGTAAAATTCCATTTGTAAGCATATGTATTGCAATTGAGCACATCAAACTTTACAGAATGAAGATATTGCAAAACCATCCAAAACAAGCTTCTTTCAGTCTGATATTCTCCCACACTATACTTTAGAGCACTCTCTGTCATAAGTGAAGAGTTTACATATATATTTGCAAGATAACATTACAATTCATCAAACTCTTGAAACCAAGTCAGTTCTGACCTGAAACAACATGAAATGTTGTAAAATTCCATTTGTAAGCCTATGTATTGCAATTGAGCACATCAAACTTTACAGAATGAAGTTATTGCAAAACCATCCAAAACAAGCTTCTATCAGTCTGATATGCTCCCACACTATACTTTAGAGCACTCTCTGTCATAGGTGAAGAGTTTACATGTATATTTGCAAGATAACATTACAATTCATCAAACTCTTGAAACCAAGTCAGTTCTGACCTGAAACAACATGAAAAGTTGTAAAATTTTATTTGTAAGCATATGTATTGCAATTGAGCACATCAAACTTTACAGAATGAAGTTATTGCCAAACCATCCAAAACAAGCTTCTTTCAGTCTGATATGCTCCCACACTATACTTTAGAGCACTCTCTGTCATAGGTGAAGAGTTTACATGTATATTTGCAAGATAACATTACAATTCATCAAACTCTTGAAACCAAGTCAGTTCTGACCTGAAACAACATGAAATGTTGTAAAATTCAATTTGTAAGCATATGTATTGCAATTGAGCACATCAAACTTTACAGAATGAAGTTATTGCAAAACCATCCAAAACAAGCTTCTATCAGTCTGATATACTCCCACACTATACTTTAGAGCACTCTCTGTCATAGGTGAAGAGTTTACATGTATATTTGCAAGATAACATTACAATTCATCAAACTCTTGAAACCAAGTCAGTTCTGACCTGAAACAACATGAAAAGTTGTAAAATTTTATTTGTAGGCATATGTATTGCAATTGAGCACATCAAACTTTACTGAATGAAGTTATTGCAAAACCATCCAAAACATGCTTCTTTCAGTCTGATATGCTCCCACACTATACTTTAGAGCACTCTTTGTCATAGGTGAAGAGTTTACATGTATATTTGCAAGATAACATTACAATTCATCAAACTCTTGAAACCAAGTCAGTTCTGACCTGAAACAACATGAAATGTTGTAAAATTCCATTTGTAAGCATATGTATTGCATTTGAGCACATCAAACTTTACAGAATGAAGTTATTGCAAAACCATCCAAAACAAGCTTCTTTCAGTCTGATATGCTCCCACACTATACTTTAGAGCACTCTCTGTCATAGGTGAAGAGTTTACATGTATATTTGCAAGATAACATTACAATTCATCAAACTCTTGAAACCAGGTCAGTTCTGACCTGAAACAACATGAAATGTTGTAAAATTCCATTTGTAAGCATATGTATTGCAATTGAGCACATCAAACTTTACAGAATGAAGTTATTGCAAAACCATCCAAAACAAGCTTCTTTCAGTCTGATATGCTCCCACACTATACTTTAGAGCACTCTGTCATAGGTGAAGAGTTTACATATATATTTGCAAGATAACATTACAATTCATCAAACTCTTGAAACCAAGTCAGTTCTGACCTGAAACAACATGAAATGTTTGTAAAATTCCATTTGTAAGCATATGTATTGCAATTGAGCACATCAAACTTTACAGAATGAAGTTATTGCAAAACCATCCAAAACAAGCTTCTTTCAGTCTGATATGCTCCCACACTATACTTTAGAGCACTCTCTGTCATAGGTGAAGAGTTTAAATGTATATTTGCAAGATAACATTACAATTCATCAAACTCTTGAAACCAAGTCAGTTCTGACCTGAAACAACATGAAGTGTTGTATAATTCCATTTGTAAGCATATGTATTGCAATTGAGCACATCAAACTTTACAGAATGAAGTTATTGCAAAACTATCCAAAACAAGCTTCTATCAGTCTGATATGCTCCCACACTATACTTTAGAGCACTCTCTGTCATAGGTGAAGAGTTTACATGTATATTTGCAAGATAACATTACAATTCATCAAACTCTTGAAACCAGGTCAGTTCTGACCTGAAACAACATGAAATGTTGTAAAATTCCATTTGTAAGCATATGTATTGCAATTGAGCACATCAAACTTTACAGAATGAAGATATTGCAAAACCATCCAAAACAAGCTTCTTTCAGTCTGATATTCTCCCACATTATACTTTAGAGCACTCTCTGTCATAGGTGAAGAGTTTACATATATATTTGCAAGATAACATTACAATTCATCAAACTCTTGAAACCAAGTCAGTTCTGACCTGAAACAACATGAAATGTTGTAAAATTCCATTTGTAAGCCTATGTATTGCAATTGAGCACATCAAACTTTACAGAATGAAGTTATTGCAAAACCATCCAAAACAAGCTTCTATCAGTCTGATATACTCCCACACTATACTTTAGAGCACTCTCTGTCATAGGTGAAGAGTTTACATGTATATTTGCAAGATAACATTACAATTCATCAAATTCTTGAAACCAAGTCAGTTCTGACCTGAAACAACATGAAATGTTGTAAAATTCCATTTGTAAGCATATGTATAGCAATTCAGCACATCAAACTTTACAGAATGAAGTTATTGCAAAACCATCCAAAACAAGCTTCTTTCAGTCTGATATGCTCCCACACTATACTTTAGAGCACTCTCTGTCATAGGTGAAGAGTTTACATGTATATTTGCAAGATAACATTACAATTCATCAAACTCTTGAAACCAAGTCAGTTCTGACCTGAAACAACATGAAATGTTGTAAAATTCCATTTGTAAGCATATGTATAGCAATTCAGCACATCAAACTTTACAGAATGAAGTTATTGCAAAACCATCCAAAACAAGCTTCTTTCAGTCTGATATGCTCCCACACTATACTTTAGAGCACTCTCTGTCATAGGTGAAGAGTTTACATGTATATTTGCAAGATAACATTACAATTTATCAAACTCTTGAAACCAAGTCAGTTCTGACCTGAAACAACATGAAGTGTTGTATAATTCCATTTGTAAGCATATGTATTGCAATTGAGCACATCAAACTTTACAGAATGAAGTTATTGCAAAACCATCCAAAACAAGCTTCTATCAGTCTGATATGCTCCCACACTATACTTTAGAGCACTCTCTGTCATAGGTGAAGAGTTTACATGTATATTTGCAAGATAACATTACAATTCATCAAACTCTTGAAACCAAGTCAGTTCTGACCTGAAACAACATGAAATGTTGTAAAATTCCATTTGTAAGCATATGTATTGCAATTGAGCACATCAAACTTTACAGAATGAAGATATTGCAAAACCATCCAAAATAAGCTTCTTTCAGTCTGATATTCTCCCACACTATACTTTAGAGCACTCTCTGTCATAGGTGAAGAGTTTACATATATATTTGCAAGATATTACAATTCATCAAACTCTTGAAACCAAGTCAGTTCTGACCTGAAACAACATGAAATGTTGTAAAATTCCATTTGTAAGCCTATGTATTGCAATTGAGCACATCAAACTTTACAGAATGAAGTTATTGCAAAACCATCCAAAACAAGCTTCTATCAGTCTGATATACTCCCACACTATACTTTAGAGCACTCTCTGTCATAGGTGAAGAGTTTACATGTATATTTGCAAGATAACATTACAATTCATCAAATTCTTGAAACCAAGTCAGTTCTGACCTGAAACAACATGAAATGTTGTAAAATTCCATTTGTAAGCATATGTATAGCAATTCAGCACATCAAACTTTACAGAATGAAGTTATTGCAAAACCATCCAAAACAAGCTTCTTTCAGTCTGATATGCTCCCACACTATACTTTAGAGCACTCTCTGTCATAGGTGAAGAGTTTACATGTATATTTGCAAGATAACATTACAATTTATCAAACTCTTGAAACCAAGTCAGTTCTGACCTGAAACAACATGAAATGTTGTAAAATTCAATATGTAAGCATATGTATTGCAATTGAGCACATCAAACTTTACAAAATGAATTTATTGCAAAACCATCCAACACAAGCTTCTTTCAGTCTGATATGCTCCCACACTATACTTTAGAGCACTCTCTGTCATAGGTGAAGAGTTTACATGTATATTTGCAAGATAACATTACAATTCATCAAACTCTTGAAACCAAGTCAGTTCTGACCTGAAACAACATGAAAAGTTGTAAAATTTTATTTGTAAGCATATGTATTGCAATTGAGCACATCAAACTTTACAGAATGAAGTTATTGCCAAACCATCCAAAACAAGCTTCTTTCAGTCTGATATGCTCCCACACTATACTTTAGAGCACTCTCTGTCATAGGTGAAGAGTTTACATGTATATTTGCAAGATAACATTACAATTCATCAAACTCTTGAAACCAAGTCAGTTCTGACCTGAAACAACATGAAATGTTGTAAAATTCCATTTGTAAGCATATGTATTGCAATTGAGCACATCAAACTTTACAGAATGAAGTTATTGCAAAACCATCCAAAACAAGCTTCTATCAGTCTGATATACTCCCACACTATACTTTAGAGCACTCTCTGTCATAGGTGAAGAGTTTACATGTATATTTGCAAGATAACATTACAATTCATCAAACTCTTGAAACCAAGTCAGTTCTGACCTGAAACAACATGAAAAGTTGTAAAATTTTATTTGTAAGCATATGTATTGCAATTGAGCACATCAAACTTTACAGAATGAATTTATTGCAAAACCATCCAAAACAAGCTTCTTTCAGTCTGATATGCTCCCACACTGTACTTTAGAGCACTCTTTGTCATAGGTGAAGAGTTTACATGTATATTTGCAAGATAACATTACAATTCATCAAACTCTTGAAACCAAGTCAGTTCTGACCTGAAACAACATGAAATGTTGTAAAATTCCATTTGTAAGCATATGTATTGCAATTGAGCACATCAAACTTTACAGAATGAAGTTATTGCAAAACCATCCAAAACAAGCTTCTTTCAGTCTGATATGCTCCCACACTATACTTTAGAGCACTCTCTGTCATAGGTGAAGAGTTTACATGTATATTTGCAAGATAACATTACAATTCATCAAACTCTTGAAACCAAGTCAGTTCTGACCTGAAACAACATGAAATGTTGTAAAATTCCATTTGTAAGCATATGTATTGCAATTGAGCACATCAAACTTTACAGAATGAAGATATTGCAAAACCATCCAAAACAAGCTTCTTTCAGTCTGATATTCTCCCACACTATACTTTAGAGCACTCTCTGTCATAGGTGAAGAGTTTACATATATATTTGCAAGATAACATTACAATTCATCAAACTCTTGAAACCAAGTCAGTTCTGACCTGAAACAACATGAAATGTTGTAAAATTCCATTTGTAAGCCTATGTATTGCAATTGAGCACATCAAACTTTACAGAATGAAGTTATTGCAAAACCATCCAAAACAAGCTTCTATCAGTCTGATATACTCCCACACTATACTTTAGAGCACTCTCTGTCATAGGTGAAGAGTTTACATGTATATTTGCAAGATAACATTACAATTCATCAAATTCTTGAAACCAAGTCAGTTCTGACCTGAAACAACATGAAATGTTGTAAAATTCCATTTGTAAGCATATGTATAGCAATTCAGCACATCAAACTTTACAGAATGAAGTTATTGCAAAACCATCCAAAACAAGCTTCTTTCAGTCTGATATGCTCCCACACTATACTTTAGAGCACTCTCTGTCATAGGTGAAGAGTTTACATGTATATTTGCAAGATAACATTACAATTTATCAAACTCTTGAAACCAAGTCAGTTCTGACCTGAAACAACATGAAATGTTGTAAAATTCAATATGTAGCATATGTATTGCAATTGAGCACATCAAACTTTACAGAATGAAGTTATTGCAAAACCATCCAAAACAAGCTTCTATCAGTCTGATATGCTCCCACACTATACTTTAGAGCACTCTCTGTCATAGGTGAAGAGTTTACATGTATATTTGCAAGATAACATTACAATTCATCAAACTCTTGAAACCAAGTCAGTTCTGACCTGAAACAACATGAAATGTTGTAAAATTCCATTTGTAAGCATATGTATTGCAATTGAGCACATTAAACTTTACAGAATGAAGATATTGCAAAACCATCCAAAATAAGCTTCTTTCAGTCTGATATTCTCCCACACTATACTTTAGAGCACTCTCTGTCATAGGTGAAGAGTTTACATATATATTTGCAAGATAACATTACAATTCATCAAACTCTTGAAACCAAGTCAGTTCTGACCTGAAACAACATGAAATGTTGTAAAATTCCATTTGTAAGCCTATGTATTGCAATTGAGCACATCAAACTTTACAGAATGAAGTTATTGCAAAACCATCCAAAACAAGCTTCTATCAGTCTGATATACTCCCACACTATACTTTAGAGCACTCTCTGTCATAGGTGAAGAGTTTACATGTATATTTGCAAGATAACATTACAATTCATCAAATTCTTGAAACCAAGTCAGTTCTGACCTGAAACAACATGAAATGTTGTAAAATTCCATTTGTAAGCATATGTATAGCAATTCAGCACATCAAACTTTACAGAATGAAGTTATTGCAAAACCATCCAAAACAAGCTTCTTTCAGTCTGATATGCTCCCACACTATACTTTAAGAGCACTCTCTGTCATAGGTGAAGAGTTTACATGTATATTTGCAAGATAACATTACAATTTATCAAACTCTTGAAACCAAGTCAGTTCTGACCTGAAACAACATGAAATGTTGTAAAATTCAATATGTAAGCATATGTATTGCAATTGAGCACATCAAACTTTACAGAATGAATTTATTGCAACACCATCCAAAACAAGCTTCTTTCAGTCTGATATGCTCCCACACTATACTTTAGAGCACTCTCTGTCATAGGTGAAGAGTTTACATGTATATTTGCAAGATAACATTACAATTCATCAAACTCTTGAAACCAAGTCAGTTCTGACCTGAAACAACATGAAAAGTTGTAAAATTTTATTTGTAAGCATATGTATTGCAATTGAGCACATCAAACTTTACAGAATGAAGTTATTGCCAAACCATCCAAAACAAGCTTCTTTCAGTCTGATATGCTCCCACACTATACTTTAGAGCACTCTCTGTCATAGGTGAAGAGTTTACATGTATATTTGCAAGATAACATTACAATTCATCAAACTCTTGAAACCAAGTCAGTTCTGACCTGAAACAACATGAAATGTTGTAAAATTCCATTTGTAAGCATATGTATTGCAATTGAGCACATCAAACTTTACAGAATGAAGTTATTGCAAAACCATCCAAAACAAGCTTCTATCAGTCTGATATACTCCCACACTATACTTTAGAGCACTCTCTGTCATAGGTGAAGAGTTTACATGTATATTTGCAAGATAACATTACAATTCATCAAACTCTTGAAACCAAGTCAGTTCTGACCTGAAACAACATGAAAAGTTGTAAAATTTTATTTGTAAGCATATGTATTGCAATTGAGCACATCAAACTTTACAGAATGAATTTATTGCAAAACCATCCAAAACAAGCTTCTTTCAGTCTGATATGCTCCCACACTGTACTTTAGAGCACTCTTTGTCATAGGTGAAGAGTTTACATGTATATTTGCAAGATAACATTACAATTCATCAAACTCTTGAAACCAAGTCAGTTCTGACCTGAAACAACATGAAATGTTGTAAAATTCCATTTGTAAGCATATGTATTGCAATTGAGCACATCAAACTTTACAGAATGAAGTTATTGCAAAACCATCCAAAACAAGCTTCTTTCAGTCTGATATGCTCCCACACTATACTTTAGAGCACTCTCTGTCATAGGTGAAGAGTTTACATGTATATTTGCAAGATAACATTACAATTCATCAAACTCTTGAAACCAAGTCAGTTCTGACCTGAAACAACATGAAATGTTGTAAAATTCCATTTGTAAGCATATGTATTGCAATTGAGCACATCAAACTTTACAGAATGAAGATATTGCAAAACCATCCAAAACAAGCTTCTTTCAGTCTGATATTCTCCCACACTATACTTTAGAGCACTCTCTGTCATAGGTGAAGAGTTTACATATATATTTGCAAGATAACATTACAATTCATCAAACTCTTGAAACCAAGTCAGTTCTGACCTGAAACAACATGAAATGTTGTAAAATTCCATTTGTAAGCCTATGTATTGCAATTGAGCACATCAAACTTTACAGAATGAAGTTATTGCAAAACCATCCAAAACAAGCTTCTATCAGTCTGATATACTCCCACACTATACTTTAGAGCACTCTCTGTCATAGGTGAAGAGTTTACATGTATATTTGCAAGATAACATTACAATTCATCAAATTCTTGAAACCAAGTCAGTTCTGACCTGAAACAACATGAAATGTTGTAAAATTCCATTTGTAAGCATATGTATAGCAATTCAGCACATCAAACTTTACAGAATGAAGTTATTGCAAAACCATCCAAAACAAGCTTCTTTCAGTCTGATATGCTCCCACACTATACTTTAGAGCACTCTCTGTCATAGGTGAAGAGTTTACATGTATATTTGCAAGATAACATTACAATTTATCAAACTCTTGAAACCAAGTCAGTTCTGACCTGAAACAACATGAAATGTTGTAAAATTCAATATGTAAGCATATGTATTGCAATTGAGCACATCAAACTTTACAGAATGAATTTATTGCCAAACCATCCAAAACAAGCTTCTTTCAGTCTGATATGCTCCCACACTATACTTTAGAGCACTCTCTGTCATAGGTGAAGAGTTTACATGTATATTTGCAAGATAACATTACAATTCATCAAACTCTTGAAACCAAGTCAGTTCTGACCTGAAACAACATGAAATGTTGTAAAATTCCATTTGTAAGCATATGTATTGCAATTGAGCACATCAAACTTTACAGAATGAAGTTATTGCAAAACCATCCAAAACAAGCTTCTTTCAGTCTGATATGCTCCCACACTATACTTTAGAGCACTCTTTGTCATAGGTGAAGAGTTTACATGTATATTTGCAAGATAACATTACAATTCATCAAACTCTTGAAACCAAGTCAGTTCTGACCTGAAACAACATGAAATGTTGTAAAATTCCATTTGTAAGCATATGTATTGCAATTGAGCACATCAAACTTTACAAAATGAAGTTATTGCAAAACCATCCAAAACAAGCTTCTTTCAGTCTGATATGCTCCCACACTATACTTTAGAGCACTCTCTGTCATAGGTGAAGAGTTTACATGTATATTTGCAAGATAACATTACAATTCATCAAACTCTTGAAACCAAGTCAGTTCTGACCTGAAACAACATGAAATGTTGTAAAATTCAATATGTAAGCATATGTATTGCAATTGAGCACATCAAACTTTACAGAATGAATTTATTGCAAAACCATCCAAAACAAGCTTCTTTCAGTCTGATATGCTCCCACACTATACTTTAGAGCACTCTCTGTCATAGGTGAAGAGTTTACATGTATATTTGCAAGATAACATTACAATTCATCAAACTCTTGAAACCAAGTCAGTTCTGACCTGAAACAACATGAAAAGTTGTAAAATTTTATTTGTAAGCATATGTATTGCAATTGAGCACATCAAACTTTACAGAATGAAGTTATTGCCAAACCATCCAAAACAAGCTTCTTTCAGTCTGATATGCTCCCACACTATACTTTAGAGCACTCTCTGTCATAGGTGAAGAGTTTACATGTATATTTGCAAGATAACATTACAATTCATCAAACTCTTGAAACCAAGTCAGTTCTGACCTGAAACAACATGAAATGTTGTAAAATTCCATTTGTAAGCATATGTATTGCAATTGAGCACATCAAACTTTACAGAATGAAGTTATTGCAAAACCATCCAAAACAAGCTTCTATCAGTCTGATATACTCCCACACTATACTTTAGAGCACTCTCTGTCATAGGTGAAGAGTTTACATGTATATTTGCAAGATAACATTACAATTCATCAAACTCTTGAAACCAAGTCAGTTCTGACCTGAAACAACATGAAAAGTTGTAAAATTTTATTTGTAAGCATATGTATTGCAATTGAGCACATCAAACTTTACAGAATGAATTTATTGCAAAACCATCCAAAACAAGCTTCTTTCAGTCTGATATGCTCCCACACTGTACTTTAGAGCACTCTTTGTCATAGGTGAAGAGTTTACATGTATATTTGCAAGATAACATTACAATTCATCAAACTCTTGAAACCAAGTCAGTTCTGACCTGAAACAACATGAAATGTTGTAAAATTCCATTTGTAAGCATATGTATTGCAATTGAGCACATCAAACTTTACAGAATGAAGTTATTGCAAAACCATCCAAAACAAGCTTCTTTCAGTCTGATATGCTCCCACACTATACTTTAGAGCACTCTCTGTCATAGGTGAAGAGTTTACATGTATATTTGCAAGATAACATTACAATTCATCAAACTCTTGAAACCAAGTCAGTTCTGACCTGAAACAACATGAAATGTTGTAAAATTCCATTTGTAAGCATATGTATTGCAATTGAGCACATCAAACTTTACAGAATGAAGATATTGCAAAACCATCCAAAACAAGCTTCTTTCAGTCTGATATTCTCCCACACTATACTTTAGAGCACTCTCTGTCATAGGTGAAGAGTTTACATATATATTTGCAAGATAACATTACAATTCATCAAACTCTTGAAACCAAGTCAGTTCTGACCTGAAACAACATGAAATGTTGTAAAATTCCATTTGTAAGCCTATGTATTGCAATTGAGCACATCAAACTTTACAGAATGAAGTTATTGCAAAACCATCCAAAACAAGCTTCTATCAGTCTGATATACTCCCACACTATACTTTAGAGCACTCTCTGTCATAGGTGAAGAGTTTACATGTATATTTGCAAGATAACATTACAATTCATCAAACTCTTGAAACCAAGTCAGTTCTGACCTGAAACAACATGAAATGTTGTAAAATTCCATTTGTAAGCATATGTATTGCAATTGAGCACATCAAACTTTACAGAATGAAGTTATTGCAAAACCATCCAAAACAAGCTTCTTTCAGTCTGATATGCTCCCACACTATACTTTAGAGCACTCTTTGTCATAGGTGAAGAGTTTACATGTATATTTGCAAGATAACATTACAATTCATCAAACTCTTGAAACCAAGTCAGTTCTGACCTGAAACAACATGAAATGTTGTAAAATTCCATTTGTAAGCATATGTATTGCAATTGAGCACATCAAACTTTACAAAATGAAGTTATTGCAAAACCATCCAAAACAAGCTTCTTTCAGTCTGATATGCTCCCACACTATACTTTAGAGCACTCTCTGTCATAGGTGAAGAGTTTACATGTATATTTGCAAGATAACATTACAATTCATCAAACTCTTGAAACCAAGTCAGTTCTGACCTGAAACAACATGAAGTGTTGTATAATTCCATTTGTAAGCATATGTATTGCAATTGAGCACATCAAACTTTACAGAATGAAGTTATTGCAAAACCATCCAAAACAAGCTTCTATCAGTCTGATATGCTCCCACACTATACTTTAGAGCACTCTCTGTCATAGGTGAAGAGTTTACATGTATATTTGCAAGATAACATTACAATTCATCAAACTCTTGAAACCAAGTCAGTTCTGACCTGAAACAACATGAAGTGTTGTATAATTCCATTTGTAAGCATATGTATTGCAATTGAGCACATCAAACTTTACAGAATGAAGTTATTGCAAAACCATCCAAAACAAGCTTCTATCAGTCTGATATGCTCCCACACTATACTTTAGAGCACTCTCTGTCATAGGTGAAGAGTTTACATGTATATTTGCAAGATAACATTACAATTCATCAAACTCTTGAAACCAAGTCAGTTCTGACCTGAAACAACATGAAATGTTGTAAAATTCCATTTGTAAGCATATGTATTGCAATTGAGCACATCAAACTTTACAGAATGAAGATATTGCAAAACCATCCAAAACAAGCTTCTTTCAGTCTGATATTCTCCCACACTATACTTTAGAGCACTCTCTGTCATAGGTGAAGAGTTTACATATATATTTGCAAGATATAACATTACAATTCATCAAACTCTTGAAACCAAGTCAGTTCTGACCTGAAACAACATGAAATGTTGTAAAATTCCATTTGTAAGCCTATGTATTGCAATTGAGCACATCAAACTTTACAGAATGAAGTTATTGCAAAACCATCCAAAACAAGCTTCTTTCAGTCTGATATGCTCCCACACTATACTTTAGAGCACTCTCTGTCATAGGTGAAGAGTTTACATGTATATTTGCAAGATAACATTACAATTCATCAAACTCTTGAAACCAAGTCAGTTCTGACCTGAAACAACATGAAAAGTTGTAAAATTTTATTTGTAAGCATATGTATTGCAATTGAGCACATCAAACTTTACAGAATGAAGTTATTGCCAAACCATCCAAAACAAGCTTCTTTCAGTCTGATATGCTCCCACACTATACTTTAGAGCACTCTCTGTCATAGGTGAAGAGTTTACATGTATATTTGCAAGATAACATTACAATTCATCAAACTCTTGAAACCAAGTCAGTTCTGACCTGAAACAACATGAAATGTTGTAAAATTCCATTTGTAAGCATATGTATTGCAATTGAGCACATCAAACTTTACAGAATGAAGTTATTGCAAAACCATCCAAAACAAGCTTCTATCAGTCTGATATACTCCCACACTATACTTTAGAGCACTCTCTGTCATAGGTGAAGAGTTTACATGTATATTTGCAAGATAACATTACAATTCATCAAACTCTTGAAACCAAGTCAGTTCTGACCTGAAACAACATGAAAAGTTGTAAAATTTTATTTGTAAGCATATGTATTGCAATTGAGCACATCAAACTTTACAGAATGAAGTTATTGCAAAACCATCCAAAACAAGCTTCTTTCAGTCTGATATGCTCCCACACTATACTTTAGAGTACTCTCTGTCATAGGTGAAGAGTTTACATGTATATTTGCAAGATAACATTACAATTCATCAAACTCTTGAAACCAAGTCAGTTCTGACCTGAAACAACATGAAATGTTGTAAAATTCCATTTGTAAGCATATGTATTGCAATTGAGCACATCAAACTTTACAGAATGAAGTTATTGCAAAACCATCCAAAACAAGCTTCTTTCAGTCTGATATGCTCCCACACTATACTTTAGAGCACTCTCTGTCATAGGTGAAGAGTTTACATGTATATTTGCAAGATAACATTACAATTCATCAAACTCTTGAAACCAAGTCAGTTCTGACCTGAAACAACATGAACTGTTGTAAAATTCCATTTGTAAGCATATGTATTGCAATTGAGCACATCAAACTTTACAGAATGAAGTTATTGCAAAACCATCCAAAACAAGCTTCTTTCAGTCTGATATGCTCCCACACTATACTTTAGAGCACTCTCTGTCATAGGTGAAGAGTTTACATGTATATTTGCAAGATAACATTACAATTCATCAAACTCTTGAAACCAAGTCAGTTCTGACCTGAAACAACATGAAATGTTGTAAAATTCCATTTGTAAGCATATGTATTGCAATTGAGCACATCAAACTTTACAGAATGAAGTTATTGCAAAACCATCCAAAACAGGCTTCTTTCAGTCTGATATGCTCCCACACTATACTTTAGAGTACTCTCTGTCATAGGTGAAGAGTTCACATGTATATTTGCAAGATAACATTACAATTCATCAAACTCTTGAAACCAAGTCAGTTCTGACCTGAAACAACATGAAATGTTGTAAAATTCCATTTGTAAGCATATGTATTGCAATTGAGCACATCAAACTTTACAGAATGAAGTTATTGCAAAACCATCCAAAACAAGCTTCTTTCAGTCTGATATGCTCCCACACTATACTTTAGAGTACTCTCTGTCATAGGTGAAGAGTTTACATGTATATTTGCAAGATAACATTACAATTCATCAAACTCTTGAAACCAAGTCAGTTCTGACCTGAAACAACATGAAATGTTGTAAAATTCCATTTGTAAGCATATGTATTGCAATTGAGCACATCAAACTTTACAGAATGAAGTTATTGCAAAACCATCCAAAACAAGCTTCTTTCAGTCTGATATGCTCCCACACTATACTTTAGAGCACTCTCTGTCATAGGTGAAGAGTTTACATGTATATTTGCAAGATAACATTACAATTCATCAAACTCTTGAAACCAAGTCAGTTCTGACCTGAAACAACATGAACTGTTGTAAAATTCCATTTGTAAGCATATGTATTGCAATTGAGCACATCAAACTTTACAGAATGAAGTTATTGCAAAACCATCCAAAACAAGCTTCTTTCAGTCTGATATGCTCCCACACTATACTTTAGAGCACTCTCTGTCATAGGTGAAGAGTTTACATGTATATTTGCAAGATAACATTACAATTCATCAAACTCTTGAAACCAAGTCAGTTCTGACCTGAAACAACATGAAATGTTGTAAAATTCCATTTGTAAGCATATGTATTGCAATTGAGCACATCAAACTTTACAGAATGAAGTTATTGCAAAACCATCCAAAACAAGCTTCTTTCAGTCTGATATGCTCCCACACTATACTTTAGAGCACTCTCTGTCATAGGTGAAGAGTTTACATGTATATTTGCAAGATAACATTACAATTCATCAAACTCTTGAAACCAAGTCAGTTCTGACCTGAAACAACATGAAATGTTGTAAAATTCCATTTGTAAGCATATGTATTGCAATTGAGCACATCAAACTTTACAGAATGAAGTTATTGCAAAACCATCCAAAACAAGCTTCTTTCAGTCTGATATACTCCCACACTATACTTTAGAGCACTCTCTGTCATAGGTGAAGAGTTCACATGTATATTTGCAAGATAACATTACAATTCATCAAACTCTTGAAACCAAGTCAGTTCTGACCTGAAACAACATGAAATGTTGTAAAATTCAATATGTAAGCATATGTATTGCAATTGAGCACATCAAACTTTACAGAATGAAGATATTGCAAAACCATCCAAAACAAGCTTCATTCAGTCTGATATACTCCCGCACTATACTTTAGAGCACTCTCTGTCATAGGTGAAGAGTTCACATGTATATTTGCAAGATAAATTACAATTCATCAAACTCTTGAAACCAAGTCAGTTCTGACCTGAAACAACATGAAATGTTGTAAAATTCCATTTGTAAGCATATGTATTGCAATTGAGCACATCAAACTTTACAGAATGAAGTTATTGCAAAACCATCCAAAACAAGCTTCTTTCAGTCTGATATGCTCCAACACTATACTTTAGAGCACTCTCTGTCATAGGTGAAGAGTTTACATGTATATTTGCAAGATAACATTACAATTCATCAAACTCTTGAAACCAAGTCAGTTCTGACCTGAAACAACATGAAATGTTGTAAAATTCCATTTGTAAGCATATGTATTGCAATTGAGCACATCAAACTTTACAGAATGAAGTTATTGCAAAACCATCCAAAACAAGCTTCTTTCAGTCTGATATACTCCCACACTATACTGTAGAGCACTCTCTGTCATAGGTGAAGAGTTCACATGTATATTTGCAAGATAACATTACAATTCATCAAACTCTTGAAACCAAGTCAGTTCTGACCTGAAACAACATGAAATGTTGTAAAATTCCATTTGTAAGCATATGTATTGCAATTGAGCACATCAAACTTTACAGAATGAAGTTATTGCAAAACCATCCAAAACAAGCTTCTTTCAGTCTGATATGCTCCCACACTATACTTTAGAGTACTCTCTGTCATAGGTGAAGAGTTTACATGTATATTTGCAAGATAACATTACAATTCATCAAACTCTTGAAACCAAGTCAGTTCTGACCTGAAACAACATGAAATGTTGTAAAATTCCATTTGTAAGCATATGTATTGCAATTGAGCACATCAAACTTTACAGAATGAAGTTATTGCAAAACCATCCAAAACAAGCTTCTTTCAGTCTGATATGCTCCCACACTATACTTTAGAGCACTCTCTGTCATAGGTGAAGAGTTTACATGTATATTTGCAAGATAACATTACAATTCATCAAACTCTTGAAACCAAGTCAGTTCTGACCTGAAACAACATGAACTGTTGTAAAATTCCATTTGTAAGCATATGTATTGCAATTGAGCACATCAAACTTTACAGAATGAAGTTATTGCAAAACCATCCAAAACAAGCTTCTTTCAGTCTGATATGCTCCCACACTATACTTTAGAGCACTCTCTGTCATAGGTGAAGAGTTTACATGTATATTTGCAAGATAACATTACAATTCATCAAACTCTTGAAACCAAGTCAGTTCTGACCTGAAACAACATGAAATGTTGTAAAATTCCATTTGTAAGCATATGTATTGCAATTGAGCACATCAAACTTTACAGAATGAAGTTATTGCAAAACCATCCAAAACAAGCTTCTTTCAGTCTGATATGCTCCCACACTATACTTTAGAGCACTCTCTGTCATAGGTGAAGAGTTTACATGTATATTTGCAAGATAACATTACAATTCATCAAACTCTTGAAACCAAGTCAGTTCTGACCTGAAACAACATGAAATGTTGTAAAATTCCATTTGTAAGCATATGTATTGCAATTGAGCACATCAAACTTTACAGAATGAAGTTATTGCAAAACCATCCAAAACAAGCTTCTTTCAGTCTGATATACTCCCACACTATACTTTAGAGCACTCTCTGTCATAGGTGAAGAGTTCACATGTATATTTGCAAGATAACATTACAATTCATCAAACTCTTGAAACCAAGTCAGTTCTGACCTGAAACAACATGAAATGTTGTAAAATTCAATATGTAAGCATATGTATTGCAATTGAGCACATCAAACTTTACAGAATGAAGATATTGCAAAACCATCCAAAACAAGCTTCATTCAGTCTGATATACTCCCGCACTATACTTTAGAGCACTCTCTGTCATAGGTGAAGAGTTCACATGTATATTTGCAAGATAAATTACAATTCATCAAACTCTTGAAACCAAGTCAGTTCTGACCTGAAACAACATGAAATGTTGTAAAATTCCATTTGTAAGCATATGTATTGCAATTGAGCACATCAAACTTTACAGAATGAAGTTATTGCAAAACCATCCAAAACAAGCTTCTTTCAGTCTGATATGCTCCAACACTATACTTTAGAGCACTCTCTGTCATAGGTGAAGAGTTTACATGTATATTTGCAAGATAACATTACAATTCATCAAACTCTTGAAACCAAGTCAGTTCTGACCTGAAACAACATGAAATGTTGTAAAATTCCATTTGTAAGCATATGTATTGCAATTGAGCACATCAAACTTTACAGAATGAAGTTATTGCAAAACCATCCAAAACAAGCTTCTTTCAGTCTGATATACTCCCACACTATACTGTAGAGCACTCTCTGTCATAGGTGAAGAGTTCACATGTATATTTGCAAGATAACATTACAATTCATCAAACTCTTGAAACCAAGTCAGTTCTGACCTGAAACAACATGAAATGTTGTAAAATTCCATTTGTAAGCATATGTATTGCAATTGAGCACATCAAACTTTACAGAATGAAGTTATTGCAAAACCATCCAAAACAAGCTTCTTTCAGTCTGATATGCTCCCACACTATACTTTAGAGCACTCTCTGTCATAGGTGAAGAGTTTACATGTATATTTGCAAGATAACATTACAATTCATCAAACTCTTGAAACCAAGTCAGTTCTGACCTGAAACAATATGAAATGTAAAATTCCATTTGTAAGCATATGTATTGCAATTGAGCACATCAAACTTTACAGAATGAAGTTATTGCAAAACCATCCAAAACAAGCTTCTTTCAGTCTGATATACTCCCACACTATACTTTAGAGCACTCTCTGTCATAGGTGAAGAGTTCACATGTATACTTGCAAGATAACATTACAATTCATCAAACTCTTGAAACCAAGTCAGTTCTGACCTGAAACAACATGAAATGTTGTAAAATTCAATATGTAAGCATATGTATTGCAATTGAGCACATCAAACTTTACAGAATGAAGATATTGCAAAACCATCCAAAACAAGCTTCTTTAAGTCTGATATGCTCCCACACTATACTTTAAGAGCACTCTCTGTCATAGGTGAAGAGTTTACATGTATATTTGCAAGATAACATTACAATTCATCAAACTCTTGAAACCAAGTCAGTTCTGACCTGAAACAACATGAATGGTGTAAAATTCCATTTGTAAGCATATGTATTGCAATTGAGCACATCAAACTTTACAGAATGAAGTTATTGCAAAACCATCCAAAACAAGCTTCTTTCAGTCTGATATACTCCCACACTATACTTTAGAGCACTCTCTGTCATAGGTGAAGAGTTCACATGTATACTTGCAAGATAACATTACAATTCATCAAACTCTTGAAACCAAGTCAGTTCTGACCTGAAACAACATGAAATGTTGTAAAATTCAATATGTAAGCATATGTATTGCAATTGAGCACATCAAACTTTACAGAATGAAGATATTGCAATACCATCCAAAACAAGCTTCTTTAAGTCTGATATGCTCCCACACTATACTTTAGAGCACTCTCTGTCATAGGTGAAGAGTTTACATGTATATTTGCAAGATAACATTACAATTCATCAAACTCTTGAAACCAAGTCAGTTCTGACCTGAAACAACATGAATGGTGTAAAATTCCATTTGTAAGCATATGTATTGCAATTGAGCACATCAAACTTTACAGAATGAAGATATTGCAAAACCATCCAAAACAAGCTTCATTCAGTCTGATATACTCCCACACTATACTTTAGAGCACTCTCTGTCATAGGTGAAGAGTTCACATGTATACTTGCAAGATAACATTACAATTCATCAAACTCTTGAAACCAAGTCAGTTCTGACCTGAAACAACATGAAATGTTGTAAAATTCAATATGTAAGCATATGTATTGCAATTGAGCACATCAAACTTTACAGAATGAAGTTATTGCAAAACCATCCAAAACAAGCTTCTTTCAGTCTGATATACTCCCACACTATACTTTAGAGCACTCTCTGTCATAGGTGAAGAGTTCACATGTATACTTGCAAGATAACATTACAATTCATCAAACTCTTGAAACCAAGTCAGTTCTGACCTGAAACAACATGAAATGTTGTAAAATTCAATATGTAAGCATATGTATTGCAATTGAGCACATCAAACTTTACAGAATGAAGATATTGCAAAACCATCCAAAACAAGCTTCTTTAAGTCTGATATGCTCCCACACTATACTTTAGAGCACTCTCTGTCATAGGTGAAGAGTTCACATGTATACTTGCAAGATAACATTACAATTCATCAAACTCTTGAAACCAAGTCAGTTCTGACCTGAAACAACATGAAATGTTGTAAAATTCAATATGTAAGCATATGTATTGCAATTGAGCACATCAAACTTTACAGAATGAAGATATTGCAATACCATCCAAAACAAGCTTCTTTAAGTCTGATATGCTCCCACACTATACTTTAGAGCACTCTCTGTCATAGGTGAAGAGTTTACATGTATATTTGCAAGATAACATTACAATTCATCAAACTCTTGAAACCAAGTCAGTTCTGACCTGAAACAACATGAATGGTGTAAAATTCCATTTGTAAGCATATGTATTGCAATTGAGCACATCAAACTTTACAGAATGAAGATATTGCAAAACCATCCAAAACAAGCTTCATTCAGTCTGATATACTCCCACACTATACTTTAGAGCACTCTCTGTCATAGGTGAAGAGTTCACATGTATACTTGCAAGATAACATTACAATTCATCAAACTCTTGAAACCAAGTCAGTTCTGACCTGAAACAACATGAAATGTTGTAAAATTCAATATGTAAGCATATGTATTGCAATTGAGCACATCAAACTTTACAGAATGAAGTTATTGCAAAACCATCCAAAACAAGCTTCTTTCAGTCTGATATACTCCCACACTATACTTTAGAGCACTCTCTGTCATAGGTGAAGAGTTCACATGTATACTTGCAAGATAACATTACAATTCATCAAACTCTTGAAACCAAGTCAGTTCTGACCTGAAACAACATGAAATGTTGTAAAATTCAATATGTAAGCATATGTATTGCAATTGAGCACATCAAACTTTACAGAAAGAAGATATTGCAAAACCATCCAAAACAAGCTTCTTTAAGTCTGATATGCTCCCACACTATACTTTAGAGCACTCTCTGTCATAGGTGAAGAGTTTACATGTATATTTGCAAGATAACATTACAATTCATCAAACTCTTGAAACCAAGTCAGTTCTGACCTGAAACAACATGAATGGTGTAAAATTCCATTTGTAAGCATATGTATTGCAATTGAGCACATCAAACTTTACAGAATGAAGTTATTGCAAAACCATCCAAAACAAGCTTCTTTAAGTCTGATATGCTCCCACACTATACTTTAGAGCACTCTCTGTCATAGGTGAAGAGTTCACATGTATACTTGCAAGATAACATTACAATTCATCAAACTCTTGAAACCAAGTCAGTTCTGACCTGAAACAACATGAAATGTTGTAAAATTCAATATGTAAGCATATGTATTGCAATTGAGCACATCAAACTTTACAGAATGAAGATATTGCAAAACCATCCAAAACAAGCTTCTTTAAGTCTGATATGCTCCCACACTATACTTTAGAGCACTCTCTGTCATAGGTGAAGAGTTTACATGTATATTTGCAAGATAACATTACAATTCATCAAACTCTTGAAACCAAGTCAGTTCTGACCTGAAACAACATGAAATGTTGTAAAATTCAATATGTAAGCATATGTATTGCAATTGAGCACATCAAACTTTACAGAATGAAGATATTGCAAAACCATCCAAAACAAGCTTCATTCAGTCTGATATACTCCCACACTATACTGTAGAGCACTCTCTGTCATAGGTGAAGAGTTCACATGTATATTTGCAAGATAACATTACAATTCATCAAACTCTTGAAACCAAGTCAGTTCTGACCTGAAACAACATGAAATGTTGTAAAATTCAATATGTAAGCATATGTATTGCAATTGAGCACATCAAACTTTACAGAATGAAGATATTGCAAAACCATCCAAAACAAGCTTCTTTAAGTCTGATATGCTCCCACACTATACTTTAGAGCACTCTCTGTCATAGGTGAAGAGTTTACATGTATATTTGCAAGATAACATTACAATTCATCAAACTCTTGAAACCAAGTCAGTTCTGACCTGAAACAACATGAATGGTGTAAAATTCCATTTGTAAGCATATGTATTGCAATTGAGCACATCAAACTTTACAGAATGAAGTTATTGCAAAACCATCCAAAACAAGCTTCTTTCAGTCTGATATACTCCCACACTATACTTTAGAGCACTCTCTGTCATAGGTGAAGAGTTCACATGTATACTTGCAAGATAACATTACAATTCATCAAACTCTTGAAACCAAGTCAGTTCTGACCTGAAACAACATGAAATGTTGTAAAATTCAATATGTAAGCATATGTATTGCAATTGAGCACATCAAACTTTACAGAATGAAGATATTGCAAAACCATCCAAAACAAGCTTCTTTAAGTCTGATATGCTCCCACACTATACTTTAGAGCACTCTCTGTCATAGGTGAAGAGTTTACATGTATATTTGCAAGATAACATTACAATTCATCAAACTCTTGAAACCAAGTCAGTTCTGACCTGAAACAACATGAAATGTTGTAAAATTCAATATGTAAGCATATGTATTGCAATTGAGCACATCAAACTTAACAGAATGAAGATATTGCAAAACCATCCAAAACAAGCTTCATTCAGTCTGATATACTCCCACACTATACTGTAGAGCACTCTCTGTCATAGGTGAAGAGTTCACATGTATATTTGCAAGATAACATTACAATTCATCAAACTCTTGAAACCAAGTCAGTTCTGACCTGAAACAACATGAAATGTTGTAAAATTCCATTTGTAAGCATATGTATTGCAATTGAGCACATCAAACTTTACAGAATGAAGTTATTGCAAAACCACCCAAAACAAGCTTCTTTCAGTCTGATATGCTCCCACACTATACTTTAGAGCACTCTCTGTCATAGGTGAAGAGTTTACATGTATATTTGCAAGATAACATTACAATTCATCAAACTCTTGAAACCAAGTCAGTTCTGACCTGAAACAACATGAAATGTAAAATTCCATTTGTAAGCATATGTATTGCAATTGAGCACATCAAACTTTACAGAATGAAGTTATTGCAAAACCATCCAAAACAAGCTTCTTTCAGTCTGATATACTCCCACACTATACTTTAGAGCACTCTCTGTCATAGGTGAAGAGTTCACATGTATACTTGCAAGATAACATTACAATTCATCAAACTCTTGAAACCAAGTCAGTTCTGACCTGAAACAACATGAAATGTTGTAAAATTCAATATGTAAGCATATGTATTGCAATTGAGCACATCAAACTTTACAGAATGAAGATATTGCAAAACCATCCAAAACAAGCTTCTTTAAGTCTGATATGCTCCCACACTATACTTTAGAGCACTCTCTGTCATAGGTGAAGAGTTTACATGTATATTTGCAAGATAACATTACAATTCATCAAACTCTTGAAACCAAGTCAGTTCTGACCTGAAACAACATGAATGGTGTAAAATTCCATTTGTAAGCATATGTATTGCAATTGAGCACATCAAACTTTACAGAATGAAGTTATTGCAAAACCATCCAAAACAAGCTTCTTTCAGTCTGATATACTCCCACACTATACTTTAGAGCACTCTCTGTCATAGGTGAAGAGTTCACATGTATACTTGCAAGATAACATTACAATTCATCAAACTCTTGAAACCAAGTCAGTTCTGACCTGAAACAACATGAAATGTTGTAAAATTCAATATGTAAGCATATGTATTGCAATTGAGCACATCAAACTTTACAGAATGAAGATATTGCAAAACCATCCAAAACAAGCTTCTTTAAGTCTGATATGCTCCCACACTATACTTTAGAGCACTCTCTGTCATAGGTGAAGAGTTTACATGTATATTTGCAAGATAACATTACAATTCATCAAACTCTTGAAACCAAGTCAGTTCTGACCTGAAACAACATGAAAAGTTGTAAAATTTTATTTGTAAGCATATGTATTGCAATTGAGCACATCAAACTTTACAGAATGAATTTATTGCAAAACCATCCAAAACAAGCTTCTTTCAGTCTGATATGCTCCCACACTGTACTTTAGAGCACTCTTTGTCATAGGTGAAGAGTTTACATGTATATTTGCAAGATAACATTACAATTCATCAAACTCTTGAAACCAAGTCAGTTCTGACCTGAAACAACATGAAATGTTGTAAAATTCCATTTGTAAGCATATGTATTGCAATTGAGCACATCAAACTTTACAGAATGAAGTTATTGCAAAACCATCCAAAACAAGCTTCTTTCAGTCTGATATGCTCCCACACTATACTTTAGAGCACTCTCTGTCATAGGTGAAGAGTTTACATGTATATTTGCAAGATAACATTACAATTCATCAAACTCTTGAAACCAAGTCAGTTCTGACCTGAAACAACATGAAATGTTGTAAAATTCCATTTGTAAGCATATGTATTGCAATTGAGCACATCAAACTTTACAGAATGAAGATATTGCAAAACCATCCAAAACAAGCTTCTTTCAGTCTGATATTCTCCCACACTATACTTTAGAGCACTCTCTGTCATAGGTGAAGAGTTTACATATATATTTGCAAGATAACATTACAATTCATCAAACTCTTGAAACCAAGTCAGTTCTGACCTGAAACAACATGAAATGTTGTAAAATTCCATTTGTAAGCATATGTATAGCAATTCAGCACATCAAACTTTACAGAATGAAGTTATTGCAAAACCATCCAAAACAAGCTTCTTTCAGTCTGATATGCTCCCACACTATACTTTAGAGCACTCTCTGTCATAGGTGAAGAGTTTACATGTATATTTGCAAGATAACATTACAATTTATCAAACTCTTGAAACCAAGTCAGTTCTGACCTGAAACAACATGAAATGTTGTAAAATTCCATTTGTAAGCATATGTATTGCAATTGAGCACATCAAACTTTACAGAATGAAGTTATTGCAAAACCATCCAAAACAAGCTTCTATCAGTCTGATATACTCCCACATTATACTTTAGAGCACTCTCTGTCATAGGTGAAGAGTTTACATGTATATTTGCAAGATAACATTACAATTCATCAAACTCTTGAAACCAAGTCAGTTCTGACCTGAAACAACATGAAAAGTTGTAAAATTTTATTTGTAAGCATATGTATTGCAATTGAGCACATCAAACTTTACAGAATGAAGTTATTGCAAAACCATCCAAAACAAGCTTCTTTCAGTCTGATATGCTCCCACACTATACTTTAGAGTACTCTCTGTCATAGGTGAAGAGTTTACATGTATATATGCAAGATAACATTACAATTCATCAAACTCTTGAAACCAAGTCAGTTCTGACCTGAAACAACATGAAATGTTGTAAAATTCCATTTGTAAGCATATGTATTGCAATTGAGCACATCAAACTTTACAGAATGAAGTTATTGCAAAACCATCCAAAACAAGCTTCTTTCAGTCTGATATGCTCCCACACTATACTTTAGAGCACTCTCTGTCATAGGTGAAGAGTTTACATGTATATTTGCAAGATAACATTACAATTCATCAAACTCTTGAAACCAAGTCAGTTCTGACCTGAAACAACATGAAATGTTGTAAAATTCCATTTGTAAGCATATGTATTGCAATTGAGCACATCAAACTTTACAGAATGAAGTTATTGCAAAACCATCCAAAACAAGCTTCTTTCAGTCTGATATGCTCCCACACTATACTTTAGAGCACTCTCTGTCATAGGTGAAGAGTTTACATGTATATTTGCAAGATAACATTACAATTCATCAAACTCTTGAAACCAAGTCAGTTCTGACCTGAAACAACATGAAAAGTTGTAAAATTTTATTTGTAAGCATATGTATTGCAATTGAGCACATCAAACTTTACAGAATGAAGTTATTGCAAAACCATCCAAAACAAGCTTCTTTCAGTCTGATATGCTCCCACACTATACTTTAGAGCACTCTTTGTCATAGGTGAAGAGTTTACATGTATATTTGCAAGATAACATTACAATTCATCAAACTCTTGAAACCAAGTCAGTTCTGACCTGAAACAACATGAAATGTTGTAAAATTCCATTTGTAAGCATATGTATTGCAATTGAGCACATCAAACTTTACAGAATGAAGTTATTGCAAAACCATCCAAAACAAGCTTCTTTCAGTCTGATATGCTCCCACACTATACTTTAGAGCACTCTCTGTCATAGGTGAAGAGTTTACATGTATATTTGCAAGATAACATTACAATTCATCAAACTCTTGAAACCAAGTCAGTTCTGACCTGAAACAACATGAAGTGTTGTATAATTCCATTTGTAATGTATTGCAATTGAGCACATCAAACTTTACAGAATGAAGTTATTGCAAAACCATCCAAAACAAGCTTCTATCAGTCTGATATGCTCCCACACTATACTTTAGAGCACTCTCTGTCATAGGTGAAGAGTTTACATGTATATTTGCAAGATAACGTTACAATTCATCAAACTCTTGAAACCAAGTCAGTTCTGACCTGAAACAACATGAAATGTTGTAAAATTCCATTTGTAAGCATATGTATTGCAATTGAGCACATCAAACTTTACAGAATGAAGATATTGCAAAACCATCCAAAACAAGCTTCTTTCAGTCTGATATTCTCCCACACTATACTTCAGAGCACTCTCTGTCATAGGTGAAGAGTTTACATATATATTTGCAAGATAACATTACAATTCATCAAACTCTTGAAACCAAGTCAGTTCTGACCTGAAACAACATGAAATGTTGTAAAATTCCATTTGTAAGCCTATGTATTGCAATTGAGCACATCAAACTTTACAGAATGAAGTTATTGCAAAACCATCCAAAACAAGCTTCTTTCAGTCTGATATGCTCCCACACTATACTTTAGAGCACTCTCTGTCATAGGTGAAGAGTTTACATGTATATTTGCAAGATAACATTACAATTCATCAAACTCTTGAAACCAAGTCAGTTCTGACCTGAAACAACATGAAAAGTTGTAAAATTTTAATTGTAAGCATATGTATTGCAATTGAGCACATCAAACTTTACAGAATGAAGTTATTGCCAAACCATCCAAAACAAGCTTCTTTCAGTCTGATATGCTCCCACACTATACTTTAGAGCACTCTCTGTCATAGGTGAAGAGTTTACATGTATATTTGCAAGATAACATTACAATTCATCAAACTCTTGAAACCAAGTCAGTTCTGACCTGAAACAACATGAAATGTTGTAAAATTCCATTTGTAAGCATATGTATTGCAATTGAGCACATCAAACTTTACAGAATGAAGTTATTGCAAAACCATCCAAAACAAGCTTCTATCAGTCTGATATACTCCCACACTATACTTTAGAGCACTCTCTGTCATAGGTGAAGAGTTTACATGTATATTTGCAAGATAACATTACAATTCATCAAACTCTTGAAACCAAGTCAGTTCTGACCTGAAACAACATGAAATGTTGTAAAATTCCATTTGTAAGCATATGTATTGCAATTGAGCACATCAAACTTTACAGAATGAAGTTATTGCAAAACCATCCAAAACAAGCTTCTTTCAGTCTGATATGCTCCCACACTATACTTTAGAGCACTCTCTGTCATAGGTGAAGAGTTTACATGTATATTTGCAAGATAACATTACAATTCATCAAACTCTTGAAACCAAGTCAGTTCTGACCTGAAACAACATGAACTGTTGTAAAATTCCATTTGTAAGCATATGTATTGCAATTGAGCACATCAAACTTTACAGAATGAAGTTATTGCAAAACCATCCAAAACAAGCTTCTTTCAGTCTGATATGCTCCCACACTATACTTTAGAGCACTCTCTGTCATAGGTGAAGAGTTTACATGTATATTTGCAAGATAACATTACAATTCATCAAACTCTTGAAACCAAGTCAGTTCTGACCTGAAACAACATGAAATGTTGTAAAATTCCATTTGTAAGCATATGTATTGCAATTGAGCACATCAAACTTTACAGAATGAAGTTATTGCAAAACCATCCAAAACAGGCTTCTTTCAGTCTGATATGCTCCCACACTATACTTTAGAGTACTCTCTGTCATAGGTGAAGAGTTTACATGTATATTTGCAAGATAACATTACAATTCATCAAACTCTTGAAACCAAGTCAGTTCTGACCTGAAACAACATGAAATGTTGTAAAATTCCATTTGTAAGCATATGTATTGCAATTGAGCACATCAAACTTTACAGAATGAAGTTATTGCAAAACCATCCAAAACAGGCTTCTTTCAGTCTGATATGCTCCCACACTATACTTTAGAGCACTCTCTGTCATAGGTGAAGAGTTTACATGTATATTTGCAAGATAACATTACAATTCATCAAACTCTTGAAACCAAGTCAGTTCTGACCTGAAACAACATGAAAAGTTGTAAAATTTTAATTGTAAGCATATGTATTGCAATTGAGCACATCAAACTTTACAGAATGAAGTTATTGCCAAACCATCCAAAACAAGCTTCTTTCAGTCTGATATGCTCCCACACTATACTTTAGAGCACTCTCTGTCATAGGTGAAGAGTTTACATGTATATTTGCAAGATAACATTACAATTCATCAAATTCTTGAAACCAAGTCAGTTCTGACCTGAAACAACATGAAATGTTGTAAAATTCCATTTGTAAGCATATGTATTGCAATTGAGCACATCAAACTTTACAGAATGAAGTTATTGCAAAACCATCCAAAACAAGCTTCTATCAGTCTGATATACTCCCACACTATACTTTAGAGCACTCTCTGTCATAGGTGAAGAGTTTACATGTATATTTGCAAGATAACATTACAATTCATCAAACTCTTGAAACCAAGTCAGTTCTGACCTGAAACAACATGAAATGTTGTAAAATTCCATTTGTAAGCATATGTATTGCAATTGAGCACATCAAACTTTACAGAATGAAGTTATTGCAAAACCATCCAAAACAAGCTTCTTTCAGTCTGATATGCTCCCACACTATACTTTAGAGCACTCTCTGTCATAGGTGAAGAGTTTACATGTATATTTGCAAGATAACATTACAATTCATCAAACTCTTGAAACCAAGTCAGTTCTGACCTGAAACAACATGAACTGTTGTAAAATTCCATTTGTAAGCATATGTATTGCAATTGAGCACATCAAACTTTACAGAATGAAGTTATTGCAAAACCATCCAAAACAAGCTTCTTTCAGTCTGATATGCTCCCACACTATACTTTAGAGCACTCTCTGTCATAGGTGAAGAGTTTACATGTATATTTGCAAGATAACATTACAATTCATCAAACTCTTGAAACCAAGTCAGTTCTGACCTGAAACAACATGAAATGTTGTAAAATTCCATTTGTAAGCATATGTATTGCAATTGAGCACATCAAACTTTACAGAATGAAGTTATTGCAAAACCATCCAAAACAGGCTTCTTTCAGTCTGATATGCTCCCACACTATACTTTAGAGTACTCTCTGTCATAGGTGAAGAGTTTACATGTATATTTGCAAGATAACATTACAATTCATCAAACTCTTGAAACCAAGTCAGTTCTGACCTGAAACAACATGAAATGTTGTAAAATTCCATTTGTAAGCATATGTATTGCAATTGAGCACATCAAACTTTACAGAATGAAGTTATTGCAAAACCATCCAAAACAGGCTTCTTTCAGTCTGATATGCTCCCACACTATACTTTAGAGTACTCTCTGTCATAGGTGAAGAGTTTACATGTATATTTGCAAGATAACATTACAATTCATCAAACTCTTGAAACCAAGTCAGTTCTGACCTGAAACAACATGAAATGTTGTAAAATTCCATTTGTAAGCATATGTATTGCAATTGAGCACATCAAACTTTACAGAATGAAGTTATTGCAAAACCATCCAAAACAAGCTTCTTTCAGTCTGATATGCTCCCACACTATACTTTAGAGTACTCTCTGTCATAGGTGAAGAGTTTACATGTATATTTGCAAGATAACATTACAATTCATCAAACTCTTGAAACCAAGTCAGTTCTGACCTGAAACAACATGAAATGTTGTAAAATTCCATTTGTAAGCATATGTATTGCAATTGAGCACATCAAACTTTACAGAATGAAGTTATTGCAAAACCATCCAAAACAAGCTTCTTTCAGTCTGATATGCTCCCACACTATACTTTAGAGCACTCTCTGTCATAGGTGAAGAGTTTACATGTATATTTGCAAGATAACATTACAATTCATCAAACTCTTGAAACCAAGTCAGTTCTGACCTGAAACAACATGAACTGTTGTAAAATTCCATTTGTAAGCATATGTATTGCAATTGAGCACATCAAACTTTACAGAATGAAGTTATTGCAAAACCATCCAAAACAAGCTTCTTTCAGTCTGATATGCTCCCACACTATACTTTAGAGCACTCTCTGTCATAGGTGAAGAGTTTACATGTATATTTGCAAGATAACATTACAATTCATCAAACTCTTGAAACCAAGTCAGTTCTGACCTGAAACAACATGAAATGTTGTAAAATTCCATTTGTAAGCATATGTATTGCAATTGAGCACATCAAACTTTACAGAATGAAGTTATTGCAAAACCATCCAAAACAAGCTTCTTTCAGTCTGATATGCTCCCACACTATACTTTAGAGTACTCTCTGTCATAGGTGAAGAGTTTACATGTATATTTGCAAGATAACATTACAATTCATCAAACTCTTGAAACCAAGTCAGTTCTGACCTGAAACAACATGAAATGTTGTAAAATTCCATTTGTAAGCATATGTATTGCAATTGAGCACATCAAACTTTACAGAATGAAGTTATTGCAAAACCATCCAAAACAAGCTTCTTTCAGTCTGATATGCTCCCACACTATACTTTAGAGCACTCTCTGTCATAGGTGAAGAGTTTACATGTATATTTGCAAGATAACATTACAATTCATCAAACTCTTGAAACCAAGTCAGTTCTGACCTGAAACAACATGAAATGTTGTAAAATTCCATTTGTAAGCATATGTATTGCAATTGAGCACATCAAACTTTACAGAATGAAGTTATTGCAAAACCATCCAAAACAAGCTTCTTTCAGTCTGATATGCTCCCAAACTATACTTTAGAGTACTCTCTGTCATAGGTGAAGAGTTTACATGTATATTTGCAAGATAACATTACAATTCATCAAACTCTTGAAACCAAGTCAGTTCTGACCTGAAACAACATGAAATGTTGTAAAATTCCATTTGTAAGCATATGTATTGCAATTGAGCACATCAAACTTTACAGAATGAAGTTATTGCAAAACCATCCAAAACAAGCTTCTTTCAGTCTGATATGCTCCCACACTATACTTTAGAGCACTCTCTGTCATAGGTGAAGAGTTTACATGTATATTTGCAAGATAACATTACAATTCATCAAACTCTTGAAACCAAGTCAGTTCTGACCTGAAACAACATGAAATGTTGTAAAATTCCATTTGTAAGCATATGTATTGCAATTGAGCACATCAAACTTTACAGAATGAAGTTATTGCAAAACCATCCAAAACAAGCTTCTTTCAGTCTGATATACTCCCACACTATACTTTAGAGCACTCTCTGTCATAGGTGAAGAGTTCACATGTATATTTGCAAGATAACATTACAATTCATCAAACTCTTGAAACCAAGTCAGTTCTGACCTGAAACAACATGAAATGTTGTAAAATTCAATATGTAAGCACATGTATTGCAATTGAGCACATCAAACTTTACAGAATGAAGATATTGCAAAACCATCCAAAACAAGCTTCATTCAGTCTGATATGCTCCCACACTATACTTTAGAGCACTCTCTGTCATAGGTGAAGAGTTCACATGTATATTTGCAAGATAAATTACAATTCATCAAACTCTTGAAACCAAGTCAGTTCTGACCTGAAACAACATGAAATGTTGTAAAATTCCATTTGTAAGCATATGTATTGCAATTGAGCACATCAAACTTTACAGAATGAAGTTATTGCAAAACCATCCAAAACAAGCTTCTTTCAGTCTGATATGCTCCCACACTATACTTTAGAGCACTCTCTGTCATAGGTGAAGAGTTTACATGTATATTTGCAAGATAACATTACAATTCATCAAACTCTTGAAACCAAGTCAGTTCTGACCTGAAACAACATGAAATGTTGTAAAATTCCATTTGTAAGCATATGTATTGCAATTGAGCACATCAAACTTTACAGAATGAAGTTATTGCAAAACCATCCAAAACAAGCTTCTTTCAGTCTGATATACTCCCACACTATACTGTAGAGCACTCTCTGTCATAGGTGAAGAGTTCACATGTATATTTGCAAGATAACATTACAATTCATCAAACTCTTGAAACCAAGTCAGTTCTGACCTGAAACAACATGAAATGTTGTAAAATTCCATTTGTAAGCATATGTATTGCAATTGAGCACATCAAACTTTACAGAATGAAGTTATTGCAAAACCATCCAAAACAAGCTTCTTTCAGTCTGATATGCTCCCACACTATACTTTAGAGCACTCTCTGTCATAGGTGAAGAGTTTACATGTATTGTTCATCAAACTCTTGAAACCAAGTCAGGTCTGACCTGAAACAACATGAAATGTTGTAAAATTCCATTTGTAAGCATATGTATAGCAAGTGAGCACATCAAACTTTACAGAATGAAGTTATTGCAAAACCATCCAAAACAAGCTTCTTTCAGTCTGATATGCTCCCACACTATACTTTAGAGTACTCTCTGTCATAGGTGAAAGGTTTACATGTATATTTGCAAGATAACATTACAATTCATCAAACTCTTGAAACCAAGTCAGTTCTGACCTGAAACAACATGAATGGTGTAAAATTCCATTTGTAAGCATATGTATTGCAATTGAGCACATCAAACTTTACAGAATGAAGTTATTGCAAAACCATCCAAAACAAGCTTCTTTCAGTCTGATATACTCCCACACTATACTTTAGAGCACTCTCTGTCATAGGTGAAGAGTTCACATGTATACTTGCAAGATAACATTACAATTCATCAAACTCTTGAAACCAAGTCAGTTCTGACCTGAAACAACATGAAATGTTGTAAAATTCAATATGTAAGCATATGTATTGCAATTGAGCACATCAAACTTTACAGAATGAAGATATTGCAAAACCATCCAAAACAAGCTTCTTTAAGTCTGATATGCTCCCACACTATACTTTAGAGCACTCTCTGTCATAGGTGAAGAGTTTACATGTATATTTGCAAGATAACATTACAATTCATCAAACTCTTGAAACCAAGTCAGTTCTGACCTGAAACAACATGAAATGTTGTAAAATTCAATATGTAAGCATATGTATTGCAATTGAGCACATCAAACTTTACAGAATGAAGATATTGCAAAACCATCCAAAACAAGCTTCATTCAGTCTGATATACTCCCACACTATACTTTAGAGCACTCTCTGTCATAGGTGAAGAGTTTACATGTATATTTGCAAGATAACATTACAATTCATCAAACTCTTGAAACCAAGTCAGTTCTGACCTGAAACAACATGAAATGTTGTAAAATGCCATTTGTAAGCATATGAATTGCAATTGAGCACATCAAACTTTACAGAATGAAGTTATTGCAAAACCATCCAAAACAAGCTTCTTTCAGTCTGATATGCTCCCACACTATACTTTAGAGCACTCTCTGTCATAGGTGAAGAGTTCACATGTATACTTGCAAGATAACATTACAATTCATCAAACTCTTGAAACCAAGTCAGTTCTGACCTGAAACAACATGAAATGTTGTAAAATTCAATATGTAAGCATATGTATTGCAATTGAGCACATCAAACTTTACAGAATGAAGTTATTGCAAAACCATCCAAAACAAGCTTCTTTCAGTCTGATATGCTCCCACACTATACTTTAGAGCACTCTCTGTCATAGGTGAAGAGTTCACATGTATATTTGCAAGATAAATTACAATTCATCAAACTCTTGAAACCAAGTCAGTTCTGACCTGAAACAACATGAAATGTTGTAAAATTCCATTTGTAAGCATATGTATTGCAATTGAGCACATCAAACTTTACAGAATGAAGTTATTGCAAAACCATCCAAAACAAGCTTCTTTCAGTCTGATATGCTCCCACACTATACTTTAGAGCACTCTCTGTCATAGGTGAAGAGTTTACATGTATATTTGCAAGATAACATTACAATTCATCAAACTCTTGAAACCAAGTCAGTTCTGACCTGAAACAACATGAAATGTTGTAAAATTCCATTTGTAAGCATATGTATTGCAATTGAGCACATCAAACTTTACAGAATGAAGTTATTGCAAAACCATCCAAAACAAGCTTCTTTCAGTCTGATATACTCCCACACTATACTGTAGAGCACTCTCTGTCATAGGTGAAGAGTTCACATGTATATTTGCAAGATAACATTACAATTCATCAAACTCTTGAAACCAAGTCAGTTCTGACCTGAAACAACATGAAATGTTGTAAAATTCCATTTGTAAGCATATGTATTGCAATTGAGCACATCAAACTTTACAGAATGAAGTTATTGCAAAACCATCCAAAACAAGCTTCTTTCAGTCTGATATGCTCCCACACTATACTTTAGAGCACTCTCTGTCATAGGTGAAGAGTTTACATGTATTGTTCATCAAACTCTTGAAACCAAGTCAGGTCTGACCTGAAACAACATGAAATGTTGTAAAATTCCATTTGTAAGCATATGTATAGCAAGTGAGCACATCAAACTTTACAGAATGAAGTTATTGCAAAACCATCCAAAACAAGCTTCTTTCAGTCTGATATGCTCCCACACTATACTTTAGAGTACTCTCTGTCATAGGTGAAAGGTTTACATGTATATTTGCAAGATAACATTACAATTCATCAAACTCTTGAAACCAAGTCAGTTCTGACCTGAAACAACATGAATGGTGTAAAATTCCATTTGTAAGCATATGTATTGCAATTGAGCACATCAAACTTTACAGAATGAAGTTATTGCAAAACCATCCAAAACAAGCTTCTTTCAGTCTGATATACTCCCACACTATACTTTAGAGCACTCTCTGTCATAGGTGAAGAGTTCACATGTATACTTGCAAGATAACATTACAATTCATCAAACTCTTGAAACCAAGTCAGTTCTGACCTGAAACAACATGAAATGTTGTAAAATTCAATATGTAAGCATATGTATTGCAATTGAGCACATCAAACTTTACAGAATGAAGATATTGCAAAACCATCCAAAACAAGCTTCTTTAAGTCTGATATGCTCCCACACTATACTTTAGAGCACTCTCTGTCATAGGTGAAGAGTTTACATGTATATTTGCAAGATAACATTACAATTCATCAAACTCTTGAAACCAAGTCAGTTCTGACCTGAAACAACATGAAATGTTGTAAAATTCAATATGTAAGCATATGTATTGCAATTGAGCACATCAAACTTTACAGAATGAAGATATTGCAAAACCATCCAAAACAAGCTTCATTCAGTCTGATATACTCCCACACTATACTTTAGAGCACTCTCTGTCATAGGTGAAGAGTTTACATGTATATTTGCAAGATAACATTACAATTCATCAAACTCTTGAAACCAAGTCAGTTCTGACCTGAAACAACATGAAATGTTGTAAAATGCCATTTGTAAGCATATGAATTGCAATTGAGCACATCAAACTTTACAGAATGAAGTTATTGCAAAACCATCCAAAACAAGCTTCTTTCAGTCTGATATGCTCCCACACTATACTTTAGAGCACTCTCTGTCATAGGTGAAGAGTTCACATGTATACTTGCAAGATAACATTACAATTCATCAAACTCTTGAAACCAAGTCAGTTCTGACCTGAAACAACATGAAATGTTGTAAAATTCAATATGTAAGCATATGTATTGCAATTGAGCACATCAAACTTTACAGAATGAAGTTATTGCAAAACCATCCAAAACAAGCTTCTTTCAGTCTGATATGCTCCCACACTATACTTTAGAGCACTCTCTGTCATAGGTGAAGAGTTTACATGTATATTTGCAAGATAACATTACAATTCATCAAACTCTTGAAACCAAGTCAGTTCTGACCTGAAACAACATGAAATGTTGTAAAATTCCATTTGTAAGCATATGTATTGCAATTGAGCACATCAAACTTTACAGAATGAAGTTATTGCAAAACCATCCAAAACAAGCTTCTTTCAGTCTGATATACTCCCACACTATACTGTAGAGCACTCTCTGTCATAGGTGAAGAGTTCACATGTATATTTGCAAGATAACATTACAATTCATCAAACTCTTGAAACCAAGTCAGTTCTGACCTGAAACAACATGAAATGTTGTAAAATTCCATTTGTAAGCATATGTATTGCAATTGAGCACATCAAACTTTACAGAATGAAGTTATTGCAAAACCATCCAAAACAAGCTTCTTTCAGTCTGATATGCTCCCACGCTATACTTTAGAGCACTCTCTGTCATAGGTGAAGAGTTTACATGTATTGTTCATCAAACTCTTGAAACCAAGTCAGGTCTGACCTGAAACAACATGAAATGTTGTAAAATTCCATTTGTAAGCATATGTATAGCAAGTGAGCACATCAAACTTTACAGAATGAAGTTATTGCAAAACCATCCAAAACAAGCTTCTTTCAGTCTGATATGCTCCCACACTATACTTTAGAGTACTCTCTGTCATAGGTGAAAGGTTTACATGTATATTTGCAAGATAACATTACAATTCATCAAACTCTTGAAACCAAGTCAGTTCTGACCTGAAACAACATGAATGGTGTAAAATTCCATTTGTATGCATATGTATTGCAATTGAGCACATCAAACTTTACAGAATGAAGTTATTGCAAAACCATCCAAAACAAGCTTCTTTCAGTCTGATATACTCCCACACTATACTTTAGAGCACTCTCTGTCATAGGTGAAGAGTTCACATGTATACTTGCAAGATAACATTACAATTCATCAAACTCTTGAAACCAAGTCAGTTCTGACCTGAAACAACATGAAATGTTGTAAAATTCAATATGTAAGCATATGTATTGCAATTGAGCACATCAAACTTTACAGAATGAAGATATTGCAAAACCATCCAAAACAAGCTTCTTTAAGTCTGATATGCTCCCACACTATACTTTAGAGCACTCTCTGTCATAGGTGAAGAGTTTACATGTATATTTGCAAGATAACATTACAATTCATCAAACTCTTGAAACCAAGTCAGTTCTGACCTGAAACAACATGAAATGTTGTAAAATTCAATATGTAAGCATATGTATTGCAATTGAGCACATCAAACTTTACAGAATGAAGATATTGCAAAACCATCCAAAACAAGCTTCATTCAGTCTGATATACTCCCACACTATACTTTAGAGCACTCTCTGTCATAGGTGAAGAGTTTACATGTATATTTGCAAGATAACATTACAATTCATCAAACTCTTGAAACCAAGTCAGTTCTGACCTGAAACAACATGAAATGTTGTAAAATGCCATTTGTAAGCATATGTATTGCAATTGAGCACATCAAACTTTACAGAATGAAGTTATTGCAAAACCATCCAAAACAAGCTTCTTTCAGTCTGATATGCTCCCACACTATACTTTAGAGTACTCTCTGTCATAGGTGAATAGTTTACATGTATATTTGCAAGATAACATTACAATTCATCAAACTCTTGAAACCAAGTCAGTTCTGACCTGAAACAACATGAAATGTTGTAAAATTCCATTTGTATACATTTGTATTGCAATTGAGCACATCAAACTTTACAGAATGAAGTTATTGCAAAACCATCCAAAACAAGCTTCTTTCAGTCTAATATGCTCCCACACTATACTTTAGAGCACTCTCTGTCATAGGTGAAGAGTTCACATGTATACTTGCAAGATAACATTACAATTCATCAAACTCTTGAAACCAAGTCAGTTCTGACCTGAAACAACATGAAATGTTGTAAAATTCAATATGTAAGCATATGTATTGCAATTGAGCACATCAAACTTTACAGAATGAAGATATTGCAAAACCATCCAAAACAAGCTTCTTTAAGTCTGATATGCTCCCACACTATACTTTAGAGCACTCTCTGTCATAGGTGAAGAGTTTACATGTATATTTGCAAGATAACATTACAATTCATCAAACTCTTGAAACCAAGTCAGTTCTGACCTGAAACAACATGAAATGTTGTAAAATTCAATATGTAAGCATATGTATTGCAATTGAGCACATCAAACTTTACAGAATGAAGTTATTGCAAAACCATCCAAAACAAGCTTCTTTCAGTCTGATATACTCCCACACTATACTTTAGAGCACTCTCTGTCATAGGTGAAGAGTTCACATGTATACTTGCAAGATATTACAATTCATCAAACTCTTGAAACCAAGTCAGTTCTGACCTGAAACAACATGAAATGTTGTAAAATTCAATATGTAAGCATATGTATTGCAATTGAGCACATCAAACTTTACAGAATGAAGATATTGCAAAACCATCCAAAACAAGCTTCTTTAAGTCTGATATGCTCCCACACTATACTTTAGAGCACTCTCTGTCATAGGTGAAGAGTTTACATGTATATTTGCAAGATAACATTACAATTCATCAAACTCTTGAAACCAAGTCAGTTCTGACCTGAAACAACATGAAATGTTGTAAAATTCAATATGTAAGCATATGTATTGCAATTGAGCACATCAAACTTTACAGAATGAAGATATTGCAAAACCATCCAAAACAAGCTTCATTCAGTCTGATATACTCCCACACTATACTTTAGAGCACTCTCTGTCATAGGTGAAGAGTTCACATGTATATTTGCAAGATAACATTACAATTCATCAAACTCTTGAAACCAAGTCAGTTCTGACCTGAAACAACATGAAATGTTGTAAAATTCCATTTGTAAGCATATGTATAGCAATTGAGCACATCAAACTTTACAGAATGAAGTTATTGCAAAACCATCCAAAACAAGCTTCTTTCAGTCTGATATGCTCCCACACTATACTTTAGAGCACTCTCTGTCATAGGTGAAGAGTTTACATGTGTATTTGCAAGATAACATTACAATTCATCAAACTCTTGAAACCAAGTCAGTTCTGTCCTGAAACAACATGAAATGTTGTATAATTCCATTTGTAAGCATATGTATTGCAATTGAGCACATCAAACTTTACAGAATGAATTTATTGCAAAACCATCCAAAACAAGCTTCTTTCAGTCTGATATGCTCCCACACTATACTTTAGAGCACTCTCTGTCATAGGTGAAGAGTTTACATGTATATTTGCAAGATAACATTACAATTCATCAAACTCTTGAAACCAAGTCAGTTCTGACCTGAAACAACATGAAATGTTGTAAAATTCCATATGTAAGCATATGTATTGCAATTGAGCACATCAAACTTTACAGAATGAAGATATTGCAAAACCATCCAAAACAAGCTTCTTTCAGTCTGATATGCTCCCACACTATACTTTAGAGCACTCTCTGTCATAGGTGAAGAGTTTACATGTATATTTGCAAGATAACATTACAATTCATCAAACTCTTGAAACCAAGTCAGTTCTGACCTGAAACAACATGAAATGTTGTAAAATTCCATTTGTAAGCATATGTATTGCAATTGAGCACTTAAACTTTACAGAATGAAGTTATTGCAAAACCATCCAAAACAAGCTTCTTTCAGTCTGATATGCTCCCACACTATACTTTAGAGCACTCTCTGTCATAGGTGAAGAGTTTACATATATATTTGCAAGATAACATTACAATTCATCAAACTCTTGAAACCAAGTCAGTTCTGACCTGAAACAACATGAAATGTTGTAAAATTCCATTTGTAAGCATATGTATTGCAATTGAGCACATCAAACTTTACAGAATGAAGTTATTGCAAAACCATCCAAAACAAGCTTCTTTCAGTCTGATATGCTCCCACACTATACTTTAGAGCACTCTCTGTCATAGGTGAAGAGTTTACATGTATATTTGCAAGATAACATTACAATTCATCAAACTCTTGAAACCAAGTCAGTTCTGACCTGAAACAACATGAAATGTTGTAAAATTCCATTTGTAAGCATATGTATTGCAATTGAGCACATCAAACTTTACAGAATGAAGTTATTGCAAAACCATCCAAAACAAGCTTCTTTCAGTCTGATATACTCCCACACTATACTGTAGAGCACTCTCTGTCATAGGTGAAGAGTTCACATGTATATTTGCAAGATAACATTACAATTCATCAAACTCTTGAAACCAAGTCAGTTCTGACCTGAAACAACATGAAATGTTGTAAAATTCCATTTGTAAGCATATGTATTGCAATTGAGCACATCAAACTTTACAGAATGAAGTTATTGCAAAACCATCCAAAACAAGCTTCTTTCAGTCTGATATGCTCCCACACTATACTTTAGAGCACTCTCTGTCATAGGTGAAGAGTTTACATGTATTGTTCATCAAACTCTTGAAACCAAGTCAGGTCTGACCTGAAACAACATGAAATGTTGTAAAATTCCATTTGTAAGCATATGTATAGCAAGTGAGCACATCAAACTTTACAGAATGAAGTTATTGCAAAACCATCCAAAACAAGCTTCTTTCAGTCTGATATGCTCCCACACTATACTTTAGAGTACTCTCTGTCATAGGTGAAAGGTTTACATGTATATTTGCAAGATAACATTACAATTCATCAAACTCTTGAAACCAAGTCAGTTCTGACCTGAAACAACATGAATGGTGTAAAATTCCATTTGTAAGCATATGTATTGCAATTGAGCACATCAAACTTTACAGAATGAAGTTATTGCAAAACCATCCAAAACAAGCTTCTTTCAGTCTGATATACTCCCACACTATACTTTAGAGCACTCTCTGTCATAGGTGAAGAGTTCACATGTATACTTGCAAGATAACATTACAATTCATCAAACTCTTGAAACCAAGTCAGTTCTGACCTGAAACAACATGAAATGTTGTAAAATTCAATATGTAAGCATATGTATTGCAATTGAGCACATCAAACTTTACAGAATGAAGATATTGCAAAACCATCCAAAACAAGCTTCTTTAAGTCTGATATGCTCCCACACTATACTTTAGAGCACTCTCTGTCATAGGTGAAGAGTTTACATGTATATTTGCAAGATAACATTACAATTCATCAAACTCTTGAAACCAAGTCAGTTCTGACCTGAAACAACATGAAATGTTGTAAAATTCAATATGTAAGCATATGTATTGCAATTGAGCACATCAAACTTTACAGAATGAAGATATTGCAAAACCATCCAAAACAAGCTTCATTCAGTCTGATATACTCCCACACTATACTTTAGAGCACTCTCTGTCATAGGTGAAGAGTTTACATGTATATTTGCAAGATAACATTACAATTCATCAAACTCTTGAAACCAAGTCAGTTCTGACCTGAAACAACATGAAATGTTGTAAAATGCCATTTGTAAGCATATGAATTGCAATTGAGCACATCAAACTTTACAGAATGAAGTTATTGCAAAACCATCCAAAACAAGCTTCTTTCAGTCTGATATGCTCCCACACTATACTTTAGAGCACTCTCTGTCATAGGTGAAGAGTTTACATGTATATTTGCAAGATAACATTACAATTCATCAAACTCTTGAAACCAAGTCAGTTCTGACCTGAAACAACATGAAATGTTGTAAAATTCAATATGTAAGCATATGTATTGCAATTGAGCACATCAAACTTTACAGAATGAAGATATTGCAAAACCATCCAAAACAAGCTTCATTCAGTCTGATATACTCCCACACTATACTTTAGAGCACTCTCTGTCATAGGTGAAGAGTTTACATGTATATTTGCAAGATAACATTACAATTCATCAAACTCTTGAAACCAAGTCAGTTCTGACCTGAAACAACATGAAAAGTTGTAAAATTTTATTTGTAAGCATATGTATTGCAATTGAGCACATCAAACTTTACAGAATGAAGTTATTGCAAAACCATCCAAAACAAGCTTCTTTCAGTCTGATATGCTCCCACACTATACTTTAGAGCACTCTTTGTCATAGGTGAAGAGTTTACATGTATATTTGCAAGATAACATTACAATTCATCAAACTCTTGAAACCAAGTCAGTTCTGACCTGAAACAACATGAAATGTTGTAAAATGCCATTTGTAAGCATATGTATTGCAATTGAGCACATCAAACTTTACAGAATGAAGTTATTGCAAAACCATCCAAAACAAGCTTCTTTCAGTCTGATATGCTCCCACACTATACTTTAGAGCACTCTCTGTCATAGGTGAAGAGTTTACATGTATATTTGCAAGATAACATTACAATTCATCAAACTCTTGAAACCAAGTCAGTTCTGACCTGAAACAACATGAAATGTTGTAAAATTCCATTTGTAAGCATATGTATTGCAATTGAGCACATCAAACTTTACAGAATGAAGTTATTGCAAAACCATCCAAAACAAGCTTCTTTCAGTCTGATATGCTCCCACACTATACTTTAGAGCACTCTCTGTCATAGGTGAAGAGTTTTCATGTATATTTGCAAGATAACATTACAATTCATCAAACTCTTGAAACCAAGTCAGTTCTGACCTGAAACAACATGAAATGTTGTAAAATTCCATTTGTAAGCATATGTATTGCAATTGAGCACATCAAACTTTACAGAATGAAGTTATTGCAAAACCATCCAAAACAAGCTTCTTTCAGTCTGATATGCTCCCACACTATACTTTAGAGCACTCTCTGTCATAGGTGAAGAGTTTACATGTATATTTGCAAGATAACATTACAATTCATCAAACTCTTGAAACCAAGTCAGTTCTGACCTGAAACAACATGAAATGTTGTAAAATTCCATTTGTAAGCATATGTATTGCAATTGAGCACATCAAACTTTACATAATGAAGATATTGCAAAACCATCCAAAACAAGCTTCATTCAGTCTGATATACTCCCACACTATACTTTAGAGCACTCTCTGTCATAGGAGAAGAGTTCACATGTATATTTGCAAGATAACATTACAATTCATCAAACTCTTGAAACCAAGTCAGTTCTGACCTGAAACAACATGAAATGTTGTAAAATTCCATTTGTAAGCATATGTATTGCAATTGAGCACATCAAACTTTACAGAATGAATTCATTTATTGCAAAACTATCCAAAACAAGCTTCTTTCAGTCTGATATGCTCCCACACTGTACTTTAGAGCACTCTCTGTCATAGGTGAAGAGTTTACATGTATATTTGCAAGATAACATTACAATTCATCAAACTCTTGAAACCAAGTCAGTTCTGACCTGAAACAACATGAAATGTTGTAAAATTCCATTTGAAAGCATATGTATTGCAATTGAGCACATCAAACTTTACAGAATGAAGTTATTGCAAAACCATCCAACACAAGCTTCTTTCAGTCTGATATGCTCCCACACTATACTTTAGAGTACTCTCTGTCATAGGTGAATAGTTTACATGTATATTTGCAAGATAACATTACAATTCATCAAACTCTTGAAACCAAGTCAGTTCTGACCTGAAACAACATGAAATGTTGTAAAATTCCATTTGTATACATTTGTATTGCAATTGAGCACATCAAACTTTACAGAATGAAGTTATTGCAAAACCATCCAAAACAAGCTTCTTTCAGTCTAATATGCTCCCACACTATACTTTAGAGCACTCTCTGTCATAGGTGAAGAGTTCACATGTATACTTGCAAGATAACATTACAATTCATCAAACTCTTGAAACCAAGTCAGTTCTGACCTGAAACAACATGAAATGTTGTAAAATTCAATATGTAAGCATATGTATTGCAATTGAGCACATCAAACTTTACAGAATGAAGATATTGCAAAACCATCCAAAACAAGCTTCTTTAAGTCTGATATGCTCCCACACTATACTTTAGAGCACTCTCTGTCATAGGTGAAGAGTTTACATGTATATTTGCAAGATAACATTACAATTCATCAAACTCTTGAAACCAAGTCAGTTCTGACCTGAAACAACATGAAATGTTGTAAAATTCAATATGTAAGCATATGTATTGCAATTGAGCACATCAAACTTTACAGAATGAAGTTATTGCAAAACCATCCAAAACAAGCTTCTTTCAGTCTGATATACTCCCACACTATACTTTAGAGCACTCTCTGTCATAGGTGAAGAGTTCACATGTATACTTGCAAGATATTACAATTCATCAAACTCTTGAAACCAAGTCAGTTCTGACCTGAAACAACATGAAATGTTGTAAAATTCAATATGTAAGCATATGTATTGCAATTGAGCACATCAAACTTTACAGAATGAAGATATTGCAAAACCATCCAAAACAAGCTTCTTTAAGTCTGATATGCTCCCACACTATACTTTAGAGCACTCTCTGTCATAGGTGAAGAGTTTACATGTATATTTGCAAGATAACATTACAATTCATCAAACTCTTGAAACCAAGTCAGTTCTGACCTGAAACAACATGAAATGTTGTAAAATTCAATATGTAAGCATATGTATTGCAATTGAGCACATCAAACTTTACAGAATGAAGATATTGCAAAACCATCCAAAACAAGCTTCATTCAGTCTGATATACTCCCACACTATACTTTAGAGCACTCTCTGTCATAGGTGAAGAGTTCACATGTATATTTGCAAGATAACATTACAATTCATCAAACTCTTGAAACCAAGTCAGTTCTGACCTGAAACAACATGAAATGTTGTAAAATTCCATTTGTAAGCATATGTATAGCAATTGAGCACATCAAACTTTACAGAATGAAGTTATTGCAAAACCATCCAAAACAAGCTTCTTTCAGTCTGATATGCTCCCACACTATACTTTAGAGCACTCTCTGTCATAGGTGAAGAGTTTACATGTGTATTTGCAAGATAACATTACAATTCATCAAACTCTTGAAACCAAGTCAGTTCTGTCCTGAAACAACATGAAATGTTGTATAATTCCATTTGTAAGCATATGTATTGCAATTGAGCACATCAAACTTTACAGAATGAATTTATTGCAAAACCATCCAAAACAAGCTTCTTTCAGTCTGATATGCTCCCACACTATACTTTAGAGCACTCTCTGTCATAGGTGAAGAGTTTACATGTATATTTGCAAGATAACATTACAATTCATCAAACTCTTGAAACCAAGTCAGTTCTGACCTGAAACAACATGAAATGTTGTAAAATTCCATATGTAAGCATATGTATTGCAATTGAGCACATCAAACTTTACAGAATGAAGATATTGCAAAACCATCCAAAACAAGCTTCTTTCAGTCTGATATGCTCCCACACTATACTTTAGAGCACTCTCTGTCATAGGTGAAGAGTTTACATGTATATTTGCAAGATAACATTACAATTCATCAAACTCTTGAAACCAAGTCAGTTCTGACCTGAAACAACATGAAATGTTGTAAAATTCCATTTGTAAGCATATGTATTGCAATTGAGCACTTAAACTTTACAGAATGAAGTTATTGCAAAACCATCCAAAACAAGCTTCTTTCAGTCTGATATGCTCCCACACTATACTTTAGAGCACTCTCTGTCATAGGTGAAGAGTTTACATATATATTTGCAAGATAACATTACAATTCATCAAACTCTTGAAACCAAGTCAGTTCTGACCTGAAACAACATGAAATGTTGTAAAATTCCATTTGTAAGCATATGTATTGCAATTGAGCACATCAAACTTTACAGAATGAAGTTATTGCAAAACCATCCAAAACAAGCTTCTTTCAGTCTGATATGCTCCCACACTATACTTTAGAGCACTCTCTGTCATAGGTGAAGAGTTTACATGTATATTTGCAAGATAACATTACAATTCATCAAACTCTTGAAACCAAGTCAGTTCTGACCTGAAACAACATGAAATGTTGTAAAATTCCATTTGTAAGCATATGTATTGCAATTGAGCACATCAAACTTTACAGAATGAAGTTATTGCAAAACCATCCAAAACAAGCTTCTTTCAGTCTGATATACTCCCACACTATACTGTAGAGCACTCTCTGTCATAGGTGAAGAGTTCACATGTATATTTGCAAGATAACATTACAATTCATCAAACTCTTGAAACCAAGTCAGTTCTGACCTGAAACAACATGAAATGTTGTAAAATTCCATTTGTAAGCATATGTATTGCAATTGAGCACATCAAACTTTACAGAATGAAGTTATTGCAAAACCATCCAAAACAAGCTTCTTTCAGTCTGATATGCTCCCACACTATACTTTAGAGCACTCTCTGTCATAGGTGAAGAGTTTACATGTATTGTTCATCAAACTCTTGAAACCAAGTCAGGTCTGACCTGAAACAACATGAAATGTTGTAAAATTCCATTTGTAAGCATATGTATAGCAAGTGAGCACATCAAACTTTACAGAATGAAGTTATTGCAAAACCATCCAAAACAAGCTTCTTTCAGTCTGATATGCTCCCACACTATACTTTAGAGTACTCTCTGTCATAGGTGAAAGGTTTACATGTATATTTGCAAGATAACATTACAATTCATCAAACTCTTGAAACCAAGTCAGTTCTGACCTGAAACAACATGAATGGTGTAAAATTCCATTTGTAAGCATATGTATTGCAATTGAGCACATCAAACTTTACAGAATGAAGTTATTGCAAAACCATCCAAAACAAGCTTCTTTCAGTCTGATATACTCCCACACTATACTTTAGAGCACTCTCTGTCATAGGTGAAGAGTTCACATGTATACTTGCAAGATAACATTACAATTCATCAAACTCTTGAAACCAAGTCAGTTCTGACCTGAAACAACATGAAATGTTGTAAAATTCAATATGTAAGCATATGTATTGCAATTGAGCACATCAAACTTTACAGAATGAAGATATTGCAAAACCATCCAAAACAAGCTTCTTTAAGTCTGATATGCTCCCACACTATACTTTAGAGCACTCTCTGTCATAGGTGAAGAGTTTACATGTATATTTGCAAGATAACATTACAATTCATCAAACTCTTGAAACCAAGTCAGTTCTGACCTGAAACAACATGAAATGTTGTAAAATTCAATATGTAAGCATATGTATTGCAATTGAGCACATCAAACTTTACAGAATGAAGATATTGCAAAACCATCCAAAACAAGCTTCATTCAGTCTGATATACTCCCACACTATACTTTAGAGCACTCTCTGTCATAGGTGAAGAGTTTACATGTATATTTGCAAGATAACATTACAATTCATCAAACTCTTGAAACCAAGTCAGTTCTGACCTGAAACAACATGAAATGTTGTAAAATGCCATTTGTAAGCATATGAATTGCAATTGAGCACATCAAACTTTACAGAATGAAGTTATTGCAAAACCATCCAAAACAAGCTTCTTTCAGTCTGATATGCTCCCACACTATACTTTAGAGCACTCTCTGTCATAGGTGAAGAGTTTACATGTATATTTGCAAGATAACATTACAATTCATCAAACTCTTGAAACCAAGTCAGTTCTGACCTGAAACAACATGAAATGTTGTAAAATTCAATATGTAAGCATATGTATTGCAATTGAGCACATCAAACTTTACAGAATGAAGATATTGCAAAACCATCCAAAACAAGCTTCATTCAGTCTGATATACTCCCACACTATACTTTAGAGCACTCTCTGTCATAGGTGAAGAGTTTACATGTATATTTGCAAGATAACATTACAATTCATCAAACTCTTGAAACCAAGTCAGTTCTGACCTGAAACAACATGAAAAGTTGTAAAATTTTATTTGTAAGCATATGTATTGCAATTGAGCACATCAAACTTTACAGAATGAAGTTATTGCAAAACCATCCAAAACAAGCTTCTTTCAGTCTGATATGCTCCCACACTATACTTTAGAGCACTCTTTGTCATAGGTGAAGAGTTTACATGTATATTTGCAAGATAACATTACAATTCATCAAACTCTTGAAACCAAGTCAGTTCTGACCTGAAACAACATGAAATGTTGTAAAATGCCATTTGTAAGCATATGTATTGCAATTGAGCACATCAAACTTTACAGAATGAAGTTATTGCAAAACCATCCAAAACAAGCTTCTTTCAGTCTGATATGCTCCCACACTATACTTTAGAGCACTCTCTGTCATAGGTGAAGAGTTTACATGTATATTTGCAAGATAACATTACAATTCATCAAACTCTTGAAACCAAGTCAGTTCTGACCTGAAACAACATGAAATGTTGTAAAATTCCATTTGTAAGCATATGTATTGCAATTGAGCACATCAAACTTTACAGAATGAAGTTATTGCAAAACCATCCAAAACAAGCTTCTTTCAGTCTGATATGCTCCCACACTATACTTTAGAGCACTCTCTGTCATAGGTGAAGAGTTTACATGTATATTTGCAAGATAACATTACAATTCATCAAACTCTTGAAACCAAGTCAGTTCTGACCTGAAACAACATGAAATGTTGTAAAATTCCATTTGTAAGCATATGTATTGCAATTGAGCACATCAAACTTTACAGAATGAAGTTATTGCAAAACCATCCAAAACAAGCTTCTTTCAGTCTGATATGCTCCCACACTATACTTTAGAGCACTCTCTGTCATAGGTGAAGAGTTTACATGTATATTTGCAAGATAACATTACAATTCATCAAACTCTTGAAACCAAGTCAGTTCTGACCTGAAACAACATGAAATGTTGTAAAATTCCATTTGTAAGCATATGTATTGCAATTGAGCACATCAAACTTTACATAATGAAGATATTGCAAAACCATCCAAAACAAGCTTCATTCAGTCTGATATACTCCCACACTATACTTTAGAGCACTCTCTGTCATAGGAGAAGAGTTCACATGTATATTTGCAAGATAACATTACAATTCATCAAACTCTTGAAACCAAGTCAGTTCTGACCTGAAACAACATGAAATGTTGTAAAATTCCATTTGTAAGCATATGTATTGCAATTGAGCACATCAAACTTTACAGAATGAATTCATTTATTGCAAAACTATCCAAAACAAGCTTCTTTCAGTCTGATATGCTCCCACACTGTACTTTAGAGCACTCTCTGTCATAGGTGAAGAGTTTACATGTATATTTGCAAGATAACATTACAATTCATCAAACTCTTGAAACCAAGTCAGTTCTGACCTGAAACAACATGAAATGTTGTAAAATTCCATTTGAAAGCATATGTATTGCAATTGAGCACATCAAACTTTACAGAATGAAGTTATTGCAAAACCATCCAACACAAGCTTCTTTCAGTCTGATATGCTCCCACACTATACTTTAGAGCACTCTCTGTCATAGGTGAAGAGTTTACATGTATATTTGCAAGATAACATTACAATTCATCAAACTCTTGAAACCAAGTCAGTTCTGACCTGAAACAACATGAAATGTTGTAAAATTCCATTTGTAAGCATATGTATTGCAATTGAGCACATCAAACTTTACAGAATGAAGTTATTGCAAAACCATCCAAAACAAGCTTCTTTCAGTCTGATATGCTCCCACACTATACTTTAGAGTACTCTCTGTCATAGGTGAAGAGTTTACATGTATATTTGCAAGATAACATTACAATTCATCAAACTCTTGAAACCAAGTCAGTTCTGACCTGAAACAACATGAAATGTTGTAAAATTCCATTTGTATACATTTGTATTGCAATTGAGCACATCAAACTTTACAGAATGAATTTATTGCAAAACCATCCAAAACAAGCTTCTTTCAGTCTGATATGCTCCCACACTATACTTTAGAGCACTCTCTGTCATAGGTGAAGAGTTTACATGTATATTTGCAAGATAACATTACAATTCATCAAACTCTTGAAACCAAGTCAGTTCTGACCTGAAACAACATGAAATGTTGTAAAATTCCATATGTAAGCATATGTATTGCAATTGAGCACATCAAACTTTACAGAATGAAGATATTGCAAAACCATCCAAAACAAGCTTCTTTCAGTCTGATATGCTCCCACACTATACTTTAGAGCACTCTCTGTCATAGGTGAAGAGTTTACATGTATATTTGCAAGATAACATTACAATTCATCAAACTCTTGAAACCAAGTCAGTTCTGACCTGAAACAACATGAAATGTTGTAAAATTCCATTTGTAAGCATATGTATTGCAATTGAGCACTTAAACTTTACAGAATGAAGTTATTGCAAAACCATCCAAAACAAGCTTCTTTCAGTCTGATATGCTCCCACACTATACTTTAGAGCACTCTCTGTCATAGGTGAAGAGTTTACATATATATTTGCAAGATAACATTACAATTCATCAAACTCTTGAAACCAAGTCAGTTCTGACCTGAAACAACATGAAATGTTGTAAAATTCCATTTGTAAGCATATGTATTGCAATTGAGCACATCAAACTTTACAGAATGAAGTTATTGCAAAACCATCCAAAACAAGCTTCTTTCAGTCTGATATGCTCCCACACTATACTTTAGAGCACTCTCTGTCATAGGTGAAGAGTTTACATGTATATTTGCAAGATAACATTACAATTCATCAAACTCTTGAAACCAAGTCAGTTCTGACCTGAAACAACATGAAATGTTGTAAAATTCCATTTGTAAGCATATGTATTGCAATTGAGCACATCAAACTTTACAGAATGAAGTTATTGCAAAACCATCCAAAACAAGCTTCTTTCAGTCTGATATGCTCCCACACTATACTTTAGAGCACTCTCTGTCATAGGTGAAGAGTTTACATGTATTGTTCATCAAACTCTTGAAACCAAGTCAGGTCTGACCTGAAACAACATGAAATGTTGTAAAATTCCATTTGTAAGCATATGTATAGCAAGTGAACACATCAAACTTTACAGAATGAAGTTATTGCAAAACCATCCAAAACAAGCTTCTTTCAGTCTGATATGCTCCCACACTATACTTTAGAGTACTCTCTGTCATAGGTGAAAGGTTTACATGTATATTTGCAAGATAACATTACAATTCATCAAACTCTTGAAACCAAGTCAGTTCTGACCTGAAACAACATGAATGGTGTAAAATTCCATTTGTAAGCATATGTATTGCAATTGAGCACATCAAACTTTACAGAATGAAGTTATTGCAAAACCATCCAAAACAAGCTTCTTTCAGTCTGATATACTCCCACACTATACTTTAGAGCACTCTCTGTCATAGGTGAAGAGTTCACATGTATACTTGCAAGATAACATTACAATTCATCAAACTCTTGAAACCAAGTCAGTTCTGACCTGAAACAACATGAAATGTTGTAAAATTCAATATGTAAGCATATGTATTGCAATTGAGCACATCAAACTTTACAGAATGAAGATATTGCAAAACCATCCAAAACAAGCTTCTTTAAGTCTGATATGCTCCCACACTATACTTTAGAGCACTCTCTGTCATAGGTGAAGAGTTTACATGTATATTTGCAAGATAACATTACAATTCATCAAACTCTTGAAACCAAGTCAGTTCTGACCTGAAACAACATGAAATGTTGTAAAATTCAATATGTAAGCATATGTATTGCAATTGAGCACATCAAACTTTACAGAATGAAGATATTGCAAAACCATCCAAAACAAGCTTCATTCAGTCTGATATACTCCCACACTATACTTTAGAGCACTCTCTGTCATAGGTGAAGAGTTTACATGTATATTTGCAAGATAACATTACAATTCATCAAACTCTTGAAACCAAGTCAGTTCTGACCTGAAACAACATGAAATGTTGTAAAATGCCATTTGTAAGCATATGAATTGCAATTGAGCACATCAAACTTTACAGAATGAAGTTATTGCAAAACCATCCAAAACAAGCTTCTTTCAGTCTGATATGCTCCCACACTATACTTTAGAGCACTCTCTGTCATAGGTGAAGAGTTTACATGTATATTTGCAAGATAACATTACAATTCATCAAACTCTTGAAACCAAGTCAGTTCTGACCTGAAACAACATGAAATGTTGTAAAATGCCATTTGTAAGCATATGTATTGCAATTGAGCACATCAAACTTTACAGAATGAAGTTATTGCAAAACCATCCAAAACAAGCTTCTTTCAGTCTGATATGCTCCCACACTATACTTTAGAGCACTCTCTGTCATAGGTGAAGAGTTTACATGTATATTTGCAAGATAACATTACAATTCATCAAACTCTTGAAACCAAGTCAGTTCTGACCTGAAACAACATGAAATGTTGTAAAATTCCATTTGTAAGCATATGTATTGCAATTGAGCACATAAAACTTTACAGAATGAAGTTATTGCAAAACCATCCAAAACAAGCTTCTTTCAGTCTGATATACTCCCACACTATACTTTAGAGCACTCTCTGTCATAGGTGAAGAGTTCACATGTATACTTGCAAGATAACATTACAATTCATCAAACTCTTGAAACCAAGTCAGTTCTGACCTGAAACAACATGAAATGTTGTAAAATTCAATATGTAAGCATATGTATTGCAATTGAGCACATCAAACTTTACAGAATGAAGATATTGCAAAACCATCCAAAACAAGCTTCATTCAGTCTGATATACTCCCACACTATACTTTAGAGCACTCTCTGTCATAGGTGAAGAGTTTACATGTATATTTGCAAGATAACATTACAATTCATCAAACTCTTGAAACCAAGTCAGTTCTGACCTGAAACAACATGAAAAGTTGTAAAATTTTATTTGTAAGCATATGTATTGCAATTGAGCACATCAAACTTTACAGAATGAAGTTATTGCAAAACCATCCAAAACAAGCTTCTTTCAGTCTGATATGCTCCCACACTATACTTTAGAGCACTCTTTGTCATAGGTGAAGAGTTTACATGTATATTTGCAAGATAACATTACAATTCATCAAACTCTTGAAACCAAGTCAGTTCTGACCTGAAACAACATGAAATGTTGTAAAATGCCATTTGTAAGCATATGTATTGCAATTGAGCACATCAAACTTTACAGAATGAAGTTATTGCAAAACCATCCAAAACAAGCTTCTTTCAGTCTGATATGCTCCCACACTATACTTTAGAGCACTCTCTGTCATAGGTGAAGAGTTTACATGTATATTTGCAAGATAACATTACAATTCATCAAACTCTTGAAACCAAGTCAGTTCTGACCTGAAACAACATGAAATGTTGTAAAATTCCATTTGTAAGCATATGTATTGCAATTGAGCACATCAAACTTTACAGAATGAAGTTATTGCAAAACCATCCAAAACAAGCTTCTTTCAGTCTGATATGCTCCCACACTATACTTTAGAGCACTCTCTGTCATAGGTGAAGAGTTTACATGTATATTTGCAAGATAACATTACAATTCATCAAACTCTTGAAACCAAGTCAGTTCTGACCTGAAACAACATGAAATGTTGTAAAATTCCATTTGTAAGCATATGTATTGCAATTGAGCACATCAAACTTTACAGAATGAAGTTATTGCAAAACCATCCAAAACAAGCTTCTTTCAGTCTGATATGCTCCCACACTATACTTTAGAGCACTCTCTGTCATAGGTGAAGAGTTTACATGTATATTTGCAAGATAACATTACAATTCATCAAACTCTTGAAACCAAGTCAGTTCTGACCTGAAACAACATGAAATGTTGTAAAATTCCATTTGTAAGCATATGTATTGCAATTGAGCACACAAACTTTACATAATGAAGATATTGCAAAACCATCCAAAACAAGCTTCATTCAGTCTGATATACTCCCACACTATACTTTAGAGCACTCTCTGTCATAGGAGAAGAGTTCACATGTATATTTGCAAGATAACATTACAATTCATCAAACTCTTGAAACCAAGTCAGTTCTGACCTGAAACAACATGAAATGTTGTAAAATTCCATTTGTAAGCATATGTATTGCAATTGAGCACATCAAACTTTACAGAATGAATTCATTTATTGCAAAACTATCCAAAACAAGCTTCTTTCAGTCTGATATGCTCCCACACTGTACTTTAGAGCACTCTCTGTCATAGGTGAAGAGTTTACATGTATATTTGCAAGATAACATTACAATTCATCAAACTCTTGAAACCAAGTCAGTTCTGACCTGAAACAACATGAAATGTTGTAAAATTCCATTTGAAAGCATATGTATTGCAATTGAGCACATCAAACTTTACAGAATGAAGTTATTGCAAAACCATCCAACACAAGCTTCTTTCAGTCTGATATGCTCCCACACTATACTTTAGAGCACTCTCTGTCATAGGTGAAGAGTTTACATGTATATTTGCAAGATAACATTACAATTCATCAAACTCTTGAAACCAAGTCAGTTCTGACCTGAAACAACATGAAATGTTGTAAAATTCCATTTGTAAGCATATGTATTGCAATTGAGCACATCAAACTTTACAGAATGAAGTTATTGCAAAACCATCCAAAACAAGCTTCTTTCAGTCTGATATGCTCCCACACTATACTTTAGAGTACTCTCTGTCATAGGTGAAGAGTTTACATGTATATTTGCAAGATAACATTACAATTCATCAAACTCTTGAAACCAAGTCAGTTCTGACCTGAAACAACATGAAATGTTGTAAAATTCCATTTGTATACATTTGTATTGCAATTGAGCACATCAAACTTTACAGAATGAAGTTATTGCAAAACCATCCAAAACAAGCTTCTTTCAGTCTAATATGCTCCCACACTATACTTTAGAGCACTCTCTGTCATAGGTGAAGAGTTCACATGTATACTTGCAAGATAACATTACAATTCATCAAACTCTTGAAACCAAGTCAGTTCTGACCTGAAACAACATGAAATGTTGTAAAATTCAATATGTAAGCATATGTATTGCAATTGAGCACATCAAACTTTACAGAATGAAGATATTGCAAAACCATCCAAAACAAGCTTCTTTAAGTCTGATATGCTCCCACACTATACTTTAGAGCACTCTCTGTCATAGGTGAAGAGTTTACATGTATATTTGCAAGATAACATTACAATTCATCAAACTCTTGAAACCAAGTCAGTTCTGACCTGAAACAACATGAAATGTTGTAAAATTCAATATGTAAGCATATGTATTGCAATTGAGCACATCAAACTTTACAGAATGAAGTTATTGCAAAACCATCCAAAACAAGCTTCTTTCAGTCTGATATACTCCCACACTATACTTTAGAGCACTCTCTGTCATAGGTGAAGAGTTCACATGTATACTTGCAAGATATTACAATTCATCAAACTCTTGAAACCAAGTCAGTTCTGACCTGAAACAACATGAAATGTTGTAAAATTCAATATGTAAGCATATGTATTGCAATTGAGCACATCAAACTTTACAGAATGAAGATATTGCAAAACCATCCAAAACAAGCTTCTTTAAGTCTGATATGCTCCCACACTATACTTTAGAGCACTCTCTGTCATAGGTGAAGAGTTTACATGTATATTTGCAAGATAACATTACAATTCATCAAACTCTTGAAACCAAGTCAGTTCTGACCTGAAACAACATGAAATGTTGTAAAATTCAATATGTAAGCATATGTATTGCAATTGAGCACATCAAACTTTACAGAATGAAGATATTGCAAAACCATCCAAAACAAGCTTCATTCAGTCTGATATACTCCCACACTATACTTTAGAGCACTCTCTGTCATAGGTGAAGAGTTCACATGTATATTTGCAAGATAACATTACAATTCATCAAACTCTTGAAACCAAGTCAGTTCTGACCTGAAACAACATGAAATGTTGTAAAATTCAATATGTAAGCATATGTATTGCAATTGAGCACATCAAACTTTACAGAATGAAGATATTGCAAAACCATCCAAAACAAGCTTCATTCAGTCTGATATGCTCCCACACTATACTTTAGAGCACTCTCTGTCATAGGTGAAGAGTTCACATGTATATTTGCAAGATAAATTACAATTCATCAAACTCTTGAAACCAAGTCAGTTCTGACCTGAAACAACATGAAATGTTGTAAAATTCCATTTGTAAGCATATGTATTGCAATTGAGCACATCAAACTTTACAGAATGAAGTTATTGCAAAACCATCCAAAACAAGCTTCTTTCAGTCTGATATGCTCCCACACTATACTTTAGAGCACTCTCTGTCATAGGTGAAGAGTTTACATGTATATTTGCAAGATAACATTACAATTCATCAAACTCTTGAAACCAAGTCAGTTCTGACCTGAAACAACATGAAATGTTGTAAAATTCCATTTGTAAGCATATGTATTGCAATTGAGCACATCAAACTTTACAGAATGAAGTTATTGCAAAACCATCCAAAACAGGCTTCTTTCAGTCTGATATGCTCCCACACTATACTTTAGAGTACTCTCTGTCATAGGTGAAGAGTTTACATGTATATTTGCAAGATAACATTACAATTCATCAAACTCTTGAAACCAAGTCAGTTCTGACCTGAAACAACATGAAATGTTGTAAAATTCCATTTGTAAGCATATGTATTGCAATTGAGCACATCAAACTTTACAGAATGAAGTTATTGCAAAACCATCCAAAACAGGCTTCTTTCAGTCTGATATGCTCCCACACTATACTTTAGAGCACTCTCTGTCATAGGTGAAGAGTTTACATGTATATTTGCAAGATAACATTACAATTCATCAAACTCTTGAAACCAAGTCAGTTCTGACCTAAAACAACATGAACTGTTGTAAAATTCCATTTGTAAGCATATGTATTGCAATTGAGCACATCAAACTTTACAGAATGAAGTTATTGCAAAACCATCCAAAACAAGCTTCTTTCAGTCTGATATGCTCCCACACTATACTTTAGAGCACTCTCTGTCATAGGTGAAGAGTTTACATGTATATTTGCAAGATAACATTACAATTCATCAAACTCTTGAAACCAAGTCAGTTCTGACCTGAAACAACATGAAATGTTGTAAAATTCCATTTGTAAGCATATGTATTGCAATTGAGCACATCAAACTTTACAGAATGAAGTTATTGCAAAACCATCCAAAACAAGCTTCTTTCAGTCTGATATGCTCCCAAACTATACTTTAGAGTACTCTCTGTCATAGGTGAAGAGTTTACATGTATATTTGCAAGATAACATTACAATTCATCAAACTCTTGAAACCAAGTCAGTTCTGACCTGAAACAACATGAAATGTTGTAAAATTCCATTTGAAAGCATATGTATTGCAATTGAGCACATCAAACTTTACAGAATGAAGTTATTGCAAAACCATCCAACACAAGCTTCTTTCAGTCTGATATGCTCCCACACTATACTTTAGAGCACTCTCTGTCATAGGTGAAGAGTTTACATGTATATTTGCAAGATAACATTACAATTCATCAAACTCTTGAAACCAAGTCAGTTCTGACCTGAAACAACATGAAATGTTGTAAAATTCCATTTGTAAGCATATGTATTGCAATTGAGCACATCAAACTTTACAGAATGAAGTTATTGCAAAACCATCCAAAACAAGCTTCTTTCAGTCTGATATGCTCCCACACTATACTTTAGAGTACTCTCTGTCATAGGTGAAGAGTTTACATGTATATTTGCAAGATAACATTACAATTCATCAAACTCTTGAAACCAAGTCAGTTCTGACCTGAAACAACATGAAATGTTGTAAAATTCCATTTGTATACATTTGTATTGCAATTGAGCACATCAAACTTTACAGAATGAAGTTATTGCAAAACCATCCAAAACAAGCTTCTTTCAGTCTAATATGCTCCCACACTATACTTTAGAGCACTCTCTGTCATAGGTGAAGAGTTCACATGTATACTTGCAAGATAACATTACAATTCATCAAACTCTTGAAACCAAGTCAGTTCTGACCTGAAACAACATGAAATGTTGTAAAATTCAATATGTAAGCATATGTATTGCAATTGAGCACATCAAACTTTACAGAATGAAGATATTGCAAAACCATCCAAAACAAGCTTCTTTAAGTCTGATATGCTCCCACACTATACTTTAGAGCACTCTCTGTCATAGGTGAAGAGTTTACATGTATATTTGCAAGATAACATTACAATTCATCAAACTCTTGAAACCAAGTCAGTTCTGACCTGAAACAACATGAAATGTTGTAAAATTCAATATGTAAGCATATGTATTGCAATTGAGCACATCAAACTTTACAGAATGAAGTTATTGCAAAACCATCCAAAACAAGCTTCTTTCAGTCTGATATACTCCCACACTATACTTTAGAGCACTCTCTGTCATAGGTGAAGAGTTCACATGTATACTTGCAAGATATTACAATTCATCAAACTCTTGAAACCAAGTCAGTTCTGACCTGAAACAACATGAAATGTTGTAAAATTCAATATGTAAGCATATGTATTGCAATTGAGCACATCAAACTTTACAGAATGAAGATATTGCAAAACCATCCAAAACAAGCTTCTTTAAGTCTGATATGCTCCCACACTATACTTTAGAGCACTCTCTGTCATAGGTGAAGAGTTTACATGTATATTTGCAAGATAACATTACAATTCATCAAACTCTTGAAACCAAGTCAGTTCTGACCTGAAACAACATGAAATGTTGTAAAATTCAATATGTAAGCATATGTATTGCAATTGAGCACATCAAACTTTACAGAATGAAGATATTGCAAAACCATCCAAAACAAGCTTCATTCAGTCTGATATACTCCCACACTATACTTTAGAGCACTCTCTGTCATAGGTGAAGAGTTCACATGTATATTTGCAAGATAACATTACAATTCATCAAACTCTTGAAACCAAGTCAGTTCTGACCTGAAACAACATGAAATGTTGTAAAATTCAATATGTAAGCATATGTATTGCAATTGAGCACATCAAACTTTACAGAATGAAGATATTGCAAAACCATCCAAAACAAGCTTCATTCAGTCTGATATGCTCCCACACTATACTTTAGAGCACTCTCTGTCATAGGTGAAGAGTTCACATGTATATTTGCAAGATAAATTACAATTCATCAAACTCTTGAAACCAAGTCAGTTCTGACCTGAAACAACATGAAATGTTGTAAAATTCCATTTGTAAGCATATGTATTGCAATTGAGCACATCAAACTTTACAGAATGAAGTTATTGCAAAACCATCCAAAACAAGCTTCTTTCAGTCTGATATGCTCCCACACTATACTTTAGAGCACTCTCTGTCATAGGTGAAGAGTTTACATGTATATTTGCAAGATAACATTACAATTCATCAAACTCTTGAAACCAAGTCAGTTCTGACCTGAAACAACATGAAATGTTGTAAAATTCCATTTGTAAGCATATGTATTGCAATTGAGCACATCAAACTTTACAGAATGAAGTTATTGCAAAACCATCCAAAACAGGCTTCTTTCAGTCTGATATGCTCCCACACTATACTTTAGAGTACTCTCTGTCATAGGTGAAGAGTTTACATGTATATTTGCAAGATAACATTACAATTCATCAAACTCTTGAAACCAAGTCAGTTCTGACCTGAAACAACATGAAATGTTGTAAAATTCCATTTGTAAGCATATGTATTGCAATTGAGCACATCAAACTTTACAGAATGAAGTTATTGCAAAACCATCCAAAACAGGCTTCTTTCAGTCTGATATGCTCCCACACTATACTTTAGAGCACTCTCTGTCATAGGTGAAGAGTTTACATGTATATTTGCAAGATAACATTACAATTCATCAAACTCTTGAAACCAAGTCAGTTCTGACCTAAAACAACATGAACTGTTGTAAAATTCCATTTGTAAGCATATGTATTGCAATTGAGCACATCAAACTTTACAGAATGAAGTTATTGCAAAACCATCCAAAACAAGCTTCTTTCAGTCTGATATGCTCCCACACTATACTTTAGAGCACTCTCTGTCATAGGTGAAGAGTTTACATGTATATTTGCAAGATAACATTACAATTCATCAAACTCTTGAAACCAAGTCAGTTCTGACCTGAAACAACATGAAATGTTGTAAAATTCCATTTGTAAGCATATGTATTGCAATTGAGCACATCAAACTTTACAGAATGAAGTTATTGCAAAACCATCCAAAACAAGCTTCTTTCAGTCTGATATGCTCCCAAACTATACTTTAGAGTACTCTCTGTCATAGGTGAAGAGTTTACATGTATATTTGCAAGATAACATTACAATTCATCAAACTCTTGAAACCAAGTCAGTTCTGACCTGAAACAACATGAAATGTTGTAAAATTCCATTTGTAAGCATATGTATTGCAATTGAGCACATCAAACTTTACAGAATGAAGTTATTGCAAAACCATCCAAAACAAGCTTCTTTCAGTCTGATATGCTCCCACACTATACTTTAGAGCACTCTCTGTCATAGGTGAAGAGTTTACATGTATATTTGCAAGATAACATTACAATTCATCAAACTCTTGAAACCAAGTCAGTTCTGACCTGAAACAACATGAAATGTTGTAAAATTCCATTTGTAAGCATATGTATTGCAATTGAGCACATCAAACTTTACAGAATGAAGTTATTGCAAAACCATCCAAAACAAGCTTCTTTCAGTCTGATATACTCCCACACTATACTTTAGAGCACTCTCTGTCATAGGTGAAGAGTTCACATGTATATTTGCAAGATAACATTACAATTCATCAAACTCTTGAAACCAAGTCAGTTCTGACCTGAAACAACATGAAATGTTGTAAAATTCAATATGTAAGCATATGTATTGCAATTGAGCACATCAAACTTTACAGAATGAAGATATTGCAAAACCATCCAAAACAAGCTTCATTCAGTCTGATATGCTCCCACACTATACTTTAGAGCACTCTCTGTCATAGGTGAAGAGTTCACATGTATATTTGCAAGATAAATTACAATTCATCAAACTCTTGAAACCAAGTCAGTTCTGACCTGAAACAACATGAAATGTTGTAAAATTCCATTTGTAAGCATATGTATTGCAATTGAGCACATCAAACTTTACAGAATGAAGTTATTGCAAAACCATCCAAAACAAGCTTCTTTCAGTCTGATATGCTCCCACACTATACTTTAGAGCACTCTCTGTCATAGGTGAAGAGTTTACATGTATATTTGCAAGATAACATTACAATTCATCAAACTCTTGAAACCAAGTCAGTTCTGACCTGAAACAACATGAAATGTTGTAAAATTCCATTTGTAAGCATATGTATTGCAATTGAGCACATCAAACTTTACAGAATGAAGTTATTGCAAAACCATCCAAAACAAGCTTCTTTCAGTCTGATATGCTCCCACACTATACTTTAGAGCACTCTCTGTCATAGGTGAAGAGTTTACATGTATTGTTCATCAAACTCTTGAAACCAAGTCAGGTCTGACCTGAAACAACATGAAATGTTGTAAAATTCCATTTGTAAGCATATGTATAGCAAGTGAGCACATCAAACTTTACAGAATGAAGTTATTGCAAAACCATCCAAAACAAGCTTCTTTCAGTCTGATATGCTCCCACACTATACTTTAGAGTACTCTCTGTCATAGGTGAAAGGTTTACATGTATATTTGCAAGATAACATTACAATTCATCAAACTCTTGAAACCAAGTCAGTTCTGACCTGAAACAACATGAATGGTGTAAAATTCCATTTGTAAGCATATGTATTGCAATTGAGCACATCAAACTTTACAGAATGAAGTTATTGCAAAACCATCCAAAACAAGCTTCTTTCAGTCTGATATACTCCCACACTATACTTTAGAGCACTCTCTGTCATAGGTGAAGAGTTCACATGTATACTTGCAAGATAACATTACAATTCATCAAACTCTTGAAACCAAGTCAGTTCTGACCTGAAACAACATGAAATGTTGTAAAATTCAATATGTAAGCATATGTATTGCAATTGAGCACATCAAACTTTACAGAATGAAGATATTGCAAAACCATCCAAAACAAGCTTCTTTAAGTCTGATATGCTCCCACACTATACTTTAGAGCACTCTCTGTCATAGGTGAAGAGTTTACATGTATATTTGCAAGATAACATTACAATTCATCAAACTCTTGAAACCAAGTCAGTTCTGACCTGAAACAACATGAAATGTTGTAAAATTCAATATGTAAGCATATGTATTGCAATTGAGCACATCAAACTTTACAGAATGAAGATATTGCAAAACCATCCAAAACAAGCTTCATTCAGTCTGATATACTCCCACACTATACTTTAGAGCACTCTCTGTCATAGGTGAAGAGTTTACATGTATATTTGCAAGATAACATTACAATTCATCAAACTCTTGAAACCAAGTCAGTTCTGACCTGAAACAACATGAAATGTTGTAAAATGCCATTTGTAAGCATATGAATTGCAATTGAGCACATCAAACTTTACAGAATGAAGTTATTGCAAAACCATCCAAAACAAGCTTCTTTCAGTCTGATATGCTCCCACACTATACTTTAGAGCACTCTCTGTCATAGGTGAAGAGTTTACATGTATATTTGCAAGATAACATTACAATTCATCAAACTCTTGAAACCAAGTCAGTTCTGACCTGAAACAACATGAAATGTTGTAAAATGCCATTTGTAAGCATATGTATTGCAATTGAGCACATCAAACTTTACAGAATGAAGTTATTGCAAAACCATCCAAAACAAGCTTCTTTCAGTCTGATATGCTCCCACACTATACTTTAGAGCACTCTCTGTCATAGGTGAAGAGTTTACATGTATATTTGCAAGATAACATTACAATTCATCAAACTCTTGAAACCAAGTCAGTTCTGACCTGAAACAACATGAAATGTTGTAAAATTCCATTTGTAAGCATATGTATTGCAATTGAGCACATAAAACTTTACAGAATGAAGTTATTGCAAAACCATCCAAAACAAGCTTCTTTCAGTCTGATATACTCCCACACTATACTTTAGAGCACTCTCTGTCATAGGTGAAGAGTTCACATGTATACTTGCAAGATAACATTACAATTCATCAAACTCTTGAAACCAAGTCAGTTCTGACCTGAAACAACATGAAATGTTGTAAAATTCAATATGTAAGCATATGTATTGCAATTGAGCACATCAAACTTTACAGAATGAAGATATTGCAAAACCATCCAAAACAAGCTTCATTCAGTCTGATATACTCCCACACTATACTTTAGAGCACTCTCTGTCATAGGTGAAGAGTTCACATGTATATTTGCAAGATAACATTACAATTCATCAAACTCTTGAAACCAAGTCAGTTCTGACCTGAAACAACATGAAATGTTGTAAAATTCCATTTGTAAGCATATGTATAGCAATTGAGCACATCAAACTTTACAGAATGAAGTTATTGCAAAACCATCCAAAACAAGCTTCTTTCAGTCTGATATGCTCCCACACTATACTTTAGAGCACTCTCTGTCATAGGTGAAGAGTTTACATGTATATTTGCAAGATAACATTACAATTCATCAAACTCTTGAAACCAAGTCAGTTCTGACCTGAAACAACATGAAATGTTGTAAAATTCCATTTGTAAGCATATGTATTGCAATTGAGCACATCAAACTTTACAGAATGAAGTTATTGCAAAACCATCCAAAACAAGTTTCTTTCAGTTTGATATGCTCCCACACTATACTTTAGAGCACTCTCTGTCATAGGTGAAGAGTTTACATGTATATTTGCATGATAACATTACAATTCATCAAACTCTTGAAACCAAGTCAGTTCTGACCTGAAACAACATGAAATGTTGTAAATTGCCATTTGTAAGCATATGTATTGCAATTGAGCACATCAAACTTTACAGAATGAAGTTATTGCAAAACCATCCAAAACAAGCTTCTTTCAGTCTGATATGCTCCCATACTATACTTTAGAGTACTCTCTGTCATAGGTGAAGAGTTTACATGTATATTTGCAAGATAACATTACAATTCATCACACTCTTGAAACCAAGTCAGTTCTGACCTGAAACAACATGAAATGTTGTAAAATTCCATTTGTAAGCATATGTATAGCAAGTGAGCACATCAAACTTTACAGAATGAAGTTATTGCAAAACCATCCAAAACAAGCTTCATTCAGTCTGATATACTCCCACACTATACTTTAGAGCACTCTCTGTCATAGGTGAAGAGTTCACATGTATATTTGCAAGATAACATTACAATTCATCAAACTCTTGAAACCAAGTCAGTTCTGACCTGAAACAACATGAAATGTTGTAAAATTCCATTTGTAAGCATATGTATTGCAATTGAGCACATCAAACTTTACAGAATGAAGTTATTGCAAAACCATCCAAAACAAGCTTCTTTCAGTCTGATATGCTCCCACACTATACTTTAGAGCACTCTCTGTCATAGGTGAAGAGTGTACAAGTATATTTGCAAGATAACATTACAATTCATCAATCTCTTGAAACCATGTCAGTTCTGACCTGAAACAACATGAAATGTTGTAAAATTCCATTTGTAAGCATATGTATTGCAATTGAGCACATCAAACTTTACAGAATGAAGATATTGCAAAACCATCCAAAACAAGCTTCTTTCAGTCTGATATGCTCCCACACTATACTTTAGAGCACTCTCTGTCATAGGTGAAGAGTTTACATGTATATTTGCAAGATAACATTACAATTCATCAAACTCTTGAAACCAAGTCAGTTCTGACCTGAAACAACATGAAATGTTGTAAAATTCCATTTGTAAGCATATGTATTGCAATTGAGCACTTAAACTTTACAGAATGAAGTTATTGCAAAACCATCCAAAACAAGCCTCTTTCAGTCTGATATGCTCCCACACTATACTTTAGAGCACTCTCTGTCATAGGTGAAGAGTTTACATGTGTATTTGCAAGATAACATTACAATTCATCAAACTCTTGAAACCAAGTCAGTTCTGACCTGAAACAACATGAAATGTTGTAAAATTCCATTTGTAAGCATATGTATTGCAATTGAGCACATCAAACTTTACAGAATGAAGTTATTGCAAAACCATCCAAAACAAGCTTCTTTCAGTCTGATATGCTCCCACACTATACTTTAGAGCACTCTCTGTAATAGGTGAAGAGTGTACAAGTATATTTGCAAGATAACATTACAATTCATCAATCTCTTGAAACCATGTCAGTTCTGACCTGAAACAACATGAAATGTTGTAAAATTCCATTTGTAAGCATATGTATTGCAATTGAGCACATCAAACTTTACAGAATGAAGATATTGCAAAACCATCCAAAACAAGCTTCTTTCAGTCTGATATGCTCCCACACTATACTTTATAGCACTCTCTGTCATAGGTGAAGAGTTTACATGTATATTTGCAAGATAACATTACAATTCATCAAACTCTTGAAACCAAGTCAGTTCTGACCTGAAACAACATGAAATGTTGTAAAATTCCATTTGTAAGCATATGTATTGCAATTGAGCACTTAAACTTTACAGAATGAAGTTATTGCAAAACCATCCAAAACAAGCTTCTTTCAGTCTGATATGCTCCCACACTATACTTTAGAGCACTCTCTGTCATAGGTGAAGAGTTTACATGTATTGTTCATCAAACTCTTGAAACCAAGTCAGGTCTGACCTGAAACAACATGAAATGTTGTAAAATTCCATTTGTAAGCATATGTATTGCAATTGAGCACATCGAACTTTACAGAATGAAGTTATTGCAAAACCATCCAAAACAAGCTTCTTTCAGTCTGATATGCTCCCACACTATACTTTAGAGCACTCTCTGTCATAGGTGAAGAGTTTACAAGTATATTTGCAAGATAACATTACAATTCATCAAACTCTTGAAACCAAGTCAGTTCTGACCTGAAACAACATGAAATGTTGTAAAATTCCATTTGTAAGCATATGTATTGCAATTGAGCACATCAAACTTTACAGAATGAAGTTATTGCAAAACCATCCAAAACAAGCTTCTTTCAGTCTGATATGCTCCCACACTATACTTTAGAGCACTCTCTGTCATAGGTGAAGAGTTTACATGTATATTTGCAAGATAACATTACAATTCATCAAACTCTTGAAACCAAGTCAGTTCTGACCTGAAACAACATGACATGTTGTAAAATTCCATTTGAAAGCATATGTATTGCAATTGAGCACATCAAACTTTACAGAATGAAGTTATTGCAAAACCATCCAAAACAAGCTTCTTTCAGTCTGATATGCTCCCACACTATACTGTGGAGCACTCTCTGTCATAGGTGAAGAGTTTACATGTATTGTTCATCAAACTCTTGAAACCAAGTCAGTTCTGACCTGAAACAACATGAAATGTTGTAAAATTCCATTTGTAAGCATATGTATTGCAATTGAGCACATCAAACTTTACAGTATGAAGTTATTGCAAAACCATCCAAAACAAGCTTCTTTCAGTCTGATATGCTCCCACACTATACTTTAGAGCACTCTCTGTCATAGGTGAAGAGTTTACAAGTATATTTGCAAGATAACATTACAATTCATCAATCTCTTGAAACCAAGTCAGTTCTGACCTGAAACAACATGAAATGTTGTAAAATTCCATTTGTAAGCATATGTATTGCAATTGAGCACATCAAACTTTACAGAATGAAGATATTGCAAAACCATCCAAAACAAGCTTCTTTCAGTCTGATATGCTCCCACACTATACTTTAGAGCACTCTCTGTCATAGGTGAAGAGTTTACATGTATATTTGCAAGATAACATTACAATTCATCAAACTCTTGAAACCAAGTCAGTTCTGACCTGAAACAACATGAAATGTTGTAAAATTCCATTTGTAAGCATATGTATTGCAATTGAGCACATCAAACTTTACAGAATGAAGTTATTGCAAAACCATCCAAAACAAGCTTCTTTCAGTCTGATATGCTCCCACACTATACTTTAGAGCACTCTCTGTCATAGGTGAAGAGTTTACATGTATATTTGCAAGATAACATTACAATTCATCAATCTCTTGAAACCAAGTCAGTTCTGACCTGAAACAACATGAAATGTTGAAAAATTCCATTTGTAAGCATATGTATTGCATTTGAGCACATCAAACTTCACAGAATGAAGATATTGCAAAACCATCCAAAACAAGCTTCTTTCAGTCTGATATGCTCCCACACTATACTTTAGAGCACTCTCTGTCATAGGTGAAGAGTTTACATGTATTGTTCATCAAACTCTTGAAACCAAGTCAGTTCTGACCTGAAACAACATGAAGTGTTGTATAATTCCATTTGTAAGCATATGTATTGCAATTGAGCACATCAAACTTTACAGAATGAAGTTATTGCAAAACCATCCAAAACAAGCTTCTATCAGTCTGATATGCTCCCACACTATACTTTAGAGCACTCTCTGTCATAGGTGAAGAGTTTACATGTATATTTGCAAGATAACATTACAATTCATCAAACTCTTGAAACCAAGTCAGTTCTGACCTGAAACAACATGAAGTGTTGTATAATTCCATTTGTAAGCATATGTATTGCAATTGAGCACATCAAACTTTACAGAATGAAGTTATTGCAAAACCATCCAAAACAAGCTTCTATCAGTCTGATATGCTCCCACACTATACTTTAGAGCACTCTCTGTCATAGGTGAAGAGTTTACATGTATATTTGCAAGATATTACAATTCATCAAACTCTTGAAACCAAGTCAGTTCTGACCTGAAACAACATGAAAAGTTGTAAAATTTTATTTGTAAGCATATGTATTGCAATTGAGCACATCAAACTTTACAGAATGAAGTTATTGCCAAACCATCCAAAACAAGCTTCTTTCAGTCTGATATGCTCCCACACTATACTTTAGAGCACTCTCTGTCATAGGTGAAGAGTTTACATGTATATTTGCAAGATAACATTACAATTCATCAAACTCTTGAAACCAAGTCAGTTCTGACCTGAAACAACAAGAAATGTTGTTAAATTCCATTTGTAAGCATATGTATTGCAATTGAGCACATCAAACTTTACAGAATGAAGTTATTGCAAAACCATCCAAAACAAGCTTCTTTCAGTCTGATATGCTCCCACACTATACTTTAGAGCACTCTCTGTCATAGGTGAAGAGTTTACATTTATAATTGAAAGAAAACATTAGAATTCATCAAACTCTTGAAACCAAGTCAGTTCTGACCTGAAACAACATGAAATGTTGAAAAATTCCATTTGTAAGCATATGTATTGCAATTGAGCACATCAAACTTCACAGAATGAAGATATTGCAAAACCATCCAAAACAAGCTTCTTTCAGTCTGATATGCTCCCACACTATACCTTAGAGCACTCTGTCATAGGTGAAGAGTTTACATGTATATTTGCAAGATAACATTACAATTAATCAAACTCTTGAAACCAAGTCAGTTCTGACTTGAAACAACATGAATGTTGTAAAATTCCATTTGTAAGCATATGTATTGCAATTGAGCACATCAAACTTTACAGAATGAAGTTATTGCAAAACCATCCAAAACAAGCTTCTTTCAGTCTGATATACTCCCACACTATACTTTAGAGCACTCTCTGTCATAGGTGAAGAGTTCACATGTATACTTGCAAGATAACATTACAATTCATCAAACTCTTGAAACCAAGTCAGTTCTGACCTGAAACAACATGAAATGTTGTAAAATTCAATATGTAAGCATATGTATTGCAATTGAGCACATCAAACTTTACAGAATGAAGATATTGCAAAACCATCCAAAACAAGCTTCTTTAAGTCTGATATGCTCCCACACTATACTTTAGAGCACTCTCTGTCATAGGTGAAGAGTTTACATGTATATTTGCAAGATAACATTACAATTCATCAAACTCTTGAAACCAAGTCAGTTCTGACCTGAAACAACATGAAATGTTGTAAAATTCAATATGTAAGCATATGTATTGCAATTGAGCACATCAAACTTTACAGAATGAAGATATTGCAAAACCATCCAAAACAAGCTTCATTCAGTCTGATATACTCCCACACTATACTTTAGAGCACTCTCTGTCATAGGTGAAGAGTTTACATGTATATTTGCAAGATAACATTACAATTCATCAAACTCTTGAAACCAAGTCAGTTCTGACCTGAAACAACATGAAATGTTGTAAAATGCCATTTGTAAGCATATGAATTGCAATTGAGCACATCAAACTTTACAGAATGAAGTTATTGCAAAACCATCCAAAACAAGCTTCTTTCAGTCTGATATGCTCCCACACTATACTTTAGAGCACTCTCTGTCATAGGTGAAGAGTTTACATGTATATTTGCAAGATAACATTACAATTCATCAAACTCTTGAAACCAAGTCAGTTCTGACCTGAAACAACATGAAATGTTGTAAAATTCCATTTGAAAGCATATGTATTGCAATTGAGCACATCAAACTTTACAGTATGAAGTTATTGCAAAACCATCCAAAACAAGCTTCTTTCAGTCTGATATGCTCCCACACTATACTTTAGAGCACTCTCTGTCATAGGTGAAGAGTTTACAAGTATATTTGCAAGATAACATTACAATTCATCAATCTCTTGAAACCAAGTCAGTTCTGACCTGAAACAACATGAAATGTTGTAAAATTCCATTTGTAAGCATATGTATTGCAATTGAGCACATCAAACTTTACAGAATGAAGTTATTGCAAAACCATCCAAAACAAGCTTCTTTCAGTCTGATATGCTCCCACACTATACTTTAGAGCACTCTCTGTCATAGGTGAAGAGTTTACATGTATATTTGCAAGATAACATTACAATTCATCAATCTCTTGAAACCAAGTCAGTTCTGACCTGAAACAACATGAAATGTTGAAAAATTCCATTTGTAAGCATATGTATTGCATTTGAGCACATCAAACTTCACAGAATGAAGATATTGCAAAACCATCCAAAACAAGCTTCTTTCAGTCTGATATGCTCCCACACTATACTTTAGAGCACTCTCTGTCATAGGTGAAGAGTTTACATGTATTGTTCATCAAACTCTTGAAACCAAGTCAGTTCTGACCTGAAACAACATGAAAAGTTGTAAAATTTTATTTGTAACCATATGTTTTGCAATTGAGCACATCAAACTTTACAGAATGAAGTTATTGCAAAACCATCCAAAACAAGCTTCTATCAGTCTGAAATGCTCCCACACTATACTTTAGAGCACTCTCTGTCATAGGTGTAGAGTTTACATGTATATTTGCAAGATAACATTACAATTCATCAAACTCTTGAAACCAAGTCAGTTCTGACCTGAAACAACATGAAGTGTTGTATAATTCCATTTGTAAGCATATGTATTGCAATTGAGCACATCAAACTTTACAGAATGAAGTTATTGCAAAACCATCCAAAACAAGCTTCTATCAGTCTGATATGCTCCCACACTATACTTTAGAGCACTCTCTGTCATAGGTGAAGAGTTTACATGTATATTTGCAAGATAACATTACAATTCATCAAACTCTTGAAACCAAGTCAGTTCTGACCTGAAACAACATGAAGTGTTGTATAATTCCATTTGTAAGCATATGTATTGCAATTGAGCACATCAAACTTTACAGAATGAAGTTATTGCAAAACCATCCAAAACAAGCTTCTATCAGTCTGATATGCTCCCACACTATACTTTAGAGCACTCTCTGTCATAGGTGAAGAGTTTACATGTATATTTGCAAGATATTACAATTCATCAAACTCTTGAAACCAAGTCAGTTCTGACCTGAAACAACATGAAAAGTTGTAAAATTTTATTTGTAAGCATATGTATTGCAATTGAGCACATCAAACTTTACAGAATGAAGTTATTGCCAAACCATCCAAAACAAGCTTCTTTCAGTCTGATATGCTCCCACACTATACTTTAGAGCACTCTCTGTCATAGGTGAAGAGTTTACATGTATATTTGCAAGATAACATTACAATTCATCAAACTCTTGAAACCAAGTCAGTTCTGACCTGAAACAACAAGAAATGTTGTAAAATTCCATTTGTAAGCATATGTATTGCAATTGAGCACATCAAACTTTACAGAATGAAGTTATTGCAAAACCATCCAAAACAAGCTTCTTTCAGTCTGATATGCTCCCACACTATACTTTAGAGCACTCTCTGTCATAGGTGAAGAGTTTACATTTATAATTGAAAGAAAACATTAGAATTCATCAAACTCTTGAAACCAAGTCAGTTCTGACCTGAAACAACATGAAATGTTGAAAAATTCCATTTGTAAGCATATGTATTGCAATTGAGCACATCAAACTTCACAGAATGAAGATATTGCAAAACCATCCAAAACAAGCTTCTTTCAGTCTGATATGCTCCCACACTATACCTTAGAGCACTCTGTCATAGGTGAAGAGTTTACATGTATATTTGCAAGATAACATTACAATTAATCAAACTCTTGAAACCAAGTCAGTTCTGACTTGAAACAACATGAATGGTGTAAAATTCCATTTGTAAGCATATGTATTGCAATTGAGCACATCAAACTTTACAGAATGAAGTTATTGCAAAACCATCCAAAACAAGCTTCTTTCAGTCTGATATACTCCCACACTATACTTTAGAGCACTCTCTGTCATAGGTGAAGAGTTCACATGTATACTTGCAAGATAACATTACAATTCATCAAACTCTTGAAACCAAGTCAGTTCTGACCTGAAACAACATGAAATGTTGTAAAATTCAATATGTAAGCATATGTATTGCAATTGAGCACATCAAACTTTACAGAATGAAGATATTGCAAAACCATCCAAAACAAGCTTCTTTAAGTCTGATATGCTCCCACACTATACTTTAGAGCACTCTCTGTCATAGGTGAAGAGTTTACATGTATATTTGCAAGATAACATTACAATTCATCAAACTCTTGAAACCAAGTCAGTTCTGACCTGAAACAACATGAAATGTTGTAAAATTCAATATGTAAGCATATGTATTGCAATTGAGCACATCAAACTTTACAGAATGAAGATATTGCAAAACCATCCAAAACAAGCTTCATTCAGTCTGATATACTCCCACACTATACTTTAGAGCACTCTCTGTCATAGGTGAAGAGTTTACATGTATATTTGCAAGATAACATTACAATTCATCAAACTCTTGAAACCAAGTCAGTTCTGACCTGAAACAACATGAAATGTTGTAAAATGCCATTTGTAAGCATATGAATTGCAATTGAGCACATCAAACTTTACAGAATGAAGTTATTGCAAAACCATCCAAAACAAGCTTCTTTCAGTCTGATATGCTCCCACACTATACTTTAGAGCACTCTCTGTCATAGGTGAAGAGTTTACATGTATATTTGCAAGATAACATTACAATTCATCAAACTCTTGAAACCAAGTCAGTTCTGACCTGAAACAACATGAAATGTTGTAAAATGCCATTTGTAAGCATATGTATTGCAATTGAGCACATCAAACTTTACAGAATGAAGTTATTGCAAAACCATCCAAAACAAGCTTCTTTCAGTCTGATATGCTCCCACACTATACTTTAGAGCACTCTCTGTCATAGGTGAAGAGTTTACATGTATATTTGCAAGATAACATTACAATTCATCAAACTCTTGAAACCAAGTCAGTTCTGACCTGAAACAACATGAAATGTTGTAAAATTCCATTTGTAAGCATATGTATTGCAATTGAGCACATCAAACTTTACAGAATGAAGTTATTGTAAAACCATCCAAAACAAGCTTCTTTCAGTCTGATATACTCCCACACTATACTTTAGAGCACTCTCTGTCATAGGTGAAGAGTTCACATGTATACTTGCAAGATAACATTACAATTCATCAAACTCTTGAAACCAAGTCAGTTCTGACCTGAAACAACATGAAATGTTGTAAAATTCAATATGTAAGCATATGTATTGCAATTGAGCACATCAAACTTTACAGAATGAAGATATTGCAAAACCATCCAAAACAAGCTTCATTCAGTCTGATATACTCCCACACTATACTTTAGAGCACTCTCTGTCATAGGTGAAGAGTTCACATGTATATTTGCAAGATAACATTACAATTCATCAAACTCTTGAAACCAAGTCAGTTCTGACCTGAAACAACATGAAATGTTGTAAAATTCCATTTGTAAGCATATGTATAGCAATTGAGCACATCAAACTTTACAGAATGAAGTTATTGCAAAACCATCCAAAACAAGCTTCTTTCAGTCTGATATGCTCCCACACTATACTTTAGAGCACTCTCTGTCATAGGTGAAGAGTTTACATGTATATTTGCAAGATAACATTACAATTCATCAAACTCTTGAAACCAAGTCAGTTCTGACCTGAAACAACATGAAATGTTGTAAAATTCCATTTGTAAGCATATGAATTGCAATTGAGCACATCAAACTTTACAGAATGAAGTTATTGCAAAACCATCCAAAACAAGCTTCTTTCAGTTTGATATGCTCCCACACTATACTTTAGAGCACTCTCTGTCATAGGTGAAGAGTTTACATGTATATTTGCAAGATAACATTACAATTCATCAAACTCTTGAAACCAAGTCAGTTCTGACCTGAAACAACATGAAATGTTGTAAAATGCCATTTGTAAGCATATGTATTGCAATTGAGCACATCAAACTTTACAGAATGAAGTTATTGCAAAACCATCCAAAACAAGCTTCTTTCAGTCTGATATGCTCCCACACTATACTTTAGAGTACTCTCTGTCATAGGTGAAGAGTTTACATGTATATTTGCAAGATAACATTACAATTCATCACACTCTTGAAACCAAGTCAGTTCTGACCTGAAACAACATGAAATGTTGTAAAATTCCATTTGTAAGCATATGTATAGCAAGTGAGCACATCAAACTTTACAGAATGAAGTTATTGCAAAACCATCCAAAACAAGCTTCATTCAGTCTGATATACTCCCACACTATACTTTAGAGCACTCTCTGTCATAGGTGAAGAGTTCACATGTATATTTGCAAGATAAAATTACAATTCATCAAACTCTTGAAACCAAGTCAGTTCTGACCTGAAACAACATGAAATGTTGTAAAATTCCATTTGTAAGCATATGTATTGCAATTGAGCACATCAAACTTTACAGAATGAAGTTATTGCAAAACCATCCAAAACAAGCTTCTTTCAGTCTGATATGCTCCCACACTATACTTTAGAGCACTCTCTGTCATAGGTGAAGAGTGTACAAGTATATTTGCAAGATAACATTACAATTCATCAATCTCTTGAAACCATGTCAGTTCTGACCTGAAACAACATGAAATGTTGTAAAATTCCATTTGTAAGCATATGTATTGCAATTGAGCACATCAAACTTTACAGAATGAAGATATTGCAAAACCATCCAAAACAAGCTTCTTTCAGTCTGATATGCTCCCACACTATACTTTAGAGCACTCTCTGTCATAGGTGAAGAGTTTACATGTATATTTGCAAGATAACATTACAATTCATCAAACTCTTGAAACCAAGTCAGTTCTGACCTGAAACAACATGAAATGTTGTAAAATTCCATTTGTAAGCATATGTATTGCAATTGAGCACTTAAACTTTACAGAATGAAGTTATTGCAAAACCATCCAAAACAAGCCTCTTTCAGTCTGATATGCTCCCACACTATACTTTAGAGCACTCTCTGTCATAGGTGAAGAGTTTACATGTGTATTTGCAAGATAACATTACAATTCATCAAACTCTTGAAACCAAGTCAGTTCTGACCTGAAACAACATGAAATGTTGTAAAATTCCATTTGTAAGCATATGTATTGCAATTGAGCACATCAAACTTTACAGAATGAAGTTATTGCAAAACCATCCAAAACAAGCTTCTTTCAGTCTGATATGCTCCCACACTATACTTTAGAGCACTCTCTGTAATAGGTGAAGAGTGTACAAGTATATTTGCAAGATAACATTACAATTCATCAATCTCTTGAAACCAAGTCAGTTCTGACCTGAAACAACATGAAATGTTGTAAAATTCCATTTGTAAGCATATGTATTGCAATTGAGCACATCAAACTTTACAGAATGAAGATATTGCAAAACCATCCAAAACAAGCTTCTTTCAGTCTGATATGCTCCCACACTATACTTTATAGCACTCTCTGTCATAGGTGAAGAGTTTACATGTATATTTGCAAGATAACATTACAATTCATCAAACTCTTGAAACCAAGTCAGTTCTGACCTGAAACAACATGAAATGTTGTAAAATTCCATTTGTAAGCATATGTATTGCAATTGAGCACTTAAACTTTACAGAATGAAGTTATTGCAAAACCATTCTAAACAAGCTTCTTTCAGTCTGATATGCTCCCACACTATACTTTAGAGCACTCTCTGTCATAGGTGAAGAGTTTACATGTATTGTTCATCAAACTCTTGAAACCAAGTCAGGTCTGACCTGAAACAACATGAAATGTTGTAAAATTCCATTTGTAAGCATATGTATAGCAAGTGAGCACATCAAACTTTACAGAATGAAGTTATTGCAAAACCATCCAAAACAAGCTTCTTTCAGTCTGATATGCTCCCACACTATACTTTAGAGTACTCTCTGTCATAGGTGAAAGGTTTACATGTATATTTGCAAGATAACATTACAATTCATCAAACTCTTGAAACCAAGTCAGTTCTGACCTGAAACAACATGAATGGTGTAAAATTCCATTTGTAAGCATATGTATTGCAATTGAGCACATCAAACTTTACAGAATGAAGTTATTGCAAAACCATCCAAAACAAGCTTCTTTCAGTCTGATATACTCCCACACTATACTTTAGAGCACTCTCTGTCATAGGTGAAGAGTTCACATGTATACTTGCAAGATAACATTACAATTCATCAAACTCTTGAAACCAAGTCAGTTCTGACCTGAAACAACATGAAATGTTGTAAAATTCAATATGTAAGCATATGTATTGCAATTGAGCACATCAAACTTTACAGAATGAAGATATTGCAAAACCATCCAAAACAAGCTTCTTTAAGTCTGATATGCTCCCACACTATACTTTAGAGCACTCTCTGTCATAGGTGAAGAGTTTACATGTATATTTGCAAGATAACATTACAATTCATCAAACTCTTGAAACCAAGTCAGTTCTGACCTGAAACAACATGAAATGTTGTAAAATTCCATTTGTAAGCATATGTATTGCAATTGAGCACATCAAACTTTACAGAATGAAGTTATTGCAAAACCATCCAAAACAAGCTTCATTCAGTCTGATATACTCCCACACTATACTTTAGAGCACTCTCTGTCATAGGTGAAGAGTTTACATGTATATTTGCAAGATAACATTACAATTCATCAAACTCTTGAAACCAAGTCAGTTCTGACCTGAAACAACATGAAATGTTGTAAATTGCCATTTGTAAGCATATGAAATGCAATTGAGCACATCAAACTTTACAGAATGAAGTTATTGCAAAACCATCCAAAACAAGCTTCTTTCAGTCTGATATGCTCCCACACTATACTTTAGAGCACTCTCTGTCATAGGTGAAGAGTTTACATGTATATTTGCAAGATAACATTACAATTCATCAAACTCTTGAAACCAAGTCAGTTCTGACCTGAAACAACATGAAATGTTGTAAAATGCCATTTGTAAGCATATGTATTGCAATTGAGCACATCAAACTTTACAGAATGAAGTTATTGCAAAACCATCCAAAACAAGCTTCTTTCAGTCTGATATGCTCCCACACTATACTTTAGAGCACTCTCTGTCATAGGTGAAGAGTTCACATGTATACTTGCAAGATAACATTACAATTCATCAAACTCTTGAAACCAAGTCAGTTCTGACCTGAAACAACATGAAATGTTGTAAAATTCAATATGTAAGCATATGTATTGCAATTGAGCACATCAAACTTTACAGAATGAAGATATTGCAAAACCATCCAAAACAAGCTTCATTCAGTCTGATATACTCCCACACTATACTTTAGAGCACTCTCTGTCATAGGTGAAGAGTTCACATGTATATTTGCAAGATAACATTACAATTCATCAAACTCTTGAAACCAAGTCAGTTCTGACCTGAAACAACATGAAATGTTGTAAAATTCCATTTGTAAGCATATGTATAGCAATTGAGCACATCAAACTTTACAGAATGAAGTTATTGCAAAACCATCCAAAACAAGCTTCTTTCAGTCTGATATGCTCCCACACTATACTTTAGAGCACTCTCTGTCATAGGTGAAGAGTTTACATGTATATTTGCAAGATAACATTACAATTCATCAAACTCTTGAAACCAAGTCAGTTCTGACCTGAAACAACATGAAATGTTGTAAAATTCCATTTGTAAGCATATGAATTGCAATTGAGCACATCAAACTTTACAGAATGAAGTTATTGCAAAACCATCCAAAACAAGCTTCTTTCAGTTTGATATGCTCCCACACTATACTTTAGAGCACTCTCTGTCATAGGTGAAGAGTTTACATGTATATTTGCAAGATAACATTACAATTCATCAAACTCTTGAAACCAAGTCAGTTCTGACCTGAAACAACATGAAATGTTGTAAATTGCCATTTGTAAGCATATGTATTGCAATTGAGCACATCAAACTTTACAGAATGAAGTTATTGCAAAACCATCCAAAACAAGCTTCTTTCAGTCTGATATGCTCCCATACTATACTTTAGAGTACTCTCTGTCATAGGTGAAGAGTTTACATGTATATTTGCAAGATAACATTACAATTCATCACACTCTTGAAACCAAGTCAGTTCTGACCTGAAACAACATGAAATGTTGTAAAATTCCATTTGTAAGCATATGTATAGCAAGTGAGCACATCAAACTTTACAGAATGAAGTTATTGCAAAACCATCCAAAACAAGCTTCATTCAGTCTGATATACTCCCACACTATACTTTAGAGCACTCTCTGTCATAGGTGAAGAGTTCACATGTATATTTGCAAGATAACATTACAATTCATCAAACTCTTGAAACCAAGTCAGTTCTGACCTGAAACAACATGAAATGTTGTAAAATTCCATTTGTAAGCATATGTATTGCAATTGAGCACATCAAACTTTACAGAATGAAGTTATTGCAAAACCATCCAAAACAAGCTTCTTTCAGTCTGATATGCTCCCACACTATACTTTAGAGCACTCTCTGTCATAGGTGAAGATTGTACAAGTATATTTGCAAGATAACATTACAATTCATCAATCTCTTGAAACCATGTCAGTTCTGACCTGAAACAACATGAAATGTTGTAAAATTCCATTTGCAAAGCATATGTATTGCAATTGAGCACATCAAACTTTACAGAATGAAGATATTGCAAAACCATCCAAAACAAGCTTCTTTCAGTCTGATATGCTCCCACACTATACTTTAGAGCACTCTCTGTCATAGGTGAAGAGTTTACATGTATATTTGCAAGATAACATTACAATTCATCAAACTCTTGAAACCAAGTCAGTTCTGACCTGAAACAACATGAAATGTTGTAAAATTCCATTTGTAAGCATATGTATTGCAATTGAGCACTTAAACTTTACAGAATGAAGTTATTGCAAAACCATCCAAAACAAGCCTCTTTCAGTCTGATATGCTCCCACACTATACCTTAGAGCACTCTCTGTCATAGGTGAAGAGTTTACATGTGTATTTGCAAGATAACATTACAATTCATCAAACTCTTGAAACCAAGTCAGTTCTGACCTGAAACAACATGAAATGTTGTAAAATTCCATTTGTAAGCATATGTATTGCAATTGAGCACATCAAACTTTACAGAATGAAGATATTGCAAAACCATCCAAAACAAGCTTCTTTCAGTCTGATATGCTCCCACACTATACTTTAGAGCACTCTCTGTCATAGGTGAAGAGTTCACATGTATATTTGCAAGATAACATTACAATTCATCAAACTCTTGAAACCAAGTCAGTTCTGACCTGAAACAACATGAAATGTTGTAAAATTCCATTTGTAAGCATATGTATAGCAATTGAGCACATCAAACTTTACAGAATGAAGTTATTGCAAAACCATCCAAAACAAGCTTCTTTCAGTCTGATATGCTCCCACACTATACTTTAGAGCACTCTCTGTCATAGGTGAAGAGTTTACATGTATATTTGCAAGATAACATTACAATTCATCAAACTCTTGAAACCAAGTCAGTTCTGACCTGAAACAACATGAAATGTTGTAAAATTCCATTTGTAAGCATATGAATTGCAATTGAGCACATCAAACTTTACAGAATGAAGTTATTGCAAAACCATCCAAAACAAGCTTCTTTCAGTTTGATATGCTCCCACACTATACTTTAGAGCACTCTCTGTCATAGGTGAAGAGTTTACATGTATATTTGCAAGATAACATTACAATTCATCAAACTCTTGAAACCAAGTCAGTTCTGACCTGAAACAACATGAAATGTTGTAAAATGCCATTTGTAAGCATATGTATTGCAATTGAGCACATCAAACTTTACAGAATGAAGTTATTGCAAGATAACATTACAATTCATCAAACTCTTGAAACCAAGTCAGTTCTGACCTGAAACAACATGAAATGTTGTAAAATTCCATTTGTAAGCATATGAATTGCAATTGAGCACATCAAACTTTACAGAATGAAGTTATTGCAAAACCATCCAAAACAAGCTTCTTTCAGTTTGATATGCTCCCACACTATACTTTAGAGCACTCTCTGTCATAGGTGAAGAGTTTACATGTATATTTGCAAGATAACATTACAATTCATCAAACTCTTGAAACCAAGTCAGTTCTGACCTGAAACAACATGAAATGTTGTAAAATGCCATTTGTAAGCATATGTATTGCAATTGAGCACATCAAACTTTACAGAATGAAGTTATTGCAAAACCATCCAAAACAAGCTTCTTTCAGTCTGATATGCTCCCACACTATACTTTAGAGTACTCTCTGTCATAGGTGAAGAGTTTACATGTATATTTGCAAGATAACATTACAATTCATCACACTCTTGAAACCAAGTCAGTTCTGACCTGAAACAACATGAAATGTTGTAAAATTCCATTTGTAAGCATATGTATAGCAAGTGAGCACATCAAACTTTACAGAATGAAGTTATTGCAAAACCATCCAAAACAAGCTTCATTCAGTCTGATATACTCCCACACTATACTTTAGAGCACTCTCTGTCATAGGTGAAGAGTTCACATGTATATTTGCAAGATAACATTACAATTCATCAAACTCTTGAAACCAAGTCAGTTCTGACCTGAAACAACATGAAATGTTGTAAAATTCCATTTGTAAGCATATGTATTGCAATTGAGCACATCAAACTTTACAGAATGAAGTTATTGCAAAACCATCCAAAACAAGCTTCTTTCAGTCTGATATGCTCCCACACTATACTTTAGAGCACTCTCTGTCATAGGTGAAGATTGTACAAGTATATTTGCAAGATAACATTACAATTCATCAATCTCTTGAAACCATGTCAGTTCTGACCTGAAACAACATGAAATGTTGTAAAATTCCATTTGTAAGCATATGTATTGCAATTGAGCACATCAAACTTTACAGAATGAAGATATTGCAAAACCATCCAAAACAAGCTTCTTTCAGTCTGATATGCTCCCACACTATACTTTAGAGCACTCTCTGTCATAGGTGAAGAGTTTACATGTATATTTGCAAGATAACATTACAATTCATCAAACTCTTGAAACCAAGTCAGTTCTGACCTGAAACAACATGAAATGTTGTAAAATTCCATTTGTAAGCATATGTATTGCAATTGAGCACTTAAACTTTACAGAATGAAGTTATTGCAAAACCATCCAAAACAAGCCTCTTTCAGTCTGATATGCTCCCACACTATACCTTAGAGCACTCTCTGTCATAGGTGAAGAGTTTACATGTGTATTTGCAAGATAACATTACAATTCATCAAACTCTTGAAACCAAGTCAGTTCTGACCTGAAACAACATGAAATGTTGTAAAATTCCATTTGTAAGCATATGTATTGCAATTGAGCACATCAAACTTTACAGAATGAAGATATTGCAAAACCATCCAAAACAAGCTTCTTTCAGTCTGATATGCTCCCACACTATACTTTAGAGCACTCTCTGTCATAGGTGAAGAGTTCACATGTATATTTGCAAGATAACATTACAATTCATCAAACTCTTGAAACCAAGTCAGTTCTGACCTGAAACAACATGAAATGTTGTAAAATTCCATTTGTAAGCATATGTATAGCAATTGAGCACATCAAACTTTACAGAATGAAGTTATTGCAAAACCATCCAAAACAAGCTTCTTTCAGTCTGATATGCTCCCACACTATACTTTAGAGCACTCTCTGTCATAGGTGAAGAGTTTACATGTATATTTGCAAGATAACATTACAATTCATCAAACTCTTGAAACCAAGTCAGTTCTGACCTGAAACAACATGAAATGTTGTAAAATTCCATTTGTAAGCATATGAATTGCAATTGAGCACATCAAACTTTACAGAATGAAGTTATTGCAAAACCATCCAAAACAAGCTTCTTTCAGTTTGATATGCTCCCACACTATACTTTAGAGCACTCTCTGTCATAGGTGAAGAGTTTACATGTATATTTGCAAGATAACATTACAATTCATCAAACTCTTGAAACCAAGTCAGTTCTGACCTGAAACAACATGAAATGTTGTAAAATGCCATTTGTAAGCATATGTATTGCAATTGAGCACATCAAACTTTACAGAATGAAGTTATTGCAAAACCATCCAAAACAAGCTTCTTTCAGTCTGATATGCTCCCACACTATACTTTAGAGTACTCTCTGTCATAGGTGAAGAGTTTACATGTATATTTGCAAGATAACATTACAATTCATCACACTCTTGAAACCAAGTCAGTTCTGACCTGAAACAACATGAAATGTTGTAAAATTCCATTTGTAAGCATATGTATAGCAAGTGAGCACATCAAACTTTACAGAATGAAGTTATTGCAAAACCATCCAAAACAAGCTTCATTCAGTCTGATATACTCCCACACTATACTTTAGAGCACTCTCTGTCATAGGTGAAGAGTTCACATGTATATTTGCAAGATAACATTACAATTCATCAAACTCTTGAAACCAAGTCAGTTCTGACCTGAAACAACATGAAATGTTGTAAAATTCCATTTGTAAGCATATGTATTGCAATTGAGCACATCAAACTTTACAGAATGAAGTTATTGCAAAACCATCCAAAACAAGCTTCTTTCAGTCTGATATGCTCCCACACTATACTTTAGAGCACTCTCTGTCATAGGTGAAGATTGTACAAGTATATTTGCAAGATAACATTACAATTCATCAATCTCTTGAAACCATGTCAGTTCTGACCTGAAACAACATGAAATGTTGTAAAATTCCATTTGTAAGCATATGTATTGCAATTGAGCACATCAAACTTTACAGAATGAAGATATTGCAAAACCATCCAAAACAAGCTTCTTTCAGTCTGATATGCTCCCACACTATACTTTAGAGCACTCTCTGTCATAGGTGAAGAGTTTACATGTATATTTGCAAGATAACATTACAATTCATCAAACTCTTGAAACCAAGTCAGTTCTGACCTGAAACAACATGAAATGTTGTAAAATTCCATTTGTAAGCATATGTATTGCAATTGAGCACTTAAACTTTACAGAATGAAGTTATTGCAAAACCATCCAAAACAAGCCTCTTTCAGTCTGATATGCTCCCACACTATACCTTAGAGCACTCTCTGTCATAGGTGAAGAGTTTACATGTGTATTTGCAAGATAACATTACAATTCATCAAACTCTTGAAACCAAGTCAGTTCTGACCTGAAACAACATGAAATGTTGTAAAATTCCATTTGTAAGCATATGTATTGCAATTGAGCACATCAAACTTTACAGAATGAAGATATTGCAAAACCATCCAAAACAAGCTTCTTTCAGTCTGATATGCTCCCACACTATACTTTAGAGCACTCTCTGTCATAGGTGAAGAGTTCACATGTATATTTGCAAGATAACATTACAATTCATCAAACTCTTGAAACCAAGTCAGTTCTGACCTGAAACAACATGAAATGTTGTAAAATTCCATTTGTAAGCATATGAATTGCAATTGAGCACATCAAACTTTACAGAATGAAGTTATTGCAAAACCATCCAAAACAAGCTTCTTTCAGTTTGATATGCTCCCACACTATACTTTAGAGCACTCTCTGTCATAGGTGAAGAGTTTACATGTATATTTGCAAGATAACATTACAATTCATCAAACTCTTGAAACCAAGTCAGTTCTGACCTGAAACAACATGAAATGTTGTAAAATGCCATTTGTAAGCATATGTATTGCAATTGAGCACATCAAACTTTACAGAATGAAGTTATTGCAAGATAACATTACAATTCATCAAACTCTTGAAACCAAGTCAGTTCTGACCTGAAACAACATGAAATGTTGTAAAATTCCATTTGTAAGCATATGAATTGCAATTGAGCACATCAAACTTTACAGAATGAAGTTATTGCAAAACCATCCAAAACAAGCTTCTTTCAGTTTGATATGCTCCCACACTATACTTTAGAGCACTCTCTGTCATAGGTGAAGAGTTTACATGTATATTTGCAAGATAACATTACAATTCATCAAACTCTTGAAACCAAGTCAGTTCTGACCTGAAACAACATGAAATGTTGTAAAATGCCATTTGTAAGCATATGTATTGCAATTGAGCACATCAAACTTTACAGAATGAAGTTATTGCAAAACCATCCAAAACAAGCTTCTTTCAGTCTGATATGCTCCCACACTATACTTTAGAGTACTCTCTGTCATAGGTGAAGAGTTTACATGTATATTTGCAAGATAACATTACAATTCATCACACTCTTGAAACCAAGTCAGTTCTGACCTGAAACAACATGAAATGTTGTAAAATTCCATTTGTAAGCATATGTATAGCAAGTGAGCACATCAAACTTTACAGAATGAAGTTATTGCAAAACCATCCAAAACAAGCTTCATTCAGTCTGATATACTCCCACACTATACTTTAGAGCACTCTCTGTCATAGGTGAAGAGTTCACATGTATATTTGCAAGATAACATTACAATTCATCAAACTCTTGAAACCAAGTCAGTTCTGACCTGAAACAACATGAAATGTTGTAAAATTCCATTTGTAAGCATATGTATTGCAATTGAGCACATCAAACTTTACAGAATGAAGTTATTGCAAAACCATCCAAAACAAGCTTCTTTCAGTCTGATATGCTCACACACTATACTTTAGAGCACTCTCTGTCATAGGTGAAGAGTTTACATGTATATTTGCAAGATAACATTACAATTCATCAAACTCTTGAAACCAAGTCAGTTCTGACCTGAAACAACATGAAATGTTGTAAAATTCCATTTGTAAGCATATGTATTGCAATTGAGCACTTAAACTTTACAGAATGAAGTTATTGCAAAACCATCCAAAACAAGCCTCTTTCAGTCTGATATGCTCCCACACTATACTTTAGAGCACTCTCTGTCATAGGTGAAGAGTTTACATGTGTATTTGCAAGATAACATTACAATTCATCAAACTCTTGAAACCAAGTCAGTTCTGACCTGAAACAACATGAAATGTTGTAAAATTCCATTTGTAAGCATATGTATTGCAATTGAGCACATCAAACTTTACAGAATGAAGTTATTGCAAAACCATCCAAAACAAGCTTCTTTCAGTCTGATATGCTCCCACACTATACTTTAGAGCACTCTCTGTAATAGGTGAAGAGTGTACAAGTATATTTGCAAGATAACATTACAATTCATCAATCTCTTGAAACCATGTCAGTTCTGACCTGAAACAACATGAAATGTTGTAAAATTCCATTTGTAAGCATATGTATTGCAATTGAGCACATCAAACTTTACAGAATGAAGATATTGCAAAACCATCCAAAACAAGCTTCTTTCAGTCTGATATGCTCCCACACTATACTTTATAGCACTCTCTGTCATAGGTGAAGAGTTTACATGTATATTTGCAAGATAACATTACAATTCATCAAACTCTTGAAACCAAGTCAGTTCTGACCTGAAACAACATGAAATGTTGTAAAATTCCATTTGTAAGCATATGTATTGCAATTGAGCACTTAAACTTTACAGAATGAAGTTATTGCAAAACCATCCAAAACAAGCTTCTTTCAGTCTGATATGCTCCCACCATATACTTTAGAGCACTCTCTGTCATAGGTGAAGAGTTTACATGTATTGTTCATCAAACTCTTGAAACCAAGTCAGGTCTGACCTGAAACAACATGAAATGTTGTAAAATTCCATTTGTAAGCATATGTATAGCAAGTGAGCACATCAAACTTTACAGAATGAAGTTATTGCAAAACCATCCAAAACAAGCTTCTTTCAGTCTGATATGCTCCCACACTATACTTTAGAGTACTCTCTGTCATAGGTGAAAGGTTTACATGTATATTTGCAAGATAACATTACAATTCATCAAACTCTTGAAACCAAGTCAGTTCTGACCTGAAACAACATGAATGGTGTAAAATTCCATTTGTAAGCATATGTATTGCAATTGAGCACATCAAACTTTACAGAATGAAGATATTGCAAAACCATCCAAAACAAGCTTCTTTAAGTCTGATATGCTCCCACACTATACTTTAGAGCACTCTCTGTCATAGGTGAAGAGTTTACATGTATATTTGCAAGATAACATTACAATTCATCAAACTCTTGAAACCAAGTCAGTTCTGACCTGAAACAACATGAAATGTTGTAAAATTCAATATGTAAGCATATGTATTGCAATTGAGCACATCAAACTTTACAGAATGAAGATATTGCAAAACCATCCAAAACAAGCTTCATTCAGTCTGATATACTCCCACACTATACTTTAGAGCACTCTCTGTCATAGGTGAAGAGTTTACATGTATATTTGCAAGATAACATTACAATTCATCAAACTCTTGAAACCAAGTCAGTTCTGACCTGAAACAACATGAAATGTTGTAAAATGCCATTTGTAAGCATATGAATTGCAATTGAGCACATCAAACTTTACAGAATGAAGTTATTGCAAAACCATCCAAAACAAGCTTCTTTCAGTCTGATATGCTCCCACACTATACTTTAGAGCACTCTCTGTCATAGGTGAAGAGTTTACATGTATATTTGCAAGATAACATTACAATTCATCAAACTCTTGAAACCAAGTCAGTTCTGACCTGAAACAACATGAAATGTTGTAAAATGCCATTTGTAAGCATATGTATTGCAATTGAGCACATCAAACTTTACAGAATGAAGTTATTGCAAAACCATCCAAAACAAGCTTCTTTCAGTCTGATATGCTCCCACACTATACTTTAGAGCACTCTCTGTCATAGGTGAAGAGTTTACATGTATATTTGCAAGATAACATTACAATTCATCAAACTCTTGAAACCAAGTCAGTTCTGACCTGAAACAACATGAAATGTTGTAAAATTCCATTTGTAAGCATATGAATTGCAATTGAGCACATCAAACTTTACAGAATGAAGTTATTGCAAAACCATCCAAAACAAGCTTCTTTCAGTTTGATATGCTCCCACACTATACTTTAGAGCACTCTCTGTCATAGGTGAAGAGTTTACATGTATATTTGCAAGGTAACATTACAATTCATCAAACTCTTGAAACCAAGTCAGTTCTGACCTGAAACAACATGAAATGTTGTAAAATGCCATTTGTAAGCATATGTATTGCAATTGAGCACATCAAACTTTACAGAATGAAGTTATTGCAAGATAACATTACAATTCATCAAACTCTTGAAACCAAGTCAGTTCTGACCTGAAACAACATGAAATGTTGTAAAATTCCATTTGTAAGCATATGAATTGCAATTGAGCACATCAAACTTTACAGAATGAAGTTATTGCAAAACCATCCAAAACAAGCTTCTTTCAGTTTGATATGCTCCCACACTATACTTTAGAGCACTCTCTGTCATAGGTGAAGAGTTTACATGTATATTTGCAAGATAACATTACAATTCATCAAACTCTTGAAACCAAGTCAGTTCTGACCTGAAACAACATGAAATGTTGTAAAATGCCATTTGTAAGCATATGTATTGCAATTGAGCACATCAAACTTTACAGAATGAAGTTATTGCAAAACCATCCAAAACAAGCTTCTTTCAGTCTGATATGCTCCCACACTATACTTTAGAGTACTCTCTGTCATAGGTGAAGAGTTTACATGTATATTTGCAAGATAACATTACAATTCATCACACTCTTGAAACCAAGTCAGTTCTGACCTGAAACAACATGAAATGTTGTAAAATTCCATTTGTAAGCATATGTATAGCAAGTGAGCACATCAAACTTTACAGAATGAAGTTATTGCAAAACCATCCAAAACAAGCTTCATTCAGTCTGATATACTCCCACACTATACTTTAGAGCACTCTCTGTCATAGGTGAAGAGTTCACATGTATATTTGCAAGATAACATTACAATTCATCAAACTCTTGAAACCAAGTCAGTTCTGACCTGAAACAACATGAAATGTTGTAAAATTCCATTTGTAAGCATATGTATTGCAATTGAGCACATCAAACTTTACAGAATGAAGTTATTGCAAAACCATCCAAAACAAGCTTCTTTCAGTCTGATATGCTCACACACTATACTTTAGAGCACTCTCTGTCATAGGTGAAGAGTTTACATGTATATTTGCAAGATAACATTACAATTCATCAAACTCTTGAAACCAAGTCAGTTCTGACCTGAAACAACATGAAATGTTGTAAAATTCCATTTGTAAGCATATGTATTGCAATTGAGCACTTAAACTTTACAGAATGAAGTTATTGCAAAACCATCCAAAACAAGCCTCTTTCAGTCTGATATGCTCCCACACTATACTTTAGAGCACTCTCTGTCATAGGTGAAGAGTTTACATGTGTATTTGCAAGATAACATTACAATTCATCAAACTCTTGAAACCAAGTCAGTTCTGACCTGAAACAACATGAAATGTTGTAAAATTCCATTTGTAAGCATATGTATTGCAATTGAGCACATCAAACTTTACAGAATGAAGTTATTGCAAAACCATCCAAAACAAGCTTCTTTCAGTCTGATATGCTCCCACACTATACTTTAGAGCACTCTCTGTAATAGGTGAAGAGTGTACAAGTATATTTGCAAGATAACATTACAATTCATCAATCTCTTGAAACCATGTCAGTTCTGACCTGAAACAACATGAAATGTTGTAAAATTCCATTTGTAAGCATATGTATTGCAATTGAGCACATCAAACTTTACAGAATGAAGATATTGCAAAACCATCCAAAACAAGCTTCTTTCAGTCTGATATGCTCCCACACTATACTTTATAGCACTCTCTGTCATAGGTGAAGAGTTTACATGTATATTTGCAAGATAACATTACAATTCATCAAACTCTTGAAACCAAGTCAGTTCTGACCTGAAACAACATGAAATGTTGTAAAATTCCATTTGTAAGCATATGTATTGCAATTGAGCACTTAAACTTTACAGAATGAAGTTATTGCAAAACCATCCAAAACAAGCTTCTTTCAGTCTGATATGCTCCCACACTATACTTTAGAGCACTCTCTGTCATAGGTGAAGAGTTTACATGTATTGTTCATCAAACTCTTGAAACCAAGTCAGGTCTGACCTGAAACAACATGAAATGTTGTAAAATTCCATTTGTAAGCATATGTATAGCAAGTGAGCACATCAAACTTTACAGAATGAAGTTATTGCAAAACCATCCAAAACAAGCTTCTTTCAGTCTGATATGCTCCCACACTATACTTTAGAGTACTCTCTGTCATAGGTGAAAGGTTTACATGTATATTTGCAAGATAACATTACAATTCATCAAACTCTTGAAACCAAGTCAGTTCTGACCTGAAACAACATGAATGGTGTAAAATTCCATTTGTAAGCATATGTATAGCAAGTGAGCACATCAAACTTTACAGAATGAAGTTATTGCAAAACCATCCAAAACAAGCTTCTTTCAGTCTGATATGCTCCCACACTATACTTTAGAGTACTCTCTGTCATAGGTGAAAGGTTTACATGTATATTTGCAAGATAACATTACAATTCATCAAACTCTTGAAACCAAGTCAGTTCTGACCTGAAACAACATGAATGGTGTAAAATTCCATTTGTAAGCATATGTATTGCAATTGAGCACATCAAACTTTACAGAATGAAGATATTGCAAAACCATCCAAAACAAGCTTCTTTAAGTCTGATATGCTCCCACACTATACTTTAGAGCACTCTCTGTCATAGGTGAAGAGTTTACATGTATATTTGCAAGATAACATTACAATTCATCAAACTCTTGAAACCAAGTCAGTTCTGACCTGAAACAACATGAAATGTTGTAAAATTCAATATGTAAGCATATGTATTGCAATTGAGCACATCAAACTTTACAGAATGAAGATATTGCAAAACCATCCAAAACAAGCTTCATTCAGTCTGATATACTCCCACACTATACTTTAGAGCACTCTCTGTCATAGGTGAAGAGTTTACATGTATATTTGCAAGATAACATTACAATTCATCAAACTCTTGAAACCAAGTCAGTTCTGACCTGAAACAACATGAAATGTTGTAAAATGCCATTTGTAAGCATATGAATTGCAATTGAGCACATCAAACTTTACAGAATGAAGTTATTGCAAAACCATCCAAAACAAGCTTCTTTCAGTCTGATATGCTCCCACACTATACTTTAGAGCACTCTCTGTCATAGGTGAAGAGTTTACATGTATATTTGCAAGATAACATTACAATTCATCAAACTCTTGAAACCAAGTCAGTTCTGACCTGAAACAACATGAAATGTTGTAAAATGCCATTTGTAAGCATATGTATTGCAATTGAGCACATCAAACTTTACAGAATGAAGTTATTGCAAAACCATCCAAAACAAGCTTCTTTCAGTCTGATATGCTCCCACACTATACTTTAGAGCACTCTCTGTCATAGGTGAAGAGTTTACATGTATATTTGCAAGATAACATTACAATTCATCAAACTCTTGAAACCAAGTCAGTTCTGACCTGAAACAACATGAAATGTTGTAAAATTCCATTTGTAAGCATATGAATTGCAATTGAGCACATCAAACTTTACAGAATGAAGTTATTGCAAAACCATCCAAAACAAGCTTCTTTCAGTTTGATATGCTCCCACACTATACTTTAGAGCACTCTCTGTCATAGGTGAAGAGTTTACATGTATATTTGCAAGGTAACATTACAATTCATCAAACTCTTGAAACCAAGTCAGTTCTGACCTGAAACAACATGAAATGTTGTAAAATGCCATTTGTAAGCATATGTATTGCAATTGAGCACATCAAACTTTACAGAATGAAGTTATTGCAAGATAACATTACAATTCATCAAACTCTTGAAACCAAGTCAGTTCTGACCTGAAACAACATGAAATGTTGTAAAATTCCATTTGTAAGCATATGAATTGCAATTGAGCACATCAAACTTTACAGAATGAAGTTATTGCAAAACCATCCAAAACAAGCTTCTTTCAGTTTGATATGCTCCCACACTATACTTTAGAGCACTCTCTGTCATAGGTGAAGAGTTTACATGTATATTTGCAAGATAACATTACAATTCATCAAACTCTTGAAACCAAGTCAGTTCTGACCTGAAACAACATGAAATGTTGTAAAATGCCATTTGTAAGCATATGTATTGCAATTGAGCACATCAAACTTTACAGAATGAAGTTATTGCAAAACCATCCAAAACAAGCTTCTTTCAGTCTGATATGCTCCCACACTATACTTTAGAGTACTCTCTGTCATAGGTGAAGAGTTTACATGTATATTTGCAAGATAACATTACAATTCATCACACTCTTGAAACCAAGTCAGTTCTGACCTGAAACAACATGAAATGTTGTAAAATTCCATTTGTAAGCATATGTATAGCAAGTGAGCACATCAAACTTTACAGAATGAAGTTATTGCAAAACCATCCAAAACAAGCTTCATTCAGTCTGATATACTCCCACACTATACTTTAGAGCACTCTCTGTCATAGGTGAAGAGTTCACATGTATATTTGCAAGATAACATTACAATTCATCAAACTCTTGAAACCAAGTCAGTTCTGACCTGAAACAACATGAAATGTTGTAAAATTCCATTTGTAAGCATATGTATTGCAATTGAGCACATCAAACTTTACAGAATGAAGTTATTGCAAAACCATCCAAAACAAGCTTCTTTCAGTCTGATATGCTCACACACTATACTTTAGAGCACTCTCTGTCATAGGTGAAGAGTTTACATGTATATTTGCAAGATAACATTACAATTCATCAAACTCTTGAAACCAAGTCAGTTCTGACCTGAAACAACATGAAATGTTGTAAAATTCCATTTGTAAGCATATGTATTGCAATTGAGCACATAAACTTTACAGAATGAAGTTATTGCAAAACCATCCAAAACAAGCCTCTTTCAGTCTGATATGCTCCCACACTATACTTTAGAGCACTCTCTGTCATAGGTGAAGAGTTTACATGTGTATTTGCAAGATAACATTACAATTCATCAAACTCTTGAAACCAAGTCAGTTCTGACCTGAAACAACATGAAATGTTGTAAAATTCCATTTGTAAGCATATGTATTGCAATTGAGCACATCAAACTTTACAGAATGAAGTTATTGCAAAACCATCCAAAACAAGCTTCTTTCAGTCTGATATGCTCCCACACTATACTTTAGAGCACTCTCTGTAATAGGTGAAGAGTGTACAAGTATATTTGCAAGATAACATTACAATTCATCAATCTCTTGAAACCATGTCAGTTCTGACCTGAAACAACATGAAATGTTGTAAAATTCCATTTGTAAGCATATGTATTGCAATTGAGCACATCAAACTTTACAGAATGAAGATATTGCAAAACCATCCAAAACAAGCTTCTTTCAGTCTGATATGCTCCCACACTATACTTTATAGCACTCTCTGTCATAGGTGAAGAGTTTACATGTATATTTGCAAGATAACATTACAATTCATCAAACTCTTGAAACCAAGTCAGTTCTGACCTGAAACAACATGAAATGTTGTAAAATTCCATTTGTAAGCATATGTATTGCAATTGAGCACTTAAACTTTACAGAATGAAGTTATTGCAAAACCATCCAAAACAAGCTTCTTTCAGTCTGATATGCTCCCACACTATACTTTACAGCACTCTCTGTCATAGGTGAAGAGTTTACATGTATTGTTCATCAAACTCTTGAAACCAAGTCAGGTCTGACCTGAAACAACATGAAATGTTGTAAAATTCCATTTGTAAGCATATGTATAGCAAGTGAGCACATCAAACTTTACAGAATGAAGTTATTGCAAAACCATCCAAAACAAGCTTCTTTCAGTCTGATATGCTCCCACACTATACTTTAGAGTACTCTCTGTCATAGGTGAAAGGTTTACATGTATATTTGCAAGATAACATTACAATTCATCAAACTCTTGAAACCAAGTCAGTTCTGACCTGAAACAACATGAATGGTGTAAAATTCCATTTGTAAGCATATGTATTGCAATTGAGCACATCAAACTTTACAGAATGAAGTTATTGCAAAACCATCCAAAACAAGCTTCTTTCAGTCTGATATACTCCCACACTATACTTTAGAGCACTCTCTGTCATAGGTGAAGAGTTCACATGTATACTTGCAAGATAACATTACAATTCATCAAACTCTTGAAACCAAGTCAGTTCTGACCTGAAACAACATGAAATGTTGTAAAATTCAATATGTAAGCATATGTATTGCAATTGAGCACATCAAACTTTACAGAATGAAGATATTGCAAAACCATCCAAAACAAGCTTCTTTAAGTCTGATATGCTCCCACACTATACTTTAGAGCACTCTCTGTCATAGGTGAAGAGTTTACATGTATATTTGCAAGATAACATTACAATTCATCAAACTCTTGAAACCAAGTCAGTTCTGACCTGAAACAACATGAAATGTTGTAAAATTCAATATGTAAGCATATGTATTGCAATTGAGCACATCAAACTTTACAGAATGAAGATATTGCAAAACCATCCAAAACAAGCTTCATTCAGTCTGATATACTCCCACACTATACTTTAGAGCACTCTCTGTCATAGGTGAAGAGTTTACATGTATATTTGCAAGATAACATTACAATTCATCAAACTCTTGAAACCAAGTCAGTTCTGACCTGAAACAACATGAAATGTTGTAAAATGCCATTTGTAAGCATATGAATTGCAATTGAGCACATCAAACTTTACAGAATGAAGTTATTGCAAAACCATCCAAAACAAGCTTCTTTCAGTCTGATATGCTCCCACACTATACTTTAGAGCACTCTCTGTCATAGGTGAAGAGTTTACATGTATATTTGCAAGATAACATTACAATTCATCAAACTCTTGAAACCAAGTCAGTTCTGACCTGAAACAACATGAAATGTTGTAAAATGCCATTTGTAAGCATATGTATTGCAATTGAGCACATCAAACTTTACAGAATGAAGTTATTGCAAAACCATCCAAAACAAGCTTCTTTCAGTCTGATATGCTCCCACACTATACTTTAGAGCACTCTCTGTCATAGGTGAAGAGTTTACATGTATATTTGCAAGATAACATTACAATTCATCAAACTCTTGAAACCAAGTCAGTTCTGACCTGAAACAACATGAAATGTTGTAAAATTCCATTTGTAAGCATATGTATTGCAATTGAGCACATCAAACTTTACAGAATGAAGTTATTGCAAAACCATCCAAAACAAGCTTCTTTCAGTCTGATATACTCCCACACTATACTTTAGAGCACTCTCTGTCATAGGTGAAGAGTTCACATGTATACTTGCAAGATAACATTACAATTCATCAAACTCTTGAAACCAAGTCAGTTCTGACCTGAAACAACATGAAATGTTGTAAAATTCAATATGTAAGCATATGTATTGCAATTGAGCACATCAAACTTTACAGAATGAAGATATTGCAAAACCATCCAAAACAAGCTTCATTCAGTCTGATATACTCCCACACTATACTTTAGAGCACTCTCTGTCATAGGTGAAGAGTTCACATGTATATTTGCAAGATAACATTACAATTCATCAAACTCTTGAAACCAAGTCAGTTCTGACCTGAAACAACATGAAATGTTGTAAAATTCCATTTGTAAGCATATGTATAGCAATTGAGCACATCAAACTTTACAGAATGAAGTTATTGCAAAACCATCCAAAACAAGCTTCTTTCAGTCTGATATGCTCCCACACTATACTTTAGAGCACTCTCTGTCATAGGTGAAGAGTTTACATGTATATTTGCAAGATAACATTACAATTCATCAAACTCTTGAAACCAAGTCAGTTCTGACCTGAAACAACATGAAATGTTGTAAATTGCCATTTGTAAGCATATGTATTGCAATTGAGCACATCAAACTTTACAGAATGAAGTTATTGCAAAACCATCCAAAACAAGCTTCTTTCAGTCTGATATGCTCCCATACTATACTTTAGAGCACTCTCTGTCATAGGTGAAGAGTGTACAAGTATATTTGCAGATAACATTACAATTCATCAAACTCTTGAAACCAAGTCAGTTCTGACCTGAAACAACATGAAATGTTGTAAAATTCCATTTGTAAGCATATGTATTGCAATTGAGCACATCAAACTTTACAGAATGAAGTTATTGCAAAACCATCCAAAACAAGCTTCTTTCAGTCTGATATGCTCCCACACTAAACTTTAGAGCACTCTCTGTCATAGGTGAAGAGTTTACATGTATTGTTCATCAAACTCTTGAAACCAAGTCAGGTCTGACCTGAAACAACATGAAATGTTGTAAAATTCCATTTGTAAGCATATGTATTGCAATTGAGCACATCGAACTTTACAGAATGAAGTTATTGCAAAACCATCCAAAACAAGCTTCTTTCAGTCTGATATGCTCCCACACTATACTTTAGAGCACTCTCTGTCATAGGTGAAGAGTTTACAAGTATATTTGCAAGATAACATTACAATTCATCAAACTCTTGAAACCAAGTCAGTTCTGACCTGAAACAACATGAAATGTTGTAAAATTCCATTTGTAAGCATATGTATTGCAATTGAGCACATCAAACTTTACAGAATGAAGTTATTGCAAAACCATCCAAAACAAGCTTCTTTCAGTCTGATATGCTCCCACACTATACTTTAGAGCACTCTCTGTCATAGGTGAAGAGTTTACATGTATATTTGCAAGATAACATTACAATTCATCAAACTCTTGAAACCAAGTCAGTTCTGACCTGAAACAACATGACATGTTGTAAAATTCCATTTGAAAGCATATGTATTGCAATTGAGCACATCAAACTTTACAGAATGAAGTTATTGCAAAACCATCCAAAACAAGCTTCTTTCAGTCTGATATGCTCCCACACTATACTGTGGAGCACTCTCTGTCATAGGTGAAGAGTTTACATGTATTGTTCATCAAACTCTTGAAACCAAGTCAGTTCTGACCTGAAACAACATGAAATGTTGTAAAATTCCATTTGTAAGCATATGTATTGCAATTGAGCACATCAAACTTTACAGTATGAAGTTATTGCAAAACCATCCAAAACAAGCTTCTTTCAGTCTGATATGCTCCCACACTATACTTTAGAGCACTCTCTGTCATAGGTGAAGAGTTTACAAGTATATTTGCAAGATAACATTACAATTCATCAATCTCTTGAAACCAAGTCAGTTCTGACCTGAAACAACATGAAATGTTGTAAAATTCCATTTGTAAGCATATGTATTGCAATTGAGCACATCAAACTTTACAGAATGAAGATATTGCAAAACCATCCAAAACAAGCTTCTTTCAGTCTGATATGCTCCCACACTATACTTTAGAGCACTCTCTGTCATAGGTGAAGAGTTTACATGTATATTTGCAAGATAACATTACAATTCATCAAACTCTTGAAACCAAGTCAGTTCTGACCTGAAACAACATGAAATGTTGTAAAATTCCATTTGTAAGCATATGTATTGCAATTGAGCACATCAAACTTTACAGAATGAAGTTATTGCAAAACCATCCAAAACAAGCTTCTTTCAGTCTGATATGCTCCCACACTATACTTTAGAGCACTCTCTGTCATAGGTGAAGAGTTTACATGTATATTTGCAAGATAACATTACAATTCATCAATCTCTTGAAACCAAGTCAGTTCTGACCTGAAACAACATGAAATGTTGAAAAATTCCATTTGTAAGCATATGTATTGCATTTGAGCACATCAAACTTCACAGAATGAAGATATTGCAAAACCATCCAAAACAAGCTTCTTTCAGTCTGATATGCTCCCACACTATACTTTAGAGCACTCTCTGTCATAGGTGAAGAGTTTACATGTATTGTTCATCAAACTCTTGAAACCAAGTCAGTTCTGACCTGAAACAACATGAAAAGTTGTAAAATTTTATTTGTAACCATATGTTTTGCAATTGAGCACATCAAACTTTACAGAATGAAGTTATTGCAAAACCATCCAAAACAAGCTTCTATCAGTCTGAAATGCTCCCACACTATACTTTAGAGCACTCTCTGTCATAGGTGTAGAGTTTACATGTATATTTGCAAGATAACATTACAATTCATCAAACTCTTGAAACCAAGTCAGTTCTGACCTGAAACAACATGAAGTGTTGTATAATTCCATTTGTAAGCATATGTATTGCAATTGAGCACATCAAACTTTACAGAATGAAGTTATTGCAAAACCATCCAAAACAAGCTTCTATCAGTCTGATATGCTCCCACACTATACTTTAGAGCACTCTCTGTCATAGGTGAAGAGTTTACATGTATATTTGCAAGATAACATTACAATTCATCAAACTCTTGAAACCAAGTCAGTTCTGACCTGAAACAACATGAAGTGTTGTATAATTCCATTTGTAAGCATATGTATTGCAATTGAGCACATCAAACTTTACAGAATGAAGTTATTGCAAAACCATCCAAAACAAGCTTCTATCAGTCTGATATGCTCCCACACTATACTTTAGAGCACTCTCTGTCATAGGTGAAGAGTTTACATGTATATTTGCAAGATATTACAATTCATCAAACTCTTGAAACCAAGTCAGTTCTGACCTGAAACAACATGAAAAGTTGTAAAATTTTATTTGTAAGCATATGTATTGCAATTGAGCACATCAAACTTTACAGAATGAAGTTATTGCCAAACCATCCAAAACAAGCTTCTTTCAGTCTGATATGCTCCCACACTATACTTTAGAGCACTCTCTGTCATAGGTGAAGAGTTTACATGTATATTTGCAAGATAACATTACAATTCATCAAACTCTTGAAACCAAGTCAGTTCTGACCTGAAACAACATGAAATGTTGTAAAATTCCATTTGTAAGCATATGTATTGCAATTGAGCACATCAAACTTTACAGAATGAAGTTATTGCAAAACCATCCAAAACAAGCTTCTTTCAGTCTGATATGCTCCCACACTATACTTTAGAGCACTCTCTGTCATAGGTGAAGAGTTTACATTTATAATTGAAAGAAAACATTAGAATTCATCAAACTCTTGAAACCAAGTCAGTTCTGACCTGAAACAACATGAAATGTTGAAAAATTCCATTTGTAAGCATATGTATTGCAATTGAGCACATCAAACTTCACAGAATGAAGATATTGCAAAACCATCCAAAACAAGCTTCTTTCAGTCTGATATGCTCCCACACTATACCTTAGAGCACTCTGTCATAGGTGAAGAGTTTACATGTATATTTGCAAGATAACATTACAATTAATCAAACTCTTGAAACCAAGTCAGTTCTGACTTGAAACAACATGAATGGTGTAAAATTCCATTTGTAAGCATATGTATTGCAATTGAGCACATCAAACTTTACAGAATGAAGTTATTGCAAAACCATCCAAAACAAGCTTCTTTCAGTCTGATATACTCCCACACTATACTTTAGAGCACTCTCTGTCATAGGTGAAGAGTTCACATGTATACTTGCAAGATAACATTACAATTCATCAAACTCTTGAAACCAAGTCAGTTCTGACCTGAAACAACATGAAATGTTGTAAAATTCAATATGTAAGCATATGTATTGCAATTGAGCACATCAAACTTTACAGAATGAAGATATTGCAAAACCATCCAAAACAAGCTTCTTTAAGTCTGATATGCTCCCACACTATACTTTAGAGCACTCTCTGTCATAGGTGAAGAGTTTACATGTATATTTGCAAGATAACATTACAATTCATCAAACTCTTGAAACCAAGTCAGTTCTGACCTGAAACAACATGAAATGTTGTAAAATTCAATATGTAAGCATATGTATTGCAATTGAGCACATCAAACTTTACAGAATGAAGATATTGCAAAACCATCCAAAACAAGCTTCATTCAGTCTGATATACTCCCACACTATACTTTAGAGCACTCTCTGTCATAGGTGAAGAGTTTACATGTATATTTGCAAGATAACATTACAATTCATCAAACTCTTGAAACCAAGTCAGTTCTGACCTGAAACAACATGAAATGTTGTAAAATGCCATTTGTAAGCATATGAATTGCAATTGAGCACATCAAACTTTACAGAATGAAGTTATTGCAAAACCATCCAAAACAAGCTTCTTTCAGTCTGATATGCTCCCACACTATACTTTAGAGCACTCTCTGTCATAGGTGAAGAGTTTACATGTATATTTGCAAGATAACATTACAATTCATCAAACTCTTGAAACCAAGTCAGTTCTGACCTGAAACAACATGAAATGTTGTAAAATGCCATTTGTAAGCATATGTATTGCAATTGAGCACATCAAACTTTACAGAATTAAGTTATTGCAAAACCATCCAAAACAAGCTTCTTTCAGTCTGATATGCTCCCACACTATACTTTAGAGCACTCTCTGTCATAGGTGAAGAGTTAACATGTATATTTGCAAGATAACATTACAATTCATCAAACTCTTGAAACCAAGTCAGTTCTGACCTGAAACAACATGAAATGTTGTAAAATTCCATTTGTAAGCATATGTATTGCAATTGAGCACATCAAACTTTACAGAATGAAGTTATTGCAAAACCATCCAAAACAAGCTTCTTTCAGTCTGATATACTCCCACACTATACTTTAGAGCACTCTCTGTCATAGGTGAAGAGTTCACATGTATACTTGCAAGATAACATTACAATTCATCAAACTCTTGAAACCAAGTCAGTTCTGACCTGAAACAAATGAAATGTTGTAAAATTCAATATGTAAGCATATGTATTGCAATTGAGCACATCAAACTTTACAGAATGAAGATATTGCAAAACCATCCAAAACAAGCTTCATTCAGTCTGATATACTCCCACACTATACTTTAGAGCACTCTCTGTCATAGGTGAAGAGTTCACATGTATATTTGCAAGATAACATTACAATTCATCAAACTCTTGAAACCAAGTCAGTTCTGACCTGAAACAACATGAAATGTTGTAAAATTCCATTTGTAAGCATATGTATAGCAATTGAGCACATCAAACTTTACAGAATGAAGTTATTGCAAAACCATCCAAAACAAGCTTCTTTCAGTCTGATATGCTCCCACACTATACTTTAGAGCACTCTCTGTCATAGGTGAAGAGTTTACATGTATATTTGCAAGATAACATTACAATTCATCAAACTCTTGAAACCAAGTCAGTTCTGACCTGAAACAACATGAAATGTTGTAAAATTCCATTTGTAAGCATATGAATTGCAATTGAGCACATCAAACTTTACAGAATGAAGTTATTGCAAAACCATCCAAAACAAGCTTCTTTCAGTTTGATATGCTCCCACACTATACTTTAGAGCACTCTCTGTCATAGGTGAAGAGTTTACATGTATATTTGCAAGATAACATTACAATTCATCAAACTCTTGAAACCAAGTCAGTTCTGACCTGAAACAACATGAAATGTTGTAAAATGCCATTTGTAAGCATATGTATTGCAATTGAGCACATCAAACTTTACAGAATGAAGTTATTGCAAAACCATCCAAAACAAGCTTCTTTCAGTCTGATATGCTCCCACACTATACTTTAGAGTACTCTCTGTCATAGGTGAAGAGTTTACATGTATATTTGCAAGATAACATTACAATTCATCACACTCTTGAAACCAAGTCAGTTCTGACCTGAAACAACATGAAATGTTGTAAAATTCCATTTGTAAGCATATGTATAGCAAGTGAGCACATCAAACTTTACAGAATGAAGTTATTGCAAAACCATCCAAAACAAGCTTCATTCAGTCTGATATACTCCCACACTATACTTTAGAGCACTCTCTGTCATAGGTGAAGAGTTCACATGTATATTTGCAAGATAACATTACAATTCATCAAACTCTTGAAACCAAGTCAGTTCTGACCTGAAACAACATGAAATGTTGTAAAATTCCATTTGTAAGCATATGTATTGCAATTGAGCACATCAAACTTTACAGAATGAAGTTATTGCAAAACCATCCAAAACAAGCTTCTTTCAGTCTGATATGCTCCCACACTATACTTTAGAGCACTCTCTGTCATAGGTGAAGAGTGTACAAGTATATTTGCAAGATAACATTACAATTCATCAATCTCTTGAAACCATGTCAGTTCTGACCTGAAACAACATGAAATGTTGTAAAATTCCATTTGTAAGCATATGTATTGCAATTGAGCACATCAAACTTTACAGAATGAAGATATTGCAAAACCATCCAAAACAAGCTTCTTTCAGTCTGATATGCTCCCACACTATACTTTAGAGCACTCTCTGTCATAGTTGAAGAGTTTACATGTATATTTGCAAGATAACATTACAATTCATCAAACTCTTGAAACCAAGTCAGTTCTGACCTGAAACAACATGAAATGTTGTAAAATTCCATTTGTAAGCATATGTATTGCAATTGAGCACTTAAACTTTACAGAATGAAGTTATTGCAAAACCATCCAAAACAAGCCTCTTTCAGTCTGATATGCTCTCACACTATACTTTAGAGCACTCTCTGTCATAGGTGAAGAGTTTAATGTGTATTTGCAAGATAACATTACAATTCATCAAACTCTTGAAACCAAGTCAGTTCTGACCTAAAACAACATGAAATGTTGTAAAATTCCATTTGTAAGCATATGTATTGCAATTGAGCACATCAAACTTTACAGAATGAAGTTATTGCAAAACCATCCAAAACAAGCTTCTTTCAGTCTGATATGCTCCCACACTATACTTTAGAGCACTCTCTGTAATAGGTGAAGAGTGTACAAGTATATTTGCAAGATAACATTACAATTCATCAATCTCTTGAAACCATGTCAGTTCTGACCTGAAACAACATGAAATGTTGTAAAATTCCATTTGTAAGCATATGTATTGCAATTGAGCACATCAAACTTTACAGAATGAAGATATTGCAAAACCATCCAAAACAAGCTTCTTTCAGTCTGATATGCTCCCACACTATACTTTATAGCACTCTCTGTCATAGGTGAAGAGTTTACATGTATATTTGCAAGATAACATTACAATTCATCAAACTCTTGAAACCAAGTCAGTTCTGACCTGAAACAACATGAAATGTTGTAAAATTCCATTTGTAAGCATATGTATTGCAATTGAGCACTTAAACTTTACAGAATTAAGTTATTGCAAAACCATCCAAAACAAGCTTCTTTCAGTCTGATATGCTCCCACACTATACTTTAGAGCACTCTCTGTCATAGGTGAAGAGTTTACATGTATTGTTCATCAAACTCTTGAAACCAAGTCAGGTCTGACCTGAAACAACATGAAATGTTGTAAAATTCCATTTGTAAGCATATGTATAGCAAGTGAGCACATCAAACTTTACAGAATGAAGTTATTGCAAAACCATCCAAAACAAGCTTCTTTCAGTCTGATATGCTCCCACACTATACTTTAGAGTACTCTCTGTCATAGGTGAAAGGTTTACATGTATATTTGCAAGATAACATTACAATTCATCAAACTCTTGAAACCAAGTCAGTTCTGACCTGAAACAACATGAATGGTGTAAAATTCCATTTGTAAGCATATGTATTGCAATTGAGCACATCAAACTTTACAGAATGAAGTTATTGCAAAACCATCCAAAACAAGCTTCTTTCAGTCTGATATACTCCCACACTATACTTTAGAGCACTCTCTGTCATAGGTGAAGAGTTCACATGTATACTTGCAAGATAACATTACAATTCATCAAACTCTTGAAACCAAGTCAGTTCTGACCTGAAACAACATGAAATGTTGTAAAATTCAATATGTAAGCATATGTATTGCAATTGAGCACATCAAACTTTACAGAATGAAGATATTGCAAAACCATCCAAAACAAGCTTCTTTAAGTCTGATATGCTCCCACACTATACTTTAGAGCACTCTCTGTCATAGGTGAAGAGTTTACATGTATATTTGCAAGATAACATTACAATTCATCAAACTCTTGAAACCAAGTCAGTTCTGACCTGAAACAACATGAAATGTTGTAAAATTCAATATGTAAGCATATGTATTGCAATTGAGCACATCAAACTTTACAGAATGAAGATATTGCAAAACCATCCAAAACAAGCTTCATTCAGTCTGATATACTCCCATACTATACTTTAGAGCACTCTCTGTCATAGGTGAAGAGTTTACATGTATATTTGCAAGATAACATTACAATTCATCAAACTCTTGAAACCAAGTCAGTTCTGACCTGAAACAACATGAAATGTTGTAAAATGCCATTTGTAAGCATATGAATTGCAATTGAGCACATCAAACTTTACAGAATGAAGTTATTGCAAAACCATCCAAAACAAGCTTCTTTCAGTCTGATATGCTCCCACACTATACTTTAGAGCACTCTCTGTCATAGGTGAAGAGTTTACATGTATATTTGCAAGATAACATTACAATTCATCAAACTCTTGAAACCAAGTCAGTTCTGACCTGAAACAACATGAAATGTTGTAAAATGCCATTTGTAAGCATATGTATTGCAATTGAGCACATCAAACTTTACAGAATGAAGTTATTCCAAAACCATCCAAAACAAGCTTCTTTCAGTCTGATATGCTCCCACACTATACTTTAGAGCACTCTCTGTCATAGGTGAAGAGTTTACATGTATATTTGCAAGATAACATTACAATTCATCAAACTCTTGAAACCAAGTCAGTTCTGACCTGAAACAACATGAAATGTTGTAAAATTCCATTTGTAAGCATATGTATTGCAATTGAGCACATCAAACTTTACAGAATGAAGTTATTGCAAAACCATCCAAAACAAGCTTCTTTCAGTCTGATATACTCCCACACTATACTTTAGAGCACTCTCTGTCATAGGTGAAGAGTTTACATGTATATTTGCAAGATAACATTACAATTCATCAAACTCTTGAAACCAAGTCAGTTCTGACCTGAAACAACATGAAATGTTGTAAATTGCCATTTGTAAGCATATGTATTGCAATTGAGCACATCAAACTTTACAGAATGAAGTTATTGCAAAACCATCCAAAACAAGCTTCTTTCAGTCTGATATGCTCCCATACTATACTTTAGAGTACTCTCTGTCATAGGTGAAGAGTTTACATGTATATTTGCAAGATAACATTACAATTCATCACACTCTTGAAACCAAGTCAGTTCTGACCTGAAACAACATGAAATGTTGTAAAATTCCATTTGTAAGCATATGTATAGCAAGTGAGCACATCAAACTTTACAGAATGAAGTTATTGCAAAACCATCCAAAACAAGCTTCATTCAGTCTGATATACTCCCACACTATACTTTAGAGCACTCTCTGTCATAGGTGAAGAGTTCACATGTATATTTGCAAGATAACATTACAATTCATCAAACTCTTGAAACCAAGTCAGTTCTGACCTGAAACAACATGAAATGTTGTAAAATTCCATTTGTAAGCATATGTATAGCAATTGAGCACATCAAACTTTACAGAATGAAGTTATTGCAAAACCATCCAAAACAAGCTTCTTTCAGTCTGATATGCTCCCACACTATACTTTAGAGCACTCTCTGTCATAGGTGAAGAGTTTACATGTATATTTGCAAGATAACATTACAATTCATCAAACTCTTGAAACCAAGTCAGTTCTGACCTGAAACAACATGAAATGTTGTAAAATTCCATTTGTAAGCATATGAATTGCAATTGAGCACATCAAACTTTACAGAATGAAGTTATTGCAAAACCATCCAAAACAAGCTTCTTTCAGTTTGATATGCTCCCACACTATACTTTAGAGCACTCTCTGTCATAGGTGAAGAGTTTACATGTATATTTGCAAGATAACATTACAATTCATCAAACTCTTGAAACCAAGTCAGTTCTGACCTGAAACAACATGAAATGTTGTAAAATGCCATTTGTAAGCATATGTATTGCAATTGAGCACATCAAACTTTACAGAATGAAGTTATTGCAAAACCATCCAAAACAAGCTTCTTTCAGTCTGATATGCTCCCACACTATACTTTAGAGTACTCTCTGTCATAGGTGAAGAGTTTACATGTATATTTGCAAGATAACATTACAATTCATCACACTCTTGAAACCAAGTCAGTTCTGACCTGAAACAACATGAAATGTTGTAAAATTCCATTTGTAAGCATATGTATAGCAAGTGAGCACATCAAACTTTACAGAATGAAGTTATTGCAAAACCATCCAAAACAAGCTTCATTCAGTCTGATATACTCCCACACTATACTTTAGAGCACTCTCTGTCATAGGTGAAGAGTTCACATGTATATTTGCAAGATAACATTACAATTCATCAAACTCTTGAAACCAAGTCAGTTCTGACCTGAAACAACATGAAATGTTGTAAAATTCCATTTGTAAGCATATGTATTGCAATTGAGCACATCAAACTTTACAGAATGAAGTTATTGCAAAACCATCCAAAACAAGCTTCTTTCAGTCTGATATGCTCCCACACTATACTTTAGAGCACTCTCTGTCATAGGTGAAGAGTGTACAAGTATATTTGCAAGATAACATTACAATTCATCAATCTCTTGAAACCATGTCAGTTCTGACCTGAAACAACATGAAATGTTGTAAAATTCCATTTGTAAGCATATGTATTGCAATTGAGCACATCAAACTTTACAGAATGAAGATATTGCAAAACCATCCAAAACAAGCTTCTTTCAGTCTGATATGCTCCCACACTATACTTTAGAGCACTCTCTGTCATAGGTGAAGAGTTTACATGTATATTTGCAAGATAACATTACAATTCATCACACTCTTGAAACCAAGTCAGTTCTGACCTGAAACAACATGAAATGTTGTAAAATTCCATTTGTAAGCATATGTATAGCAAGTGAGCACATCAAACTTTACAGAATGAAGTTATTGCAAAACCATCCAAAACAAGCTTCATTCAGTCTGATATACTCCCACACTATACTTTAGAGCACTCTCTGTCATAGGTGAAGAGTTTACATGTATATTTGCAAGATAACATTACAATTCATCAAACTCTTGAAACCAAGTCAGTTCTGACCTGAAACAACATGAAATGTTGTAAAATTCAATATGTAAGCATATGTATTGCAATTGAGCACATCAAACTTTACAGAATGAAGTTATTGCAAAACCATCCAAAACAAGCTTCTTTCAGTCTGATATGCTCCCACACTATACTTTAGAGCACTCTCTGTCATAGGTGAAGAGTTTACATGTATATTTGCAAGATAACATTACAATTCATCAAACTCTTGAAACCAAGTCAGTTCTGACCTGAAACAACATGAAATGTTGTAAAATGCCATTTGTAAGCATATGTATTGCAATTGAGCACATCAAACTTTACAGAATGAAGTTATTCCAAAACCATCCAAAACAAGCTTCTTTCAGTCTGATATGCTCCCACACTATACTTTAGAGCACTCTCTGTCATAGGTGAAGAGTTTACATGTATATTTGCAAGATAACATTACAATTCATCAAACTCTTGAAACCAAGTCAGTTCTGACCTGAAACAACATGAAATGTTGTAAAATTCCATTTGTAAGCATATGTATTGCAATTGAGCACATCAAACTTTACAGAATGAAGTTATTGCAAAACCATCCAAAACAAGCTTCTTTCAGTCTGATATACTCCCACACTATACTTTAGAGCACTCTCTGTCATAGGTGAAGAGTTCACATGTATACTTGCAAGATAACATTACAATTCATCAAACTCTTGAAACCAAGTCAGTTCTGACCTGAAACAACATGAAATGTTGTAAAATTCAATATGTAAGCATATGTATTGCAATTGAGCACATCAAACTTTACAGAATGAAGATATTGCAAAACCATCCAAAACAAGCTTCATTCAGTCTGATATACTCCCACACTATACTTTAGAGCACTCTCTGTCATAGGTGAAGAGTTCACATGTATATTTGCAAGATAACATTACAATTCATCAAACTCTTGAAACCAAGTCAGTTCTGACCTGAAACAACATGAAATGTTGTAAAATTCCATTTGTAAGCATATGTATAGCAATTGAGCACATCAAACTTTACAGAATGAAGTTATTGCAAAACCATCCAAAACAAGCTTCTTTCAGTCTGATATGCTCCCACACTATACTTTAGAGCACTCTCTGTCATAGGTGAAGAGTTTACATGTATATTTGCAAGATAACATTACAATTCATCAAACTCTTGAAACCAAGTCAGTTCTGACCTGAAACAACATGAAATGTTGTAAAATTCCATTTGTAAGCATATGAATTGCAATTGAGCACATCAAACTTTACAGAATGAAGTTATTGCAAAACCATCCAAAACAAGCTTCTTTCAGTTTGATATGCTCCCACACTATACTTTAGAGCACTCTCTGTCATAGGTGAAGAGTTTACATGTATATTTGCAAGATAACATTACAATTCATCAAACTCTTGAAACCAAGTCAGTTCTGACCTGAAACAACATGAAATGTTGTAAATTGCCATTTGTAAGCATATGTATTGCAATTGAGCACATCAAACTTTACAGAATGAAGTTATTGCAAAACCATCCAAAACAAGCTTCTTTCAGTCTGATATGCTCCCATACTATACTTTAGAGTACTCTCTGTCATAGGTGAAGAGTTTACATGTATATTTGCAAGATAACATTACAATTCATCACACTCTTGAAACCAAGTCAGTTCTGACCTGAAACAACATGAAATGTTGTAAAATTCCATTTGTAAGCATATGTATAGCAAGTGAGCACATCAAACTTTACAGAATGAAGTTATTGCAAAACCATCCAAAACAAGCTTCATTCAGTCTGATATACTCCCACACTATACTTTAGAGCACTCTCTGTCATAGGTGAAGAGTTCACATGTATATTTGCAAGATAACATTACAATTCATCAAACTCTTGAAACCAAGTCAGTTCTGACCTGAAACAACATGAAATGTTGTAAAATTCCATTTGTAAGCATATGTATAGCAATTGAGCACATCAAACTTTACAGAATGAAGTTATTGCAAAACCATCCAAAACAAGCTTCTTTCAGTCTGATATGCTCCCACACTATACTTTAGAGCACTCTCTGTCATAGGTGAAGAGTTTACATGTATATTTGCAAGATAACATTACAATTCATCAAACTCTTGAAACCAAGTCAGTTCTGACCTGAAACAACATGAAATGTTGTAAAATTCCATTTGTAAGCATATGAATTGCAATTGAGCACATCAAACTTTACAGAATGAAGTTATTGCAAAACCATCCAAAACAAGCTTCTTTCAGTTTGATATGCTCCCACACTATACTTTAGAGCACTCTCTGTCATAGGTGAAGAGTTTACATGTATATTTGCAAGATAACATTACAATTCATCAAACTCTTGAAACCAAGTCAGTTCTGACCTGAAACAACATGAAATGTTGTAAAATGCCATTTGTAAGCATATGTATTGCAATTGAGCACATCAAACTTTACAGAATGAAGTTATTGCAAAACCATCCAAAACAAGCTTCTTTCAGTCTGATATGCTCCCACACTATACTTTAGAGTACTCTCTGTCATAGGTGAAGAGTTTACATGTATATTTGCAAGATAACATTACAATTCATCACACTCTTGAAACCAAGTCAGTTCTGACCTGAAACAACATGAAATGTTGTAAAATTCCATTTGTAAGCATATGTATAGCAAGTGAGCACATCAAACTTTACAGAATGAAGTTATTGCAAAACCATCCAAAACAAGCTTCATTCAGTCTGATATACTCCCACACTATACTTTAGAGCACTCTCTGTCATAGGTGAAGAGTTCACATGTATATTTGCAAGATAACATTACAATTCATCAAACTCTTGAAACCAAGTCAGTTCTGACCTGAAACAACATGAAATGTTGTAAAATTCCATTTGTAAGCATATGTATTGCAATTGAGCACATCAAACTTTACAGAATGAAGTTATTGCAAAACCATCCAAAACAAGCTTCTTTCAGTCTGATATGCTCCCACACTATACTTTAGAGCACTCTCTGTCATAGGTGAAGAGTGTACAAGTATATTTGCAAGATAACATTACAATTCATCAATCTCTTGAAACCATGTCAGTTCTGACCTGAAACAACATGAAATGTTGTAAAATTCCATTTGTAAGCATATGTATTGCAATTGAGCACATCAAACTTTACAGAATGAAGATATTGCAAAACCATCCAAAACAAGCTTCTTTCAGTCTGATATGCTCCCACACTATACTTTAGAGCACTCTCTGTCATAGGTGAAGAGTTTACATGTATATTTGCAAGATAACATTACAATTCATCAAACTCTTGAAACCAAGTCAGTTCTGACCTGAAACAACATGAAATGTTGTAAAATTCCATTTGTAAGCATATGTATTGCAATTGAGCACTTAAACTTTACAGAATGAAGTTATTGCAAAACCATCCAAAACAAGCTTCTTTCAGTCTGATATGCTCCCACACTATACTTTAGAGCACTCTCTGTCATAGGTGAAGAGTTTACATGTATTGTTCATCAAACTCTTGAAACCAAGTCAGGTCTGACCTGAAACAACATGAAATGTTGTAAAATTCCATTTGTAAGCATATGTATAGCAAGTGAGCACATCAAACTTTACAGAATGAAGTTATTGCAAAACCATCCAAAACAAGCTTCTTTCAGTCTGATATGCTCCCACACTATACTTTAGAGTACTCTCTGTCATAGGTGAAAGGTTTACATGTATATTTGCAAGATAACATTACAATTCATCACACTCTTGAAACCAAGTCAGTTCTGACCTGAAACAACATGAAATGTTGTAAAATTCCATTTGTAAGCATATGTATAGCAAGTGAGCACATCAAACTTTACAGAATGAAGTTATTGCAAAACCATCCAAAACAAGCTTCATTCAGTCTGATATACTCCCACACTATACTTTAGAGCACTCTCTGTCATAGGTGAAGAGTTCACATGTATATTTGCAAGATAACATTACAATTCATCAAACTCTTGAAACCAAGTCAGTTCTGACCTGAAACAACATGAAATGTTGTAAAATTCCATTTGTAAGCATATGTATAGCAATTGAGCACATCAAACTTTACAGAATGAAGTTATTGCAAAACCATCCAAAACAAGCTTCTTTCAGTCTGATATGCTCCCACACTATACTTTAGAGCACTCTCTGTCATAGGTGAAGAGTTTACATGTATATTTGCAAGATAACATTACAATTCATCAAACTCTTGAAACCAAGTCAGTTCTGACCTGAAACAACATGAAATGTTGTAAAATTCCATTTGTAAGCATATGAATTGCAATTGAGCACATCAAACTTTACAGAATGAAGTTATTGCAAAACCATCCAAAACAAGCTTCTTTCAGTTTGATATGCTCCCACACTATACTTTAGAGCACTCTCTGTCATAGGTGAAGAGTTTACATGTATATTTGCAAGATAACATTACAATTCATCAAACTCTTGAAACCAAGTCAGTTCTGACCTGAAACAACATGAAATGTTGTAAAATGCCATTTGTAAGCATATGTATTGCAATTGAGCACATCAAACTTTACAGAATGAAGTTATTGCAAAACCATCCAAAACAAGCTTCTTTCAGTCTGATATGCTCCCACACTATACTTTAGAGTACTCTCTGTCATAGGTGAAGAGTTTACATGTATATTTGCAAGATAACATTACAATTCATCACACTCTTGAAACCAAGTCAGTTCTGACCTGAAACAACATGAAATGTTGTAAAATTCCATTTGTAAGCATATGTATAGCAAGTGAGCACATCAAACTTTACAGAATGAAGTTATTGCAAAACCATCCAAAACAAGCTTCATTCAGTCTGATATACTCCCACACTATACTTTAGAGCACTCTCTGTCATAGGTGAAGAGTTCACATGTATATTTGCAAGATAACATTACAATTCATCAAACTCTTGAAACCAAGTCAGTTCTGACCTGAAACAACATGAAATGTTGTAAAATTCCATTTGTAAGCATATGTATTGCAATTGAGCACATCAAACTTTACAGAATGAAGTTATTGCAAAACCATCCAAAACAAGCTTCTTTCAGTCTGATATGCTCCCACACTATACTTTAGAGCACTCTCTGTCATAGGTGAAGAGTGTACAAGTATATTTGCAAGATAACATTACAATTCATCAATCTCTTGAAACCATGTCAGTTCTGACCTGAAACAACATGAAATGTTGTAAAATTCCATTTGTAAGCATATGTATTGCAATTGAGCACATCAAACTTTACAGAATGAAGATATTGCAAAACCATCCAAAACAAGCTTCTTTCAGTCTGATATGCTCCCACACTATACTTTAGAGCACTCTCTGTCATAGGTGAAGAGTTTACATGTATATTTGCAAGATAACATGACAATTCATCAAACTCTTGAAACCAAGTCAGTTCTGACCTGAAACAACATGAAATGTTGTAAAATTCCATTTGTAAGCATATGTATTGCAATTGAGCACTTAAACTTTACAGAATGAAGTTATTGCAAAACCATCCAAAACAAGCTTCTTTCAGTCTGATATGCTCCCACACTATACTTTAGAGCACTCTCTGTCATAGGTGAAGAGTTTACATGTATTGTTCATCAAACTCTTGAAACCAAGTCAGGTCTGACCTGAAACAACATGAAATGTTGTAAAATTCCATTTGTAAGCATATGTATAGCAAGTGAGCACATCAAACTTTACAGAATGAAGTTATTGCAAAACCATCCAAAACAAGCTTCTTTCAGTCTGATATGCTCCCACACTATACTTTAGAGTACTCTCTGTCATAGGTGAAAGGTTTACATGTATATTTGCAAGATAACATTACAATTCATCAAACTCTTGAAACCAAGTCAGTTCTGACCTGAAACAACATGAATGGTGTAAAATTCCATTTGTAAGCATATGTATTGCAATTGAGCACATCAAACTTTACAGAATGAAGTTATTGCAAAACCATCCAAAACAAGCTTCTTTCAGTCTGATATACTCCCACACTATACTTTAGAGCACTCTCTGTCATAGGTGAAGAGTTCACATGTATACTTGCAAGATAACATTACAATTCATCAAACTCTTGAAACCAAGTCAGTTCTGACCTGAAACAACATGAAATGTTGTAAAATTCAATATGTAAGCATATGTATTGCAATTGAGCACATCAAACTTTACAGAATGAAGATATTGCAAAACCATCCAAAACAAGCTTCTTTAAGTCTGATATGCTCCCACACTATACTTTAGAGCACTCTCTGTCATAGGTGAAGAGTTTACATGTATATTTGCAAGATAACATTACAATTCATCAAACTCTTGAAACCAAGTCAGTTCTGACCTGAAACAACATGAAATGTTGTAAAATTCAATATGTAAGCATATGTATTGCAATTGAGCACATCAAACTTTACAGAATGAAGATATTGCAAAACCATCCAAAACAAGCTTCATTCAGTCTGATATACTCCCATACTATACTTTAGAGCACTCTCTGTCATAGGTGAAGAGTTTACATGTATATTTGCAAGATAACATTACAATTCATCAAACTCTTGAAACCAAGTCAGTTCTGACCTGAAACAACATGAAATGTTGTAAAATGCCATTTGTAAGCATATGAATTGCAATTGAGCACATCAAACTTTACAGAATGAAGTTATTGCAAAACCATCCAAAACAAGCTTCTTTCAGTCTGATATGCTCCCACACTATACTTTAGAGCACTCTCTGTCATAGGTGAAGAGTTTACATGTATATTTGCAAGATAACATTACAATTCATCAAACTCTTGAAACCAAGTCAGTTCTGACCTGAAACAACATGAAATGTTGTAAAATGCCATTTGTAAGCATATGTATTGCAATTGAGCACATCAAACTTTACAGAATGAAGTTATTCCAAAACCATCCAAAACAAGCTTCTTTCAGTCTGATATGCTCCCACACTATACTTTAGAGCACTCTCTGTCATAGGTGAAGAGTTTACATGTATATTTGCAAGATAACATTACAATTCATCAAACTCTTGAAACCAAGTCAGTTCTGACCTGAAACAACATGAAATGTTGTAAAATTCCATTTGTAAGCATATGTATTGCAATTGAGCACATCAAACTTTACAGAATGAAGTTATTGCAAAACCATCCAAAACAAGCTTCTTTCAGTCTGATATACTCCCACACTATACTTTAGAGCACTCTCTGTCATAGGTGAAGAGTTCACATGTATACTTGCAAGATAACATTACAATTCATCAAACTCTTGAAACCAAGTCAGTTCTGACCTGAAACAACATGAAATGTTGTAAAATTCAATATGTAAGCATATGTATTGCAATTGAGCACATCAAACTTTACAGAATGAAGATATTGCAAAACCATCCAAAACAAGCTTCATTCAGTCTGATATACTCCCACACTATACTTTAGAGCACTCTCTGTCATAGGTGAAGAGTTCACATGTATATTTGCAAGATAACATTACAATTCATCAAACTCTTGAAACCAAGTCAGTTCTGACCTGAAACAACATGAAATGTTGTAAAATTCCATTTGTAAGCATATGTATTGCAATTGAGCACATCAAACTTTACAGAATGAAGTTATTGCAAAACCATCCAAAACAAGCTTCTTTCAGTCTGATATGCTCCCACACTATACTTTAGAGCACTCTCTGTCATCGGTGAAGAGTTTACATGTATATTTGCAAGATAACATTACAATTCATCAAACTCTTGAAACCAAGTCAGTTCTGACCTGAAACAACATGAAATGTTGTAAAATTCCATTTGTAAGCATATGAATTGCAATTGAGCACATCAAACTTTACAGAATGAAGTTATTGCAAAACCATCCAAAACAAGCTTCTTTCAGTTTGATATGCTCCCACACTATACTTTAGAGCACTCTCTGTCATAGGTGAAGAGTTTACATGTATATTTGCAAGATAACATTACAATTCATCAAACTCTTGAAACCAAGTCAGTTCTGACCTGAAACAACATGAAATGTTGTAAATTGCCATTTGTAAGCATATGTATTGCAATTGAGCACATCAAACTTTACAGAATGAAGTTATTGCAAAACCATCCAAAACAAGCTTCTTTCAGTCTGATATGCTCCCATACTATACTTTAGAGTACTCTCTGTCATAGGTGAAGAGTTTACATGTATATTTGCAAGATAACATTACAATTCATCACACTCTTGAAACCAAGTCAGTTCTGACCTGAAACAACATGAAATGTTGTAAAATTCCATTTGTAAGCATATGTATAGCAAGTGAGCACATCAAACTTTACAGAATGAAGTTATTGCAAAACCATCCAAAACAAGCTTCATTCAGTCTGATATACTCCCACACTATACTTTAGAGCACTCTCTGTCATAGGTGAAGAGTTCACATGTATATTTGCAAGATAACATTACAATTCATCAAACTCTTGAAACCAAGTCAGTTCTGACCTGAAACAACATGAAATGTTGTAAAATTCCATTTGTAAGCATATGTATTGCAATTGAGCACATCAAACTTTACAGAATGAAGTTATTGCAAAACCATCCAAAACAAGCTTCTTTCAGTCTGATATGCTCCCACACTATACTTTAGAGCACTCTCTGTCATAGGTGAAGAGTGTACAAGTATATTTGCAAGATAACATTACAATTCATCAATCTCTTGAAACCATGTCAGTTCTGACCTGAAACAACATGAAATGTTGTAAAATTCCATTTGTAAGCATATGTATTGCAATTGAGCACATCAAACTTTACAGAATGAAGATATTGCAAAACCATCCAAAACAAGCTTCTTTCAGTCTGATATGCTCCCACACTATACTTTAGAGCACTCTCTGTCATAGGTGAAGAGTTTACATGTATATTTGCAAGATAACATTACAATTCATCAAACTCTTGAAACCAAGTCAGTTCTGACCTGAAACAACATGAAATGTTGTAAAATTCCATTTGTAAGCATATGTATTGCAATTGAGCACTTAAACTTTACAGAATGAAGTTATTGCAAAACCATCCAAAACAAGCCTCTTTCAGTCTGATATGCTCTCACACTATACTTTAGAGCACTCTCTGTCATAGGTGAAGAGTTTACATGTGTATTTGCAAGATAACATTACAATTCATCAAACTCTTGAAACCAAGTCAGTTCTGACCTGAAACAACATGAAATGTTGTAAAATTCCATTTGTAAGCATATGTATTGCAATTGAGCACATCAAACTTTACAGAATGAAGTTATTGCAAAACCATCCAAAACAAGCTTCTTTCAGTCTGATATGCTCCCACACTATACTTTAGAGCACTCTCTGTAATAGGTGAAGAGTGTACAAGTATATTTGCAAGATAACATTACAATTCATCAATCTCTTGAAACCATGTCAGTTCTGACCTGAAACAACATGAAATGTTGTAAAATTCCATTTGTAAGCATATGTATTGCAATTGAGCACATCAAACTTTACAGAATGAAGATATTGCAAAACCATCCAAAACAAGCTTCTTTCAGTCTGATATGCTCCCACACTATACTTTATAGCACTCTCTGTCATAGGTGAAGAGTTTACATGTATATTTGCAAGATAACATTACAATTCATCAAACTCTTGAAACCAAGTCAGTTCTGACCTGAAACAACATGAAATGTTGTAAAATTCCATTTGTAAGCATATGTATTGCAATTGAGCACTTAAACTTTACAGAATGAAGTTATTGCAAAACCATCCAAAACAAGCTTCTTTCAGTCTGATATGCTCCCACACTATACTTTAGAGCACTCTCTGTCATAGGTGAAGAGTTTACATGTATATTTGCAAGATAACATTACAATTCATCAAACTCTTGAAACCAAGTCAGTTCTGACCTGAAACAACATGAAATGTTGTAAAATGCCATTTGTAAGCATATGTATTGCAATTGAGCACATCAAACTTTACAGAATGAAGTTATTCCAAAACCATCCAAAACAAGCTTCTTTCAGTCTGATATGCTCCCACACTATACTTTAGAGCACTCTCTGTCATAGGTGAAGAGTTTACATGTATATTTGCAAGATAACATTACAATTCATCAAACTCTTGAAACCAAGTCAGTTCTGACCTGAAACAACATGAAATGTTGTAAAATTCCATTTGTAAGCATATGTATTGCAATTGAGCACATCAAACTTTACAGAATGAAGTTATTGCAAAACCATCCAAAACAAGCTTCTTTCAGTCTGATATACTCCCACACTATACTTTAGAGCACTCTCTGTCATAGGTGAAGAGTTCACATGTATACTTGCAAGATAACATTACAATTCATCAAACTCTTGAAACCAAGTCAGTTCTGACCTGAAACAACATGAAATGTTGTAAAATTCAATATGTAAGCATATGTATTGCAATTGAGCACATCAAACTTTACAGAATGAAGATATTGCAAAACCATCCAAAACAAGCTTCATTCAGTCTGATATACTCCCACACTATACTTTAGAGCACTCTCTGTCATAGGTGAAGAGTTCACATGTATATTTGCAAGATAACATTACAATTCATCAAACTCTTGAAACCAAGTCAGTTCTGACCTGAAACAACATGAAATGTTGTAAAATTCCATTTGTAAGCATATGTATAGCAATTGAGCACATCAAACTTTACAGAATGAAGTTATTGCAAAACCATCCAAAACAAGCTTCTTTCAGTCTGATATGCTCCCACACTATACTTTAGAGCACTCTCTGTCATAGGTGAAGAGTTTACATGTATATTTGCAAGATAACATTACAATTCATCAAACTCTTGAAACCAAGTCAGTTCTGACCTGAAACAACATGAAATGTTGTAAAATTCCATTTGTAAGCATATGAATTGCAATTGAGCACATCAAACTTTACAGAATGAAGTTATTGCAAAACCATCCAAAACAAGCTTCTTTCAGTTTGATATGCTCCCACACTATACTTTAGAGCACTCTCTGTCATAGGTGAAGAGTTTACATGTATATTTGCAAGATAACATTACAATTCATCAAACTCTTGAAACCAAGTCAGTTCTGACCTGAAACAACATGAAATGTTGTAAATTGCCATTTGTAAGCATATGTATTGCAATTGAGCACATCAAACTTTACAGAATGAAGTTATTGCAAAACCATCCAAAACAAGCTTCTTTCAGTCTGATATGCTCCCATACTATACTTTAGAGTACTCTCTGTCATAGGTGAAGAGTTTACATGTATATTTGCAAGATAACATTACAATTCATCACACTCTTGAAACCAAGTCAGTTCTGACCTGAAACAACATGAAATGTTGTAAAATTCCATTTGTAAGCATATGTATAGCAAGTGAGCACATCAAACTTTACAGAATGAAGTTATTGCAAAACCATCCAAAACAAGCTTCATTCAGTCTGATATACTCCCACACTATACTTTAGAGCACTCTCTGTCATAGGTGAAGAGTTCACATGTATATTTGCAAGATAACATTACAATTCATCAAACTCTTGAAACCAAGTCAGTTCTGACCTGAAACAACATGAAATGTTGTAAAATTCCATTTGTAAGCATATGTATAGCAATTGAGCACATCAAACTTTACAGAATGAAGTTATTGCAAAACCATCCAAAACAAGCTTCTTTCAGTCTGATATGCTCCCACACTATACTTTAGAGCACTCTCTGTCATAGGTGAAGAGTTTACATGTATATTTGCAAGATAACATTACAATTCATCAAACTCTTGAAACCAAGTCAGTTCTGACCTGAAACAACATGAAATGTTGTAAAATTCCATTTGTAAGCATATGAATTGCAATTGAGCACATCAAACTTTACAGAATGAAGTTATTGCAAAACCATCCAAAACAAGCTTCTTTCAGTTTGATATGCTCCCACACTATACTTTAGAGCACTCTCTGTCATAGGTGAAGAGTTTACATGTATATTTGCAAGATAACATTACAATTCATCAAACTCTTGAAACCAAGTCAGTTCTGACCTGAAACAACATGAAATGTTGTAAAATGCCATTTGTAAGCATATGTATTGCAATTGAGCACATCAAACTTTACAGAATGAAGTTATTGCAAAACCATCCAAAACAAGCTTCTTTCAGTCTGATATGCTCCCACACTATACTTTAGAGTACTCTCTGTCATAGGTGAAGAGTTTACATGTATATTTGCAAGATAACATTACAATTCATCACACTCTTGAAACCAAGTCAGTTCTGACCTGAAACAACATGAAATGTTGTAAAATTCCATTTGTAAGCATATGTATAGCAAGTGAGCACATCAAACTTTACAGAATGAAGTTATTGCAAAACCATCCAAAACAAGCTTCATTCAGTCTGATATACTCCCACACTATACTTTAGAGCACTCTCTGTCATAGGTGAAGAGTTCACATGTATATTTGCAAGATAACATTACAATTCATCAAACTCTTGAAACCAAGTCAGTTCTGACCTGAAACAACATGAAATGTTGTAAAATTCCATTTGTAAGCATATGTATTGCAATTGAGCACATCAAACTTTACAGAATGAAGTTATTGCAAAACCATCCAAAACAAGCTTCTTTCAGTCTGATATGCTCCCACACTATACTTTAGAGCACTCTCTGTCATAGGTGAAGAGTGTACAAGTATATTTGCAAGATAACATTACAATTCATCAATCTCTTGAAACCATGTCAGTTCTGACCTGAAACAACATGAAATGTTGTAAAATTCCATTTGTAAGCATATGTATTGCAATTGAGCACATCAAACTTTACAGAATGAAGATATTGCAAAACCATCCAAAACAAGCTTCTTTCAGTCTGATATGCTCCCACACTATACTTTAGAGCACTCTCTGTCATAGGTGAAGAGTTTACATGTATATTTGCAAGATAACATTACAATTCATCAAACTCTTGAAACCAAGTCAGTTCTGACCTGAAACAACATGAAATGTTGTAAAATTCCATTTGTAAGCATATGTATTGCAATTGAGCACTTAAACTTTACAGAATGAAGTTATTGCAAAACCATCCAAAACAAGCCTCTTTCAGTCTGATATGCTCTCACACTATACTTTAGAGCACTCTCTGTCATAGGTGAAGAGTTTACATGTGTATTTGCAAGATAACATTACAATTCATCAAACTCTTGAAACCAAGTCAGTTCTGACCTAAAACAACATGAAATGTTGTAAAATTCCATTTGTAAGCATATGTATTGCAATTGAGCACATCAAACTTTACAGAATGAAGTTATTGCAAAACCATCCAAAACAAGCTTCTTTCAGTCTGATATGCTCCCACACTATACTTTAGAGCACTCTCTGTAATAGGTGAAGAGTGTACAAGTATATTTGCAAGATAACATTACAATTCATCAATCTCTTGAAACCATGTCAGTTCTGACCTGAAACAACATGAAATGTTGTAAAATTCCATTTGTAAGCATATGTATTGCAATTGAGCACATCAAACTTTACAGAATGAAGATATTGCAAAACCATCCAAAACAAGCTTCTTTCAGTCTGATATGCTCCCACACTATACTTTATAGCACTCTCTGTCATAGGTGAAGAGTTTACATGTATATTTGCAAGATAACATTACAATTCATCAAACTCTTGAAACCAAGTCAGTTCTGACCTGAAACAACATGAAATGTTGTAAAATTCCATTTGTAAGCATATGTATTGCAATTGAGCACTTAAACTTTACAGAATGAAGTTATTGCAAAACCATCCAAAACAAGCTTCTTTCAGTCTGATATGCTCCCACACTATACTTTAGAGCACTCTCTGTCATAGGTGAAGAGTTTACATGTATTGTTCATCAAACTCTTGAAACCAAGTCAGGTCTGACCTGAAACAACATGAAATGTTGTAAAATTCCATTTGTAAGCATATGTATAGCAAGTGAGCACATCAAACTTTACAGAATGAAGTTATTGCAAAACCATCCAAAACAAGCTTCTTTCAGTCTGATATGCTCCCACACTATACTTTAGAGTACTCTCTGTCATAGGTGAAAGGTTTACATGTATATTTGCAAGATAACATTACAATTCATCAAACTCTTGAAACCAAGTCAGTTCTGACCTGAAACAACATGAATGGTGTAAAATTCCATTTGTAAGCATATGTATTGCAATTGAGCACATCAAACTTTACAGAATGAAGTTATTGCAAAACCATCCAAAACAAGCTTCTTTCAGTCTGATATACTCCCACACTATACTTTAGAGCACTCTCTGTCATAGGTGAAGAGTTCACATGTATACTTGCAAGATAACATTACAATTCATCAAACTCTTGAAACCAAGTCAGTTCTGACCTGAAACAACATGAAATGTTGTAAAATTCAATATGTAAGCATATGTATTGCAATTGAGCACATCAAACTTTACAGAATGAAGATATTGCAAAACCATCCAAAACAAGCTTCTTTAAGTCTGATATGCTCCCACACTATACTTTAGAGCACTCTCTGTCATAGGTGAAGAGTGTACAAGTATATTTGCAAGATAACATTACAATTCATCAATCTCTTGAAACCATGTCAGTTCTGACCTGAAACAACATGAAATGTTGTAAAATTCCATTTGTAAGCATATGTATTGCAATTGAGCACATCAAACTTTACAGAATGAAGATATTGCAAAACCATCCAAAACAAGCTTCTTTCAGTCTGATATGCTCCCACACTATACTTTAGAGCACTCTCTGTCATAGGTGAAGAGTTTACATGTATATTTGCAAGATAACATTACAATTCATCAAACTCTTGAAACCAAGTCAGTTCTGACCTGAAACAACATGAAATGTTGTAAAATTCCATTTGTAAGCATATGTATTGCAATTGAGCACTTAAACTTTACAGAATGAAGTTATTGCAAAACCATCCAAAACAAGCCTCTTTCAGTCTGATATGCTCTCACACTATACTTTAGAGCACTCTCTGTCATAGGTGAAGAGTTTACATGTGTATTTGCAAGATAACATTACAATTCATCAAACTCTTGAAACCAAGTCAGTTCTGACCTAAAACAACATGAAATGTTGTAAAATTCCATTTGTAAGCATATGTATTGCAATTGAGCACATCAAACTTTACAGAATGAAGTTATTGCAAAACCATCCAAAACAAGCTTCTTTCAGTCTGATATGCTCCCACACTATACTTTAGAGCACTCTCTGTAATAGGTGAAGAGTGTACAAGTATATTTGCAAGATAACATTACAATTCATCAATCTCTTGAAACCATGTCAGTTCTGACCTGAAACAACATGAAATGTTGTAAAATTCCATTTGTAAGCATATGTATTGCAATTGAGCACATCAAACTTTACAGAATGAAGATATTGCAAAACCATCCAAAACAAGCTTCTTTCAGTCTGATATGCTCCCACACTATACTTTATAGCACTCTCTGTCATAGGTGAAGAGTTTACATGTATATTTGCAAGATAACATTACAATTCATCAAACTCTTGAAACCAAGTCAGTTCTGACCTGAAACAACATGAAATGTTGTAAAATTCCATTTGTAAGCATATGTATTGCAATTGAGCACTTAAACTTTACAGAATGAAGTTATTGCAAAACCATCCAAAACAAGCTTCTTTCAGTCTGATATGCTCCCACACTATACTTTAGAGCACTCTCTGTCATAGGTGAAGAGTTTACATGTATTGTTCATCAAACTCTTGAAACCAAGTCAGGTCTGACCTGAAACAACATGAAATGTTGTAAAATTCCATTTGTAAGCATATGTATAGCAAGTGAGCACATCAAACTTTACAGAATGAAGTTATTGCAAAACCATCCAAAACAAGCTTCTTTCAGTCTGATATGCTCCCACACTATACTTTAGAGTACTCTCTGTCATAGGTGAAAGGTTTACATGTATATTTGCAAGATAACATTACAATTCATCAAACTCTTGAAACCAAGTCAGTTCTGACCTGAAACAACATGAATGGTGTAAAATTCCATTTGTAAGCATATGTATTGCAATTGAGCACATCAAACTTTACAGAATGAAGTTATTGCAAAACCATCCAAAACAAGCTTCTTTCAGTCTGATATACTCCCACACTATACTTTAGAGCACTCTCTGTCATAGGTGAAGAGTTCACATGTATACTTGCAAGATAACATTACAATTCATCAAACTCTTGAAACCAAGTCAGTTCTGACCTGAAACAACATGAAATGTTGTAAAATTCAATATGTAAGCATATGTATTGCAATTGAGCACATCAAACTTTACAGAATGAAGATATTGCAAAACCATCCAAAACAAGCTTCTTTAAGTCTGATATGCTCCCACACTATACTTTAGAGCACTCTCTGTCATAGGTGAAGAGTTTACATGTATATTTGCAAGATAACATTACAATTCATCAAACTCTTGAAACCAAGTCAGTTCTGACCTGAAACAACATGAAATGTTGTAAAATTCAATATGTAAGCATATGTATTGCAATTGAGCACATCAAACTTTACAGAATGAAGATATTGCAAAACCATCCAAAACAAGCTTCATTCAGTCTGATATACTCCCATACTATACTTTAGAGCACTCTCTGTCATAGGTGAAGAGTTTACATGTATATTTGCAAGATAACATTACAATTCATCAAACTCTTGAAACCAAGTCAGTTCTGACCTGAAACAACATGAAATGTTGTAAAATGCCATTTGTAAGCATATGAATTGCAATTGAGCACATCAAACTTTACAGAATGAAGTTATTGCAAAACCATCCAAAACAAGCTTCTTTCAGTCTGATATGCTCCCACACTATACTTTAGAGCACTCTCTGTCATAGGTGAAGAGTTTACATGTATATTTGCAAGATAACATTACAATTCATCAAACTCTTGAAACCAAGTCAGTTCTGACCTGAAACAACATGAAATGTTGTAAAATGCCATTTGTAAGCATATGTATTGCAATTGAGCACATCAAACTTTACAGAATGAAGTTATTCCAAAACCATCCAAAACAAGCTTCTTTCAGTCTGATATGCTCCCACACTATACTTTAGAGCACTCTCTGTCATAGGTGAAGAGTTTACATGTATATTTGCAAGATAACATTACAATTCATCAAACTCTTGAAACCAAGTCAGTTCTGACCTGAAACAACATGAAATGTTGTAAAATTCCATTTGTAAGCATATGTATTGCAATTGAGCACATCAAACTTTACAGAATGAAGTTATTGCAAAACCATCCAAAACAAGCTTCTTTCAGTCTGATATACTCCCACACTATACTTTAGAGCACTCTCTGTCATAGGTGAAGAGTTCACATGTATACTTGCAAGATAACATTACAATTCATCAAACTCTTGAAACCAAGTCAGTTCTGACCTGAAACAACATGAAATGTTGTAAAATTCAATATGTAAGCATATGTATTGCAATTGAGCACATCAAACTTTACAGAATGAAGATATTGCAAAACCATCCAAAACAAGCTTCATTCAGTCTGATATACTCCCACACTATACTTTAGAGCACTCTCTGTCATAGGTGAAGAGTTCACATGTATATTTGCAAGATAACATTACAATTCATCAAACTCTTGAAACCAAGTCAGTTCTGACCTGAAACAACATGAAATGTTGTAAAATTCCATTTGTAAGCATATGTATAGCAATTGAGCACATCAAACTTTACAGAATGAAGTTATTGCAAAACCATCCAAAACAAGCTTCTTTCAGTCTGATATGCTCCCACACTATACTTTAGAGCACTCTCTGTCATAGGTGAAGAGTTTACATGTATATTTGCAAGATAACATTACAATTCATCAAACTCTTGAAACCAAGTCAGTTCTGACCTGAAACAACATGAAATGTTGTAAAATTCCATTTGTAAGCATATGAATTGCAATTGAGCACATCAAACTTTACAGAATGAAGTTATTGCAAAACCATCCAAAACAAGCTTCTTTCAGTTTGATATGCTCCCACACTATACTTTAGAGCACTCTCTGTCATAGGTGAAGAGTTTACATGTATATTTGCAAGATAACATTACAATTCATCAAACTCTTGAAACCAAGTCAGTTCTGACCTGAAACAACATGAAATGTTGTAAATTGCCATTTGTAAGCATATGTATTGCAATTGAGCACATCAAACTTTACAGAATGAAGTTATTGCAAAACCATCCAAAACAAGCTTCTTTCAGTCTGATATGCTCCCATACTATACTTTAGAGTACTCTCTGTCATAGGTGAAGAGTTTACATGTATATTTGCAAGATAACATTACAATTCATCACACTCTTGAAACCAAGTCAGTTCTGACCTGAAACAACATGAAATGTTGTAAAATTCCATTTGTAAGCATATGTATAGCAAGTGAGCACATCAAACTTTACAGAATGAAGTTATTGCAAAACCATCCAAAACAAGCTTCATTCAGTCTGATATACTCCCACACTATACTTTAGAGCACTCTCTGTCATAGGTGAAGAGTTCACATGTATATTTGCAAGATAACATTACAATTCATCAAACTCTTGAAACCAAGTCAGTTCTGACCTGAAACAACATGAAATGTTGTAAAATTCCATTTGTAAGCATATGTATTGCAATTGAGCACATCAAACTTTACAGAATGAAGTTATTGCAAAACCATCCAAAACAAGCTTCTTTCAGTCTGATATGCTCCCACACTATACTTTAGAGCACTCTCTGTCATAGGTGAAGAGTGTACAAGTATATTTGCAAGATAACATTACAATTCATCAATCTCTTGAAACCATGTCAGTTCTGACCTGAAACAACATGAAATGTTGTAAAATTCCATTTGTAAGCATATGTATTGCAATTGAGCACATCAAACTTTACAGAATGAAGATATTGCAAAACCATCCAAAACAAGCTTCTTTCAGTCTGATATGCTCCCACACTATACTTTAGAGCACTCTCTGTCATAGGTGAAGAGTTTACATGTATATTTGCAAGATAACATTACAATTCATCAAACTCTTGAAACCAAGTCAGTTCTGACCTGAAACAACATGAAATGTTGTAAAATTCCATTTGTAAGCATATGTATTGCAATTGAGCACTTAAACTTTACAGAATGAAGTTATTGCAAAACCATCCAAAACAAGCCTCTTTCAGTCTGATATGCTCTCACACTATACTTTAGAGCACTCTCTGTCATAGGTGAAGAGTTTACATGTGTATTTGCAAGATAACATTACAATTCATCAAACTCTTGAAACCAAGTCAGTTCTGACCTGAAACAACATGAAATGTTGTAAAATTCCATTTGTAAGCATATGTATTGCAATTGAGCACATCAAACTTTACAGAATGAAGTTATTGCAAAACCATCCAAAACAAGCTTCTTTCAGTCTGATATGCTCCCACACTATACTTTAGAGCACTCTCTGTAATAGGTGAAGAGTGTACAAGTATATTTGCAAGATAACATTACAATTCATCAATCTCTTGAAACCATGTCAGTTCTGACCTGAAACAACATGAAATGTTGTAAAATTCCATTTGTAAGCATATGTATTGCAATTGAGCACATCAAACTTTACAGAATGAAGATATTGCAAAACCATCCAAAACAAGCTTCTTTCAGTCTGATATGCTCCCACACTATACTTTATAGCACTCTCTGTCATAGGTGAAGAGTTTACATGTATATTTGCAAGATAACATTACAATTCATCAAACTCTTGAAACCAAGTCAGTTCTGACCTGAAACAACATGAAATGTTGTAAAATTCCATTTGTAAGCATATGTATTGCAATTGAGCACTTAAACTTTACAGAATGAAGTTATTGCAAAACCATCCAAAACAAGCTTCTTTCAGTCTGATATGCTCCCACACTATACTTTAGAGCACTCTCTGTCATAGGTGAAGAGTTTACATGTATTGTTCATCAAACTCTTGAAACCAAGTCAGGTCTGACCTGAAACAACATGAAATGTTGTAAAATTCCATTTGTAAGCATATGTATAGCAAGTGAGCACATCAAACTTTACAGAATGAAGTTATTGCAAAACCATCCAAAACAAGCTTCTTTCAGTCTGATATGCTCCCACACTATACTTTAGAGTACTCTCTGTCATAGGTGAAAGGTTTACATGTATATTTGCAAGATAACATTACAATTCATCAAACTCTTGAAACCAAGTCAGTTCTGACCTGAAACAACATGAATGGTGTAAAATTCCATTTGTAAGCATATGTATTGCAATTGAGCACATTAAACTTTACAGAATGAAGTTATTGCAAAACCATCCAAAACAAGCTTCTTTCAGTCTGATATACTCCCACACTATACTTTAGAGCACTCTCTGTCATAGGTGAAGAGTTCACATGTATACTTGCAAGATAACATTACAATTCATCAAACTCTTGAAACCAAGTCAGTTCTGACCTGAAACAACATGAAATGTTGTAAAATTCAATATGTAAGCATATGTATTGCAATTGAGCACATCAAACTTTACAGAATGAAGATATTGCAAAACCATCCAAAACAAGCTTCTTTAAGTCTGATATGCTCCCACACTATACTTTAGAGCACTCTCTGTCATAGGTGAAGAGTTTACATGTATATTTGCAAGATAACATTACAATTCATCAAACTCTTGAAACCAAGTCAGTTCTGACCTGAAACAACATGAAATGTTGTAAAATTCAATATGTAAGCATATGTATTGCAATTGAGCACATCAAACTTTACAGAATGAAGATATTGCAAAACCATCCAAAACAAGCTTCATTCAGTCTGATATACTCCCATACTATACTTTAGAGCACTCTCTGTCATAGGTGAAGAGTTTACATGTATATTTGCAAGATAACATTACAATTCATCAAACTCTTGAAACCAAGTCAGTTCTGACCTGAAACAACATGAAATGTTGTAAAATGCCATTTGTAAGCATATGAATTGCAATTGAGCACATCAAACTTTACAGAATGAAGTTATTGCAAAACCATCCAAAACAAGCTTCTTTCAGTCTGATATGCTCCCACACTATACTTTAGAGCACTCTCTGTCATAGGTGAAGAGTTTACATGTATATTTGCAAGATAACATTACAATTCATCAAACTCTTGAAACCAAGTCAGTTCTGACCTGAAACAACATGAAATGTTGTAAAATGCCATTTGTAAGCATATGTATTGCAATTGAGCACATCAAACTTTACAGAATGAAGTTATTCCAAAACCATCCAAAACAAGCTTCTTTCAGTCTGATATGCTCCCACACTATACTTTAGAGCACTCTCTGTCATAGGTGAAGAGTTTACATGTATATTTGCAAGATAACATTACAATTCATCAAACTCTTGAAACCAAGTCAGTTCTGACCTGAAACAACATGAAATGTTGTAAAATTCCATTTGTAAGCATATGTATTGCAATTGAGCACATCAAACTTTACAGAATGAAGTTATTGCAAAACCATCCAAAACAAGCTTCTTTCAGTCTGATATACTCCCACACTATACTTTAGAGCACTCTCTGTCATAGGTGAAGAGTTCACATGTATACTTGCAAGATAACATTACAATTCATCAAACTCTTGAAACCAAGTCAGTTCTGACCTGAAACAACATGAAATGTTGTAAAATTCAATATGTAAGCATATGTATTGCAATTGAGCACATCAAACTTTACAGAATGAAGATATTGCAAAACCATCCAAAACAAGCTTCATTCAGTCTGATATACTCCCACACTATACTTTAGAGCACTCTCTGTCATAGGTGAAGAGTTCACATGTATATTTGCAAGATAACATTACAATTCATCAAACTCTTGAAACCAAGTCAGTTCTGACCTGAAACAACATGAAATGTTGTAAAATTCCATTTGTAAGCATATGTATAGCAATTGAGCACATCAAACTTTACAGAATGAAGTTATTGCAAAACCATCCAAAACAAGCTTCTTTCAGTCTGATATGCTCCCACACTATACTTTAGAGCACTCTCTGTCATAGGTGAAGAGTTTACATGTATATTTGCAAGATAACATTACAATTCATCAAACTCTTGAAACCAAGTCAGTTCTGACCTGAAACAACATGAAATGTTGTAAAATTCCATTTGTAAGCATATGAATTGCAATTGAGCACATCAAACTTTACAGAATGAAGTTATTGCAAAACCATCCAAAACAAGCTTCTTTCAGTTTGATATGCTCCCACACTATACTTTAGAGCACTCTCTGTCATAGGTGAAGAGTTTACATGTATATTTGCAAGATAACATTACAATTCATCAAACTCTTGAAACCAAGTCAGTTCTGACCTGAAACAACATGAAATGTTGTAAATTGCCATTTGTAAGCATATGTATTGCAATTGAGCACATCAAACTTTACAGAATGAAGTTATTGCAAAACCATCCAAAACAAGCTTCTTTCAGTCTGATATGCTCCCATACTATACTTTAGAGTACTCTCTGTCATAGGTGAAGAGTTTACATGTATATTTGCAAGATAACATTACAATTCATCACACTCTTGAAACCAAGTCAGTTCTGACCTGAAACAACATGAAATGTTGTAAAATTCCATTTGTAAGCATATGTATAGCAAGTGAGCACATCAAACTTTACAGAATGAAGTTATTGCAAAACCATCCAAAACAAGCTTCTTTCAGTCTGATATGCTCCCACACTATACTTTAGAGCACTCTCTGTCATAGGTGAAGAGTTCACATGTATACTTGCAAGATAACATTACAATTCATCAAACTCTTGAAACCAAGTCAGTTCTGACCTGAAACAACATGAAATGTTGTAAAATTCAATATGTAAGCATATGTATTGCAATTGAGCACATCAAACTTTACAGAATGAAGATATTGCAAAACCATCCAAAACAAGCTTCATTCAGTCTGATATACTCCCACACTATACTTTAGAGCACTCTCTGTCATAGGTGAAGAGTTCACATGTATATTTGCAAGATAACATTACAATTCATCAAACTCTTGAAACCAAGTCAGTTCTGACCTGAAACAACATGAAATGTTGTAAAATTCCATTTGTAAGCATATGTATAGCAATTGAGCACATCAAACTTTACAGAATGAAGTTATTGCAAAACCATCCAAAACAAGCTTCTTTCAGTCTGATATGCTCCCACACTATACTTTAGAGCACTCTCTGTCATAGGTGAAGAGTTTACATGTATATTTGCAAGATAACATTACAATTCATCAAACTCTTGAAACCAAGTCAGTTCTGACCTGAAACAACATGAAATGTTGTAAAATTCCATTTGTAAGCATATGAATTGCAATTGAGCACATCAAACTTTACAGAATGAAGTTATTGCAAAACCATCCAAAACAAGCTTCTTTCAGTTTGATATGCTCCCACACTATACTTTAGAGCACTCTCTGTCATAGGTGAAGAGTTTACATGTATATTTGCAAGATAACATTACAATTCATCAAACTCTTGAAACCAAGTCAGTTCTGACCTGAAACAACATGAAATGTTGTAAATTGCCATTTGTAAGCATATGTATTGCAATTGAGCACATCAAACTTTACAGAATGAAGTTATTGCAAAACCATCCAAAACAAGCTTCTTTCAGTCTGATATGCTCCCATACTATACTTTAGAGTACTCTCTGTCATAGGTGAAGAGTTTACATGTATATTTGCAAGATAACATTACAATTCATCACACTCTTGAAACCAAGTCAGTTCTGACCTGAAACAACATGAAATGTTGTAAAATTCCATTTGTAAGCATATGTATAGCAAGTGAGCACATCAAACTTTACAGAATGAAGTTATTGCAAAACCATCCAAAACAAGCCTCTTTCAGTCTGATATGCTCCCACACTATACTTTAGAGCACTCTCTGTCATAGGTGAAGAGTTTACATGTGTATTTGCAAGATAACATTACAATTCATCAAACTCTTGAAACCAAGTCAGTTCTGACCTGAAACAACATGAAATGTTGTAAAATTCCATTTGTAAGCATATGTATTGCAATTGAGCACATCAAACTTTACAGAATGAAGTTATTGCAAAACCATCCAAAACAAGCTTCTTTCAGTCTGATATGCTCCCACACTATACTTTAGAGCACTCTCTGTCATAGGTGAAGAGTGTACAAGTATATTTGCAAGATAACATTACAATTCATCAATCTCTTGAAACCATGTCAGTTCTGACCTGAAACAACATGAAATGTTGTAAAATTCCATTTGTAAGCATATGTATTGCAATTGAGCACATCAAACTTTACAGAATGAAGATATTGCAAAACCATCCAAAACAAGCTTCTTTCAGTCTGATATGCTCCCACACTATACTTTAGAGCACTCTCTGTCATAGGTGAAGAGTTTACATGTATATTTGCAAGATAACATTACAATTCATCAAACTCTTGAAACCAAGTCAGTTCTGACCTGAAACAACATGAAATGTTGTAAAATTCCATTTGTAAGCATATGTATTGCAATTGAGCACTTAAACTTTACAGAATGAAGTTATTGCAAAACCATCCAAAACAAGCCTCTTTCAGTCTGATATGCTCCCACACTATACTTTAGAGCACTCTCTGTCATAGGTGAAGAGTTTACATGTGTATTTGCAAGATAACATTACAATTCATCAAACTCTTGAAACCAAGTCAGTTCTGACCTGAAACAACATGAAATGTTGTAAAATTCCATTTGTAAGCATATGTATTGCAATTGAGCACATCAAACTTTACAGAATGAAGTTATTGCAAAACCATCCAAAACAAGCTTCTTTCAGTCTGATATGCTCCCACACTATACTTTAGAGCACTCTCTGTAATAGGTGAAGAGTGTACAAGTATATTTGCAAGATAACATTACAATTCATCAATCTCTTGAAACCATGTCAGTTCTGACCTGAAACAACATGAAATGTTGTAAAATTCCATTTGTAAGCATATGTATTGCAATTGAGCACATCAAACTTTACAGAATGAAGATATTGCAAAACCATCCAAAACAAGCTTCTTTCAGTCTGATATGCTCCCACACTATACTTTATAGCACTCTCTGTCATAGGTGAAGAGTTTACATGTATATTTGCAAGATAACATTACAATTCATCAAACTCTTGAAACCAAGTCAGTTCTGACCTGAAACAACATGAAATGTTGTAAAATTCCATTTGTAAGCATATGTATTGCAATTGAGCACTTAAACTTTACAGAATGAAGTTATTGCAAAACCATCCAAAACAAGCTTCTTTCAGTCTGATATGCTCCCACACTATACTTTAGAGCACTCTCTGTCATAGGTGAAGAGTTTACATGTATTGTTCATCAAACTCTTGAAACCAAGTCAGGTCTGACCTGAAACAACATGAAATGTTGTAAAATTCCATTTGTAAGCATATGTATTGCAATTGAGCACATCGAACTTTACAGAATGAAGTTATTGCAAAACCATCCAAAACAAGCTTCTTTCAGTCTGATATGCTCCCACACTATACTTTAGAGCACTCTCTGTCATAGGTGAAGAGTTTACAAGTATATTTGCAAGATAACATTACAATTCATCAAACTCTTGAAACCAAGTCAGTTCTGACCTGAAACAACATGAAATGTTGTAAAATTCCATTTGTAAGCATATGTATTGCAATTGAGCACATCAAACTTTACAGAATGAAGTTATTGCAAAACCATCCAAAACAAGCTTCTTTCAGTCTGATATGCTCCCACACTATACTTTAGAGCACTCTCTGTCATAGGTGAAGAGTTTACATGTATATTTGCAAGATAACATTACAATTCATCAAACTCTTGAAACCAAGTCAGTTCTGACCTGAAACAACATGACATGTTGTAAAATTCCATTTGAAAGCATATGTATTGCAATTGAGCACATCAAACTTTACAGAATGAAGTTATTGCAAAACCATCCAAAACAAGCTTCTTTCAGTCTGATATGCTCCCACACTATACTGTGGAGCACTCTCTGTCATAGGTGAAGAGTTTACATGTATTGTTCATCAAACTCTTGAAACCAAGTCAGTTCTGACCTGAAACAACATGAAATGTTGTAAAATTCCATTTGTAAGCATATGTATTGCAATTGAGCACATCAAACTTTACAGTATGAAGTTATTGCAAAACCATCCAAAACAAGCTTCTTTCAGTCTGATATGCTCCCACACTATACTTTAGAGCACTCTCTGTCATAGGTGAAGAGTTTACAAGTATATTTGCAAGATAACATTACAATTCATCAATCTCTTGAAACCAAGTCAGTTCTGACCTGAAACAACATGAAATGTTGTAAAATTCCATTTGTAAGCATATGTATTGCAATTGAGCACATCAAACTTTACAGAATGAATTTATTTATTGCAAAACCATCCAAAACAAGCTTCTTTCAGTCTGATATGCTCCCACACTATACTTTAGAGCACTCTCTGTCATAGGTGAAGAGTTTACATGTATATTTGCAAGATAACATTACAATTCATCAAACTCTTGAAACCAAGTCAGTTCTGACCTGAAACAACATGAAATGTTGTAAAATTCCATTTGTAAGCATATGTATTGCAATTGAGCACATCAAACTTTACAGAATGAAGTTATTGCAAAACCATCCAAAACAAGCTTCTTTCAGTCTGATATGCTCCCACACTATACTTTAGAGCACTCTCTGTCATAGGTGAAGAGTTTACATGTATATTTGCAAGATAACATTACAATTCATCAATCTCTTGAAACCAAGTCAGTTCTGACCTGAAACAACATGAAATGTTGAAAAATTCCATTTGTAAGCATATGTATTGCATTTGAGCACATCAAACTTCACAGAATGAAGATATTGCAAAACCATCCAAAACAAGCTTCTTTCAGTCTGATATGCTCCCACACTATACTTTACAGCACTCTCTGTCATAGGTGAAGAGTTTACATGTATTGTTCATCAAACTCTTGAAACCAAGTCAGTTCTGACCTGAAACAACATGAAAAGTTGTAAAATTTTATTTGTAACCATATGTTTTGCAATTGAGCACATCAAACTTTACAGAATGAAGTTATTGCAAAACCATCCAAAACAAGCTTCTATCAGTCTGAAATGCTCCCACACTATACTTTAGAGCACTCTCTGTCATAGGTGTAGAGTTTACATGTATATTTGCAAGATAACATTACAATTCATCAAACTCTTGAAACCAAGTCAGTTCTGACCTGAAACAACATGAAGTGTTGTATAATTCCATTTGTAAGCATATGTATTGCAATTGAGCACATCAAACTTTACAGAATGAAGTTATTGCAAAACCATCCAAAACAAGCTTCTATCAGTCTGATATGCTCCCACACTATACTTTAGAGCACTCTCTGTCATAGGTGAAGAGTTTACATGTATATTTGCAAGATAACATTACAATTCATCAAACTCTTGAAACCAAGTCAGTTCTGACCTGAAACAACATGAAGTGTTGTATAATTCCATTTGTAAGCATATGTATTGCAATTGAGCACATCAAACTTTACAGAATGAAGTTATTGCAAAACCATCCAAAACAAGCTTCTATCAGTCTGATATGCTCCCACACTATACTTTAGAGCACTCTCTGTCATAGGTGAAGAGTTTACATGTATATTTGCAAGATAACATTACAATTCATCAAACTCTTGAAACCAAGTCAGTTCTGACCTGAAACAACATGAAAAGTTGTAAAATTTTATTTGTAAGCATATGTATTGCAATTGAGCACATCAAACTTTACAGAATGAAGTTATTGCAAAACCATCCAAAACAAGCTTCTTTCAGTCTGATATGCTCCCACACTATACTTTAGAGCACTCTCTGTCATAGGTGAAGAGTTTACATGTATATTTGCAAGATAACATTACAATTCATCAAACTCTTGAAACCAAGTCAGTTCTGACCTGAAACAACAAGAAATGTTGTAAAATTCCATTTGTAAGCATATGTATTGCAATTGAGCACATCAAACTTTACAGAATGAAGTTATTGCAAAACCATCCAAAACAAGCTTCTTTCAGTCTGATATGCTCCCACACTATACTTTAGAGCACTCTCTGTCATAGGTGAAGAGTTTACATTTATAATTGAAAGAAAACATTAGAATTCATCAAACTCTTGAAACCAAGTCAGTTCTGACCTGAAACAACATGAAATGTTGAAAAATTCCATTTGTAAGCATATGTATTGCAATTGAGCACATCAAACTTCACAGAATGAAGTTATTGCAAAACCATCCAAAACAAGCTTCTTTCAGTCTGATATGCTCCCACACTATACTTTAGAGCACTCTCTGTCATAGATGAAGAGTTTACATTTATAATTGAAAGAAAACATTACAATTCATCAAACTCTTGAAACCAAGTCAGTTCTGACCTGAAACAACATGAAGTGTTGTATAATTCCATTTGTAAGCATATGTATTGCAATTGAGCACATCAAACTTTACAGAATGAAGTTATTGCAAAACCATCCAAAACAAGCTTCTATCAGTCTGATATGCTCCCACACTATACTTTAGAGCACTCTCTGTCATAGGTGAAGAGTTTACATGTATATTTGCAAGATAACATTACAATTCATCAAACTCTTGAAACCAAGTCAGTTCTGACCTGAAACAACATGAAATGTTGTAAAATTCCATTTGTAAGCATATGTATTGCAATTGAGCACATCAAACTTTACAGAATGAAGTTATTGCAAAACCATCCAAAACAAGCTTCTATCAGTCTGATATGCTCCCACACTATACTTTAGAGCACTCTCTGTCATAGGTGAAGAGTTTACATGTATATTTGCAAGATAACATTACAATTCATCAAACTCTTGAAACCAAGTCAGTTCTGACCTGAAACAACATGAAATGTTGTAAAATTCCATTTGTAAGCATATGTATTGCAATTGAGCACATCAAACTTTACAGAATGAAGTTATTGCAAAACCATCCAAAACAAGCTTCTATCAGTCTGATATACTCCCACACTATACTTTAGAGCACTCTCTGTCATAGGTGAAGAGTTTACATGTATATTTGCAAGATAACATTACAATTCATCAAACTCTTGAAACCAAGTCAGTTCTGACCTGAAACAACATGAAAAGTTGTAAAATTTTATTTGTAAGCATATGTATTGCAATTGAGCACATCAAACTTTACAGAATGAAGATATTGCAAAACCATCCAAAACAAGCTTCATTCAGTCTGATATACTCCCACACTATACTTTAGAGCACTCTCTGTCATAGGAGAAGAGTTCACATGTATATTTGCAAGATAACATTACAATTCATCAAACTCTTGAAACCAAGTCAGTTCTGACCTGAAACAACATGAAATGTTGTAAAATTCCATTTGTAAGCATATGTATTGCAATTGAGCACATCAAACTTTACAGAATGAATTTATTTATTGCAAAACCATCCAAAACAAGCTTCTTTCAGTCTGATATGCTCCCACACTGTACTTTAGAGCACTCTCTGTCATAGGTGAAGAGTTTACATGTATATTTGCAAGATAACATTACAATTCATCAAACTCTTGAAACCAAGTCAGTTCTGACCTGAAACAACATGAAATGTTGTAAAATTCCATTTGAAAGCATATGTATTGCAATTGAGCACATCAAACTTTACAGAATGAAATTATTGCAAATCCATCCAAAACAAGCTTCTTTCAGTCTGATATGCTCCCACACTATACTTTAGAGCACTCTCTGTCATAGGTGAAGAGTTTACATGTATATTTGCAAGATAACATTACAATTCATCAAACTCTTGAAACCAAGTCAGTTCTGACCTGAAACAACATGAAATGTTGTAAAATTCCATTTGTAAGCATATGTATTGCAATTGAGCACATCAAACTTTACAGAATGAAGTTATTGCAAAACCATCCAAAACAAGCTTCTTTCAGTCTGATATGCTCCCACACTATACTTTAGAGTACTCTCTGTCATAGGTGAAGAGTTTACATGTATATTTGCAAGATAACATTACAATTCATCAAACTCTTGAAACCAAGTCAGTTCTGACCTGAAACAACATGAAATGTTGTAAAATTCCATTTGTATACATTTGTATTGCAATTGAGCACATCAAACTTTACAGAATGAAGTTATTGCAAAACCATCCAAAACAAGCTTCTTTCAGTCTGATATGCTCCCACACTATACTTTAGAGCACTCTCTGTCATAGGTGAAGAGTTTACATGTATATTTGCAAGATAACATTACAATTCATCAAACTCTTGAAACCAAGTCAGTTCTGACCTGAAACAACATGAAATGTTGTAAAATTCCATTTGTAAGCATATGTATTGCAATTGAGCACATCAAACTTTACAGAATGAAGTTATTGCAAAACCATCCAAAACAAGCTTCTTTCAGTCTGATATGCTCCCACACTATACTTTAGAGTACTCTCTGTCATAGGTGAAGAGTTTACATGTATATTTGCAAGATAACATTACAATTCATCAAACTCTTGAAACCAAGTCAGTTCTGACCTGAAACAACATGAAATGTTGTAAAATTCAATATGTAAGCATATGTATTGCAATTGAGCACATCAAACTTTACAGAATGAAGATATTGCAAAACCATCCAAAACAAGCTTCATTCAGTCTGATATACTACCACACTATACTTTAGAGCACTCTCTGTCATAGGTGAAGAGTTCACATGTATATTTGCAAGATAACATTACAATTCATCAAACTCTTGAAACCAAGTCAGTTCTGACCTGAAACAACATGAAATGTTGTAAAATTCCATTTGTAAGCATATTTATAGCAATTGAGCACATCAAACTTTACAGAATGAAGTTATTGCAAAACCATCCAAAACAAGCTTCTTTCAGTCTGATATGCTCCCACACTATACTTTAGAGCACTCTCTGTCATAGGTGAAGAGTTTACATGTATATTTGCAAGATAACATTACAATTCATCAAACTCTTGAAACCAAGTCAGTTCTGACCTGAAACAACATGAAATGTTGTAAAATTCCATTTGTAAGCATATGTATTTCAATTGAGCACATCAAACTTTACAGAATGAAGTTATTGCAAAACCATCCAAAACAAGCTTCTTTCAGTCTGATATACTCCCACACTATACTTTAGAGCACTCTCTGTCATAGGTGAAGAGTTCACATGTATATTTGCAAGATAACATTACAATTCATCAAACTCTTTTGAAACCAAGTCAGTTCTGACCTGAAACAACATGAAATGTTGTAAAATTCCATTTGTAAGCATATGTATTGCAATTGAGCACATCAAACTTTACAGAATGAAGTTATTGCAAAACCATCCAAAACAAGCTTCTTTCAGTCTGATATGCTCCCACACTATACTTTAGAGTACTCTCTGTCATAGGTGAAGAGTTTACATGTATATTTGCAAGATAACATTACAATTCATCAAACTCTTGAAACCAAGTCAGTTCTGACCTGAAACAACATGAAATGTTGTAAAATTCAATATGTAAGCATATGTATTGCAATTGAGCACATCAAACTTTACAGAATGAAGATATTGCAAAACCATCCAAAACAAGCTTCATTCAGTCTGATATACTACCACACTATACTTTAGAGCACTCTCTGTCATAGGTGAAGAGTTCACATGTATATTTGCAAGATAACATTACAATTCATCAAACTCTTGAAACCAAGTCAGTTCTGACCTGAAACAACATGAAATGTTGTAAAATTCCATTTGTAAGCATATTTATAGCAATTGAGCACATCAAACTTTACAGAATGAAGTTATTGCAAAACCATCCAAAACAAGCTTCTTTCAGTCTGATATGCTCCCACACTATACTTTAGAGCACTCTCTGTCATAGGTGAAGAGTTTACATGTATATTTGCAAGATAACATTACAATTCATCAAACTCTTGAAACCAAGTCAGTTCTGACCTGAAACAACATGAAATGTTGTAAAATTCCATTTGTAAGCATATGAATTGCAATTGAGCACATCAAACTTTACAGAATGAAGTTATTGCAAAACCATCCAAAACAAGCTTCTATCAGTCTGATATACTCCCACACTATACTTTAGAGCACTCTCTGTCATAGGTGAAGAGTTTACATGTATATTTGCAAGATAACATTACAATTCATCAAACTCTTGAAACCAAGTCAGTTCTGACCTGAAACAACATGAAAAGTTGTAAAATTTTATTTGTAAGCATATGTATTGCAATTGAGCACATCAAACTTTACAGAATGAAGATATTGCAAAACCATCCAAAACAAGCTTCATTCAGTCTGATATACTCCCACACTATACTTTAGAGCACTCTCTGTCATAGGAGAAGAGTTCACATGTATATTTGCAAGATAACATTACAATTCATCAAACTCTTGAAACCAAGTCAGTTCTGACCTGAAACAACATGAAATGTTGTAAAATTCCATTTGTAAGCATATGTATTGCAATTGAGCACATCAAACTTTACAGAATGAAGTTATTGCAAAACCATCCAAAACAAGCTTCTTTCAGTCTGATATGCTCCCACACTATACTTTAGAGCACTCTCTGTCATAGGTGAAGAGTTTACATGTATATTTGCAAGATAACATTACAATTCATCAATCTCTTGAAACCAAGTCAGTTCTGACCTGAAACAACATGAAATGTTGAAAAATTCCATTTGTAAGCATATGTATTGCATTTGAGCACATCAAACTTCACAGAATGAAGATATTGCAAAACCATCCAAAACAAGCTTCTTTCAGTCTGATATGCTCCCACACTATACTTTACAGCACTCTCTGTCATAGGTGAAGAGTTTACATGTATTGTTCATCAAACTCTTGAAACCAAGTCAGTTCTGACCTGAAACAACATGAAAAGTTGTAAAATTTTATTTGTAACCATATGTTTTGCAATTGAGCACATCAAACTTTACAGAATGAAGTTATTGCAAAACCATCCAAAACAAGCTTCTATCAGTCTGAAATGCTCCCACACTATAATTTAGAGCACTCTCTGTCATAGGTGTAGAGTTTACATGTATATTTGCAAGATAACATTACAATTCATCAAACTCTTGAAACCAAGTCAGTTCTGACCTGAAACAACATGAAGTGTTGTATAATTCCATTTGTAAGCATATGTATTGCAATTGAGCACATCAAACTTTACAGAATGAAGTTATTGCAAAACCATCCAAAACAAGCTTCTATCAGTCTGATATGCTCCCACACTATACTTTAGAGCACTCTCTGTCATAGGTGAAGAGTTTACATGTATATTTGCAAGATAACATTACAATTCATCAAACTCTTGAAACCAAGTCAGTTCTGACCTGAAACAACATGAAGTGTTGTATAATTCCATTTGTAAGCATATGTATTGCAATTGAGCACATCAAACTTTACAGAATGAAGTTATTGCAAAACCATCCAAAACAAGCTTCTATCAGTCTGATATGCTCCCACACTATACTTTAGAGCACTCTCTGTCATAGGTGAAGAGTTTACATGTATATTTGCAAGATAACATTACAATTCATCAAACTCTTGAAACCAAGTCAGTTCTGACCTGAAACAACATGAAAAGTTGTAAAATTTTATTTGTAAGCATATGTATTGCAATTGAGCACATCAAACTTTACAGAATGAAGTTATTGCAAAACCATCCAAAACAAGCTTCTTTCAGTCTGATATGCTCCCACACTATACTTTAGAGCACTCTCTGTCATAGGTGAAGAGTTTACATGTATATTTGCAAGATAACATTACAATTCATCAAACTCTTGAAACCAAGTCAGTTCTGACCTGAAACAACATGAAATGTTGTAAATTGCCATTTGTAAGCATATGTATTGCAATTGAGCACATCAAACTTTACAGAATGAAGTTATTGCAAAACCATCCAAAACAAGCTTCTTTCAGTCTGATATGCTCCCATACTATACTTTAGAGTACTCTCTGTCATAGGTGAAGAGTTTACATGTATATTTGCAAGATAACATTACAATTCATCACACTCTTGAAACCAAGTCAGTTCTGACCTGAAACAACATGAAATGTTGTAAAATTCCATTTGTAAGCATATGTATAGCAAGTGAGCACATCAAACTTTACAGAATGAAGTTATTGCAAAACCATCCAAAACAAGCTTCATTCAGTCTGATATACTCCCACACTATACTTTAGAGCACTCTCTGTCATAGGTGAAGAGTTCACATGTATATTTGCAAGATAACATTACAATTCATCAAACTCTTGAAACCAAGTCAGTTCTGACCTGAAACAACATGAAATGTTGTAAAATTCCATTTGTAAGCATATGTATTGCAATTGAGCACATCAAACTTTACAGAATGAAGTTATTGCAAAACCATCCAAAACAAGCTTCTTTCAGTCTGATATGCTCCCACACTATACTTTAGAGCACTCTCTGTCATAGGTGAAGAGTGTACAAGTATATTTGCAAGATAACATTACAATTCATCAATCTCTTGAAACCATGTCAGTTCTGACCTGAAACAACATGAAATGTTGTAAAATTCCATTTGTAAGCATATGTATTGCAATTGAGCACATCAAACTTTACAGAATGAAGATATTGCAAAACCATCCAAAACAAGCTTCTTTCAGTCTGATATGCTCCCACACTATACTTTAGAGCACTCTCTGTCATAGGTGAAGAGTTTACATGTATATTTGCAAGATAACATTACAATTCATCAAACTCTTGAAACCAAGTCAGTTCTGACCTGAAACAACATGAAATGTTGTAAAATTCCATTTGTAAGCATATGTATTGCAATTGAGCACTTAAACTTTACAGAATGAAGTTATTGCAAAACCATCCAAAACAAGCCTCTTTCAGTCTGATATGCTCTCACACTATACTTTAGAGCACTCTCTGTCATAGGTGAAGAGTTTACATGTGTATTTGCAAGATAACATTACAATTCATCAAACTCTTGAAACCAAGTCAGTTCTGACCTGAAACAACATGAAATGTTGTAAAATTCCATTTGTAAGCATATGTATTGCAATTGAGCACATCAAACTTTACAGAATGAAGTTATTGCAAAACCATCCAAAACAAGCTTCTTTCAGTCTGATATGCTCCCACACTATACTTTAGAGCACTCTCTGTAATAGGTGAAGAGTGTACAAGTATATTTGCAAGATAACATTACAATTCATCAATCTCTTGAAACCATGTCAGTTCTGACCTGAAACAACATGAAATGTTGTAAAATTCCATTTGTAAGCATATGTATTGCAATTGAGCACATCAAACTTTACAGAATGAAGATATTGCAAAACCATCCAAAACAAGCTTCTTTCAGTCTGATATGCTCCCACACTATACTTTATAGCACTCTCTGTCATAGGTGAAGAGTTTACATGTATATTTGCAAGATATTACAATTCATCAAACTCTTGAAACCAAGTCAGTTCTGACCTGAAACAACATGAAATGTTGTAAAATTCCATTTGTAAGCATATGTATTGCAATTGAGCACTTAAACTTTACAGAATGAAGTTATTGCAAAACCATCCAAAACAAGCTTCTTTCAGTCTGATATGCTCCCACACTATACTTTAGAGCACTCTCTGTCATAGGTGAAGAGTTTACATGTATATTTGCAAGATAACATTACAATTCATCAAACTCTTGAAACCAAGTCAGTTCTGACCTGAAACAACATGAAATGTTGTAAAATGCCATTTGTAAGCATATGTATTGCAATTGAGCACATCAAACTTTACAGAATGAAGTTATTCCAAAACCATCCAAAACAAGCTTCTTTCAGTCTGATATGCTCCCACACTATACTTTAGAGCACTCTCTGTCATAGGTGAAGAGTTTACATGTATATTTGCAAGATAACATTACAATTCATCAAACTCTTGAAACCAAGTCAGTTCTGACCTGAAACAACATGAAATGTTGTAAAATTCCATTTGTAAGCATATGTATTGCAATTGAGCACATCAAACTTTACAGAATGAAGTTATTGCAAAACCATCCAAAACAAGCTTCTTTCAGTCTGATATACTCCCACACTATACTTTAGAGCACTCTCTGTCATAGGTGAAGAGTTCACATGTATACTTGCAAGATAACATTACAATTCATCAAACTCTTGAAACCAAGTCAGTTCTGACCTGAAACAACATGAAATGTTGTAAAATTCAATATGTAAGCATATGTATTGCAATTGAGCACATCAAACTTTACAGAATGAAGATATTGCAAAACCATCCAAAACAAGCTTCATTCAGTCTGATATACTCCCACACTATACTTTAGAGCACTCTCTGTCATAGGTGAAGAGTTCACATGTATATTTGCAAGATAACATTACAATTCATCAAACTCTTGAAACCAAGTCAGTTCTGACCTGAAACAACATGAAATGTTGTAAAATTCCATTTGTAAGCATATGTATAGCAATTGAGCACATCAAACTTTACAGAATGAAGTTATTGCAAAACCATCCAAAACAAGCTTCTTTCAGTCTGATATGCTCCCACACTATACTTTAGAGCACTCTCTGTCATAGGTGAAGAGTTTACATGTATATTTGCAAGATAACATTACAATTCATCAAACTCTTGAAACCAAGTCAGTTCTGACCTGAAACAACATGAAATGTTGTAAAATTCCATTTGTAAGCATATGAATTGCAATTGAGCACATCAAACTTTACAGAATGAAGTTATTGCAAAACCATCCAAAACAAGCTTCTTTCAGTTTGATATGCTCCCACACTATACTTTAGAGCACTCTCTGTCATAGGTGAAGAGTTTACATGTATATTTGCAAGATAACATTACAATTCATCAAACTCTTGAAACCAAGTCAGTTCTGACCTGAAACAACATGAAATGTTGTAAATTGCCATTTGTAAGCATATGTATTGCAATTGAGCACATCAAACTTTACAGAATGAAGTTATTGCAAAACCATCCAAAACAAGCTTCTTTCAGTCTGATATGCTCCCATACTATACTTTAGAGTACTCTCTGTCATAGGTGAAGAGTTTACATGTATATTTGCAAGATAACATTACAATTCATCACACTCTTGAAACCAAGTCAGTTCTGACCTGAAACAACATGAAATGTTGTAAAATTCCATTTGTAAGCATATGTATAGCAAGTGAGCACATCAAACTTTACAGAATGAAGTTATTGCAAAACCATCCAAAACAAGCTTCATTCAGTCTGATATACTCCCACACTATACTTTAGAGCACTCTCTGTCATAGGTGAAGAGTTCACATGTATATTTGCAAGATAACATTACAATTCATCAAACTCTTGAAACCAAGTCAGTTCTGACCTGAAACAACATGAAATGTTGTAAAATTCCATTTGTAAGCATATGTATAGCAATTGAGCACATCAAACTTTACAGAATGAAGTTATTGCAAAACCATCCAAAACAAGCTTCTTTCAGTCTGATATGCTCCCACACTATACTTTAGAGCACTCTCTGTCATAGGTGAAGAGTTTACATGTATATTTGCAAGATAACATTACAATTCATCAAACTCTTGAAACCAAGTCAGTTCTGACCTGAAACAACATGAAATGTTGTAAAATTCCATTTGTAAGCATATGAATTGCAATTGAGCACATCAAACTTTACAGAATGAAGTTATTGCAAAACCATCCAAAACAAGCTTCTTTCAGTTTGATATGCTCCCACACTATACTTTAGAGCACTCTCTGTCATAGGTGAAGAGTTTACATGTATATTTGCAAGATAACATTACAATTCATCAAACTCTTGAAACCAAGTCAGTTCTGACCTGAAACAACATGAAATGTTGTAAAATGCCATTTGTAAGCATATGTATTGCAATTGAGCACATCAAACTTTACAGAATGAAGTTATTGCAAAACCATCCAAAACAAGCTTCTTTCAGTCTGATATGCTCCCACACTATACTTTAGAGTACTCTCTGTCATAGGTGAAGAGTTTACATGTATATTTGCAAGATAACATTACAATTCATCACACTCTTGAAACCAAGTCAGTTCTGACCTGAAACAACATGAAATGTTGTAAAATTCCATTTGTAAGCATATGTATAGCAAGTGAGCACATCAAACTTTACAGAATGAAGTTATTGCAAAACCATCCAAAACAAGCTTCATTCAGTCTGATATACTCCCACACTATACTTTAGAGCACTCTCTGTCATAGGTGAAGAGTTCACATGTATATTTGCAAGATAACATTACAATTCATCAAACTCTTGAAACCAAGTCAGTTCTGACCTGAAACAACATGAAATGTTGTAAAATTCCATTTGTAAGCATATGTATTGCAATTGAGCACATCAAACTTTACAGAATGAAGTTATTGCAAAACCATCCAAAACAAGCTTCTTTCAGTCTGATATGCTCCCACACTATACTTTAGAGCACTCTCTGTCATAGGTGAAGAGTGTACAAGTATATTTGCAAGATAACATTACAATTCATCAATCTCTTGAAACCATGTCAGTTCTGACCTGAAACAACATGAAATGTTGTAAAATTCCATTTGTAAGCATATGTATTGCAATTGAGCACATCAAACTTTACAGAATGAAGATATTGCAAAACCATCCAAAACAAGCTTCTTTCAGTCTGATATGCTCCCACACTATACTTTAGAGCACTCTCTGTCATAGGTGAAGAGTTTACATGTATATTTGCAAGATAACATTACAATTCATCAAACTCTTGAAACCAAGTCAGTTCTGACCTGAAACAACATGAAATGTTGTAAAATTCCATTTGTAAGCATATGTATTGCAATTGAGCACTTAAACTTTACAGAATGAAGTTATTGCAAAACCATCCAAAACAAGCCTCTTTCAGTCTGATATGCTCTCACACTATACTTTAGAGCACTCTCTGTCATAGGTGAAGAGTTTACATGTGTATTTGCAAGATAACATTACAATTCATCAAACTCTTGAAACCAAGTCAGTTCTGACCTAAAACAACATGAAATGTTGTAAAATTCCATTTGTAAGCATATGTATTGCAATTGAGCACATCAAACTTTACAGAATGAAGTTATTGCAAAACCATCCAAAACAAGCTTCTTTCAGTCTGATATGCTCCCACACTATACTTTAGAGCACTCTCTGTAATAGGTGAAGAGTGTACAAGTATATTTGCAAGATAACATTACAATTCATCAATCTCTTGAAACCATGTCAGTTCTGACCTGAAACAACATGAAATGTTGTAAAATTCCATTTGTAAGCATATGTATTGCAATTGAGCACATCAAACTTTACAGAATGAAGATATTGCAAAACCATCCAAAACAAGCTTCTTTCAGTCTGATATGCTCCCACACTATACTTTATAGCACTCTCTGTCATAGGTGAAGAGTTTACATGTATATTTGCAAGATAACATTACAATTCATCAAACTCTTGAAACCAAGTCAGTTCTGACCTGAAACAACATGAAATGTTGTAAAATTCCATTTGTAAGCATATGTATTGCAATTGAGCACTTAAACTTTACAGAATGAAGTTATTGCAAAACCATCCAAAACAAGCTTCTTTCAGTCTGATATGCTCCCACACTATACTTTAGAGCACTCTCTGTCATAGGTGAAGAGTTTACATGTATTGTTCATCAAACTCTTGAAACCAAGTCAGGTCTGACCTGAAACAACATGAAATGTTGTAAAATTCCATTTGTAAGCATATGTATAGCAAGTGAGCACATCAAACTTTACAGAATGAAGTTATTGCAAAACCATCCAAAACAAGCTTCTTTCAGTCTGATATGCTCCCACACTATACTTTAGAGTACTCTCTGTCATAGGTGAAAGGTTTACATGTATATTTGCAAGATAACATTACAATTCATCAAACTCTTGAAACCAAGTCAGTTCTGACCTGAAACAACATGAATGGTGTAAAATTCCATTTGTAAGCATATGTATTGCAATTGAGCACATCAAACTTTACAGAATGAAGTTATTGCAAAACCATCCAAAACAAGCTTCTTTCAGTCTGATATACTCCCACACTATACTTTAGAGCACTCTCTGTCATAGGTGAAGAGTTCACATGTATACTTGCAAGATAACATTACAATTCATCAAACTCTTGAAACCAAGTCAGTTCTGACCTGAAACAACATGAAATGTTGTAAAATTCAATATGTAAGCATATGTATTGCAATTGAGCACATCAAACTTTACAGAATGAAGATATTGCAAAACCATCCAAAACAAGCTTCTTTAAGTCTGATATGCTCCCACACTATACTTTAGAGCACTCTCTGTCATAGGTGAAGAGTGTACAAGTATATTTGCAAGATAACATTACAATTCATCAATCTCTTGAAACCATGTCAGTTCTGACCTGAAACAACATGAAATGTTGTAAAATTCCATTTGTAAGCATATGTATTGCAATTGAGCACATCAAACTTTACAGAATGAAGATATTGCAAAACCATCCAAAACAAGCTTCTTTCAGTCTGATATGCTCCCACACTATACTTTAGAGCACTCTCTGTCATAGGTGAAGAGTTTACATGTATATTTGCAAGATAACATTACAATTCATCAAACTCTTGAAACCAAGTCAGTTCTGACCTGAAACAACATGAAATGTTGTAAAATTCCATTTGTAAGCATATGTATTGCAATTGAGCACTTAAACTTTACAGAATGAAGTTATTGCAAAACCATCCAAAACAAGCCTCTTTCAGTCTGATATGCTCTCACACTATACTTTAGAGCACTCTCTGTCATAGGTGAAGAGTTTACATGTGTATTTGCAAGATAACATTACAATTCATCAAACTCTTGAAACCAAGTCAGTTCTGACCTAAAACAACATGAAATGTTGTAAAATTCCATTTGTAAGCATATGTATTGCAATTGAGCACATCAAACTTTACAGAATGAAGTTATTGCAAAACCATCCAAAACAAGCTTCTTTCAGTCTGATATGCTCCCACACTATACTTTAGAGCACTCTCTGTAATAGGTGAAGAGTGTACAAGTATATTTGCAAGATAACATTACAATTCATCAATCTCTTGAAACCATGTCAGTTCTGACCTGAAACAACATGAAATGTTGTAAAATTCCATTTGTAAGCATATGTATTGCAATTGAGCACATCAAACTTTACAGAATGAAGATATTGCAAAACCATCCAAAACAAGCTTCTTTCAGTCTGATATGCTCCCACACTATACTTTATAGCACTCTCTGTCATAGGTGAAGAGTTTACATGTATATTTGCAAGATAACATTACAATTCATCAAACTCTTGAAACCAAGTCAGTTCTGACCTGAAACAACATGAAATGTTGTAAAATTCCATTTGTAAGCATATGTATTGCAATTGAGCACTTAAACTTTACAGAATGAAGTTATTGCAAAACCATCCAAAACAAGCTTCTTTCAGTCTGATATGCTCCCACACTATACTTTAGAGCACTCTCTGTCATAGGTGAAGAGTTTACATGTATTGTTCATCAAACTCTTGAAACCAAGTCAGGTCTGACCTGAAACAACATGAAATGTTGTAAAATTCCATTTGTAAGCATATGTATAGCAAGTGAGCACATCAAACTTTACAGAATGAAGTTATTGCAAAACCATCCAAAACAAGCTTCTTTCAGTCTGATATGCTCCCACACTATACTTTAGAGTACTCTCTGTCATAGGTGAAAGGTTTACATGTATATTTGCAAGATAACATTACAATTCATCAAACTCTTGAAACCAAGTCAGTTCTGACCTGAAACAACATGAATGGTGTAAAATTCCATTTGTAAGCATATGTATTGCAATTGAGCACATCAAACTTTACAGAATGAAGTTATTGCAAAACCATCCAAAACAAGCTTCTTTCAGTCTGATATACTCCCACACTATACTTTAGAGCACTCTCTGTCATAGGTGAAGAGTTCACATGTATACTTGCAAGATAACATTACAATTCATCAAACTCTTGAAACCAAGTCAGTTCTGACCTGAAACAACATGAAATGTTGTAAAATTCAATATGTAAGCATATGTATTGCAATTGAGCACATCAAACTTTACAGAATGAAGATATTGCAAAACCATCCAAAACAAGCTTCTTTAAGTCTGATATGCTCCCACACTATACTTTAGAGCACTCTCTGTCATAGGTGAAGAGTTTACATGTATATTTGCAAGATAACATTACAATTCATCAAACTCTTGAAACCAAGTCAGTTCTGACCTGAAACAACATGAAATGTTGTAAAATTCAATATGTAAGCATATGTATTGCAATTGAGCACATCAAACTTTACAGAATGAAGATATTGCAAAACCATCCAAAACAAGCTTCATTCAGTCTGATATACTCCCATACTATACTTTAGAGCACTCTCTGTCATAGGTGAAGAGTTTACATGTATATTTGCAAGATAACATTACAATTCATCAAACTCTTGAAACCAAGTCAGTTCTGACCTGAAACAACATGAAATGTTGTAAAATGCCATTTGTAAGCATATGAATTGCAATTGAGCACATCAAACTTTACAGAATGAAGTTATTGCAAAACCATCCAAAACAAGCTTCTTTCAGTCTGATATGCTCCCACACTATACTTTAGAGCACTCTCTGTCATAGGTGAAGAGTTTACATGTATATTTGCAAGATAACATTACAATTCATCAAACTCTTGAAACCAAGTCAGTTCTGACCTGAAACAACATGAAATGTTGTAAAATGCCATTTGTAAGCATATGTATTGCAATTGAGCACATCAAACTTTACAGAATGAAGTTATTCCAAAACCATCCAAAACAAGCTTCTTTCAGTCTGATATGCTCCCACACTATACTTTAGAGCACTCTCTGTCATAGGTGAAGAGTTTACATGTATATTTGCAAGATAACATTACAATTCATCAAACTCTTGAAACCAAGTCAGTTCTGACCTGAAACAACATGAAATGTTGTAAAATTCCATTTGTAAGCATATGTATTGCAATTGAGCACATCAAACTTTACAGAATGAAGTTATTGCAAAACCATCCAAAACAAGCTTCTTTCAGTCTGATATACTCCCACACTATACTTTAGAGCACTCTCTGTCATAGGTGAAGAGTTCACATGTATACTTGCAAGATAACATTACAATTCATCAAACTCTTGAAACCAAGTCAGTTCTGACCTGAAACAACATGAAATGTTGTAAAATTCAATATGTAAGCATATGTATTGCAATTGAGCACATCAAACTTTACAGAATGAAGATATTGCAAAACCATCCAAAACAAGCTTCATTCAGTCTGATATACTCCCACACTATACTTTAGAGCACTCTCTGTCATAGGTGAAGAGTTCACATGTATATTTGCAAGATAACATTACAATTCATCAAACTCTTGAAACCAAGTCAGTTCTGACCTGAAACAACATGAAATGTTGTAAAATTCCATTTGTAAGCATATGTATAGCAATTGAGCACATCAAACTTTACAGAATGAAGTTATTGCAAAACCATCCAAAACAAGCTTCTTTCAGTCTGATATGCTCCCACACTATACTTTAGAGCACTCTCTGTCATAGGTGAAGAGTTTACATGTATATTTGCAAGATAACATTACAATTCATCAAACTCTTGAAACCAAGTCAGTTCTGACCTGAAACAACATGAAATGTTGTAAAATTCCATTTGTAAGCATATGAATTGCAATTGAGCACATCAAACTTTACAGAATGAAGTTATTGCAAAACCATCCAAAACAAGCTTCTTTCAGTTTGATATGCTCCCACACTATACTTTAGAGCACTCTCTGTCATAGGTGAAGAGTTTACATGTATATTTGCAAGATAACATTACAATTCATCAAACTCTTGAAACCAAGTCAGTTCTGACCTGAAACAACATGAAATGTTGTAAATTGCCATTTGTAAGCATATGTATTGCAATTGAGCACATCAAACTTTACAGAATGAAGTTATTGCAAAACCATCCAAAACAAGCTTCTTTCAGTCTGATATGCTCCCATACTATACTTTAGAGTACTCTCTGTCATAGGTGAAGAGTTTACATGTATATTTGCAAGATAACATTACATTTCATCACACTCTTGAAACCAAGTCAGTTCTGACCTGAAACAACATGAAATGTTGTAAAATTCCATTTGTAAGCATATGTATAGCAAGTGAGCACATCAAACTTTACAGAATGAAGTTATTGCAAAACCATCCAAAACAAGCTTCATTCAGTCTGATATACTCCCACACTATACTTTAGAGCACTCTCTGTCATAGGTGAAGAGTTCACATGTATATTTGCAAGATAACATTACAATTCATCAAACTCTTGAAACCAAGTCAGTTCTGACCTGAAACAACATGAAATGTTGTAAAATTCCATTTGTAAGCATATGTATTGCAATTGAGCACATCAAACTTTACAGAATGAAGTTATTGCAAAACCATCCAAAACAAGCTTCTTTCAGTCTGATATGCTCCCACACTATACTTTAGAGCACTCTCTGTCATAGGTGAAGAGTGTACAAGTATATTTGCAAGATAACATTACAATTCATCAATCTCTTGAAACCATGTCAGTTCTGACCTGAAACAACATGAAATGTTGTAAAATTCCATTTGTAAGCATATGTATTGCAATTGAGCACATCAAACTTTACAGAATGAAGATATTGCAAAACCATCCAAAACAAGCTTCTTTCAGTCTGATATGCTCCCACACTATACTTTAGAGCACTCTCTGTCATAGGTGAAGAGTTTACATGTATATTTGCAAGATAACATTACAATTCATCAAACTCTTGAAACCAAGTCAGTTCTGACCTGAAACAACATGAAATGTTGTAAAATTCCATTTGTAAGCATATGTATTGCAATTGAGCACTTAAACTTTACAGAATGAAGTTATTGCAAAACCATCCAAAACAAGCCTCTTTCAGTCTGATATGCTCTCACACTATACTTTAGAGCACTCTCTGTCATAGGTGAAGAGTTTACATGTGTATTTGCAAGATAACATTACAATTCATCAAACTCTTGAAACCAAGTCAGTTCTGACCTGAAACAACATGAAATGTTGTAAAATTCCATTTGTAAGCATATGTATTGCAATTGAGCACATCAAACTTTACAGAATGAAGTTATTGCAAAACCATCCAAAACAAGCTTCTTTCAGTCTGATATGCTCCCACACTATACTTTAGAGCACTCTCTGTAATAGGTGAAGAGTGTACAAGTATATTTGCAAGATAACATTACAATTCATCAATCTCTTGAAACCATGTCAGTTCTGACCTGAAACAACATGAAATGTTGTAAAATTCCATTTGTAAGCATATGTATTGCAATTGAGCACATCAAACTTTACAGAATGAAGATATTGCAAAACCATCCAAAACAAGCTTCTTTCAGTCTGATATGCTCCCACACTATACTTTATAGCACTCTCTGTCATAGGTGAAGAGTTTACATGTATATTTGCAAGATAACATTACAATTCATCAAACTCTTGAAACCAAGTCAGTTCTGACCTGAAACAACATGAAATGTTGTAAAATTCCATTTGTAAGCATATGTATTGCAATTGAGCACTTAAACTTTACAGAATGAAGTTATTGCAAAACCATCCAAAACAAGCTTCTTTCAGTCTGATATGCTCCCACACTATACTTTAGAGCACTCTCTGTCATAGGTGAAGAGTTTACATGTATTGTTCATCAAACTCTTGAAACCAAGTCAGGTCTGACCTGAAACAACATGAAATGTTGTAAAATTCCATTTGTAAGCATATGTATAGCAAGTGAGCACATCAAACTTTACAGAATGAAGTTATTGCAAAACCATCCAAAACAAGCTTCTTTCAGTCTGATATGCTCCCACACTATACTTTAGAGTACTCTCTGTCATAGGTGAAAGGTTTACATGTATATTTGCAAGATAACATTACAATTCATCAAACTCTTGAAACCAAGTCAGTTCTGACCTGAAACAACATGAATGGTGTAAAATTCCATTTGTAAGCATATGTATTGCAATTGAGCACATTAAACTTTACAGAATGAAGTTATTGCAAAACCATCCAAAACAAGCTTCTTTCAGTCTGATATACTCCCACACTATACTTTAGAGCACTCTCTGTCATAGGTGAAGAGTTCACATGTATACTTGCAAGATAACATTACAATTCATCAAACTCTTGAAACCAAGTCAGTTCTGACCTGAAACAACATGAAATGTTGTAAAATTCAATATGTAAGCATATGTATTGCAATTGAGCACATCAAACTTTACAGAATGAAGATATTGCAAAACCATCCAAAACAAGCTTCTTTAAGTCTGATATGCTCCCACACTATACTTTAGAGCACTCTCTGTCATAGGTGAAGAGTTTACATGTATATTTGCAAGATAACATTACAATTCATCAAACTCTTGAAACCAAGTCAGTTCTGACCTGAAACAACATGAAATGTTGTAAAATTCAATATGTAAGCATATGTATTGCAATTGAGCACATCAAACTTTACAGAATGAAGATATTGCAAAACCATCCAAAACAAGCTTCATTCAGTCTGATATACTCCCATACTATACTTTAGAGCACTCTCTGTCATAGGTGAAGAGTTTACATGTATATTTGCAAGATAACATTACAATTCATCAAACTCTTGAAACCAAGTCAGTTCTGACCTGAAACAACATGAAATGTTGTAAAATGCCATTTGTAAGCATATGAATTGCAATTGAGCACATCAAACTTTACAGAATGAAGTTATTGCAAAACCATCCAAAACAAGCTTCTTTCAGTCTGATATGCTCCCACACTATACTTTAGAGCACTCTCTGTCATAGGTGAAGAGTTTACATGTATATTTGCAAGATAACATTACAATTCATCAAACTCTTGAAACCAAGTCAGTTCTGACCTGAAACAACATGAAATGTTGTAAAATGCCATTTGTAAGCATATGTATTGCAATTGAGCACATCAAACTTTACAGAATGAAGTTATTCCAAAACCATCCAAAACAAGCTTCTTTCAGTCTGATATGCTCCCACACTATACTTTAGAGCACTCTCTGTCATAGGTGAAGAGTTTACATGTATATTTGCAAGATAACATTACAATTCATCAAACTCTTGAAACCAAGTCAGTTCTGACCTGAAACAACATGAAATGTTGTAAAATTCCATTTGTAAGCATATGTATTGCAATTGAGCACATCAAACTTTACAGAATGAAGTTATTGCAAAACCATCCAAAACAAGCTTCTTTCAGTCTGATATACTCCCACACTATACTTTAGAGCACTCTCTGTCATAGGTGAAGAGTTCACATGTATACTTGCAAGATAACATTACAATTCATCAAACTCTTGAAACCAAGTCAGTTCTGACCTGAAACAACATGAAATGTTGTAAAATTCAATATGTAAGCATATGTATTGCAATTGAGCACATCAAACTTTACAGAATGAAGATATTGCAAAACCATCCAAAACAAGCTTCATTCAGTCTGATATACTCCCACACTATACTTTAGAGCACTCTCTGTCATAGGTGAAGAGTTCACATGTATATTTGCAAGATAACATTACAATTCATCAAACTCTTGAAACCAAGTCAGTTCTGACCTGAAACAACATGAAATGTTGTAAAATTCCATTTGTAAGCATATGTATAGCAATTGAGCACATCAAACTTTACAGAATGAAGTTATTGCAAAACCATCCAAAACAAGCTTCTTTCAGTCTGATATGCTCCCACACTATACTTTAGAGCACTCTCTGTCATAGGTGAAGAGTTTACATGTATATTTGCAAGATAACATTACAATTCATCAAACTCTTGAAACCAAGTCAGTTCTGACCTGAAACAACATGAAATGTTGTAAAATTCCATTTGTAAGCATATGAATTGCAATTGAGCACATCAAACTTTACAGAATGAAGTTATTGCAAAACCATCCAAAACAAGCTTCTTTCAGTTTGATATGCTCCCACACTATACTTTAGAGCACTCTCTGTCATAGGTGAAGAGTTTACATGTATATTTGCAAGATAACATTACAATTCATCAAACTCTTGAAACCAAGTCAGTTCTGACCTGAAACAACATGAAATGTTGTAAATTGCCATTTGTAAGCATATGTATTGCAATTGAGCACATCAAACTTTACAGAATGAAGTTATTGCAAAACCATCCAAAACAAGCTTCTTTCAGTCTGATATGCTCCCATACTATACTTTAGAGTACTCTCTGTCATAGGTGAAGAGTTTACATGTATATTTGCAAGATAACATTACAATTCATCACACTCTTGAAACCAAGTCAGTTCTGACCTGAAACAACATGAAATGTTGTAAAATTCCATTTGTAAGCATATGTATAGCAAGTGAGCACATCAAACTTTACAGAATGAAGTTATTGCAAAACCATCCAAAACAAGCTTCTTTCAGTCTGATATGCTCCCACACTATACTTTAGAGCACTCTCTGTCATAGGTGAAGAGTTCACATGTATACTTGCAAGATAACATTACAATTCATCAAACTCTTGAAACCAAGTCAGTTCTGACCTGAAACAACATGAAATGTTGTAAAATTCAATATGTAAGCATATGTATTGCAATTGAGCACATCAAACTTTACAGAATGAAGATATTGCAAAACCATCCAAAACAAGCTTCATTCAGTCTGATATACTCCCACACTATACTTTAGAGCACTCTCTGTCATAGGTGAAGAGTTCACATGTATATTTGCAAGATAACATTACAATTCATCAAACTCTTGAAACCAAGTCAGTTCTGACCTGAAACAACATGAAATGTTGTAAAATTCCATTTGTAAGCATATGTATAGCAATTGAGCACATCAAACTTTACAGAATGAAGTTATTGCAAAACCATCCAAAACAAGCTTCTTTCAGTCTGATATGCTCCCACACTATACTTTAGAGCACTCTCTGTCATAGGTGAAGAGTTTACATGTATATTTGCAAGATAACATTACAATTCATCAAACTCTTGAAACCAAGTCAGTTCTGACCTGAAACAACATGAAATGTTGTAAAATTCCATTTGTAAGCATATGAATTGCAATTGAGCACATCAAACTTTACAGAATGAAGTTATTGCAAAACCATCCAAAACAAGCTTCTTTCAGTTTGATATGCTCCCACACTATACTTTAGAGCACTCTCTGTCATAGGTGAAGAGTTTACATGTATATTTGCAAGATAACATTACAATTCATCAAACTCTTGAAACCAAGTCAGTTCTGACCTGAAACAACATGAAATGTTGTAAATTGCCATTTGTAAGCATATGTATTGCAATTGAGCACATCAAACTTTACAGAATGAAGTTATTGCAAAACCATCCAAAACAAGCTTCTTTCAGTCTGATATGCTCCCATACTATACTTTAGAGTACTCTCTGTCATAGGTGAAGAGTTTACATGTATATTTGCAAGATAACATTACAATTCATCACACTCTTGAAACCAAGTCAGTTCTGACCTGAAACAACATGAAATGTTGTAAAATTCCATTTGTAAGCATATGTATAGCAAGTGAGCACATCAAACTTTACAGAATGAAGTTATTGCAAAACCATCCAAAACAAGCTTCATTCAGTCTGATATACTCCCACACTATACTTTAGAGCACTCTCTGTCATAGGTGAAGAGTTCACATGTATATTTGCAAGATAACATTACAATTCATCAAACTCTTGAAACCAAGTCAGTTCTGACCTGAAACAACATGAAATGTTGTAAAATTCCATTTGTAAGCATATGTATTGCAATTGAGCACATCAAACTTTACAGAATGAAGTTATTGCAAAACCATCCAAAACAAGCTTCTTTCAGTCTGATATGCTCCCACACTATACTTTAGAGCACTCTCTGTCATAGGTGAAGAGTTTACATGTATTGTTCATCAAACTCTTGAAACCAAGTCAGGTCTGACCTGAAACAACATGAAATGTTGTAAAATTCCATTTGTAAGCATATGTATTGCAATTGAGCACATCGAACTTTACAGAATGAAGTTATTGCAAAACCATCCAAAACAAGCTTCTTTCAGTCTGATATGCTCCCACACTATACTTTAGAGCACTCTCTGTCATAGGTGAAGAGTTTACAAGTATATTTGCAAGATAACATTACAATTCATCAAACTCTTGAAACCAAGTCAGTTCTGACCTGAAACAACATGAAATGTTGTAAAATTCCATTTGTAAGCATATGTATTGCAATTGAGCACATCAAACTTTACAGAATGAAGTTATTGCAAAACCATCCAAAACAAGCTTCTTTCAGTCTGATATGCTCCCACACTATACTTTAGAGCACTCTCTGTCATAGGTGAAGAGTTTACATGTATATTTGCAAGATAACATTACAATTCATCAAACTCTTGAAACCAAGTCAGTTCTGACCTGAAACAACATGACATGTTGTAAAATTCCATTTGAAAGCATATGTATTGCAATTGAGCACATCAAACTTTACAGAATGAAGTTATTGCAAAACCATCCAAAACAAGCTTCTTTCAGTCTGATATGCTCCCACACTATACTGTGGAGCACTCTCTGTCATAGGTGAAGAGTTTACATGTATTGTTCATCAAACTCTTGAAACCAAGTCAGTTCTGACCTGAAACAACATGAAATGTTGTAAAATTCCATTTGTAAGCATATGTATTGCAATTGAGCACATCAAACTTTACAGTATGAAGTTATTGCAAAACCATCCAAAACAAGCTTCTTTCAGTCTGATATGCTCCCACACTATACTTTAGAGCACTCTCTGTCATAGGTGAAGAGTTTACAAGTATATTTGCAAGATAACATTACAATTCATCAATCTCTTGAAACCAAGTCAGTTCTGACCTGAAACAACATGAAATGTTGTAAAATTCCATTTGTAAGCATATGTATTGCAATTGAGCACATCAAACTTTACAGAATGAATTTATTTATTGCAAAACCATCCAAAACAAGCTTCTTTCAGTCTGATATGCTCCCACACTATACTTTAGAGCACTCTCTGTCATAGGTGAAGAGTTTACATGTATATTTGCAAGATAACATTACAATTCATCAAACTCTTGAAACCAAGTCAGTTCTGACCTGAAACAACATGAAATGTTGTAAAATTCCATTTGTAAGCATATGTATTGCAATTGAGCACATCAAACTTTACAGAATGAAGTTATTGCAAAACCATCCAAAACAAGCTTCTTTCAGTCTGATATGCTCCCACACTATACTTTAGAGCACTCTCTGTCATAGGTGAAGAGTTTACATGTATATTTGCAAGATAACATTACAATTCATCAATCTCTTGAAACCAAGTCAGTTCTGACCTGAAACAACATGAAATGTTGAAAAATTCCATTTGTAAGCATATGTATTGCATTTGAGCACATCAAACTTCACAGAATGAAGATATTGCAAAACCATCCAAAACAAGCTTCTTTCAGTCTGATATGCTCCCACACTATACTTTACAGCACTCTCTGTCATAGGTGAAGAGTTTACATGTATTGTTCATCAAACTCTTGAAACCAAGTCAGTTCTGACCTGAAACAACATGAAAAGTTGTAAAATTTTATTTGTAACCATATGTTTTGCAATTGAGCACATCAAACTTTACAGAATGAAGTTATTGCAAAACCATCCAAAACAAGCTTCTATCAGTCTGAAATGCTCCCACACTATACTTTAGAGCACTCTCTGTCATAGGTGTAGAGTTTACATGTATATTTGCAAGATAACATTACAATTCATCAAACTCTTGAAACCAAGTCAGTTCTGACCTGAAACAACATGAAGTGTTGTATAATTCCATTTGTAAGCATATGTATTGCAATTGAGCACATCAAACTTTACAGAATGAAGTTATTGCAAAACCATCCAAAACAAGCTTCTATCAGTCTGATATGCTCCCACACTATACTTTAGAGCACTCTCTGTCATAGGTGAAGAGTTTACATGTATATTTGCAAGATAACATTACAATTCATCAAACTCTTGAAACCAAGTCAGTTCTGACCTGAAACAACATGAAGTGTTGTATAATTCCATTTGTAAGCATATGTATTGCAATTGAGCACATCAAACTTTACAGAATGAAGTTATTGCAAAACCATCCAAAACAAGCTTCTATCAGTCTGATATGCTCCCACACTATACTTTAGAGCACTCTCTGTCATAGGTGAAGAGTTTACATGTATATTTGCAAGATAACATTACAATTCATCAAACTCTTGAAACCAAGTCAGTTCTGACCTGAAACAACATGAAAAGTTGTAAAATTTTATTTGTAAGCATATGTATTGCAATTGAGCACATCAAACTTTACAGAATGAAGTTATTGCAAAACCATCCAAAACAAGCTTCTTTCAGTCTGATATGCTCCCACACTATACTTTAGAGCACTCTCTGTCATAGGTGAAGAGTTTACATGTATATTTGCAAGATAACATTACAATTCATCAAACTCTTGAAACCAAGTCAGTTCTGACCTGAAACAACAAGAAATGTTGTAAAATTCCATTTGTAAGCATATGTATTGCAATTGAGCACATCAAACTTTACAGAATGAAGTTATTGCAAAACCATCCAAAACAAGCTTCTTTCAGTCTGATATGCTCCCACACTATACTTTAGAGCACTCTCTGTCATAGGTGAAGAGTTTACATTTATAATTGAAAGAAAACATTAGAATTCATCAAACTCTTGAAACCAAGTCAGTTCTGACCTGAAACAACATGAAATGTTGAAAAATTCCATTTGTAAGCATATGTATTGCAATTGAGCACATCAAACTTCACAGAATGAAGTTATTGCAAAACCATCCAAAACAAGCTTCTTTCAGTCTGATATGCTCCCACACTATACTTTAGAGCACTCTCTGTCATAGATGAAGAGTTTACATTTATAATTGAAAGAAAACATTACAATTCATCAAACTCTTGAAACCAAGTCAGTTCTGACCTGAAACAACATGAAGTGTTGTATAATTCCATTTGTAAGCATATGTATTGCAATTGAGCACATCAAACTTTACAGAATGAAGTTATTGCAAAACCATCCAAAACAAGCTTCTATCAGTCTGATATGCTCCCACACTATACTTTAGAGCACTCTCTGTCATAGGTGAAGAGTTTACATGTATATTTGCAAGATAACATTACAATTCATCAAACTCTTGAAACCAAGTCAGTTCTGACCTGAAACAACATGAAATGTTGTAAAATTCCATTTGTAAGCATATGTATTGCAATTGAGCACATCAAACTTTACAGAATGAAGTTATTGCAAAACCATCCAAAACAAGCTTCTATCAGTCTGATATGCTCCCACACTATACTTTAGAGCACTCTCTGTCATAGGTGAAGAGTTTACATGTATATTTGCAAGATAACATTACAATTCATCAAACTCTTGAAACCAAGTCAGTTCTGACCTGAAACAACATGAAATGTTGTAAAATTCCATTTGTAAGCATATGTATTGCAATTGAGCACATCAAACTTTACAGAATGAAGTTATTGCAAAACCATCCAAAACAAGCTTCTATCAGTCTGATATACTCCCACACTATACTTTAGAGCACTCTCTGTCATAGGTGAAGAGTTTACATGTATATTTGCAAGATAACATTACAATTCATCAAACTCTTGAAACCAAGTCAGTTCTGACCTGAAACAACATGAAAAGTTGTAAAATTTTATTTGTAAGCATATGTATTGCAATTGAGCACATCAAACTTTACAGAATGAAGATATTGCAAAACCATCCAAAACAAGCTTCATTCAGTCTGATATACTCCCACACTATACTTTAGAGCACTCTCTGTCATAGGAGAAGAGTTCACATGTATATTTGCAAGATAACATTACAATTCATCAAACTCTTGAAACCAAGTCAGTTCTGACCTGAAACAACATGAAATGTTGTAAAATTCCATTTGTAAGCATATGTATTGCAATTGAGCACATCAAACTTTACAGAATGAATTTATTTATTGCAAAACCATCCAAAACAAGCTTCTTTCAGTCTGATATGCTCCCACACTGTACTTTAGAGCACTCTCTGTCATAGGTGAAGAGTTTACATGTATATTTGCAAGATAACATTACAATTCATCAAACTCTTGAAACCAAGTCAGTTCTGACCTGAAACAACATGAAATGTTGTAAAATTCCATTTGAAAGCATATGTATTGCAATTGAGCACATCAAACTTTACAGAATGAAATTATTGCAAAACCATCCAAAACAAGCTTCTTTCAGTCTGATATGCTCCCACACTATACTTTAGAGCACTCTCTGTCATAGGTGAAGAGTTTACATGTATATTTGCAAGATAACATTACAATTCATCAAACTCTTGAAACCAAGTCAGTTCTGACCTGAAACAACATGAAATGTTGTAAAATTCCATTTGTAAGCATATGTATTGCAATTGAGCACATCAAACTTTACAGAATGAAGTTATTGCAAAACCATCCAAAACAAGCTTCTTTCAGTCTGATATGCTCCCACACTATACTTTAGAGTACTCTCTGTCATAGGTGAAGAGTTTACATGTATATTTGCAAGATAACATTACAATTCATCAAACTCTTGAAACCAAGTCAGTTCTGACCTGAAACAACATGAAATGTTGTAAAATTCCATTTGTATACATTTGTATTGCAATTGAGCACATCAAACTTTACAGAATGAAGTTATTGCAAAACCATCCAAAACAAGCTTCTTTCAGTCTGATATGCTCCCACACTATACTTTAGAGCACTCTCTGTCATAGGTGAAGAGTTTACATGTATATTTGCAAGATAACATTACAATTCATCAAACTCTTGAAACCAAGTCAGTTCTGACCTGAAACAACATGAAATGTTGTAAAATTCCATTTGTAAGCATATGTATTGCAATTGAGCACATCAAACTTTACAGAATGAAGTTATTGCAAAACCATCCAAAACAAGCTTCTTTCAGTCTGATATACTCCCACACTATACTTTAGAGCACTCTCTGTCATAGGTGAAGAGTTCACATGTATATTTGCAAGATAACATTACAATTCATCAAACTCTTGAAACCAAGTCAGTTCTGACCTGAAACAACATGAAATGTTGTAAAATTCCATTTGTAAGCATATGTATTGCAATTGAGCACATCAAACTTTACAGAATGAAGTTATTGCAAAACCATCCAAAACAAGCTTCTTTCAGTCTGATATGCTCCCACACTATACTTTAGAGTACTCTCTGTCATAGGTGAAGAGTTTACATGTATATTTGCAAGATAACATTACAATTCATCAAACTCTTGAAACCAAGTCAGTTCTGACCTGAAACAACATGAAATGTTGTAAAATTCAATATGTAAGCATATGTATTGCAATTGAGCACATCAAACTTTACAGAATGAAGATATTGCAAAACCATCCAAAACAAGCTTCATTCAGTCTGATATACTACCACACTATACTTTAGAGCACTCTCTGTCATAGGTGAAGAGTTCACATGTATATTTGCAAGATAACATTACAATTCATCAAACTCTTGAAACCAAGTCAGTTCTGACCTGAAACAACATGAAATGTTGTAAAATTCCATTTGTAAGCATATTTATAGCAATTGAGCACATCAAACTTTACAGAATGAAGTTATTGCAAAACCATCCAAAACAAGCTTCTTTCAGTCTGATATGCTCCCACACTATACTTTAGAGCACTCTCTGTCATAGGTGAAGAGTTTACATGTATATTTGCAAGATAACATTACAATTCATCAAACTCTTGAAACCAAGTCAGTTCTGACCTGAAACAACATGAAATGTTGTAAAATTCCATTTGTAAGCATATGTATTTCAATTGAGCACATCAAACTTTACAGAATGAAGTTATTGCAAAACCATCCAAAACAAGCTTCTTTCAGTCTGATATACTCCCACACTATACTTTAGAGCACTCTCTGTCATAGGTGAAGAGTTCACATGTATATTTGCAAGATAACATTACAATTCATCAAACTCTTTTGAAACCAAGTCAGTTCTGACCTGAAACAACATGAAATGTTGTAAAATTCCATTTGTAAGCATATGTATTGCAATTGAGCACATCAAACTTTACAGAATGAAGTTATTGCAAAACCATCCAAAACAAGCTTCTTTCAGTCTGATATGCTCCCACACTATACTTTAGAGTACTCTCTGTCATAGGTGAAGAGTTTACATGTATATTTGCAAGATAACATTACAATTCATCAAACTCTTGAAACCAAGTCAGTTCTGACCTGAAACAACATGAAATGTTGTAAAATTCAATATGTAAGCATATGTATTGCAATTGAGCACATCAAACTTTACAGAATGAAGATATTGCAAAACCATCCAAAACAAGCTTCATTCAGTCTGATATACTACCACACTATACTTTAGAGCACTCTCTGTCATAGGTGAAGAGTTCACATGTATATTTGCAAGATAACATTACAATTCATCAAACTCTTGAAACCAAGTCAGTTCTGACCTGAAACAACATGAAATGTTGTAAAATTCCATTTGTAAGCATATTTATAGCAATTGAGCACATCAAACTTTACAGAATGAAGTTATTGCAAAACCATCCAAAACAAGCTTCTTTCAGTCTGATATGCTCCCACACTATACTTTAGAGCACTCTCTGTCATAGGTGAAGAGTTTACATGTATATTTGCAAGATAACATTACAATTCATCAAACTCTTGAAACCAAGTCAGTTCTGACCTGAAACAACATGAAATGTTGTAAAATTCCATTTGTAAGCATATGAATTGCAATTGAGCACATCAAACTTTACAGAATGAAGTTATTGCAAAACCATCCAAAACAAGCTTCTATCAGTCTGATATACTCCCACACTATACTTTAGAGCACTCTCTGTCATAGGTGAAGAGTTTACATGTATATTTGCAAGATAACATTACAATTCATCAAACTCTTGAAACCAAGTCAGTTCTGACCTGAAACAACATGAAAAGTTGTAAAATTTTATTTGTAAGCATATGTATTGCAATTGAGCACATCAAACTTTACAGAATGAAGATATTGCAAAACCATCCAAAACAAGCTTCATTCAGTCTGATATACTCCCACACTATACTTTAGAGCACTCTCTGTCATAGGAGAAGAGTTCACATGTATATTTGCAAGATAACATTACAATTCATCAAACTCTTGAAACCAAGTCAGTTCTGACCTGAAACAACATGAAATGTTGTAAAATTCCATTTGTAAGCATATGTATTGCAATTGAGCACATCAAACTTTACAGAATGAAGTTATTGCAAAACCATCCAAAACAAGCTTCTTTCAGTCTGATATGCTCCCACACTATACTTTAGAGCACTCTCTGTCATAGGTGAAGAGTTTACATGTATATTTGCAAGATAACATTACAATTCATCAATCTCTTGAAACCAAGTCAGTTCTGACCTGAAACAACATGAAATGTTGAAAAATTCCATTTGTAAGCATATGTATTGCATTTGAGCACATCAAACTTCACAGAATGAAGATATTGCAAAACCATCCAAAACAAGCTTCTTTCAGTCTGATATGCTCCCACACTATACTTTACAGCACTCTCTGTCATAGGTGAAGAGTTTACATGTATTGTTCATCAAACTCTTGAAACCAAGTCAGTTCTGACCTGAAACAACATGAAAAGTTGTAAAATTTTATTTGTAACCATATGTTTTGCAATTGAGCACATCAAACTTTACAGAATGAAGTTATTGCAAAACCATCCAAAACAAGCTTCTATCAGTCTGAAATGCTCCCACACTATAATTTAGAGCACTCTCTGTCATAGGTGTAGAGTTTACATGTATATTTGCAAGATAACATTACAATTCATCAAACTCTTGAAACCAAGTCAGTTCTGACCTGAAACAACATGAAGTGTTGTATAATTCCATTTGTAAGCATATGTATTGCAATTGAGCACATCAAACTTTACAGAATGAAGTTATTGCAAAACCATCCAAAACAAGCTTCTATCAGTCTGATATGCTCCCACACTATACTTTAGAGCACTCTCTGTCATAGGTGAAGAGTTTACATGTATATTTGCAAGATAACATTACAATTCATCAAACTCTTGAAACCAAGTCAGTTCTGACCTGAAACAACATGAAGTGTTGTATAATTCCATTTGTAAGCATATGTATTGCAATTGAGCACATCAAACTTTACAGAATGAAGTTATTGCAAAACCATCCAAAACAAGCTTCTATCAGTCTGATATGCTCCCACACTATACTTTAGAGCACTCTCTGTCATAGGTGAAGAGTTTACATGTATATTTGCAAGATAACATTACAATTCATCAAACTCTTGAAACCAAGTCAGTTCTGACCTGAAACAACATGAAAAGTTGTAAAATTTTATTTGTAAGCATATGTATTGCAATTGAGCACATCAAACTTTACAGAATGAAGTTATTGCAAAACCATCCAAAACAAGCTTCTTTCAGTCTGATATGCTCCCACACTATACTTTAGAGCACTCTCTGTCATAGGTGAAGAGTTTACATGTATATTTGCAAGATAACATTACAATTCATCAAACTCTTGAAACCAAGTCAGTTCTGACCTGAAACAACAAGAAATGTTGTAAAATTCCATTTGTAAGCATATGTATTGCAATTGAGCACATCAAACTTTACAGAATGAAGTTATTGCAAAACCATCCAAAACAAGCTTCTTTCAGTCTGATATACTCCCACACTATACTTTAGAGCACTCTCTGTCATAGGTGAAGAGTTCACATGTATACTTGCAAGATAACATTACAATTCATCAAACTCTTGAAACCAAGTCAGTTCTGACCTGAAACAACATGAAATGTTGTAAAATTCAATATGTAAGCATATGTATTGCAATTGAGCACATCAAACTTTACAGAATGAAGATATTGCAAAACCATCCAAAACAAGCTTCTTTAAGTCTGATATGCTCCCACACTATACTTTAGAGCACTCTCTGTCATAGGTGAAGAGTTTACATGTATATTTGCAAGATAACATTACAATTCATCAAACTCTTGAAACCAAGTCAGTTCTGACCTGAAACAACATGAAATGTTGTAAAATTCCATTTGTAAGCATATGTATTGCAATTGAGCACATCAAACTTTACAGAATGAAGTTATTGCAAAACCATCCAAAACAAGCTTCTATCAGTCTGATATGCTCCCACACTATACTTTAGAGCACTCTCTGTCATAGGTGAAGAGTTTACATGTATATTTGCAAGATAACATTACAATTCATCAAACTCTTGAAACCAAGTCAGTTCTGACCTGAAACAACATGAAATGTTGTAAAATGCCATTTGTAAGCATATGAAATGCAATTGAGCACATCAAACTTTACAGAATGAAGTTATTGCAAAACCATCCAAAACAAGCTTCTTTCAGTCTGATATGCTCCCACACTATACTTTAGAGCACTCTCTGTCATAGGTGAAGAGTTTACATGTATATTTGCAAGATAACATTACAATTCATCAAACTCTTGAAACCAAGTCAGTTCTGACCTGAAACAACATGAAATGTTGTAAAATGCCATTTGTAAGCATATGTATTGCAATTGAGCACATCAAACTTTACAGAATGAAGTTATTGCAAAACCATCCAAAACAAGCTTCTTTCAGTCTGATATGCTCCCACACTATACTTTAGAGCACTCTCTGTCATAGGTGAAGAGTTCACATGTATACTTGCAAGATAACATTACAATTCATCAAACTCTTGAAACCAAGTCAGTTCTGACCTGAAACAACATGAAATGTTGTAAAATTCAATATGTAAGCATATGTATTGCAATTGAGCACATCAAACTTTACAGAATGAAGATATTGCAAAACCATCCAAAACAAGCTTCATTCAGTCTGATATACTCCCACACTATACTTTAGAGCACTCTCTGTCATAGGTGAAGAGTTCACATGTATATTTGCAAGATAACATTACAATTCATCAAACTCTTGAAACCAAGTCAGTTCTGACCTGAAACAACATGAAATGTTGTAAAATTCCATTTGTAAGCATATGTATAGCAATTGAGCACATCAAACTTTACAGAATGAAGTTATTGCAAAACCATCCAAAACAAGCTTCTTTCAGTCTGATATGCTCCCACACTATACTTTAGAGCACTCTCTGTCATAGGTGAAGAGTTTACATGTATATTTGCAAGATAACATTACAATTCATCAAACTCTTGAAACCAAGTCAGTTCTGACCTGAAACAACATGAAATGTTGTAAAATTCCATTTGTAAGCATATGAATTGCAATTGAGCACATCAAACTTTACAGAATGAAGTTATTGCAAAACCATCCAAAACAAGCTTCTTTCAGTTTGATATGCTCCCACACTATACTTTAGAGCACTCTCTGTCATAGGTGAAGAGTTTACATGTATATTTGCAAGATAACATTACAATTCATCAAACTCTTGAAACCAAGTCAGTTCTGACCTGAAACAACATGAAATGTTGTAAATTGCCATTTGTAAGCATATGTATTGCAATTGAGCACATCAAACTTTACAGAATGAAGTTATTGCAAAACCATCCAAAACAAGCTTCTTTCAGTCTGATATGCTCCCATACTATACTTTAGAGTACTCTCTGTCATAGGTGAAGAGTTTACATGTATATTTGCAAGATAACATTACAATTCATCACACTCTTGAAACCAAGTCAGTTCTGACCTGAAACAACATGAAATGTTGTAAAATTCCATTTGTAAGCATATGTATAGCAAGTGAGCACATCAAACTTTACAGAATGAAGTTATTGCAAAACCATCCAAAACAAGCTTCATTCAGTCTGATATACTCCCACACTATACTTTAGAGCACTCTCTGTCATAGGTGAAGAGTTCACATGTATATTTGCAAGATAACATTACAATTCATCAAACTCTTGAAACCAAGTCAGTTCTGACCTGAAACAACATGAAATGTTGTAAAATTCCATTTGTAAGCATATGTATTGCAATTGAGCACATCAAACTTTACAGAATGAAGTTATTGCAAAACCATCCAAAACAAGCTTCTTTCAGTCTGATATGCTCCCACACTATACTTTAGAGCACTCTCTGTCATAGGTGAAGATTGTACAAGTATATTTGCAAGATAACATTACAATTCATCAATCTCTTGAAACCATGTCAGTTCTGACCTGAAACAACATGAAATGTTGTAAAATTCCATTTGCAAAGCATATGTATTGCAATTGAGCACATCAAACTTTACAGAATGAAGATATTGCAAAACCATCCAAAACAAGCTTCTTTCAGTCTGATATGCTCCCACACTATACTTTAGAGCACTCTCTGTCATAGGTGAAGAGTTTACATGTATATTTGCAAGATAACATTACAATTCATCAAACTCTTGAAACCAAGTCAGTTCTGACCTGAAACAACATGAAATGTTGTAAAATTCCATTTGTAAGCATATGTATTGCAATTGAGCACTTAAACTTTACAGAATGAAGTTATTGCAAAACCATCCAAAACAAGCCTCTTTCAGTCTGATATGCTCCCACACTATACCTTAGAGCACTCTCTGTCATAGGTGAAGAGTTTACATGTGTATTTGCAAGATAACATTACAATTCATCAAACTCTTGAAACCAAGTCAGTTCTGACCTGAAACAACATGAAATGTTGTAAAATTCAATATGTAAGCATATGTATTGCAATTGAGCACATCAAACTTTACAGAATGAAGATATTGCAAAACCATCCAAAACAAGCTTCTTTAAGTCTGATATGCTCCCACACTATACTTTAGAGCACTCTCTGTCATAGGTGAAGAGTTTACATGTATATTTGCAAGATAACATTACAATTCATCAAACTCTTGAAACCAAGTCAGTTCTGACCTGAAACAACATGAAATGTTGTAAAATTCCATTTGTAAGCATATGTATTGCAATTGAGCACATCAAACTTTACAGAATGAAGTTATTGCAAAACCATCCAAAACAAGCTTCTATCAGTCTGATATGCTCCCACACTATACTTTAGAGCACTCTCTGTCATAGGTGAAGAGTTTACATGTATATTTGCAAGATAACATTACAATTCATCAAACTCTTGAAACCAAGTCAGTTCTGACCTGAAACAACATGAAATGTTGTAAAATGCCATTTGTAAGCATATGAAATGCAATTGAGCACATCAAACTTTACAGAATGAAGTTATTGCAAAACCATCCAAAACAAGCTTCTTTCAGTCTGATATGCTCCCACACTATACTTTAGAGCACTCTCTGTCATAGGTGAAGAGTTTACATGTATATTTGCAAGATAACATTACAATTCATCAAACTCTTGAAACCAAGTCAGTTCTGACCTGAAACAACATGAAGTGTTGTATAATTCCATTTGTAAGCATATGTATTGCAATTGAGCACATCAAACTTTACAGAATGAAGTTATTGCAAAACCATCCAAAACAAGCTTCTATCAGTCTGATATGCTCCCACACTATACTTTAGAGCACTCTCTGTCATAGGTGAAGAGTTTACATGTATATTTGCAAGATAACATTACAATTCATCAAACTCTTGAAACCAAGTCAGTTCTGACCTGAAACAACATGAAAAGTTGTAAAATTTTATTTGTAAGCATATGTATTGCAATTGAGCACATCAAACTTTACAGAATGAAGTTATTGCAAAACCATCCAAAACAAGCTTCTTTCAGTCTGATATGCTCCCACACTATACTTTAGAGCACTCTCTGTCATAGGTGAAGAGTTTACATGTATATTTGCAAGATAACATTACAATTCATCAAACTCTTGAAACCAAGTCAGTTCTGACCTGAAACAACAAGAAATGTTGTAAAATTCCATTTGTAAGCATATGTATTGCAATTGAGCACATCAAACTTTACAGAATGAAGTTATTGCAAAACCATCCAAAACAAGCTTCTTTCAGTCTGATATACTCCCACACTATACTTTAGAGCACTCTCTGTCATAGGTGAAGAGTTCACATGTATACTTGCAAGATAACATTACAATTCATCAAACTCTTGAAACCAAGTCAGTTCTGACCTGAAACAACATGAAATGTTGTAAAATTCAATATGTAAGCATATGTATTGCAATTGAGCACATCAAACTTTACAGAATGAAGATATTGCAAAACCATCCAAAACAAGCTTCTTTAAGTCTGATATGCTCCCACACTATACTTTAGAGCACTCTCTGTCATAGGTGAAGAGTTTACATGTATATTTGCAAGATAACATTACAATTCATCAAACTCTTGAAACCAAGTCAGTTCTGACCTGAAACAACATGAAATGTTGTAAAATTCCATTTGTAAGCATATGTATTGCAATTGAGCACATCAAACTTTACAGAATGAAGTTATTGCAAAACCATCCAAAACAAGCTTCTATCAGTCTGATATGCTCCCACACTATACTTTAGAGCACTCTCTGTCATAGGTGAAGAGTTTACATGTATATTTGCAAGATAACATTACAATTCATCAAACTCTTGAAACCAAGTCAGTTCTGACCTGAAACAACATGAAATGTTGTAAAATGCCATTTGTAAGCATATGAAATGCAATTGAGCACATCAAACTTTACAGAATGAAGTTATTGCAAAACCATCCAAAACAAGCTTCTTTCAGTCTGATATGCTCCCACACTATACTTTAGAGCACTCTCTGTCATAGGTGAAGAGTTTACATGTATATTTGCAAGATAACATTACAATTCATCAAACTCTTGAAACCAAGTCAGTTCTGACCTGAAACAACATGAAATGTTGTAAAATGCCATTTGTAAGCATATGTATTGCAATTGAGCACATCAAACTTTACAGAATGAAGTTATTGCAAAACCATCCAAAACAAGCTTCTTTCAGTCTGATATGCTCCCACACTATACTTTAGAGCACTCTCTGTCATAGGTGAAGAGTTCACATGTATACTTGCAAGATAACATTACAATTCATCAAACTCTTGAAACCAAGTCAGTTCTGACCTGAAACAACATGAAATGTTGTAAAATTCAATATGTAAGCATATGTATTGCAATTGAGCACATCAAACTTTACAGAATGAAGATATTGCAAAACCATCCAAAACAAGCTTCATTCAGTCTGATATACTCCCACACTATACTTTAGAGCACTCTCTGTCATAGGTGAAGAGTTCACATGTATATTTGCAAGATAACATTACAATTCATCAAACTCTTGAAACCAAGTCAGTTCTGACCTGAAACAACATGAAATGTTGTAAAATTCCATTTGTAAGCATATGTATAGCAATTGAGCACATCAAACTTTACAGAATGAAGTTATTGCAAAACCATCCAAAACAAGCTTCTTTCAGTCTGATATGCTCCCACACTATACTTTAGAGCACTCTCTGTCATAGGTGAAGAGTTTACATGTATATTTGCAAGATAACATTACAATTCATCAAACTCTTGAAACCAAGTCAGTTCTGACCTGAAACAACATGAAATGTTGTAAAATTCCATTTGTAAGCATATGAATTGCAATTGAGCACATCAAACTTTACAGAATGAAGTTATTGCAAAACCATCCAAAACAAGCTTCTTTCAGTTTGATATGCTCCCACACTATACTTTAGAGCACTCTCTGTCATAGGTGAAGAGTTTACATGTATATTTGCAAGATAACATTACAATTCATCAAACTCTTGAAACCAAGTCAGTTCTGACCTGAAACAACATGAAATGTTGTAAATTGCCATTTGTAAGCATATGTATTGCAATTGAGCACATCAAACTTTACAGAATGAAGTTATTGCAAAACCATCCAAAACAAGCTTCTTTCAGTCTGATATGCTCCCATACTATACTTTAGAGTACTCTCTGTCATAGGTGAAGAGTTTACATGTATATTTGCAAGATAACATTACAATTCATCACACTCTTGAAACCAAGTCAGTTCTGACCTGAAACAACATGAAATGTTGTAAAATTCCATTTGTAAGCATATGTATAGCAAGTGAGCACATCAAACTTTACAGAATGAAGTTATTGCAAAACCATCCAAAACAAGCTTCATTCAGTCTGATATACTCCCACACTATACTTTAGAGCACTCTCTGTCATAGGTGAAGAGTTCACATGTATATTTGCAAGATAACATTACAATTCATCAAACTCTTGAAACCAAGTCAGTTCTGACCTGAAACAACATGAAATGTTGTAAAATTCCATTTGTAAGCATATGTATTGCAATTGAGCACATCAAACTTTACAGAATGAAGTTATTGCAAAACCATCCAAAACAAGCTTCTTTCAGTCTGATATGCTCCCACACTATACTTTAGAGCACTCTCTGTCATAGGTGAAGATTGTACAAGTATATTTGCAAGATAACATTACAATTCATCAATCTCTTGAAACCATGTCAGTTCTGACCTGAAACAACATGAAATGTTGTAAAATTCCATTTGCAAAGCATATGTATTGCAATTGAGCACATCAAACTTTACAGAATGAAGATATTGCAAAACCATCCAAAACAAGCTTCTTTCAGTCTGATATGCTCCCACACTATACTTTAGAGCACTCTCTGTCATAGGTGAAGAGTTTACATGTATATTTGCAAGATAACATTACAATTCATCAAACTCTTGAAACCAAGTCAGTTCTGACCTGAAACAACATGAAATGTTGTAAAATTCCATTTGTAAGCATATGTATTGCAATTGAGCACTTAAACTTTACAGAATGAAGTTATTGCAAAACCATCCAAAACAAGCCTCTTTCAGTCTGATATGCTCCCACACTATACCTTAGAGCACTCTCTGTCATAGGTGAAGAGTTTACATGTGTATTTGCAAGATAACATTACAATTCATCAAACTCTTGAAACCAAGTCAGTTCTGACCTGAAACAACATGAAATGTTGTAAAATTCAATATGTAAGCATATGTATTGCAATTGAGCACATCAAACTTTACAGAATGAAGATATTGCAAAACCATCCAAAACAAGCTTCTTTAAGTCTGATATGCTCCCACACTATACTTTAGAGCACTCTCTGTCATAGGTGAAGAGTTTACATGTATATTTGCAAGATAACATTACAATTCATCAAACTCTTGAAACCAAGTCAGTTCTGACCTGAAACAACATGAAATGTTGTAAAATTCCATTTGTAAGCATATGTATTGCAATTGAGCACATCAAACTTTACAGAATGAAGTTATTGCAAAACCATCCAAAACAAGCTTCTATCAGTCTGATATGCTCCCACACTATACTTTAGAGCACTCTCTGTCATAGGTGAAGAGTTTACATGTATATTTGCAAGATAACATTACAATTCATCAAACTCTTGAAACCAAGTCAGTTCTGACCTGAAACAACATGAAATGTTGTAAAATGCCATTTGTAAGCATATGAAATGCAATTGAGCACATCAAACTTTACAGAATGAAGTTATTGCAAAACCATCCAAAACAAGCTTCTTTCAGTCTGATATGCTCCCACACTATACTTTAGAGCACTCTCTGTCATAGGTGAAGAGTTTACATGTATATTTGCAAGATAACATTACAATTCATCAAACTCTTGAAACCAAGTCAGTTCTGACCTGAAACAACATGAAATGTTGTAAAATGCCATTTGTAAGCATATGTATTGCAATTGAGCACATCAAACTTTACAGAATGAAGTTATTGCAAAACCATCCAAAACAAGCTTCTTTCAGTCTGATATGCTCCCACACTATACTTTAGAGCACTCTCTGTCATAGGTGAAGAGTTCACATGTATACTTGCAAGATAACATTACAATTCATCAAACTCTTGAAACCAAGTCAGTTCTGACCTGAAACAACATGAAATGTTGTAAAATTCAATATGTAAGCATATGTATTGCAATTGAGCACATCAAACTTTACAGAATGAAGATATTGCAAAACCATCCAAAACAAGCTTCATTCAGTCTGATATACTCCCACACTATACTTTAGAGCACTCTCTGTCATAGGTGAAGAGTTCACATGTATATTTGCAAGATAACATTACAATTCATCAAACTCTTGAAACCAAGTCAGTTCTGACCTGAAACAACATGAAATGTTGTAAAATTCCATTTGTAAGCATATGTATAGCAATTGAGCACATCAAACTTTACAGAATGAAGTTATTGCAAAACCATCCAAAACAAGCTTCTTTCAGTCTGATATGCTCCCACACTATACTTTAGAGCACTCTCTGTCATAGGTGAAGAGTTTACATGTATATTTGCAAGATAACATTACAATTCATCAAACTCTTGAAACCAAGTCAGTTCTGACCTGAAACAACATGAAATGTTGTAAAATTCCATTTGTAAGCATATGAATTGCAATTGAGCACATCAAACTTTACAGAATGAAGTTATTGCAAAACCATCCAAAACAAGCTTCTTTCAGTTTGATATGCTCCCACACTATACTTTAGAGCACTCTCTGTCATAGGTGAAGAGTTTACATGTATATTTGCAAGATAACATTACAATTCATCAAACTCTTGAAACCAAGTCAGTTCTGACCTGAAACAACATGAAATGTTGTAAATTGCCATTTGTAAGCATATGTATTGCAATTGAGCACATCAAACTTTACAGAATGAAGTTATTGCAAAACCATCCAAAACAAGCTTCTTTCAGTCTGATATGCTCCCATACTATACTTTAGAGTACTCTCTGTCATAGGTGAAGAGTTTACATGTATATTTGCAAGATAACATTACAATTCATCACACTCTTGAAACCAAGTCAGTTCTGACCTGAAACAACATGAAATGTTGTAAAATTCCATTTGTAAGCATATGTATAGCAAGTGAGCACATCAAACTTTACAGAATGAAGTTATTGCAAAACCATCCAAAACAAGCTTCATTCAGTCTGATATACTCCCACACTATACTTTAGAGCACTCTCTGTCATAGGTGAAGAGTTCACATGTATATTTGCAAGATAACATTACAATTCATCAAACTCTTGAAACCAAGTCAGTTCTGACCTGAAACAACATGAAATGTTGTAAAATTCCATTTGTAAGCATATGTATTGCAATTGAGCACATCAAACTTTACAGAATGAAGTTATTGCAAAACCATCCAAAACAAGCTTCTTTCAGTCTGATATGCTCCCACACTATACTTTAGAGCACTCTCTGTCATAGGTGAAGATTGTACAAGTATATTTGCAAGATAACATTACAATTCATCAATCTCTTGAAACCATGTCAGTTCTGACCTGAAACAACATGAAATGTTGTAAAATTCCATTTGCAAAGCATATGTATTGCAATTGAGCACATCAAACTTTACAGAATGAAGATATTGCAAAACCATCCAAAACAAGCTTCTTTCAGTCTGATATGCTCCCACACTATACTTTAGAGCACTCTCTGTCATAGGTGAAGAGTTTACATGTATATTTGCAAGATAACATTACAATTCATCAAACTCTTGAAACCAAGTCAGTTCTGACCTGAAACAACATGAAATGTTGTAAAATTCCATTTGTAAGCATATGTATTGCAATTGAGCACTTAAACTTTACAGAATGAAGTTATTGCAAAACCATCCAAAACAAGCCTCTTTCAGTCTGATATGCTCCCACACTATACCTTAGAGCACTCTCTGTCATAGGTGAAGAGTTTACATGTGTATTTGCAAGATAACATTACAATTCATCAAACTCTTGAAACCAAGTCAGTTCTGACCTGAAACAACATGAAATGTTGTAAAATTCCATTTGTAAGCATATGTATTGCAATTGAGCACATCAAACTTTACAGAATGAAGATATTGCAAAACCATCCAAAACAAGCTTCTTTCAGTCTGATATGCTCCCACACTATACTTTAGAGCACTCTCTGTCATAGGTGAAGAGTTCACATGTATATTTGCAAGATAACATTACAATTCATCAAACTCTTGAAACCAAGTCAGTTCTGACCTGAAACAACATGAAATGTTGTAAAATTCCATTTGTAAGCATATGTATAGCAATTGAGCACATCAAACTTTACAGAATGAAGTTATTGCAAAACCATCCAAAACAAGCTTCTTTCAGTCTGATATGCTCCCACACTATACTTTAGAGCACTCTCTGTCATAGGTGAAGAGTTTACATGTATATTTGCAAGATAACATTACAATTCATCAAACTCTTGAAACCAAGTCAGTTCTGACCTGAAACAACATGAAATGTTGTAAAATTCCATTTGTAAGCATATGAATTGCAATTGAGCACATCAAACTTTACAGAATGAAGTTATTGCAAAACCATCCAAAACAAGCTTCTTTCAGTTTGATATGCTCCCACACTATACTTTAGAGCACTCTCTGTCATAGGTGAAGAGTTTACATGTATATTTGCAAGATAACATTACAATTCATCAAACTCTTGAAACCAAGTCAGTTCTGACCTGAAACAACATGAAATGTTGTAAAATGCCATTTGTAAGCATATGTATTGCAATTGAGCACATCAAACTTTACAGAATGAAGTTATTGCAAGATAACATTACAATTCATCAAACTCTTGAAACCAAGTCAGTTCTGACCTGAAACAACATGAAATGTTGTAAAATTCCATTTGTAAGCATATGAATTGCAATTGAGCACATCAAACTTTACAGAATGAAGTTATTATAAAACCATCCAAAACAAGCTTCTTTCAGTTTGATATGCTCCCACACTATACTTTAGAGCACTCTCTGTCATAGGTGAAGAGTTTACATGTATATTTGCAAGATAACATTACAATTCATCAAACTCTTGAAACCAAGTCAGTTCTGACCTGAAACAACATGAAATGTTGTAAAATGCCATTTGTAAGCATATGTATTGCAATTGAGCACATCAAACTTTACAGAATGAAGTTATTGCAAAACCATCCAAAACAAGCTTCTTTCAGTCTGATATGCTCCCACACTATACTTTAGAGTACTCTCTGTCATAGGTGAAGAGTTTACATGTATATTTGCAAGATAACATTACAATTCATCACACTCTTGAAACCAAGTCAGTTCTGACCTGAAACAACATGAAATGTTGTAAAATTCCATTTGTAAGCATATGTATAGCAAGTGAGCACATCAAACTTTACAGAATGAAGTTATTGCAAAACCATCCAAAACAAGCTTCATTCAGTCTGATATACTCCCACACTATACTTTAGAGCACTCTCTGTCATAGGTGAAGAGTTCACATGTATATTTGCAAGATAACATTACAATTCATCAAACTCTTGAAACCAAGTCAGTTCTGACCTGAAACAACATGAAATGTTGTAAAATTCCATTTGTAAGCATATGTATTGCAATTGAGCACATCAAACTTTACAGAATGAAGTTATTGCAAAACCATCCAAAACAAGCTTCTTTCAGTCTGATATGCTCCCACACTATACTTTAGAGCACTCTCTGTCATAGGTGAAGATTGTACAAGTATATTTGCAAGATAACATTACAATTCATCAATCTCTTGAAACCATGTCAGTTCTGACCTGAAACAACATGAAATGTTGTAAAATTCCATTTGTAAGCATATGTATTGCAATTGAGCACATCAAACTTTACAGAATGAAGATATTGCAAAACCATCCAAAACAAGCTTCTTTCAGTCTGATATGCTCCCACACTATACTTTAGAGCACTCTCTGTCATAGGTGAAGAGTTTACATGTATATTTGCAAGATAACATTACAATTCATCAAACTCTTGAAACCAAGTCAGTTCTGACCTGAAACAACATGAAATGTTGTAAAATTCCATTTGTAAGCATATGTATTGCAATTGAGCACTTAAACTTTACAGAATGAAGTTATTGCAAAACCATCCAAAACAAGCCTCTTTCAGTCTGATATGCTCCCACACTATACCTTAGAGCACTCTCTGTCATAGGTGAAGAGTTTACATGTGTATTTGCAAGATAACATTACAATTCATCAAACTCTTGAAACCAAGTCAGTTCTGACCTGAAACAACATGAAATGTTGTAAAATTCCATTTGTAAGCATATGTATTGCAATTGAGCACGTCAAACTTTACAGAATGAAGATATTGCAAAACCATCCAAAACAAGCTTCTTTCAGTCTGATATGCTCCCACACTATACTTTAGAGCACTCTCTGTCATAGGTGAAGAGTTCACATGTATATTTGCAAGATAACATTACAATTCATCAAACTCTTGAAACCAAGTCAGTTCTGACCTGAAACAACATGAAATGTTGTAAAATTCCATTTGTAAGCATATGTATAGCAATTGAGCACATCAAACTTTACAGAATGAAGTTATTGCAAAACCATCCAAAACAAGCTTCTTTCAGTCTGATATGCTCCCACACTATACTTTAGAGCACTCTCTGTCATAGGTGAAGAGTTTACATGTATATTTGCAAGATAACATTACAATTCATCAAACTCTTGAAACCAAGTCAGTTCTGACCTGAAACAACATGAAATGTTGTAAAATTCCATTTGTAAGCATATGAATTGCAATTGAGCACATCAAACTTTACAGAATGAAGTTATTGCAAAACCATCCAAAACAAGCTTCTTTCAGTTTGATATGCTCCCACACTATACTTTAGAGCACTCTCTGTCATAGGTGAAGAGTTTACATGTATATTTGCAAGATAACATTACAATTCATCAAACTCTTGAAACCAAGTCAGTTCTGACCTGAAACAACATGAAATGTTGTAAAATGCCATTTGTAAGCATATGTATTGCAATTGAGCACATCAAACTTTACAGAATGAAGTTATTGCAAGATAACATTACAATTCATCAAACTCTTGAAACCAAGTCAGTTCTGACCTGAAACAACATGAAATGTTGTAAAATTCCATTTGTAAGCATATGAATTGCAATTGAGCACATCAAACTTTACAGAATGAAGTTATTGCAAAACCATCCAAAACAAGCTTCTTTCAGTTTGATATGCTCCCACACTATACTTTAGAGCACTCTCTGTCATAGGTGAAGAGTTTACATGTATATTTGCAAGATAACATTACAATTCATCAAACTCTTGAAACCAAGTCAGTTCTGACCTGAAACAACATGAAATGTTGTAAAATGCCATTTGTAAGCATATGTATTGCAATTGAGCACATCAAACTTTACAGAATGAAGTTATTGCAAAACCATCCAAAACAAGCTTCTTTCAGTCTGATATGCTCCCACACTATACTTTAGAGTACTCTCTGTCATAGGTGAAGAGTTTACATGTATATTTGCAAGATAACATTACAATTCATCACACTCTTGAAACCAAGTCAGTTCTGACCTGAAACAACATGAAATGTTGTAAAATTCCATTTGTAAGCATATGTATAGCAAGTGAGCACATCAAACTTTACAGAATGAAGTTATTGCAAAACCATCCAAAACAAGCTTCATTCAGTCTGATATACTCCCACACTATACTTTAGAGCACTCTCTGTCATAGGTGAAGAGTTCACATGTATATTTGCAAGATAACATTACAATTCATCAAACTCTTGAAACCAAGTCAGTTCTGACCTGAAACAACATGAAATGTTGTAAAATTCCATTTGTAAGCATATGTATTGCAATTGAGCACATCAAACTTTACAGAATGAAGTTATTGCAAAACCATCCAAAACAAGCTTCTTTCAGTCTGATATGCTCACACACTATACTTTAGAGCACTCTCTGTCATAGGTGAAGAGTTTACATGTATATTTGCAAGATAACATTACAATTCATCAAACTCTTGAAACCAAGTCAGTTCTGACCTGAAACAACATGAAATGTTGTAAAATTCCATTTGTAAGCATATGTATTGCAATTGAGCACTTAAACTTTACAGAATGAAGTTATTGCAAAACCATCCAAAACAAGCCTCTTTCAGTCTGATATGCTCCCACACTATACTTTAGAGCACTCTCTGTCATAGGTGAAGAGTTTACATGTGTATTTGCAAGATAACATTACAATTCATCAAACTCTTGAAACCAAGTCAGTTCTGACCTGAAACAACATGAAATGTTGTAAAATTCCATTTGTAAGCATATGTATTGCAATTGAGCACATCAAACTTTACAGAATGAAGTTATTGCAAAACCATCCAAAACAAGCTTCTTTCAGTCTGATATGCTCCCACACTATACTTTAGAGCACTCTCTGTAATAGGTGAAGAGTGTACAAGTATATTTGCAAGATAACATTACAATTCATCAATCTCTTGAAACCATGTCAGTTCTGACCTGAAACAACATGAAATGTTGTAAAATTCCATTTGTAAGCATATGTATTGCAATTGAGCACATCAAACTTTACAGAATGAAGATATTGCAAAACCATCCAAAACAAGCTTCTTTCAGTCTGATATGCTCCCACACTATACTTTAGAGCACTCTCTGTCATAGGTGAAGAGTTTACATGTATATTTGCAAGATAACATTACAATTCATCAAACTCTTGAAACCAAGTCAGTTCTGACCTGAAACAACATGAAATGTTGTAAAATTCCATTTGTAAGCATATGTATTGCAATTGAGCACTTAAACTTTACAGAATGAAGTTATTGCAAAACCATCCAAAACAAGCTTCTTTCAGTCTGATATGCTCCCACCATATACTTTAGAGCACTCTCTGTCATAGGTGAAGAGTTTACATGTATTGTTCATCAAACTCTTGAAACCAAGTCAGGTCTGACCTGAAACAACATGAATGGTGTAAAATTCCATTTGTAAGCATATGTATTGCAATTGAGCACATCAAACTTTACAGAATGAAGATATTGCAAAACCATCCAAAACAAGCTTCTTTAAGTCTGATATGCTCCCACCATATACTTTAGAGCACTCTCTGTCATAGGTGAAGAGTTTACATGTATATTTGCAAGATAACATTACAATTCATCAAACTCTTGAAACCAAGTCAGTTCTGACCTGAAACAACATGAAATGTTGTAAAATTCAATATGTAAGCATATGTATTGCAATTGAGCACATCAAACTTTACAGAATGAAGATATTGCAAAACCATCCAAAACAAGCTTCATTCAGTCTGATATACTCCCACACTATACTTTAGAGCACTCTCTGTCATAGGTGAAGAGTTTACATGTATATTTGCAAGATAACATTACAATTCATCAAACTCTTGAAACCAAGTCAGTTCTGACCTGAAACAACATGAAATGTTGTAAAATGCCATTTGTAAGCATATGAATTGCAATTGAGCACATCAAACTTTACAGAATGAAGTTATTGCAAAACCATCCAAAACAAGCTTCTTTCAGTCTGATATGCTCCCACACTATACTTTAGAGCACTCTCTGTCATAGGTGAAGAGTTTACATGTATATTTGCAAGATAACATTACAATTCATCAAACTCTTGAAACCAAGTCAGTTCTGACCTGAAACAACATGAAATGTTGTAAAATGCCATTTGTAAGCATATGTATTGCAATTGAGCACATCAAACTTTACAGAATGAAGTTATTGCAAAACCATCCAAAACAAGCTTCTTTCAGTCTGATATGCTCCCACACTATACTTTAGAGCACTCTCTGTCATAGGTGAAGAGTTTACATGTATATTTGCAAGATAACATTACAATTCATCAAACTCTTGAAACCAAGTCAGTTCTGACCTGAAACAACATGAAATGTTGTAAAATTCCATTTGTAAGCATATGAATTGCAATTGAGCACATCAAACTTTACAGAATGAAGTTATTGCAAAACCATCCAAAACAAGCTTCTTTCAGTTTGATATGCTCCCACACTATACTTTAGAGCACTCTCTGTCATAGGTGAAGAGTTTACATGTATATTTGCAAGGTAACATTACAATTCATCAAACTCTTGAAACCAAGTCAGTTCTGACCTGAAACAACATGAAATGTTGTAAAATGCCATTTGTAAGCATATGTATTGCAATTGAGCACATCAAACTTTACAGAATGAAGTTATTGCAAGATAACATTACAATTCATCAAACTCTTGAAACCAAGTCAGTTCTGACCTGAAACAACATGAAATGTTGTAAAATTCCATTTGTAAGCATATGAATTGCAATTGAGCACATCAAACTTTACAGAATGAAGTTATTGCAAAACCATCCAAAACAAGCTTCTTTCAGTTTGATATGCTCCCACACTATACTTTAGAGCACTCTCTGTCATAGGTGAAGAGTTTACATGTATATTTGCAAGATAACATTACAATTCATCAAACTCTTGAAACCAAGTCAGTTCTGACCTGAAACAACATGAAATGTTGTAAAATGCCATTTGTAAGCATATGTATTGCAATTGAGCACATCAAACTTTACAGAATGAAGTTATTGCAAAACCATCCAAAACAAGCTTCTTTCAGTCTGATATGCTCCCACACTATACTTTAGAGTACTCTCTGTCATAGGTGAAGAGTTTACATGTATATTTGCAAGATAACATTACAATTCATCACACTCTTGAAACCAAGTCAGTTCTGACCTGAAACAACATGAAATGTTGTAAAATTCCATTTGTAAGCATATGTATAGCAAGTGAGCACATCAAACTTTACAGAATGAAGTTATTGCAAAACCATCCAAAACAAGCTTCATTCAGTCTGATATACTCCCACACTATACTTTAGAGCACTCTCTGTCATAGGTGAAGAGTTCACATGTATATTTGCAAGATAACATTACAATTCATCAAACTCTTGAAACCAAGTCAGTTCTGACCTGAAACAACATGAAATGTTGTAAAATTCCATTTGTAAGCATATGTATTGCAATTGAGCACATCAAACTTTACAGAATGAAGTTATTGCAAAACCATCCAAAACAAGCTTCTTTCAGTCTGATATGCTCACACACTATACTTTAGAGCACTCTCTGTCATAGGTGAAGAGTTTACATGTATATTTGCAAGATAACATTACAATTCATCAAACTCTTGAAACCAAGTCAGTTCTGACCTGAAACAACATGAAATGTTGTAAAATTCCATTTGTAAGCATATGTATTGCAATTGAGCACTTAAACTTTACAGAATGAAGTTATTGCAAAACCATCCAAAACAAGCCTCTTTCAGTCTGATATGCTCCCACACTATACTTTAGAGCACTCTCTGTCATAGGTGAAGAGTTTACATGTGTATTTGCAAGATAACATTACAATTCATCAAACTCTTGAAACCAAGTCAGTTCTGACCTGAAACAACATGAAATGTTGTAAAATTCCATTTGTAAGCATATGTATTGCAATTGAGCACATCAAACTTTACAGAATGAAGTTATTGCAAAACCATCCAAAACAAGCTTCTTTCAGTCTGATATGCTCCCACACTATACTTTAGAGCACTCTCTGTAATAGGTGAAGAGTGTACAAGTATATTTGCAAGATAACATTACAATTCATCAATCTCTTGAAACCATGTCAGTTCTGACCTGAAACAACATGAAATGTTGTAAAATTCCATTTGTAAGCATATGTATTGCAATTGAGCACATCAAACTTTACAGAATGAAGATATTGCAAAACCATCCAAAACAAGCTTCTTTCAGTCTGATATGCTCCCACACTATACTTTATAGCACTCTCTGTCATAGGTGAAGAGTTTACATGTATATTTGCAAGATAACATTACAATTCATCAAACTCTTGAAACCAAGTCAGTTCTGACCTGAAACAACATGAAATGTTGTAAAATTCCATTTGTAAGCATATGTATTGCAATTGAGCACTTAAACTTTACAGAATGAAGTTATTGCAAAACCATCCAAAACAAGCTTCTTTCAGTCTGATATGCTCCCACACTATACTTTAGAGCACTCTCTGTCATAGGTGAAGAGTTTACATGTATTGTTCATCAAACTCTTGAAACCAAGTCAGGTCTGACCTGAAACAACATGAAATGTTGTAAAATTCCATTTGTAAGCATATGTATAGCAAGTGAGCACATCAAACTTTACAGAATGAAGTTATTGCAAAACCATCCAAAACAAGCTTCTTTCAGTCTGATATGCTCCCACACTATACTTTAGAGTACTCTCTGTCATAGGTGAAAGGTTTACATGTATATTTGCAAGATAACATTACAATTCATCAAACTCTTGAAACCAAGTCAGTTCTGACCTGAAACAACATGAATGGTGTAAAATTCCATTTGTAAGCATATGTATAGCAAGTGAGCACATCAAACTTTACAGAATGAAGTTATTGCAAAACCATCCAAAACAAGCTTCTTTCAGTCTGATATGCTCCCACACTATACTTTAGAGTACTCTCTGTCATAGGTGAAAGGTTTACATGTATATTTGCAAGATAACATTACAATTCATCAAACTCTTGAAACCAAGTCAGTTCTGACCTGAAACAACATGAATGGTGTAAAATTCCATTTGTAAGCATATGTATTGCAATTGAGCACATCAAACTTTACAGAATGAAGATATTGCAAAACCATCCAAAACAAGCTTCTTTAAGTCTGATATGCTCCCACACTATACTTTAGAGCACTCTCTGTCATAGGTGAAGAGTTTACATGTATATTTGCAAGATAACATTACAATTCATCAAACTCTTGAAACCAAGTCAGTTCTGACCTGAAACAACATGAAATGTTGTAAAATTCAATATGTAAGCATATGTATTGCAATTGAGCACATCAAACTTTACAGAATGAAGATATTGCAAAACCATCCAAAACAAGCTTCATTCAGTCTGATATACTCCCACACTATACTTTAGAGCACTCTCTGTCATAGGTGAAGAGTTTACATGTATATTTGCAAGATAACATTACAATTCATCAAACTCTTGAAACCAAGTCAGTTCTGACCTGAAACAACATGAAATGTTGTAAAATGCCATTTGTAAGCATATGAATTGCAATTGAGCACATCAAACTTTACAGAATGAAGTTATTGCAAAACCATCCAAAACAAGCTTCTTTCAGTCTGATATGCTCCCACACTATACTTTAGAGCACTCTCTGTCATAGGTGAAGAGTTTACATGTATATTTGCAAGATAACATTACAATTCATCAAACTCTTGAAACCAAGTCAGTTCTGACCTGAAACAACATGAAATGTTGTAAAATGCCATTTGTAAGCATATGTATTGCAATTGAGCACATCAAACTTTACAGAATGAAGTTATTGCAAAACCATCCAAAACAAGCTTCTTTCAGTCTGATATGCTCCCACACTATACTTTAGAGCACTCTCTGTCATAGGTGAAGAGTTTACATGTATATTTGCAAGATAACATTACAATTCATCAAACTCTTGAAACCAAGTCAGTTCTGACCTGAAACAACATGAAATGTTGTAAAATTCCATTTGTAAGCATATGAATTGCAATTGAGCACATCAAACTTTACAGAATGAAGTTATTGCAAAACCATCCAAAACAAGCTTCTTTCAGTTTGATATGCTCCCACACTATACTTTAGAGCACTCTCTGTCATAGGTGAAGAGTTTACATGTATATTTGCAAGGTAACATTACAATTCATCAAACTCTTGAAACCAAGTCAGTTCTGACCTGAAACAACATGAAATGTTGTAAAATGCCATTTGTAAGCATATGTATTGCAATTGAGCACATCAAACTTTACAGAATGAAGTTATTGCAAGATAACATTACAATTCATCAAACTCTTGAAACCAAGTCAGTTCTGACCTGAAACAACATGAAATGTTGTAAAATTCCATTTGTAAGCATATGAATTGCAATTGAGCACATCAAACTTTACAGAATGAAGTTATTGCAAAACCATCCAAAACAAGCTTCTTTCAGTTTGATATGCTCCCACACTATACTTTAGAGCACTCTCTGTCATAGGTGAAGAGTTTACATGTATATTTGCAAGATAACATTACAATTCATCAAACTCTTGAAACCAAGTCAGTTCTGACCTGAAACAACATGAAATGTTGTAAAATGCCATTTGTAAGCATATGTATTGCAATTGAGCACATCAAACTTTACAGAATGAAGTTATTGCAAAACCATCCAAAACAAGCTTCTTTCAGTCTGATATGCTCCCACACTATACTTTAGAGTACTCTCTGTCATAGGTGAAGAGTTTACATGTATATTTGCAAGATAACATTACAATTCATCACACTCTTGAAACCAAGTCAGTTCTGACCTGAAACAACATGAAATGTTGTAAAATTCCATTTGTAAGCATATGTATAGCAAGTGAGCACATCAAACTTTACAGAATGAAGTTATTGCAAAACCATCCAAAACAAGCTTCATTCAGTCTGATATACTCCCACACTATACTTTAGAGCACTCTCTGTCATAGGTGAAGAGTTCACATGTATATTTGCAAGATAACATTACAATTCATCAAACTCTTGAAACCAAGTCAGTTCTGACCTGAAACAACATGAAATGTTGTAAAATTCCATTTGTAAGCATATGTATTGCAATTGAGCACATCAAACTTTACAGAATGAAGTTATTGCAAAACCATCCAAAACAAGCTTCTTTCAGTCTGATATGCTCACACACTATACTTTAGAGCACTCTCTGTCATAGGTGAAGAGTTTACATGTATATTTGCAAGATAACATTACAATTCATCAAACTCTTGAAACCAAGTCAGTTCTGACCTGAAACAACATGAAATGTTGTAAAATTCCATTTGTAAGCATATGTATTGCAATTGAGCACTTAAACTTTACAGAATGAAGTTATTGCAAAACCATCCAAAACAAGCCTCTTTCAGTCTGATATGCTCCCACACTATACTTTAGAGCACTCTCTGTCATAGGTGAAGAGTTTACATGTGTATTTGCAAGATAACATTACAATTCATCAAACTCTTGAAACCAAGTCAGTTCTGACCTGAAACAACATGAAATGTTGTAAAATTCCATTTGTAAGCATATGTATTGCAATTGAGCACATCAAACTTTACAGAATGAAGATATTGCAAAACCATCCAAAACAAGCTTCTTTCAGTCTGATATGCTCCCACACTATACTTTAGAGCACTCTCTGTAATAGGTGAAGAGTGTACAAGTATATTTGCAAGATAACATTACAATTCATCAATCTCTTGAAACCATGTCAGTTCTGACCTGAAACAACATGAAATGTTGTAAAATTCCATTTGTAAGCATATGTATTGCAATTGAGCACATCAAACTTTACAGAATGAAGATATTGCAAAACCATCCAAAACAAGCTTCTTTCAGTCTGATATGCTCCCACACTATACTTTATAGCACTCTCTGTCATAGGTGAAGAGTTTACATGTATATTTGCAAGATAACATTACAATTCATCAAACTCTTGAAACCAAGTCAGTTCTGACCTGAAACAACATGAAATGTTGTAAAATTCCATTTGTAAGCATATGTATTGCAATTGAGCACTTAAACTTTACAGAATGAAGTTATTGCAAAACCATCCAAAACAAGCTTCTTTCAGTCTGATATGCTCCCACACTATACTTTAGAGCACTCTCTGTCATAGGTGAAGAGTTTACATGTATTGTTCATCAAACTCTTGAAACCAAGTCAGGTCTGACCTGAAACAACATGAAATGTTGTAAAATTCCATTTGTAAGCATATGTATAGCAAGTGAGCACATCAAACTTTACAGAATGAAGTTATTGCAAAACCATCCAAAACAAGCTTCTTTCAGTCTGATATGCTCCCACACTATACTTTAGAGTACTCTCTGTCATAGGTGAAAGGTTTACATGTATATTTGCAAGATAACATTACAATTCATCAAACTCTTGAAACCAAGTCAGTTCTGACCTGAAACAACATGAATGGTGTAAAATTCCATTTGTAAGCATATGTATTGCAATTGAGCACATCAAACTTTACAGAATGAAGTTATTGCAAAACCATCCAAAACAAGCTTCTTTCAGTCTGATATACTCCCACACTATACTTTAGAGCACTCTCTGTCATAGGTGAAGAGTTCACATGTATACTTGCAAGATAACATTACAATTCATCAAACTCTTGAAACCAAGTCAGTTCTGACCTGAAACAACATGAAATGTTGTAAAATTCAATATGTAAGCATATGTATTGCAATTGAGCACATCAAACTTTACAGAATGAAGATATTGCAAAACCATCCAAAACAAGCTTCTTTAAGTCTGATATGCTCCCACACTATACTTTAGAGCACTCTCTGTCATAGGTGAAGAGTTTACATGTATATTTGCAAGATAACATTACAATTCATCAAACTCTTGAAACCAAGTCAGTTCTGACCTGAAACAACATGAAATGTTGTAAAATTCAATATGTAAGCATATGTATTGCAATTGAGCACATCAAACTTTACAGAATGAAGATATTGCAAAACCATCCAAAACAAGCTTCATTCAGTCTGATATACTCCCACACTATACTTTAGAGCACTCTCTGTCATAGGTGAAGAGTTTACATGTATGTTTGCAAGATAACATTACAATTCATCAAACTCTTGAAACCAAGTCAGTTCTGACCTGAAACAACATGAAATGTTGTAAAATGCCATTTGTAAGCATATGAATTGCAATTGAGCACATCAAACTTTACAGAATGAAGTTATTGCAAAACCATCCAAAACAAGCTTCTTTCAGTCTGATATGCTCCCACACAATACTTTAGAGCACTCTCTGTCATAGGTGAAGAGTTTACATGTATATTTGCAAGATAACATTACAATTCATCAAACTCTTGAAACCAAGTCAGTTCTGACCTGAAACAACATGAAATGTTGTAAAATGCCATTTGTAAGCATATGTATTGCAATTGAGCACATCAAACTTTACAGAATGAAGTTATTGCAAAACCATCCAAAACAAGCTTCTTTCAGTCTGATATGCTCCCACACTATACTTTAGAGCACTCTCTGTCATAGGTGAAGAGTTTACATGTATATTTGCAAGATAACATTACAATTCATCAAACTCTTGAAACCAAGTCAGTTCTGACCTGAAACAACATGAAATGTTGTAAAATTCCATTTGTAAGCATATGTATTGCAATTGAGCACATCAAACTTTACAGAATGAAGTTATTGCAAAACCATCCAAAACAAGCTTCTTTCAGTCTGATATACTCCCACACTATACTTTAGAGCACTCTCTGTCATAGGTGAAGAGTTCACATGTATACTTGCAAGATAACATTACAATTCATCAAACTCTTGAAACCAAGTCAGTTCTGACCTGAAACAACATGAAATGTTGTAAAATTCAATATGTAAGCATATGTATTGCAATTGAGCACATCAAACTTTACAGAATGAAGATATTGCAAAACCATCCAAAACAAGCTTCATTCAGTCTGATATACTCCCACACTATACTTTAGAGCACTCTCTGTCATAGGTGAAGAGTTCACATGTATATTTGCAAGATAACATTACAATTCATCAAACTCTTGAAACCAAGTCAGTTCTGACCTGAAACAACATGAAATGTTGTAAAATTCCATTTGTAAGCATATGTATAGCAATTGAGCACATCAAACTTTACAGAATGAAGTTATTGCAAAACCATCCAAAACAAGCTTCTTTCAGTCTGATATGCTCCCACACTATACTTTAGAGCACTCTCTGTCATAGGTGAAGAGTTTACATGTATATTTGCAAGATAACATTACAATTCATCAAACTCTTGAAACCAAGTCAGTTCTGACCTGAAACAACATGAAATGTTGTAAATTGCCATTTGTAAGCATATGTATTGCAATTGAGCACATCAAACTTTACAGAATGAAGTTATTGCAAAACCATCCAAAACAAGCTTCTTTCAGTCTGATATGCTCCCATACTATACTTTAGAGCACTCTCTGTCATAGGTGAAGAGTGTACAAGTATATTTGCAGATAACATTACAATTCATCAAACTCTTGAAACCAAGTCAGTTCTGACCTGAAACAACATGAAATGTTGTAAAATTCCATTTGTAAGCATATGTATTGCAATTGAGCACATCAAACTTTACAGAATGAAGTTATTGCAAAACCATCCAAAACAAGCTTCTTTCAGTCTGATATGCTCCCACACTAAACTTTAGAGCACTCTCTGTCATAGGTGAAGAGTTTACATGTATTGTTCATCAAACTCTTGAAACCAAGTCAGGTCTGACCTGAAACAACATGAAATGTTGTAAAATTCCATTTGTAAGCATATGTATTGCAATTGAGCACATCGAACTTTACAGAATGAAGTTATTGCAAAACCATCCAAAACAAGCTTCTTTCAGTCTGATATGCTCCCACACTATACTTTAGAGCACTCTCTGTCATAGGTGAAGAGTTTACAAGTATATTTGCAAGATAACATTACAATTCATCAAACTCTTGAAACCAAGTCAGTTCTGACCTGAAACAACATGAAATGTTGTAAAATTCCATTTGTAAGCATATGTATTGCAATTGAGCACATCAAACTTTACAGAATGAAGTTATTGCAAAACCATCCAAAACAAGCTTCTTTCAGTCTGATATGCTCCCACACTATACTTTAGAGCACTCTCTGTCATAGGTGAAGAGTTTACATGTATATTTGCAAGATAACATTACAATTCATCAAACTCTTGAAACCAAGTCAGTTCTGACCTGAAACAACATGACATGTTGTAAAATTCCATTTGAAAGCATATGTATTGCAATTGAGCACATCAAACTTTACAGAATGAAGTTATTGCAAAACCATCCAAAACAAGCTTCTTTCAGTCTGATATGCTCCCACACTATACTGTGGAGCACTCTCTGTCATAGGTGAAGAGTTTACATGTATTGTTCATCAAACTCTTGAAACCAAGTCAGTTCTGACCTGAAACAACATGAAATGTTGTAAAATTCCATTTGTAAGCATATGTATTGCAATTGAGCACATCAAACTTTACAGTATGAAGTTATTGCAAAACCATCCAAAACAAGCTTCTTTCAGTCTGATATGCTCCCACACTATACTTTAGAGCACTCTCTGTCATAGGTGAAGAGTTTACAAGTATATTTGCAAGATAACATTACAATTCATCAATCTCTTGAAACCAAGTCAGTTCTGACCTGAAACAACATGAAATGTTGTAAAATTCCATTTGTAAGCATATGTATTGCAATTGAGCACATCAAACTTTACAGAATGAAGATATTGCAAAACCATCCAAAACAAGCTTCTTTCAGTCTGATATGCTCCCACACTATACTTTAGAGCACTCTCTGTCATAGGTGAAGAGTTTACATGTATATTTGCAAGATAACATTACAATTCATCAAACTCTTGAAACCAAGTCAGTTCTGACCTGAAACAACATGAAATGTTGTAAAATTCCATTTGTAAGCATATGTATTGCAATTGAGCACATCAAACTTTACAGAATGAAGTTATTGCAAAACCATCCAAAACAAGCTTCTTTCAGTCTGATATGCTCCCACACTATACTTTAGAGCACTCTCTGTCATAGGTGAAGAGTTTACATGTATATTTGCAAGATAACATTACAATTCATCAATCTCTTGAAACCAAGTCAGTTCTGACCTGAAACAACATGAAATGTTGAAAAATTCCATTTGTAAGCATATGTATTGCATTTGAGCACATCAAACTTCACAGAATGAAGATATTGCAAAACCATCCAAAACAAGCTTCTTTCAGTCTGATATGCTCCCACACTATACTTTAGAGCACTCTCTGTCATAGGTGAAGAGTTTACATGTATTGTTCATCAAACTCTTGAAACCAAGTCAGTTCTGACCTGAAACAACATGAAAAGTTGTAAAATTTTATTTGTAACCATATGTTTTGCAATTGAGCACATCAAACTTTACAGAATGAAGTTATTGCAAAACCATCCAAAACAAGCTTCTATCAGTCTGAAATGCTCCCACACTATACTTTAGAGCACTCTCTGTCATAGGTGTAGAGTTTACATGTATATTTGCAAGATAACATTACAATTCATCAAACTCTTGAAACCAAGTCAGTTCTGACCTGAAACAACATGAAGTGTTGTATAATTCCATTTGTAAGCATATGTATTGCAATTGAGCACATCAAACTTTACAGAATGAAGTTATTGCAAAACCATCCAAAACAAGCTTCTATCAGTCTGATATGCTCCCACACTATACTTTAGAGCACTCTCTGTCATAGGTGAAGAGTTTACATGTATATTTGCAAGATAACATTACAATTCATCAAACTCTTGAAACCAAGTCAGTTCTGACCTGAAACAACATGAAGTGTTGTATAATTCCATTTGTAAGCATATGTATTGCAATTGAGCACATCAAACTTTACAGAATGAAGTTATTGCAAAACCATCCAAAACAAGCTTCTTTCAGTCTGATATGCTCCCACACTATACTTTAGAGCACTCTCTGTCATAGGTGAAGAGTTTACATTTATAATTGAAAGAAAACATTAGAATTCATCAAACTCTTGAAACCAAGTCAGTTCTGACCTGAAACAACATGAAATGTTGAAAAATTCCATTTGTAAGCATATGTATTGCAATTGAGCACATCAAACTTCACAGAATGAAGATATTGCAAAACCATCCAAAACAAGCTTCTTTCAGTCTGATATGCTCCCACACTATACCTTAGAGCACTCTGTCATAGGTGAAGAGTTTACATGTATATTTGCAAGATAACATTACAATTAATCAAACTCTTGAAACCAAGTCAGTTCTGACTTGAAACAACATGAATTGTGTAAAATTCCATTTGTAAGCATATGTATTGCAATTGAGCACATCAAACTTTACAGAATGAAGTTATTGCAAAACCATCCAAAACAAGCTTCTTTCAGTCTGATATACTCCCACACTATACTTTAGAGCACTCTCTGTCATAGGTGAAGAGTTCACATGTATACTTGCAAGATAACATTACAATTCATCAAACTCTTGAAACCAAGTCAGTTCTGACCTGAAACAACATGAAATGTTGTAAAATTCAATATGTAAGCATATGTATTGCAATTGAGCACATCAAACTTTACAGAATGAAGATATTGCAAAACCATCCAAAACAAGCTTCTTTAAGTCTGATATGCTCCCACACTATACTTTAGAGCACTCTCTGTCATAGGTGAAGAGTTTACATGTATATTTGCAAGATAACATTACAATTCATCAAACTCTTGAAACCAAGTCAGTTCTGACCTGAAACAACATGAAATGTTGTAAAATTCAATATGTAAGCATATGTATTGCAATTGAGCACATCAAACTTTACAGAATGAAGATATTGCAAAACCATCCAAAACAAGCTTCATTCAGTCTGATATACTCCCACACTATACTTTAGAGCACTCTCTGTCATAGGTGAAGAGTTTACATGTATATTTGCAAGATAACATTACAATTCATCAAACTCTTGAAACCAAGTCAGTTCTGACCTGAAACAACATGAAATGTTGTAAAATGCCATTTGTAAGCATATGAATTGCAATTGAGCACATCAAACTTTACAGAATGAAGTTATTGCAAAACCATCCAAAACAAGCTTCTTTCAGTCTGATATGCTCCCACACTATACTTTAGAGCACTCTCTGTCATAGGTGAAGAGTTTACATGTATATTTGCAAGATAACATTACAATTCATCAAACTCTTGAAACCAAGTCAGTTCTGACCTGAAACAACATGAAATGTTGTAAAATGCCATTTGTAAGCATATGTATTGCAATTGAGCACATCAAACTTTACAGAATTAAGTTATTGCAAAACCATCCAAAACAAGCTTCTTTCAGTCTGATATGCTCCCACACTATACTTTAGAGCACTCTCTGTCATAGGTGAAGAGTTAACATGTATATTTGCAAGATAACATTACAATTCATCAAACTCTTGAAACCAAGTCAGTTCTGACCTGAAACAACATGAAATGTTGTAAAATTCCATTTGTAAGCATATGTATTGCAATTGAGCACATCAAACTTTACAGAATGAAGTTATTGCAAAACCATCCAAAACAAGCTTCTTTCAGTCTGATATACTCCCACACTATACTTTAGAGCACTCTCTGTCATAGGTGAAGAGTTCACATGTATACTTGCAAGATAACATTACAATTCATCAAACTCTTGAAACCAAGTCAGTTCTGACCTGAAACAAATGAAATGTTGTAAAATTCAATATGTAAGCATATGTATTGCAATTGAGCACATCAAACTTTACAGAATGAAGATATTGCAAAACCATCCAAAACAAGCTTCATTCAGTCTGATATACTCCCACACTATACTTTAGAGCACTCTCTGTCATAGGTGAAGAGTTCACATGTATATTTGCAAGATAACATTACAATTCATCAAACTCTTGAAACCAAGTCAGTTCTGACCTGAAACAACATGAAATGTTGTAAAATTCCATTTGTAAGCATATGTATAGCAATTGAGCACATCAAACTTTACAGAATGAAGTTATTGCAAAACCATCCAAAACAAGCTTCTTTCAGTCTGATATGCTCCCACACTATACTTTAGAGCACTCTCTGTCATAGGTGAAGAGTTTACATGTATATTTGCAAGATAACATTACAATTCATCAAACTCTTGAAACCAAGTCAGTTCTGACCTGAAACAACATGAAATGTTGTAAAATTCCATTTGTAAGCATATGAATTGCAATTGAGCACATCAAACTTTACAGAATGAAGTTATTGCAAAACCATCCAAAACAAGCTTCTTTCAGTTTGATATGCTCCCACACTATACTTTAGAGCACTCTCTGTCATAGGTGAAGAGTTTACATGTATATTTGCAAGATAACATTACAATTCATCAAACTCTTGAAACCAAGTCAGTTCTGACCTGAAACAACATGAAATGTTGTAAAATGCCATTTGTAAGCATATGTATTGCAATTGAGCACATCAAACTTTACAGAATGAAGTTATTGCAAAACCATCCAAAACAAGCTTCTTTCAGTCTGATATGCTCCCACACTATACTTTAGAGTACTCTCTGTCATAGGTGAAGAGTTTACATGTATATTTGCAAGATAACATTACAATTCATCACACTCTTGAAACCAAGTCAGTTCTGACCTGAAACAACATGAAATGTTGTAAAATTCCATTTGTAAGCATATGTATAGCAAGTGAGCACATCAAACTTTACAGAATGAAGTTATTGCAAAACCATCCAAAACAAGCTTCATTCAGTCTGATATACTCCCACACTATACTTTAGAGCACTCTCTGTCATAGGTGAAGAGTTCACATGTATATTTGCAAGATAACATTACAATTCATCAAACTCTTGAAACCAAGTCAGTTCTGACCTGAAACAACATGAAATGTTGTAAAATTCCATTTGTAAGCATATGTATTGCAATTGAGCACATCAAACTTTACAGAATGAAGTTATTGCAAAACCATCCAAAACAAGCTTCTTTCAGTCTGATATGCTCCCACACTATACTTTAGAGCACTCTCTGTCATAGGTGAAGAGTGTACAAGTATATTTGCAAGATAACATTACAATTCATCAATCTCTTGAAACCATGTCAGTTCTGACCTGAAACAACATGAAATGTTGTAAAATTCCATTTGTAAGCATATGTATTGCAATTGAGCACATCAAACTTTACAGAATGAAGATATTGCAAAACCATCCAAAACAAGCTTCTTTCAGTCTGATATGCTCCCACACTATACTTTAGAGCACTCTCTGTCATAGTTGAAGAGTTTACATGTATATTTGCAAGATAACATTACAATTCATCAAACTCTTGAAACCAAGTCAGTTCTGACCTGAAACAACATGAAATGTTGTAAAATTCCATTTGTAAGCATATGTATTGCAATTGAGCACTTAAACTTTACAGAATGAAGTTATTGCAAAACCATCCAAAACAAGCCTCTTTCAGTCTGATATGCTCTCACACTATACTTTAGAGCACTCTCTGTCATAGGTGAAGAGTTTAATGTGTATTTGCAAGATAACATTACAATTCATCAAACTCTTGAAACCAAGTCAGTTCTGACCTAAAACAACATGAAATGTTGTAAAATTCCATTTGTAAGCATATGTATTGCAATTGAGCACATCAAACTTTACAGAATGAAGTTATTGCAAAACCATCCAAAACAAGCTTCTTTCAGTCTGATATGCTCCCACACTATACTTTAGAGCACTCTCTGTAATAGGTGAAGAGTGTACAAGTATATTTGCAAGATAACATTACAATTCATCAATCTCTTGAAACCATGTCAGTTCTGACCTGAAACAACATGAAATGTTGTAAAATTCCATTTGTAAGCATATGTATTGCAATTGAGCACATCAAACTTTACAGAATGAAGATATTGCAAAACCATCCAAAACAAGCTTCTTTCAGTCTGATATGCTCCCACACTATACTTTATAGCACTCTCTGTCATAGGTGAAGAGTTTACATGTATATTTGCAAGATAACATTACAATTCATCAAACTCTTGAAACCAAGTCAGTTCTGACCTGAAACAACATGAAATGTTGTAAAATTCCATTTGTAAGCATATGTATTGCAATTGAGCACTTAAACTTTACAGAATGAAGTTATTGCAAAACCATCCAAAACAAGCTTCTTTCAGTCTGATATGCTCCCACACTATACTTTAGAGCACTCTCTGTCATAGGTGAAGAGTTTACATGTATTGTTCATCAAACTCTTGAAACCAAGTCAGGTCTGACCTGAAACAACATGAAATGTTGTAAAATTCCATTTGTAAGCATATGTATAGCAAGTGAGCACATCAAACTTTACAGAATGAAGTTATTGCAAAACCATCCAAAACAAGCTTCTTTCAGTCTGATATGCTCCCACACTATACTTTAGAGTACTCTCTGTCATAGGTGAAAGGTTTACATGTATATTTGCAAGATAACATTACAATTCATCAAACTCTTGAAACCAAGTCAGTTCTGACCTGAAACAACATGAATGGTGTAAAATTCCATTTGTAAGCATATGTATTGCAATTGAGCACATCAAACTTTACAGAATGAAGTTATTGCAAAACCATCCAAAACAAGCTTCTTTCAGTCTGATATACTCCCACACTATACTTTAGAGCACTCTCTGTCATAGGTGAAGAGTTCACATGTATACTTGCAAGATAACATTACAATTCATCAAACTCTTGAAACCAAGTCAGTTCTGACCTGAAACAACATGAAATGTTGTAAAATTCAATATGTAAGCATATGTATTGCAATTGAGCACATCAAACTTTACAGAATGAAGATATTGCAAAACCATCCAAAACAAGCTTCTTTAAGTCTGATATGCTCCCACACTATACTTTAGAGCACTCTCTGTCATAGGTGAAGAGTTTACATGTATATTTGCAAGATAACATTACAATTCATCAAACTCTTGAAACCAAGTCAGTTCTGACCTGAAACAACATGAAATGTTGTAAAATTCAATATGTAAGCATATGTATTGCAATTGAGCACATCAAACTTTACAGAATGAAGATATTGCAAAACCATCCAAAACAAGCTTCATTCAGTCTGATATACTCCCATACTATACTTTAGAGCACTCTCTGTCATAGGTGAAGAGTTTACATGTATATTTGCAAGATAACATTACAATTCATCAAACTCTTGAAACCAAGTCAGTTCTGACCTGAAACAACATGAAATGTTGTAAAATGCCATTTGTAAGCATATGAATTGCAATTGAGCACATCAAACTTTACAGAATGAAGTTATTGCAAAACCATCCAAAACAAGCTTCTTTCAGTCTGATATGCTCCCACACTATACTTTAGAGCACTCTCTGTCATAGGTGAAGAGTTTACATGTATATTTGCAAGATAACATTACAATTCATCAAACTCTTGAAACCAAGTCAGTTCTGACCTGAAACAACATGAAATGTTGTAAAATGCCATTTGTAAGCATATGTATTGCAATTGAGCACATCAAACTTTACAGAATGAAGTTATTCCAAAACCATCCAAAACAAGCTTCTTTCAGTCTGATATGCTCCCACACTATACTTTAGAGCACTCTCTGTCATAGGTGAAGAGTTTACATGTATATTTGCAAGATAACATTACAATTCATCAAACTCTTGAAACCAAGTCAGTTCTGACCTGAAACAACATGAAATGTTGTAAAATTCCATTTGTAAGCATATGTATTGCAATTGAGCACATCAAACTTTACAGAATGAAGTTATTGCAAAACCATCCAAAACAAGCTTCTTTCAGTCTGATATACTCCCACACTATACTTTAGAGCACTCTCTGTCATAGGTGAAGAGTTCACATGTATACTTGCAAGATAACATTACAATTCATCAAACTCTTGAAACCAAGTCAGTTCTGACCTGAAACAACATGAAATGTTGTAAAATTCAATATGTAAGCATATGTATTGCAATTGAGCACATCAAACTTTACAGAATGAAGATATTGCAAAACCATCCAAAACAAGCTTCATTCAGTCTGATATACTCCCACACTATACTTTAGAGCACTCTCTGTCATAGGTGAAGAGTTCACATGTATATTTGCAAGATAACATTACAATTCATCAAACTCTTGAAACCAAGTCAGTTCTGACCTGAAACAACATGAAATGTTGTAAAATTCCATTTGTAAGCATATGTATAGCAATTGAGCACATCAAACTTTACAGAATGAAGTTATTGCAAAACCATCCAAAACAAGCTTCTTTCAGTCTGATATGCTCCCACACTATACTTTAGAGCACTCTCTGTCATAGGTGAAGAGTTTACATGTATATTTGCAAGATAACATTACAATTCATCAAACTCTTGAAACCAAGTCAGTTCTGACCTGAAACAACATGAAATGTTGTAAAATTCCATTTGTAAGCATATGAATTGCAATTGAGCACATCAAACTTTACAGAATGAAGTTATTGCAAAACCATCCAAAACAAGCTTCTTTCAGTTTGATATGCTCCCACACTATACTTTAGAGCACTCTCTGTCATAGGTGAAGAGTTTACATGTATATTTGCAAGATAACATTACAATTCATCAAACTCTTGAAACCAAGTCAGTTCTGACCTGAAACAACATGAAATGTTGTAAATTGCCATTTGTAAGCATATGTATTGCAATTGAGCACATCAAACTTTACAGAATGAAGTTATTGCAAAACCATCCAAAACAAGCTTCTTTCAGTCTGATATGCTCCCATACTATACTTTAGAGTACTCTCTGTCATAGGTGAAGAGTTTACATGTATATTTGCAAGATAACATTACAATTCATCACACTCTTGAAACCAAGTCAGTTCTGACCTGAAACAACATGAAATGTTGTAAAATTCCATTTGTAAGCATATGTATAGCAAGTGAGCACATCAAACTTTACAGAATGAAGTTATTGCAAAACCATCCAAAACAAGCTTCATTCAGTCTGATATACTCCCACACTATACTTTAGAGCACTCTCTGTCATAGGTGAAGAGTTCACATGTATATTTGCAAGATAACATTACAATTCATCAAACTCTTGAAACCAAGTCAGTTCTGACCTGAAACAACATGAAATGTTGTAAAATTCCATTTGTAAGCATATGTATAGCAATTGAGCACATCAAACTTTACAGAATGAAGTTATTGCAAAACCATCCAAAACAAGCTTCTTTCAGTTTGATATGCTCCCACACTATACTTTAGAGCACTCTCTGTCATAGGTGAAGAGTTTACATGTATATTTGCAAGATAACATTACAATTCATCAAACTCTTGAAACCAAGTCAGTTCTGACCTGAAACAACATGAAATGTTGTAAAATGCCATTTGTAAGCATATGTATTGCAATTGAGCACATCAAACTTTACAGAATGAAGTTATTGCAAAACCATCCAAAACAAGCTTCTTTCAGTCTGATATGCTCCCACACTATACTTTAGAGTACTCTCTGTCATAGGTGAAGAGTTTACATGTATATTTGCAAGATAACATTACAATTCATCACACTCTTGAAACCAAGTCAGTTCTGACCTGAAACAACATGAAATGTTGTAAAATTCCATTTGTAAGCATATGTATAGCAAGTGAGCACATCAAACTTTACAGAATGAAGTTATTGCAAAACCATCCAAAACAAGCTTCATTCAGTCTGATATACTCCCACACTATACTTTAGAGCACTCTCTGTCATAGGTGAAGAGTTCACATGTATATTTGCAAGATAACATTACAATTCATCAAACTCTTGAAACCAAGTCAGTTCTGACCTGAAACAACATGAAATGTTGTAAAATTCCATTTGTAAGCATATGTATTGCAATTGAGCACATCAAACTTTACAGAATGAAGTTATTGCAAAACCATCCAAAACAAGCTTCTTTCAGTCTGATATGCTCCCACACTATACTTTAGAGCACTCTCTGTCATAGGTGAAGAGTGTACAAGTATATTTGCAAGATAACATTACAATTCATCAATCTCTTGAAACCATGTCAGTTCTGACCTGAAACAACATGAAATGTTGTAAAATTCCATTTGTAAGCATATGTATTGCAATTGAGCACATCAAACTTTACAGAATGAAGATATTGCAAAACCATCCAAAACAAGCTTCTTTCAGTCTGATATGCTCCCACACTATACTTTAGAGCACTCTCTGTCATAGGTGAAGAGTTTACATGTATATTTGCAAGATAACATTACAATTCATCAAACTCTTGAAACCAAGTCAGTTCTGACCTGAAACAACATGAAATGTTGTAAAATTCCATTTGTAAGCATATGTATTGCAATTGAGCACTTAAACTTTACAGAATGAAGTTATTGCAAAACCATCCAAAACAAGCCTCTTTCAGTCTGATATGCTCTCACACTATACTTTAGAGCACTCTCTGTCATAGGTGAAGAGTTTACATGTGTATTTGCAAGATAACATTACAATTCATCACACTCTTGAAACCAAGTCAGTTCTGACCTGAAACAACATGAAATGTTGTAAAATTCCATTTGTAAGCATATGTATAGCAAGTGAGCACATCAAACTTTACAGAATGAAGTTATTGCAAAACCATCCAAAACAAGCTTCATTCAGTCTGATATACTCCCACACTATACTTTAGAGCACTCTCTGTCATAGGTGAAGAGTTCACATGTATATTTGCAAGATAACATTACAATTCATCAAACTCTTGAAACCAAGTCAGTTCTGACCTGAAACAACATGAAATGTTGTAAAATTCCATTTGTAAGCATATGTATAGCAATTGAGCACATCAAACTTTACAGAATGAAGTTATTGCAAAACCATCCAAAACAAGCTTCTTTCAGTTTGATATGCTCCCACACTATACTTTAGAGCACTCTCTGTCATAGGTGAAGAGTTTACATGTATATTTGCAAGATAACATTACAATTCATCAAACTCTTGAAACCAAGTCAGTTCTGACCTGAAACAACATGAAATGTTGTAAAATGCCATTTGTAAGCATATGTATTGCAATTGAGCACATCAAACTTTACAGAATGAAGTTATTGCAAAACCATCCAAAACAAGCTTCTTTCAGTCTGATATGCTCCCACACTATACTTTAGAGTACTCTCTGTCATAGGTGAAGAGTTTACATGTATATTTGCAAGATAACATTACAATTCATCACACTCTTGAAACCAAGTCAGTTCTGACCTGAAACAACATGAAATGTTGTAAAATTCCATTTGTAAGCATATGTATAGCAAGTGAGCACATCAAACTTTACAGAATGAAGTTATTGCAAAACCATCCAAAACAAGCTTCATTCAGTCTGATATACTCCCACACTATACTTTAGAGCACTCTCTGTCATAGGTGAAGAGTTCACATGTATATTTGCAAGATAACATTACAATTCATCAAACTCTTGAAACCAAGTCAGTTCTGACCTGAAACAACATGAAATGTTGTAAAATTCCATTTGTAAGCATATGTATTGCAATTGAGCACATCAAACTTTACAGAATGAAGTTATTGCAAAACCATCCAAAACAAGCTTCTTTCAGTCTGATATGCTCCCACACTATACTTTAGAGCACTCTCTGTCATAGGTGAAGAGTGTACAAGTATATTTGCAAGATAACATTACAATTCATCAATCTCTTGAAACCATGTCAGTTCTGACCTGAAACAACATGAAATGTTGTAAAATTCCATTTGTAAGCATATGTATTGCAATTGAGCACATCAAACTTTACAGAATGAAGATATTGCAAAACCATCCAAAACAAGCTTCTTTCAGTCTGATATGCTCCCACACTATACTTTAGAGCACTCTCTGTCATAGGTGAAGAGTTTACATGTATATTTGCAAGATAACATTACAATTCATCAAACTCTTGAAACCAAGTCAGTTCTGACCTGAAACAACATGAAATGTTGTAAAATTCCATTTGTAAGCATATGTATTGCAATTGAGCACTTAAACTTTACAGAATGAAGTTATTGCAAAACCATCCAAAACAAGCCTCTTTCAGTCTGATATGCTCTCACACTATACTTTAGAGCACTCTCTGTCATAGGTGAAGAGTTTACATGTGTATTTGCAAGATAACATTACAATTCATCAAACTCTTGAAACCAAGTCAGTTCTGACCTAAAACAACATGAAATGTTGTAAAATTCCATTTGTAAGCATATGTATTGCAATTGAGCACATCAAACTTTACAGAATGAAGTTATTGCAAAACCATCCAAAACAAGCTTCTTTCAGTCTGATATGCTCCCACACTATACTTTAGAGCACTCTCTGTAATAGGTGAAGAGTGTACAAGTATATTTGCAAGATAACATTACAATTCATCAATCTCTTGAAACCATGTCAGTTCTGACCTGAAACAACATGAAATGTTGTAAAATTCCATTTGTAAGCATATGTATTGCAATTGAGCACATCAAACTTTACAGAATGAAGATATTGCAAAACCATCCAAAACAAGCTTCTTTCAGTCTGATATGCTCCCACACTATACTTTATAGCACTCTCTGTCATAGGTGAAGAGTTTACATGTATATTTGCAAGATAACATTACAATTCATCAAACTCTTGAAACCAAGTCAGTTCTGACCTGAAACAACATGAAATGTTGTAAAATTCCATTTGTAAGCATATGTATTGCAATTGAGCACTTAAACTTTACAGAATGAAGTTATTGCAAAACCATCCAAAACAAGCTTCTTTCAGTCTGATATGCTCCCACACTATACTTTAGAGCACTCTCTGTCATAGGTGAAGAGTTTACATGTATTGTTCATCAAACTCTTGAAACCAAGTCAGGTCTGACCTGAAACAACATGAAATGTTGTAAAATTCCATTTGTAAGCATATGTATAGCAAGTGAGCACATCAAACTTTACAGAATGAAGTTATTGCAAAACCATCCAAAACAAGCTTCTTTCAGTCTGATATGCTCCCACACTATACTTTAGAGTACTCTCTGTCATAGGTGAAAGGTTTACATGTATATTTGCAAGATAACATTACAATTCATCAAACTCTTGAAACCAAGTCAGTTCTGACCTGAAACAACATGAATGGTGTAAAATTCCATTTGTAAGCATATGTATTGCAATTGAGCACATCAAACTTTACAGAATGAAGTTATTGCAAAACCATCCAAAACAAGCTTCTTTCAGTCTGATATACTCCCACACTATACTTTAGAGCACTCTCTGTCATAGGTGAAGAGTTCACATGTATACTTGCAAGATAACATTACAATTCATCAAACTCTTGAAACCAAGTCAGTTCTGACCTGAAACAACATGAAATGTTGTAAAATTCAATATGTAAGCATATGTATTGCAATTGAGCACATCAAACTTTACAGAATGAAGATATTGCAAAACCATCCAAAACAAGCTTCTTTAAGTCTGATATGCTCCCACACTATACTTTAGAGCACTCTCTGTCATAGGTGAAGAGTTTACATGTATATTTGCAAGATAACATTACAATTCATCAAACTCTTGAAACCAAGTCAGTTCTGACCTGAAACAACATGAAATGTTGTAAAATTCAATATGTAAGCATATGTATTGCAATTGAGCACATCAAACTTTACAGAATGAAGATATTGCAAAACCATCCAAAACAAGCTTCATTCAGTCTGATATACTCCCATACTATACTTTAGAGCACTCTCTGTCATAGGTGAAGAGTTTACATGTATATTTGCAAGATAACATTACAATTCATCAAACTCTTGAAACCAAGTCAGTTCTGACCTGAAACAACATGAAATGTTGTAAAATGCCATTTGTAAGCATATGAATTGCAATTGAGCACATCAAACTTTACAGAATGAAGTTATTGCAAAACCATCCAAAACAAGCTTCTTTCAGTCTGATATGCTCCCACACTATACTTTAGAGCACTCTCTGTCATAGGTGAAGAGTTTACATGTATATTTGCAAGATAACATTACAATTCATCAAACTCTTGAAACCAAGTCAGTTCTGACCTGAAACAACATGAAATGTTGTAAAATGCCATTTGTAAGCATATGTATTGCAATTGAGCACATCAAACTTTACAGAATGAAGTTATTCCAAAACCATCCAAAACAAGCTTCTTTCAGTCTGATATGCTCCCACACTATACTTTAGAGCACTCTCTGTCATAGGTGAAGAGTTTACATGTATATTTGCAAGATAACATTACAATTCATCAAACTCTTGAAACCAAGTCAGTTCTGACCTGAAACAACATGAAATGTTGTAAAATTCCATTTGTAAGCATATGAATTGCAATTGAGCACATCAAACTTTACAGAATGAAGTTATTGCAAAACCATCCAAAACAAGCTTCTTTCAGTTTGATATGCTCCCACACTATACTTTAGAGCACTCTCTGTCATAGGTGAAGAGTTTACATGTATATTTGCAAGATAACATTACAATTCATCAAACTCTTGAAACCAAGTCAGTTCTGACCTGAAACAACATGAAATGTTGTAAATTGCCATTTGTAAGCATATGTATTGCAATTGAGCACATCAAACTTTACAGAATGAAGTTATTGCAAAACCATCCAAAACAAGCTTCTTTCAGTCTGATATGCTCCCATACTATACTTTAGAGTACTCTCTGTCATAGGTGAAGAGTTTACATGTATATTTGCAAGATAACATTACAATTCATCACACTCTTGAAACCAAGTCAGTTCTGACCTGAAACAACATGAAATGTTGTAAAATTCCATTTGTAAGCATATGTATAGCAAGTGAGCACATCAAACTTTACAGAATGAAGTTATTGCAAAACCATCCAAAACAAGCTTCATTCAGTCTGATATACTCCCACACTATACTTTAGAGCACTCTCTGTCATAGGTGAAGAGTTCACATGTATATTTGCAAGATAACATTACAATTCATCAAACTCTTGAAACCAAGTCAGTTCTGACCTGAAACAACATGAAATGTTGTAAAATTCCATTTGTAAGCATATGTATTGCAATTGAGCACATCAAACTTTACAGAATGAAGTTATTGCAAAACCATCCAAAACAAGCTTCTTTCAGTCTGATATGCTCCCACACTATACTTTAGAGCACTCTCTGTCATAGGTGAAGAGTGTACAAGTATATTTGCAAGATAACATTGCAATTCATCAATCTCTTGAAACCATGTCAGTTCTGACCTGAAACAACATGAAATGTTGTAAAATTCCATTTGTAAGCATATGTATTGCAATTGAGCACATCAAACTTTACAGAATGAAGATATTGCAAAACCATCCAAAACAAGCTTCTTTCAGTCTGATATGCTCCCACACTATACTTTAGAGCACTCTCTGTCATAGGTGAAGAGTTTACATGTATATTTGCAAGATAACATTACAATTCATCAAACTCTTGAAACCAAGTCAGTTCTGACCTGAAACAACATGAAATGTTGTAAAATTCCATTTGTAAGCATATGTATTGCAATTGAGCACTTAAACTTTACAGAATGAAGTTATTGCAAAACCATCCAAAACAAGCCTCTTTCAGTCTGATATGCTCTCACACTATACTTTAGAGCACTCTCTGTCATAGGTGAAGAGTTTACATGTGTATTTGCAAGATAACATTACAATTCATCAAACTCTTGAAACCAAGTCAGTTCTGACCTGAAACAACATGAAATGTTGTAAAATTCCATTTGTAAGCATATGTATTGCAATTGAGCACATCAAACTTTACAGAATGAAGTTATTGCAAAACCATCCAAAACAAGCTTCTTTCAGTCTGATATGCTCCCACACTATACTTTAGAGCACTCTCTGTAATAGGTGAAGAGTGTACAAGTATATTTGCAAGATAACATTACAATTCATCAATCTCTTGAAACCATGTCAGTTCTGACCTGAAACAACATGAAATGTTGTAAAATTCCATTTGTAAGCATATGTATTGCAATTGAGCACATCAAACTTTACAGAATGAAGATATTGCAAAACCATCCAAAACAAGCTTCTTTCAGTCTGATATGCTCCCACACTATACTTTATAGCACTCTCTGTCATAGGTGAAGAGTTTACATGTATATTTGCAAGATAACATTACAATTCATCAAACTCTTGAAACCAAGTCAGTTCTGACCTGAAACAACATGAAATGTTGTAAAATTCCATTTGTAAGCATATGTATTGCAATTGAGCACTTAAACTTTACAGAATGAAGTTATTGCAAAACCATCCAAAACAAGCTTCTTTCAGTCTGATATGCTCCCACACTATACTTTAGAGCACTCTCTGTCATAGGTGAAGAGTTTACATGTATTGTTCATCAAACTCTTGAAACCAAGTCAGGTCTGACCTGAAACAACATGAAATGTTGTAAAATTCCATTTGTAAGCATATGTATAGCAAGTGAGCACATCAAACTTTACAGAATGAAGTTATTGCAAAACCATCCAAAACAAGCTTCTTTCAGTCTGATATGCTCCCACACTATACTTTAGAGTACTCTCTGTCATAGGTGAAAGGTTTACATGTATATTTGCAAGATAACATTACAATTCATCAAACTCTTGAAACCAAGTCAGTTCTGACCTGAAACAACATGAATGGTGTAAAATTCCATTTGTAAGCATATGTATTGCAATTGAGCACATTAAACTTTACAGAATGAAGTTATTGCAAAACCATCCAAAACAAGCTTCTTTCAGTCTGATATACTCCCACACTATACTTTAGAGCACTCTCTGTCATAGGTGAAGAGTTCACATGTATACTTGCAAGATAACATTACAATTCATCAAACTCTTGAAACCAAGTCAGTTCTGACCTGAAACAACATGAAATGTTGTAAAATTCAATATGTAAGCATATGTATTGCAATTGAGCACATCAAACTTTACAGAATGAAGATATTGCAAAACCATCCAAAACAAGCTTCTTTAAGTCTGATATGCTCCCACACTATACTTTAGAGCACTCTCTGTCATAGGTGAAGAGTTTACATGTATATTTGCAAGATAACATTACAATTCATCAAACTCTTGAAACCAAGTCAGTTCTGACCTGAAACAACATGAAATGTTGTAAAATTCAATATGTAAGCATATGTATTGCAATTGAGCACATCAAACTTTACAGAATGAAGATATTGCAAAACCATCCAAAACAAGCTTCATTCAGTCTGATATACTCCCATACTATACTTTAGAGCACTCTCTGTCATAGGTGAAGAGTTTACATGTATATTTGCAAGATAACATTACAATTCATCAAACTCTTGAAACCAAGTCAGTTCTGACCTGAAACAACATGAAATGTTGTAAAATGCCATTTGTAAGCATATGAATTGCAATTGAGCACATCAAACTTTACAGAATGAAGTTATTGCAAAACCATCCAAAACAAGCTTCTTTCAGTCTGATATGCTCCCACACTATACTTTAGAGCACTCTCTGTCATAGGTGAAGAGTTTACATGTATATTTGCAAGATAACATTACAATTCATCAAACTCTTGAAACCAAGTCAGTTCTGACCTGAAACAACATGAAATGTTGTAAAATGCCATTTGTAAGCATATGTATTGCAATTGAGCACATCAAACTTTACAGAATGAAGTTATTCCAAAACCATCCAAAACAAGCTTCTTTCAGTCTGATATGCTCCCACACTATACTTTAGAGCACTCTCTGTCATAGGTGAAGAGTTTACATGTATATTTGCAAGATAACATTACAATTCATCAAACTCTTGAAACCAAGTCAGTTCTGACCTGAAACAACATGAAATGTTGTAAAATTCCATTTGTAAGCATATGTATTGCAATTGAGCACATCAAACTTTACAGAATGAAGTTATTGCAAAACCATCCAAAACAAGCTTCTTTCAGTCTGATATACTCCCACACTATACTTTAGAGCACTCTCTGTCATAGGTGAAGAGTTCACATGTATACTTGCAAGATAACATTACAATTCATCAAACTCTTGAAACCAAGTCAGTTCTGACCTGAAACAACATGAAATGTTGTAAAATTCAATATGTAAGCATATGTATTGCAATTGAGCACATCAAACTTTACAGAATGAAGATATTGCAAAACCATCCAAAACAAGCTTCATTCAGTCTGATATACTCCCACACTATACTTTAGAGCACTCTCTGTCATAGGTGAAGAGTTCACATGTATATTTGCAAGATAACATTACAATTCATCAAACTCTTGAAACCAAGTCAGTTCTGACCTGAAACAACATGAAATGTTGTAAAATTCCATTTGTAAGCATATGTATAGCAATTGAGCACATCAAACTTTACAGAATGAAGTTATTGCAAAACCATCCAAAACAAGCTTCTTTCAGTCTGATATGCTCCCACACTATACTTTAGAGCACTCTCTGTCATAGGTGAAGAGTTTACATGTATATTTGCAAGATAACATTACAATTCATCAAACTCTTGAAACCAAGTCAGTTCTGACCTGAAACAACATGAAATGTTGTAAAATTCCATTTGTAAGCATATGAATTGCAATTGAGCACATCAAACTTTACAGAATGAAGTTATTGCAAAACCATCCAAAACAAGCTTCTTTCAGTTTGATATGCTCCCACACTATACTTTAGAGCACTCTCTGTCATAGGTGAAGAGTTTACATGTATATTTGCAAGATAACATTACAATTCATCAAACTCTTGAAACCAAGTCAGTTCTGACCTGAAACAACATGAAATGTTGTAAATTGCCATTTGTAAGCATATGTATTGCAATTGAGCACATCAAACTTTACAGAATGAAGTTATTGCAAAACCATCCAAAACAAGCTTCTTTCAGTCTGATATGCTCCCATACTATACTTTAGAGTACTCTCTGTCATAGGTGAAGAGTTTACATGTATATTTGCAAGATAACATTACAATTCATCACACTCTTGAAACCAAGTCAGTTCTGACCTGAAACAACATGAAATGTTGTAAAATTCCATTTGTAAGCATATGTATAGCAAGTGAGCACATCAAACTTTACAGAATGAAGTTATTGCAAAACCATCCAAAACAAGCTTCTTTCAGTCTGATATGCTCCCACACTATACTTTAGAGCACTCTCTGTCATAGGTGAAGAGTGTACAAGTATATTTGCAAGATAACATTGCAATTCATCAATCTCTTGAAACCATGTCAGTTCTGACCTGAAACAACATGAAATGTTGTAAAATTCCATTTGTAAGCATATGTATTGCAATTGAGCACATCAAACTTTACAGAATGAAGATATTGCAAAACCATCCAAAACAAGCTTCTTTCAGTCTGATATGCTCCCACACTATACTTTAGAGCACTCTCTGTCATAGGTGAAGAGTTTACATGTATATTTGCAAGATAACATTACAATTCATCAAACTCTTGAAACCAAGTCAGTTCTGACCTGAAACAACATGAAATGTTGTAAAATTCCATTTGTAAGCATATGTATTGCAATTGAGCACTTAAACTTTACAGAATGAAGTTATTGCAAAACCATCCAAAACAAGCCTCTTTCAGTCTGATATGCTCTCACACTATACTTTAGAGCACTCTCTGTCATAGGTGAAGAGTTTACATGTGTATTTGCAAGATAACATTACAATTCATCAAACTCTTGAAACCAAGTCAGTTCTGACCTGAAACAACATGAAATGTTGTAAAATTCCATTTGTAAGCATATGTATTGCAATTGAGCACATCAAACTTTACAGAATGAAGTTATTGCAAAACCATCCAAAACAAGCTTCTTTCAGTCTGATATGCTCCCACACTATACTTTAGAGCACTCTCTGTAATAGGTGAAGAGTGTACAAGTATATTTGCAAGATAACATTACAATTCATCAATCTCTTGAAACCATGTCAGTTCTGACCTGAAACAACATGAAATGTTGTAAAATTCCATTTGTAAGCATATGTATTGCAATTGAGCACATCAAACTTTACAGAATGAAGATATTGCAAAACCATCCAAAACAAGCTTCTTTCAGTCTGATATGCTCCCACACTATACTTTATAGCACTCTCTGTCATAGGTGAAGAGTTTACATGTATATTTGCAAGATAACATTACAATTCATCAAACTCTTGAAACCAAGTCAGTTCTGACCTGAAACAACATGAAATGTTGTAAAATTCCATTTGTAAGCATATGTATTGCAATTGAGCACTTAAACTTTACAGAATGAAGTTATTGCAAAACCATCCAAAACAAGCTTCTTTCAGTCTGATATGCTCCCACACTATACTTTAGAGCACTCTCTGTCATAGGTGAAGAGTTTACATGTATTGTTCATCAAACTCTTGAAACCAAGTCAGGTCTGACCTGAAACAACATGAAATGTTGTAAAATTCCATTTGTAAGCATATGTATAGCAAGTGAGCACATCAAACTTTACAGAATGAAGTTATTGCAAAACCATCCAAAACAAGCTTCTTTCAGTCTGATATGCTCCCACACTATACTTTAGAGTACTCTCTGTCATAGGTGAAAGGTTTACATGTATATTTGCAAGATAACATTACAATTCATCAAACTCTTGAAACCAAGTCAGTTCTGACCTGAAACAACATGAATGGTGTAAAATTCCATTTGTAAGCATATGTATTGCAATTGAGCACATTAAACTTTACAGAATGAAGTTATTGCAAAACCATCCAAAACAAGCTTCTTTCAGTCTGATATACTCCCACACTATACTTTAGAGCACTCTCTGTCATAGGTGAAGAGTTCACATGTATACTTGCAAGATAACATTACAATTCATCAAACTCTTGAAACCAAGTCAGTTCTGACCTGAAACAACATGAAATGTTGTAAAATTCAATATGTAAGCATATGTATTGCAATTGAGCACATCAAACTTTACAGAATGAAGATATTGCAAAACCATCCAAAACAAGCTTCTTTAAGTCTGATATGCTCCCACACTATACTTTAGAGCACTCTCTGTCATAGGTGAAGAGTTTACATGTATATTTGCAAGATAACATTACAATTCATCAAACTCTTGAAACCAAGTCAGTTCTGACCTGAAACAACATGAAATGTTGTAAAATTCAATATGTAAGCATATGTATTGCAATTGAGCACATCAAACTTTACAGAATGAAGATATTGCAAAACCATCCAAAACAAGCTTCATTCAGTCTGATATACTCCCATACTATACTTTAGAGCACTCTCTGTCATAGGTGAAGAGTTTACATGTATATTTGCAAGATAACATTACAATTCATCAAACTCTTGAAACCAAGTCAGTTCTGACCTGAAACAACATGAAATGTTGTAAAATGCCATTTGTAAGCATATGAATTGCAATTGAGCACATCAAACTTTACAGAATGAAGTTATTGCAAAACCATCCAAAACAAGCTTCTTTCAGTCTGATATGCTCCCACACTATACTTTAGAGCACTCTCTGTCATAGGTGAAGAGTTTACATGTATATTTGCAAGATAACATTACAATTCATCAAACTCTTGAAACCAAGTCAGTTCTGACCTGAAACAACATGAAATGTTGTAAAATGCCATTTGTAAGCATATGTATTGCAATTGAGCACATCAAACTTTACAGAATGAAGTTATTCCAAAACCATCCAAAACAAGCTTCTTTCAGTCTGATATGCTCCCACACTATACTTTAGAGCACTCTCTGTCATAGGTGAAGAGTTTACATGTATATTTGCAAGATAACATTACAATTCATCAAACTCTTGAAACCAAGTCAGTTCTGACCTGAAACAACATGAAATGTTGTAAAATTCCATTTGTAAGCATATGTATTGCAATTGAGCACATCAAACTTTACAGAATGAAGTTATTGCAAAACCATCCAAAACAAGCTTCTTTCAGTCTGATATACTCCCACACTATACTTTAGAGCACTCTCTGTCATAGGTGAAGAGTTCACATGTATACTTGCAAGATAACATTACAATTCATCAAACTCTTGAAACCAAGTCAGTTCTGACCTGAAACAACATGAAATGTTGTAAAATTCAATATGTAAGCATATGTATTGCAATTGAGCACATCAAACTTTACAGAATGAAGATATTGCAAAACCATCCAAAACAAGCTTCATTCAGTCTGATATACTCCCACACTATACTTTAGAGCACTCTCTGTCATAGGTGAAGAGTTCACATGTATATTTGCAAGATAACATTACAATTCATCAAACTCTTGAAACCAAGTCAGTTCTGACCTGAAACAACATGAAATGTTGTAAAATTCCATTTGTAAGCATATGTATAGCAATTGAGCACATCAAACTTTACAGAATGAAGTTATTGCAAAACCATCCAAAACAAGCTTCTTTCAGTCTGATATGCTCCCACACTATACTTTAGAGCACTCTCTGTCATAGGTGAAGAGTTTACATGTATATTTGCAAGATAACATTACAATTCATCAAACTCTTGAAACCAAGTCAGTTCTGACCTGAAACAACATGAAATGTTGTAAAATTCCATTTGTAAGCATATGAATTGCAATTGAGCACATCAAACTTTACAGAATGAAGTTATTGCAAAACCATCCAAAACAAGCTTCTTTCAGTTTGATATGCTCCCACACTATACTTTAGAGCACTCTCTGTCATAGGTGAAGAGTTTACATGTATATTTGCAAGATAACATTACAATTCATCAAACTCTTGAAACCAAGTCAGTTCTGACCTGAAACAACATGAAATGTTGTAAATTGCCATTTGTAAGCATATGTATTGCAATTGAGCACATCAAACTTTACAGAATGAAGTTATTGCAAAACCATCCAAAACAAGCTTCTTTCAGTCTGATATGCTCCCATACTATACTTTAGAGTACTCTCTGTCATAGGTGAAGAGTTTACATGTATATTTGCAAGATAACATTACAATTCATCACACTCTTGAAACCAAGTCAGTTCTGACCTGAAACAACATGAAATGTTGTAAAATTCCATTTGTAAGCATATGTATAGCAAGTGAGCACATCAAACTTTACAGAATGAAGTTATTGCAAAACCATCCAAAACAAGCTTCTTTCAGTCTGATATGCTCCCACACTATACTTTAGAGCACTCTCTGTCATAGGTGAAGAGTTCACATGTATACTTGCAAGATAACATTACAATTCATCAAACTCTTGAAACCAAGTCAGTTCTGACCTGAAACAACATGAAATGTTGTAAAATTCAATATGTAAGCATATGTATTGCAATTGAGCACATCAAACTTTACAGAATGAAGATATTGCAAAACCATCCAAAACAAGCTTCATTCAGTCTGATATACTCCCACACTATACTTTAGAGCACTCTCTGTCATAGGTGAAGAGTTCACATGTATATTTGCAAGATAACATTACAATTCATCAAACTCTTGAAACCAAGTCAGTTCTGACCTGAAACAACATGAAATGTTGTAAAATTCCATTTGTAAGCATATGTATAGCAATTGAGCACATCAAACTTTACAGAATGAAGTTATTGCAAAACCATCCAAAACAAGCTTCTTTCAGTCTGATATGCTCCCACACTATACTTTAGAGCACTCTCTGTCATAGGTGAAGAGTTTACATGTATATTTGCAAGATAACATTACAATTCATCAAACTCTTGAAACCAAGTCAGTTCTGACCTGAAACAACATGAAATGTTGTAAAATTCCATTTGTAAGCATATGAATTGCAATTGAGCACATCAAACTTTACAGAATGAAGTTATTGCAAAACCATCCAAAACAAGCTTCTTTCAGTTTGATATGCTCCCACACTATACTTTAGAGCACTCTCTGTCATAGGTGAAGAGTTTACATGTATATTTGCAAGATAACATTACAATTCATCAAACTCTTGAAACCAAGTCAGTTCTGACCTGAAACAACATGAAATGTTGTAAATTGCCATTTGTAAGCATATGTATTGCAATTGAGCACATCAAACTTTACAGAATGAAGTTATTGCAAAACCATCCAAAACAAGCTTCTTTCAGTCTGATATGCTCCCATACTATACTTTAGAGTACTCTCTGTCATAGGTGAAGAGTTTACATGTATATTTGCAAGATAACATTACAATTCATCACACTCTTGAAACCAAGTCAGTTCTGACCTGAAACAACATGAAATGTTGTAAAATTCCATTTGTAAGCATATGTATAGCAAGTGAGCACATCAAACTTTACAGAATGAAGTTATTGCAAAACCATCCAAAACAAGCTTCATTCAGTCTGATATACTCCCACACTATACTTTAGAGCACTCTCTGTCATAGGTGAAGAGTTCACATGTATATTTGCAAGATAACATTACAATTCATCAAACTCTTGAAACCAAGTCAGTTCTGACCTGAAACAACATGAAATGTTGTAAAATTCCATTTGTAAGCATATGTATTGCAATTGAGCACATCAAACTTTACAGAATGAAGTTATTGCAAAACCATCCAAAACAAGCTTCTTTCAGTCTGATATGCTCCCACACTATACTTTAGAGCACTCTCTGTCATAGGTGAAGAGTGTACAAGTATATTTGCAAGATAACATTACAATTCATCAATCTCTTGAAACCATGTCAGTTCTGACCTGAAACAACATGAAATGTTGTAAAATTCCATTTGTAAGCATATGTATTGCAATTGAGCACATCAAACTTTACAGAATGAAGATATTGCAAAACCATCCAAAACAAGCTTCTTTCAGTCTGATATGCTCCCACACTATACTTTAGAGCACTCTCTGTCATAGGTGAAGAGTTTACATGTATATTTGCAAGATAACATTACAATTCATCAAACTCTTGAAACCAAGTCAGTTCTGACCTGAAACAACATGAAATGTTGTAAAATTCCATTTGTAAGCATATGTATTGCAATTGAGCACTTAAACTTTACAGAATGAAGTTATTGCAAAACCATCCAAAACAAGCCTCTTTCAGTCTGATATGCTCCCACACTATACTTTAGAGCACTCTCTGTCATAGGTGAAGAGTTTACATGTGTATTTGCAAGATAACATTACAATTCATCAAACTCTTGAAACCAAGTCAGTTCTGACCTGAAACAACATGAAATGTTGTAAAATTCCATTTGTAAGCATATGTATTGCAATTGAGCACATCAAACTTTACAGAATGAAGTTATTGCAAAACCATCCAAAACAAGCTTCTTTCAGTCTGATATGCTCCCACACTATACTTTAGAGCACTCTCTGTAATAGGTGAAGAGTGTACAAGTATATTTGCAAGATAACATTACAATTCATCAATCTCTTGAAACCATGTCAGTTCTGACCTGAAACAACATGAAATGTTGTAAAATTCCATTTGTAAGCATATGTATTGCAATTGAGCACATCAAACTTTACAGAATGAAGATATTGCAAAACCATCCAAAACAAGCTTCTTTCAGTCTGATATGCTCCCACACTATACTTTATAGCACTCTCTGTCATAGGTGAAGAGTTTACATGTATATTTGCAAGATAACATTACAATTCATCAAACTCTTGAAACCAAGTCAGTTCTGACCTGAAACAACATGAAATGTTGTAAAATTCCATTTGTAAGCATATGTATTGCAATTGAGCACTTAAACTTTACAGAATGAAGTTATTGCAAAACCATCCAAAACAAGCTTCTTTCAGTCTGATATGCTCCCACACTATACTTTAGAGCACTCTCTGTCATAGGTGAAGAGTTTACATGTATTGTTCATCAAACTCTTGAAACCAAGTCAGGTCTGACCTGAAACAACATGAAATGTTGTAAAATTCCATTTGTAAGCATATGTATTGCAATTGAGCACATCGAACTTTACAGAATGAAGTTATTGCAAAACCATCCAAAACAAGCTTCTTTCAGTCTGATATGCTCCCACACTATACTTTAGAGCACTCTCTGTCATAGGTGAAGAGTTTACAAGTATATTTGCAAGATAACATTACAATTCATCAAACTCTTGAAACCAAGTCAGTTCTGACCTGAAACAACATGAAATGTTGTAAAATTCCATTTGTAAGCATATGTATTGCAATTGAGCACATCAAACTTTACAGAATGAAGTTATTGCAAAACCATCCAAAACAAGCTTCTTTCAGTCTGATATGCTCCCACACTATACTTTAGAGCACTCTCTGTCATAGGTGAAGAGTTTACATGTATATTTGCAAGATAACATTACAATTCATCAAACTCTTGAAACCAAGTCAGTTCTGACCTGAAACAACATGACATGTTGTAAAATTCCATTTGAAAGCATATGTATTGCAATTGAGCACATCAAACTTTACAGAATGAAGTTATTGCAAAACCATCCAAAACAAGCTTCTTTCAGTCTGATATGCTCCCACACTATACTGTGGAGCACTCTCTGTCATAGGTGAAGAGTTTACATGTATTGTTCATCAAACTCTTGAAACCAAGTCAGTTCTGACCTGAAACAACATGAAATGTTGTAAAATTCCATTTGTAAGCATATGTATTGCAATTGAGCACATCAAACTTTACAGTATGAAGTTATTGCAAAACCATCCAAAACAAGCTTCTTTCAGTCTGATATGCTCCCACACTATACTTTAGAGCACTCTCTGTCATAGGTGAAGAGTTTACAAGTATATTTGCAAGATAACATTACAATTCATCAATCTCTTGAAACCAAGTCAGTTCTGACCTGAAACAACATGAAATGTTGTAAAATTCCATTTGTAAGCATATGTATTGCAATTGAGCACATCAAACTTTACAGAATGAATTTATTTATTGCAAAACCATCCAAAACAAGCTTCTTTCAGTCTGATATGCTCCCACACTATACTTTAGAGCACTCTCTGTCATAGGTGAAGAGTTTACATGTATATTTGCAAGATAACATTACAATTCATCAAACTCTTGAAACCAAGTCAGTTCTGACCTGAAACAACATGAAATGTTGTAAAATTCCATTTGTAAGCATATGTATTGCAATTGAGCACATCAAACTTTACAGAATGAAGTTATTGCAAAACCATCCAAAACAAGCTTCTTTCAGTCTGATATGCTCCCACACTATACTTTAGAGCACTCTCTGTCATAGGTGAAGAGTTTACATGTATATTTGCAAGATAACATTACAATTCATCAATCTCTTGAAACCAAGTCAGTTCTGACCTGAAACAACATGAAATGTTGAAAAATTCCATTTGTAAGCATATGTATTGCATTTGAGCACATCAAACTTCACAGAATGAAGATATTGCAAAACCATCCAAAACAAGCTTCTTTCAGTCTGATATGCTCCCACACTATACTTTACAGCACTCTCTGTCATAGGTGAAGAGTTTACATGTATTGTTCATCAAACTCTTGAAACCAAGTCAGTTCTGACCTGAAACAACATGAAAAGTTGTAAAATTTTATTTGTAACCATATGTTTTGCAATTGAGCACATCAAACTTTACAGAATGAAGTTATTGCAAAACCATCCAAAACAAGCTTCTATCAGTCTGAAATGCTCCCACACTATACTTTAGAGCACTCTCTGTCATAGGTGTAGAGTTTACATGTATATTTGCAAGATAACATTACAATTCATCAAACTCTTGAAACCAAGTCAGTTCTGACCTGAAACAACATGAAGTGTTGTATAATTCCATTTGTAAGCATATGTATTGCAATTGAGCACATCAAACTTTACAGAATGAAGTTATTGCAAAACCATCCAAAACAAGCTTCTATCAGTCTGATATGCTCCCACACTATACTTTAGAGCACTCTCTGTCATAGGTGAAGAGTTTACATGTATATTTGCAAGATAACATTACAATTCATCAAACTCTTGAAACCAAGTCAGTTCTGACCTGAAACAACATGAAGTGTTGTATAATTCCATTTGTAAGCATATGTATTGCAATTGAGCACATCAAACTTTACAGAATGAAGTTATTGCAAAACCATCCAAAACAAGCTTCTATCAGTCTGATATGCTCCCACACTATACTTTAGAGCACTCTCTGTCATAGGTGAAGAGTTTACATGTATATTTGCAAGATAACATTACAATTCATCAAACTCTTGAAACCAAGTCAGTTCTGACCTGAAACAACATGAAAAGTTGTAAAATTTTATTTGTAAGCATATGTATTGCAATTGAGCACATCAAACTTTACAGAATGAAGTTATTGCAAAACCATCCAAAACAAGCTTCTTTCAGTCTGATATGCTCCCACACTATACTTTAGAGCACTCTCTGTCATAGGTGAAGAGTTTACATGTATATTTGCAAGATAACATTACAATTCATCAAACTCTTGAAACCAAGTCAGTTCTGACCTGAAACAACAAGAAATGTTGTAAAATTCCATTTGTAAGCATATGTATTGCAATTGAGCACATCAAACTTTACAGAATGAAGTTATTGCAAAACCATCCAAAACAAGCTTCTTTCAGTCTGATATGCTCCCACACTATACTTTAGAGCACTCTCTGTCATAGGTGAAGAGTTTACATTTATAATTGAAAGAAAACATTAGAATTCATCAAACTCTTGAAACCAAGTCAGTTCTGACCTGAAACAACATGAAATGTTGAAAAATTCCATTTGTAAGCATATGTATTGCAATTGAGCACATCAAACTTCACAGAATGAAGTTATTGCAAAACCATCCAAAACAAGCTTCTTTCAGTCTGATATGCTCCCACACTATACTTTAGAGCACTCTCTGTCATAGATGAAGAGTTTACATTTATAATTGAAAGAAAACATTACAATTCATCAAACTCTTGAAACCAAGTCAGTTCTGACCTGAAACAACATGAAGTGTTGTATAATTCCATTTGTAAGCATATGTATTGCAATTGAGCACATCAAACTTTACAGAATGAAGTTATTGCAAAACCATCCAAAACAAGCTTCTATCAGTCTGATATGCTCCCACACTATACTTTAGAGCACTCTCTGTCATAGGTGAAGAGTTTACATGTATATTTGCAAGATAACATTACAATTCATCAAACTCTTGAAACCAAGTCAGTTCTGACCTGAAACAACATGAAATGTTGTAAAATTCCATTTGTAAGCATATGTATTGCAATTGAGCACATCAAACTTTACAGAATGAAGTTATTGCAAAACCATCCAAAACAAGCTTCTATCAGTCTGATATGCTCCCACACTATACTTTAGAGCACTCTCTGTCATAGGTGAAGAGTTTACATGTATATTTGCAAGATAACATTACAATTCATCAAACTCTTGAAACCAAGTCAGTTCTGACCTGAAACAACATGAAATGTTGTAAAATTCCATTTGTAAGCATATGTATTGCAATTGAGCACATCAAACTTTACAGAATGAAGTTATTGCAAAACCATCCAAAACAAGCTTCTATCAGTCTGATATACTCCCACACTATACTTTAGAGCACTCTCTGTCATAGGTGAAGAGTTTACATGTATATTTGCAAGATAACATTACAATTCATCAAACTCTTGAAACCAAGTCAGTTCTGACCTGAAACAACATGAAAAGTTGTAAAATTTTATTTGTAAGCATATGTATTGCAATTGAGCACATCAAACTTTACAGAATGAAGATATTGCAAAACCATCCAAAACAAGCTTCATTCAGTCTGATATACTCCCACACTATACTTTAGAGCACTCTCTGTCATAGGAGAAGAGTTCACATGTATATTTGCAAGATAACATTACAATTCATCAAACTCTTGAAACCAAGTCAGTTCTGACCTGAAACAACATGAAATGTTGTAAAATTCCATTTGTAAGCATATGTATTGCAATTGAGCACATCAAACTTTACAGAATGAAGTTATTGCAAAACCATCCAAAACAAGCTTCTTTCAGTCTGATATGCTCCCACACTATACTTTAGAGCACTCTCTGTCATAGGTGAAGAGTTTACATGTATATTTGCAAGATAACATTACAATTCATCAATCTCTTGAAACCAAGTCAGTTCTGACCTGAAACAACATGAAATGTTGAAAAATTCCATTTGTAAGCATATGTATTGCATTTGAGCACATCAAACTTCACAGAATGAAGATATTGCAAAACCATCCAAAACAAGCTTCTTTCAGTCTGATATGCTCCCACACTATACTTTACAGCACTCTCTGTCATAGGTGAAGAGTTTACATGTATTGTTCATCAAACTCTTGAAACCAAGTCAGTTCTGACCTGAAACAACATGAAAAGTTGTAAAATTTTATTTGTAACCATATGTTTTGCAATTGAGCACATCAAACTTTACAGAATGAAGTTATTGCAAAACCATCCAAAACAAGCTTCTATCAGTCTGAAATGCTCCCACACTATAATTTAGAGCACTCTCTGTCATAGGTGTAGAGTTTACATGTATATTTGCAAGATAACATTACAATTCATCAAACTCTTGAAACCAAGTCAGTTCTGACCTGAAACAACATGAAGTGTTGTATAATTCCATTTGTAAGCATATGTATTGCAATTGAGCACATCAAACTTTACAGAATGAAGTTATTGCAAAACCATCCAAAACAAGCTTCTATCAGTCTGATATGCTCCCACACTATACTTTAGAGCACTCTCTGTCATAGGTGAAGAGTTTACATGTATATTTGCAAGATAACATTACAATTCATCAAACTCTTGAAACCAAGTCAGTTCTGACCTGAAACAACATGAAGTGTTGTATAATTCCATTTGTAAGCATATGTATTGCAATTGAGCACATCAAACTTTACAGAATGAAGTTATTGCAAAACCATCCAAAACAAGCTTCTATCAGTCTGATATGCTCCCACACTATACTTTAGAGCACTCTCTGTCATAGGTGAAGAGTTTACATGTATATTTGCAAGATAACATTACAATTCATCAAACTCTTGAAACCAAGTCAGTTCTGACCTGAAACAACATGAAAAGTTGTAAAATTTTATTTGTAAGCATATGTATTGCAATTGAGCACATCAAACTTTACAGAATGAAGTTATTGCAAAACCATCCAAAACAAGCTTCTTTCAGTCTGATATGCTCCCACACTATACTTTAGAGCACTCTCTGTCATAGGTGAAGAGTTTACATGTATATTTGCAAGATAACATTACAATTCATCAAACTCTTGAAACCAAGTCAGTTCTGACCTGAAACAACAAGAAATGTTGTAAAATTCCATTTGTAAGCATATGTATTGCAATTGAGCACATCAAACTTTACAGAATGAAGTTATTGCAAAACCATCCAAAACAAGCTTCTTTCAGTCTGATATGCTCCCACACTATACTTTAGAGCACTCTCTGTCATAGGTGAAGAGTTTACATTTATAATTGAAAGAAAACATTAGAATTCATCAAACTCTTGAAACCAAGTCAGTTCTGACCTGAAACAACATGAAATGTTGAAAAATTCCATTTGTAAGCATATGTATTGCAATTGAGCACATCAAACTTCACAGAATGAAGTTATTGCAAAACCATCCAAAACAAGCTTCTTTCAGTCTGATATGCTCCCACACTATACTTTAGAGCACTCTCTGTCATAGATGAAGAGTTTACATTTATAATTGAAAGAAAACATTACAATTCATCAAACTCTTGAAACCAAGTCAGTTCTGACCTGAAACAACATGAAGTGTTGTATAATTCCATTTGTAAGCATATGTATTGCAATTGAGCACATCAAACTTTACAGAATGAAGTTATTGCAAAACCATCCAAAACAAGCTTCTATCAGTCTGATATGCTCCCACACTATACTTTAGAGCACTCTCTGTCATAGGTGAAGAGTTTACATGTATATTTGCAAGATAACATTACAATTCATCAAACTCTTGAAACCAAGTCAGTTCTGACCTGAAACAACATGAAATGTTGTAAAATTCCATTTGTAAGCATATGTATTGCAATTGAGCACATCAAACTTTACAGAATGAAGTTATTGCAAAACCATCCAAAACAAGCTTCTATCAGTCTGATATACTCCCACACTATACTTTAGAGCACTCTCTGTCATAGGTGAAGAGTTTACATGTATATTTGCAAGATAACATTACAATTCATCAAACTCTTGAAACCAAGTCAGTTCTGACCTGAAACAACATGAAAAGTTGTAAAATTTTATTTGTAAGCATATGTATTGCAATTGAGCACATCAAACTTTACAGAATGAAGATATTGCAAAACCATCCAAAACAAGCTTCATTCAGTCTGATATACTCCCACACTATACTTTAGAGCACTCTCTGTCATAGGAGAAGAGTTCACATGTATATTTGCAAGATAACATTACAATTCATCAAACTCTTGAAACCAAGTCAGTTCTGACCTGAAACAACATGAAATGTTGTAAAATTCCATTTGTAAGCATATGTATTGCAATTGAGCACATCAAACTTTACAGAATGAATTTATTTATTGCAAAACCATCCAAAACAAGCTTCTTTCAGTCTGATATGCTCCCACACTGTACTTTAGAGCACTCTCTGTCATAGGTGAAGAGTTTACATGTATATTTGCAAGATAACATTACAATTCATCAAACTCTTGAAACCAAGTCAGTTCTGACCTGAAACAACATGAAATGTTGTAAAATTCCATTTGAAAGCATATGTATTGCAATTGAGCACATCAAACTTTACAGAATGAAATTATTGCAAAACCATCCAAAACAAGCTTCTTTCAGTCTGATATGCTCCCACACTATACTTTAGAGCACTCTCTGTCATAGGTGAAGAGTTTACATGTATATTTGCAAGATAACATTACAATTCATCAAACTCTTGAAACCAAGTCAGTTCTGACCTGAAACAACATGAAATGTTGTAAAATTCCATTTGTAAGCATATGTATTGCAATTGAGCACATCAAACTTTACAGAATGAAGTTATTGCAAAACCATCCAAAACAAGCTTCTTTCAGTCTGATATGCTCCCACACTATACTTTAGAGTACTCTCTGTCATAGGTGAAGAGTTTACATGTATATTTGCAAGATAACATTACAATTCATCAAACTCTTGAAACCAAGTCAGTTCTGACCTGAAACAACATGAAATGTTGTAAAATTCCATTTGTATACATTTGTATTGCAATTGAGCACATCAAACTTTACAGAATGAAGTTATTGCAAAACCATCCAAAACAAGCTTCTTTCAGTCTGATATGCTCCCACACTATACTTTAGAGCACTCTCTGTCATAGGTGAAGAGTTTACATGTATATTTGCAAGATAACATTACAATTCATCAAACTCTTGAAACCAAGTCAGTTCTGACCTGAAACAACATGAAATGTTGTAAAATTCCATTTGTAAGCATATGTATTGCAATTGAGCACATCAAACTTTACAGAATGAAGTTATTGCAAAACCATCCAAAACAAGCTTCTTTCAGTCTGATATACTCCCACACTATACTTTAGAGCACTCTCTGTCATAGGTGAAGAGTTCACATGTATATTTGCAAGATAACATTACAATTCATCAAACTCTTGAAACCAAGTCAGTTCTGACCTGAAACAACATGAAATGTTGTAAAATTCCATTTGTAAGCATATGTATTGCAATTGAGCACATCAAACTTTACAGAATGAAGTTATTGCAAAACCATCCAAAACAAGCTTCTTTCAGTCTGATATGCTCCCACACTATACTTTAGAGTACTCTCTGTCATAGGTGAAGAGTTTACATGTATATTTGCAAGATAACATTACAATTCATCAAACTCTTGAAACCAAGTCAGTTCTGACCTGAAACAACATGAAATGTTGTAAAATTCAATATGTAAGCATATGTATTGCAATTGAGCACATCAAACTTTACAGAATGAAGATATTGCAAAACCATCCAAAACAAGCTTCATTCAGTCTGATATACTACCACACTATACTTTAGAGCACTCTCTGTCATAGGTGAAGAGTTCACATGTATATTTGCAAGATAACATTACAATTCATCAAACTCTTGAAACCAAGTCAGTTCTGACCTGAAACAACATGAAATGTTGTAAAATTCCATTTGTAAGCATATTTATAGCAATTGAGCACATCAAACTTTACAGAATGAAGTTATTGCAAAACCATCCAAAACAAGCTTCTTTCAGTCTGATATGCTCCCACACTATACTTTAGAGCACTCTCTGTCATAGGTGAAGAGTTTACATGTATATTTGCAAGATAACATTACAATTCATCAAACTCTTGAAACCAAGTCAGTTCTGACCTGAAACAACATGAAATGTTGTAAAATTCCATTTGTAAGCATATGTATTTCAATTGAGCACATCAAACTTTACAGAATGAAGTTATTGCAAAACCATCCAAAACAAGCTTCTTTCAGTCTGATATACTCCCACACTATACTTTAGAGCACTCTCTGTCATAGGTGAAGAGTTCACATGTATATTTGCAAGATAACATTACAATTCATCAAACTCTTTTGAAACCAAGTCAGTTCTGACCTGAAACAACATGAAATGTTGTAAAATTCCATTTGTAAGCATATGTATTGCAATTGAGCACATCAAACTTTACAGAATGAAGTTATTGCAAAACCATCCAAAACAAGCTTCTTTCAGTCTGATATGCTCCCACACTATACTTTAGAGTACTCTCTGTCATAGGTGAAGAGTTTACATGTATATTTGCAAGATAACATTACAATTCATCAAACTCTTGAAACCAAGTCAGTTCTGACCTGAAACAACATGAAATGTTGTAAAATTCAATATGTAAGCATATGTATTGCAATTGAGCACATCAAACTTTACAGAATGAAGATATTGCAAAACCATCCAAAACAAGCTTCATTCAGTCTGATATACTACCACACTATACTTTAGAGCACTCTCTGTCATAGGTGAAGAGTTCACATGTATATTTGCAAGATAACATTACAATTCATCAAACTCTTGAAACCAAGTCAGTTCTGACCTGAAACAACATGAAATGTTGTAAAATTCCATTTGTAAGCATATTTATAGCAATTGAGCACATCAAACTTTACAGAATGAAGTTATTGCAAAACCATCCAAAACAAGCTTCTTTCAGTCTGATATGCTCCCACACTATACTTTAGAGCACTCTCTGTCATAGGTGAAGAGTTTACATGTATATTTGCAAGATAACATTACAATTCATCAAACTCTTGAAACCAAGTCAGTTCTGACCTGAAACAACATGAAATGTTGTAAAATTCCATTTGTAAGCATATGAATTGCAATTGAGCACATCAAACTTTACAGAATGAAGTTATTGCAAAACCATCCAAAACAAGCTTCTATCAGTCTGATATACTCCCACACTATACTTTAGAGCACTCTCTGTCATAGGTGAAGAGTTTACATGTATATTTGCAAGATAACATTACAATTCATCAAACTCTTGAAACCAAGTCAGTTCTGACCTGAAACAACATGAAAAGTTGTAAAATTTTATTTGTAAGCATATGTATTGCAATTGAGCACATCAAACTTTACAGAATGAAGATATTGCAAAACCATCCAAAACAAGCTTCATTCAGTCTGATATACTCCCACACTATACTTTAGAGCACTCTCTGTCATAGGAGAAGAGTTCACATGTATATTTGCAAGATAACATTACAATTCATCAAACTCTTGAAACCAAGTCAGTTCTGACCTGAAACAACATGAAATGTTGTATAATTCCATTTGTAAGCATATGTATTGCAATTGAGCACATCAAACTTTACAGAATGAAGTTATTGCAAAACCATCCAAAACAAGCTTCTTTCAGTCTGATATGCTCCCACACTATACTTTAGAGCACTCTCTGTCATAGGTGAAGAGTTTACATGTATATTTGCAAGATAACATTACAATTCATCAATCTCTTGAAACCAAGTCAGTTCTGACCTGAAACAACATGAAATGTTGAAAAATTCCATTTGTAAGCATATGTATTGCATTTGAGCACATCAAACTTCACAGAATGAAGATATTGCAAAACCATCCAAAACAAGCTTCTTTCAGTCTGATATGCTCCCACACTATACTTTACAGCACTCTCTGTCATAGGTGAAGAGTTTACATGTATTGTTCATCAAACTCTTGAAACCAAGTCAGTTCTGACCTGAAACAACATGAAAAGTTGTAAAATTTTATTTGTAACCATATGTTTTGCAATTGAGCACATCAAACTTTACAGAATGAAGTTATTGCAAAACCATCCAAAACAAGCTTCTATCAGTCTGAAATGCTCCCACACTATAATTTAGAGCACTCTCTGTCATAGGTGTAGAGTTTACATGTATATTTGCAAGATAACATTACAATTCATCAAACTCTTGAAACCAAGTCAGTTCTGACCTGAAACAACATGAAGTGTTGTATAATTCCATTTGTAAGCATATGTATTGCAATTGAGCACATCAAACTTTACAGAATGAAGTTATTGCAAAACCATCCAAAACAAGCTTCTATCAGTCTGATATGCTCCCACACTATACTTTAGAGCACTCTCTGTCATAGGTGAAGAGTTTACATGTATATTTGCAAGATAACATTACAATTCATCAAACTCTTGAAACCAAGTCAGTTCTGACCTGAAACAACATGAAGTGTTGTATAATTCCATTTGTAAGCATATGTATTGCAATTGAGCACATCAAACTTTACAGAATGAAGTTATTGCAAAACCATCCAAAACAAGCTTCTATCAGTCTGATATGCTCCCACACTATACTTTAGAGCACTCTCTGTCATAGGTGAAGAGTTTACATGTATATTTGCAAGATAACATTACAATTCATCAAACTCTTGAAACCAAGTCAGTTCTGACCTGAAACAACATGAAAAGTTGTAAAATTTTATTTGTAAGCATATGTATTGCAATTGAGCACATCAAACTTTACAGAATGAAGTTATTGCAAAACCATCCAAAACAAGCTTCTTTCAGTCTGATATGCTCCCACACTATACTTTAGAGCACTCTCTGTCATAGGTGAAGAGTTTACATGTATATTTGCAAGATAACATTACAATTCATCAAACTCTTGAAACCAAGTCAGTTCTGACCTGAAACAACAAGAAATGTTGTAAAATTCCATTTGTAAGCATATGTATTGCAATTGAGCACATCAAACTTTACAGAATGAAGTTATTGCAAAACCATCCAAAACAAGCTTCTTTCAGTCTGATATGCTCCCACACTATACTTTAGAGCACTCTCTGTCATAGGTGAAGAGTTTACATTTATAATTGAAAGAAAACATTAGAATTCATCAAACTCTTGAAACCAAGTCAGTTCTGACCTGAAACAACATGAAATGTTGAAAAATTCCATTTGTAAGCATATGTATTGCAATTGAGCACATCAAACTTCACAGAATGAAGTTATTGCAAAACCATCCAAAACAAGCTTCTTTCAGTCTGATATGCTCCCACACTATACTTTAGAGCACTCTCTGTCATAGATGAAGAGTTTACATTTATAATTGAAAGAAAACATTACAATTCATCAAACTCTTGAAACCAAGTCAGTTCTGACCTGAAACAACATGAAGTGTTGTATAATTCCATTTGTAAGCATATGTATTGCAATTGAGCACATCAAACTTTACAGAATGAAGTTATTGCAAAACCATCCAAAACAAGCTTCTATCAGTCTGATATGCTCCCACACTATACTTTAGAGCACTCTCTGTCATAGGTGAAGAGTTTACATGTATATTTGCAAGATAACATTACAATTCATCAAACTCTTGAAACCAAGTCAGTTCTGACCTGAAACAACATGAAATGTTGTAAAATTCCATTTGTAAGCATATGTATTGCAATTGAGCACATCAAACTTTACAGAATGAAGTTATTGCAAAACCATCCAAAACAAGCTTCTATCAGTCTGATATGCTCCCACACTATACTTTAGAGCACTCTCTGTCATAGGTGAAGAGTTTACATGTATATTTGCAAGATAACATTACAATTCATCAAACTCTTGAAACCAAGTCAGTTCTGACCTGAAACAACATGAAATGTTGTAAAATTCCATTTGTAAGCATATGTATTGCAATTGAGCACATCAAACTTTACAGAATGAAGTTATTGCAAAACCATCCAAAACAAGCTTCTATCAGTCTGATATACTCCCACACTATACTTTAGAGCACTCTCTGTCATAGGTGAAGAGTTTACATGTATATTTGCAAGATAACATTACAATTCATCAAACTCTTGAAACCAAGTCAGTTCTGACCTGAAACAACATGAAAAGTTGTAAAATTTTATTTGTAAGCATATGTATTGCAATTGAGCACATCAAACTTTACAGAATGAAGATATTGCAAAACCATCCAAAACAAGCTTCATTCAGTCTGATATACTCCCACACTATACTTTAGAGCACTCTCTGTCATAGGAGAAGAGTTCACATGTATATTTGCAAGATAACATTACAATTCATCAAACTCTTGAAACCAAGTCAGTTCTGACCTGAAACAACATGAAATGTTGTAAAATTCCATTTGTAAGCATATGTATTGCAATTGAGCACATCAAACTTTACAGAATGAATTTATTTATTGCAAAACCATCCAAAACAAGCTTCTTTCAGTCTGATATGCTCCCACACTGTACTTTAGAGCACTCTCTGTCATAGGTGAAGAGTTTACATGTATATTTGCAAGATAACATTACAATTCATCAAACTCTTGAAACCAAGTCAGTTCTGACCTGAAACAACATGAAATGTTGTAAAATTCCATTTGAAAGCATATGTATTGCAATTGAGCACATCAAACTTTACAGAATGAAATTATTGCAAAACCATCCAAAACAAGCTTCTTTCAGTCTGATATGCTCCCACACTATACTTTAGAGCACTCTCTGTCATAGGTGAAGAGTTTACATGTATATTTGCAAGATAACATTACAATTCATCAAACTCTTGAAACCAAGTCAGTTCTGACCTGAAACAACATGAAATGTTGTAAAATTCCATTTGTAAGCATATGTATTGCAATTGAGCACATCAAACTTTACAGAATGAAGTTATTGCAAAACCATCCAAAACAAGCTTCTTTCAGTCTGATATGCTCCCACACTATACTTTAGAGTACTCTCTGTCATAGGTGAAGAGTTTACATGTATATTTGCAAGATAACATTACAATTCATCAAACTCTTGAAACCAAGTCAGTTCTGACCTGAAACAACATGAAATGTTGTAAAATTCCATTTGTATACATTTGTATTGCAATTGAGCACATCAAACTTTACAGAATGAAGTTATTGCAAAACCATCCAAAACAAGCTTCTTTCAGTCTGATATGCTCCCACACTATACTTTAGAGCACTCTCTGTCATAGGTGAAGAGTTTACATGTATATTTGCAAGATAACATTACAATTCATCAAACTCTTGAAACCAAGTCAGTTCTGACCTGAAACAACATGAAATGTTGTAAAATTCCATTTGTAAGCATATGTATTGCAATTGAGCACATCAAACTTTACAGAATGAAGTTATTGCAAAACCATCCAAAACAAGCTTCTTTCAGTCTGATATACTCCCACACTATACTTTAGAGCACTCTCTGTCATAGGTGAAGAGTTCACATGTATATTTGCAAGATAACATTACAATTCATCAAACTCTTGAAACCAAGTCAGTTCTGACCTGAAACAACATGAAATGTTGTAAAATTCCATTTGTAAGCATATGTATTGCAATTGAGCACATCAAACTTTACAGAATGAAGTTATTGCAAAACCATCCAAAACAAGCTTCTTTCAGTCTGATATGCTCCCACACTATACTTTAGAGTACTCTCTGTCATAGGTGAAGAGTTTACATGTATATTTGCAAGATAACATTACAATTCATCAAACTCTTGAAACCAAGTCAGTTCTGACCTGAAACAACATGAAATGTTGTAAAATTCAATATGTAAGCATATGTATTGCAATTGAGCACATCAAACTTTACAGAATGAAGATATTGCAAAACCATCCAAAACAAGCTTCATTCAGTCTGATATACTACCACACTATACTTTAGAGCACTCTCTGTCATAGGTGAAGAGTTCACATGTATATTTGCAAGATAACATTACAATTCATCAAACTCTTGAAACCAAGTCAGTTCTGACCTGAAACAACATGAAATGTTGTAAAATTCCATTTGTAAGCATATTTATAGCAATTGAGCACATCAAACTTTACAGAATGAAGTTATTGCAAAACCATCCAAAACAAGCTTCTTTCAGTCTGATATGCTCCCACACTATACTTTAGAGCACTCTCTGTCATAGGTGAAGAGTTTACATGTATATTTGCAAGATAACATTACAATTCATCAAACTCTTGAAACCAAGTCAGTTCTGACCTGAAACAACATGAAATGTTGTAAAATTCCATTTGTAAGCATATGTATTTCAATTGAGCACATCAAACTTTACAGAATGAAGTTATTGCAAAACCATCCAAAACAAGCTTCTTTCAGTCTGATATACTCCCACACTATACTTTAGAGCACTCTCTGTCATAGGTGAAGAGTTCACATGTATATTTGCAAGATAACATTACAATTCATCAATCTCTTGAAACCAAGTCAGTTCTGACCTGAAACAACATGAAATGTTGTAAAATTCAATATGTAAGCATATGTATTGCAATTGAGCACATCAAACTTTACAGAATGAAGATATTGCAAAACCATCCAAAACAAGCTTCATTCAGTCTGATATACTACCACACTATACTTTAGAGCACTCTCTGTCATAGGTGAAGAGTTCACATGTATATTTGCAAGATAACATTACAATTCATCAAACTCTTGAAACCAAGTCAGTTCTGACCTGAAACAACATGAAATGTTGTAAAATTCCATTTGTAAGCATATTTATAGCAATTGAGCACATCAAACTTTACAGAATGAAGTTATTGCAAAACCATCCAAAACAAGCTTCTTTCAGTCTGATATGCTCCCACACTATACTTTAGAGCACTCTCTGTCATAGGTGAAGAGTTTACATGTATATTTGCAAGATAACATTACAATTCATCAAACTCTTGAAACCAAGTCAGTTCTGACCTGAAACAACATGAAATGTTGTAAAATTCCATTTGTAAGCATATGAATTGCAATTGAGCACATCAAACTTTACAGAATGAAGTTATTGCAAAACCATCCAAAACAAGCTTCTTTCAGTCTGATATGCTCCCACACTATACTTTAGAGCACTCTCTGTCATAGGTGAAGAGTTTACATGTATATTTGCAAGATAACATTACAATTCATCAAACTCTTGAAACCAAGTCAGTTCTGACCTGAAACAACATGAAATGTTGTAAAATGCCATTTGTAAGCATATGTATTGCAATTGAGCACATCAAACTTTACAGAATGAAGTTATTGCAAAACCATCCAAAACAAGCTTCTTTCAGTCTGATATGCTCCCACACTATACTTTAGAGCACTCTCTGTCATAGGTGAAGAGTTTACATGTATATTTGCAAGATAACATTACAATTCATCAAACTCTTGAAACCAAGTCAGTTCTGACCTGAAACAACATGAAATGTTGTAAAATTCCATTTGTAAGCATATGTATTGCAATTGAGCACATCAAACTTTACAGAATGAAGTTATTGCAAAACCATCCAAAACAAGCTTCTTTCAGTCTGAAATGCTCCCACACTATACTTTAGAGCACTCTCTGTCATAGGTGAAGAGTTTACATGTATATTTGCAAGATAACATTACAATTCATCAAACTCTTGAAACCAAGTCAGTTCTGACCTGAAACAACATGAAGTGTTGTATAATTCCATTTGTAAGCATATGTATTGCAATTGAGCACATCAAACTTTACAGAATGAAGTTATTGCAAAACCATCCAAAACAAGCTTCTATCAGTCTGATATGCTCCCACACTATACTTTAGAGCACTCTCTGTCATAGGTGAAGAGTTTACATGTATATTTGCAAGATAACATTACAATTCATCAAACTCTTGAAACCAAGTCAGTTCTGACCTGAAACAACATGAAATGTTGTAAAATTCCATTTGTAAGCATATGTATTGCAATTGAGCACATCAAACTTTACAGAATGAAGTTATTGCAAAACCATCCAAAACAAGCTTCTTTCAGTCTGATATGCTCCCACACTATACTTTAGAGCACTCTCTGTCATAGGTGAAGAGTTTACATGTATATTTGCAAGATAACATTACAATTCATCAAACTCTTGAAACCAAGTCAGTTCTGACCTGAAACAACATGAAGTGTTGTATAATTCCATTTGTAAGCATATGTATTGCAATTGAGCACATCAAACTTTACAGAATGAAGTTATTGCAAAACCATCCAAAACAAGCTTCTATCAGTCTGATATGCTCCCACACTATACTTTAGAGCACTCTCTGTCATAGGTGAAGAGTTTACATGTATATTTGCAAGATAACATTACAATTCATCAAACTCTTGAAACCAAGTCAGTTCTGACCTGAAACAACATGAAATGTTGTAAAATTCAATTTGTAAGCATATGTATTGCAATTGAGCACATCAAACTTTACAGAATGAAGATATTGCAAAACCATCCAAAACAAGCTTCATTCAGTCTGATATACTCCCACACTATACTTTAGAGCACTCTCTGTCATAGGAGAAGAGTTCACATGTATATTTGCAAGATAACATTACAATTCATCAAACTCTTGAAACCAAGTCAGTTCTGACCTGAAACAACATGAAATGTTGTAAAATTCCATTTGTAAGCATATGTATTGCAATTGAGCACATCAAACTTTACAGAATGAATTTATTTATTGCAAAACCATCCAAAACAAGCTTCTTTCAGTCTGATATGCTCCCACACTATACTTTAGAGCACTCTCTGTCATAGGTGAAGAGTTTACATGTATATTTGCAAGATAACATTACAATTCATCAAACTCTTGAAACCAAGTCAGTTCTGACCTGAAACAACATGAAAAGTTGTAAAATTTTATTTGTAAGCATATGTATTGCAATTGAGCACATCAAACTTTACAGAATGAAGATATTGCAAAACCATCCAAAACAAGCTTCATTCAGTCTGATATACTCCCACACTATACTTTAGAGCACTCTCTGTCATAGGAGAAGAGTTCACATGTATATTTGCAAGATAACATTACAATTCATCAAACTCTTGAAACCAAGTCAGTTCTGACCTGAAACAACATGAAATGTTGTAAAATTCCATTTGTAAGCATATGTATTGCAATTGAGCACATCAAACTTTACAGAATGAATTTATTTATTGCAAAACCATCCAAAACAAGCTTCTTTCAGTCTGATATGCTCCCACACTGTACTTTAGAGCACTCTCTGTCATAGGTGAAGAGTTTACATGTATATTTGCAAGATAACATTACAATTCATCAAACTCTTGAAACCAAGTCAGTTCTGACCTGAAACAACATGAAATGTTGTAAAATTCCATTTGAAAGCATATGTATTGCAATTGAGCACATCAAACTTTACAGAATGAAATTATTGCAAAACCATCCAAAACAAGCTTCTTTCAGTCTGATATGCTCCCACACTATACTTTAGAGCACTCTCTGTCATAGGTGAAGAGTTTACATGTATATTTGCAAGATAACATTACAATTCATCAAACTCTTGAAACCAAGTCAGTTCTGACCTGAAACAACATGAAATGTTGTAAAATTCCATTTGTAAGCATATGTATTGCAATTGAGCACATCAAACTTTACAGAATGAAGTTATTGCAAAACCATCCAAAACAAGCTTCTTTCAGTCTGATATGCTCCCACACTATACTTTAGAGTACTCTCTGTCATAGGTGAAGAGTTTACATGTATATTTGCAAGATAACATTACAATTCATCAAACTCTTGAAACCAAGTCAGTTCTGACCTGAAACAACATGAAATGTTGTAAAATTCCATTTGTATACATTTGTATTGCAATTGAGCACATCAAACTTTACAGAATGAAGTTATTGCAAAACCATCCAAAACAAGCTTCTTTCAGTCTGATATGCTCCCACACTATACTTTAGAGCACTCTCTGTCATAGGTGAAGAGTTTACATGTATATTTGCAAGATAACATTACAATTCATCAAACTCTTGAAACCAAGTCAGTTCTGACCTGAAACAACATGAAATGTTGTAAAATTCCATTTGTAAGCATATGTATTGCAATTGAGCACATCAAACTTTACAGAATGAAGTTATTGCAAAACCATCCAAAACAAGCTTCTTTCAGTCTGATATACTCCCACACTATACTTTAGAGCACTCTCTGTCATAGGTGAAGAGTTCACATGTATATTTGCAAGATAACATTACAATTCATCAAACTCTTGAAACCAAGTCAGTTCTGACCTGAAACAACATGAAATGTTGTAAAATTCCATTTGTAAGCATATGTATTGCAATTGAGCACATCAAACTTTACAGAATGAAGTTATTGCAAAACCATCCAAAACAAGCTTCTTTCAGTCTGATATGCTCCCACACTATACTTTAGAGTACTCTCTGTCATAGGTGAAGAGTTTACATGTATATTTGCAAGATAACATTACAATTCATCAAACTCTTGAAACCAAGTCAGTTCTGACCTGAAACAACATGAAATGTTGTAAAATTCAATATGTAAGCATATGTATTGCAATTGAGCACATCAAACTTTACAGAATGAAGATATTGCAAAACCATCCAAAACAAGCTTCATTCAGTCTGATATACTACCACACTATACTTTAGAGCACTCTCTGTCATAGGTGAAGAGTTCACATGTATATTTGCAAGATAACATTACAATTCATCAAACTCTTGAAACCAAGTCAGTTCTGACCTGAAACAACATGAAATGTTGTAAAATTCCATTTGTAAGCATATTTATAGCAATTGAGCACATCAAACTTTACAGAATGAAGTTATTGCAAAACCATCCAAAACAAGCTTCTTTCAGTCTGATATGCTCCCACACTATACTTTAGAGCACTCTCTGTCATAGGTGAAGAGTTTACATGTATATTTGCAAGATAACATTACAATTCATCAAACTCTTGAAACCAAGTCAGTTCTGACCTGAAACAACATGAAATGTTGTAAAATTCCATTTGTAAGCATATGTATTTCAATTGAGCACATCAAACTTTACAGAATGAAGTTATTGCAAAACCATCCAAAACAAGCTTCTTTCAGTCTGATATACTCCCACACTATACTTTAGAGCACTCTCTGTCATAGGTGAAGAGTTCACATGTATATTTGCAAGATAACATTACAATTCATCAAACTCTTTTGAAACCAAGTCAGTTCTGACCTGAAACAACATGAAATGTTGTAAAATTCCATTTGTAAGCATATGTATTGCAATTGAGCACATCAAACTTTACAGAATGAAGTTATTGCAAAACCATCCAAAACAAGCTTCTTTCAGTCTGATATGCTCCCACACTATACTTTAGAGTACTCTCTGTCATAGGTGAAGAGTTTACATGTATATTTGCAAGATAACATTACAATTCATCAAACTCTTGAAACCAAGTCAGTTCTGACCTGAAACAACATGAAATGTTGTAAAATTCAATATGTAAGCATATGTATTGCAATTGAGCACATCAAACTTTACAGAATGAAGATATTGCAAAACCATCCAAAACAAGCTTCATTCAGTCTGATATACTACCACACTATACTTTAGAGCACTCTCTGTCATAGGTGAAGAGTTCACATGTATATTTGCAAGATAACATTACAATTCATCAAACTCTTGAAACCAAGTCAGTTCTGACCTGAAACAACATGAAATGTTGTAAAATTCCATTTGTAAGCATATTTATAGCAATTGAGCACATCAAACTTTACAGAATGAAGTTATTGCAAAACCATCCAAAACAAGCTTCTTTCAGTCTGATATGCTCCCACACTATACTTTAGAGCACTCTCTGTCATAGGTGAAGAGTTTACATGTATATTTGCAAGATAACATTACAATTCATCAAACTCTTGAAACCAAGTCAGTTCTGACCTGAAACAACATGAAATGTTGTAAAATTCCATTTGTAAGCATATGAATTGCAATTGAGCACATCAAACTTTACAGAATGAAGTTATTGCAAAACCATCCAAAACAAGCTTCTTTCAGTCTGATATGCTCCCACACTATACTTTAGAGCACTCTCTGTCATAGGTGAAGAGTTTACATGTATATTTGCAAGATAACATTACAATTCATCAAACTCTTGAAACCAAGTCAGTTCTGACCTGAAACAACATGAAATGTTGTAAAATGCCATTTGTAAGCATATGTATTGCAATTGAGCACATCAAACTTTACAGAATGAAGTTATTGCAAAACCATCCAAAACAAGCTTCTTTCAGTCTGATATGCTCCCACACTATACTTTAGAGCACTCTCTGTCATAGGTGAAGAGTTTACATGTATATTTGCAAGATAACATTACAATTCATCAAACTCTTGAAACCAAGTCAGTTCTGACCTGAAACAACATGAAATGTTGTAAAATTCCATTTGTAAGCATATGTATTGCAATTGAGCACATCAAACTTTACAGAATGAAGTTATTGCAAAACCATCCAAAACAAGCTTCTTTCAGTCTGAAATGCTCCCACACTATACTTTAGAGCACTCTCTGTCATAGGTGAAGAGTTTACATGTATATTTGCAAGATAACATTACAATTCATCAAACTCTTGAAACCAAGTCAGTTCTGACCTGAAACAACATGAAGTGTTGTATAATTCCATTTGTAAGCATATGTATTGCAATTGAGCACATCAAACTTTACAGAATGAAGTTATTGCAAAACCATCCAAAACAAGCTTCTATCAGTCTGATATGCTCCCACACTATACTTTAGAGCACTCTCTGTCATAGGTGAAGAGTTTACATGTATATTTGCAAGATAACATTACAATTCATCAAACTCTTGAAACCAAGTCAGTTCTGACCTGAAACAACATGAAATGTTGTAAAATTCCATTTGTAAGCATATGTATTGCAATTGAGCACATCAAACTTTACAGAATGAAGTTATTGCAAAACCATCCAAAACAAGCTTCTTTCAGTCTGATATGCTCCCACACTATACTTTAGAGCACTCTCTGTCATAGGTGAAGAGTTTACATGTATATTTGCAAGATAACATTACAATTCATCAAACTCTTGAAACCAAGTCAGTTCTGACCTGAAACAACATGAAGTGTTGTATAATTCCATTTGTAAGCATATGTATTGCAATTGAGCACATCAAACTTTACAGAATGAAGTTATTGCAAAACCATCCAAAACAAGCTTCTATCAGTCTGATATGCTCCCACACTATACTTTAGAGCACTCTCTGTCATAGGTGAAGAGTTTACATGTATATTTGCAAGATAACATTACAATTCATCAAACTCTTGAAACCAAGTCAGTTCTGACCTGAAACAACATGAAATGTTGTAAAATTCAATTTGTAAGCATATGTATTGCAATTGAGCACATCAAACTTTACAGAATGAAGATATTGCAAAACCATCCAAAACAAGCTTCATTCAGTCTGATATACTCCCACACTATACTTTAGAGCACTCTCTGTCATAGGAGAAGAGTTCACATGTATATTTGCAAGATAACATTACAATTCATCAAACTCTTGAAACCAAGTCAGTTCTGACCTGAAACAACATGAAATGTTGTAAAATTCCATTTGTAAGCATATGTATTGCAATTGAGCACATCAAACTTTACAGAATGAATTTATTTATTGCAAAACCATCCAAAACAAGCTTCTTTCAGTCTGATATGCTCCCACACTATACTTTAGAGCACTCTCTGTCATAGGTGAAGAGTTTACATGTATATTTGCAAGATAACATTACAATTCATCAAACTCTTGAAACCAAGTCAGTTCTGACCTGAAACAACATGAAATGTTGTAAAATTCCATTTGTAAGCATATGTATTGCAATTGAGCACATCAAACTTTACAGAATGAAGTTATTGCAAAACCATCCAAAACAAGCTTCTTTCAGTCTGATATACTCCCACACTATACTTTAGAGCACTCTCTGTCATAGGTGAAGAGTTCACATGTATATTTGCAAGATAACATTACAATTCATCAAACTCTTGAAACCAAGTCAGTTCTGACCTGAAACAACATGAAATGTTGTAAAATTCCATTTGTAAGCATATGAATTGCAATTGAGCACATCAAACTTTACAGAATGAAGTTATTGCAAAACCATCCAAAACAAGCTTCTTTCAGTCTGATATGCTCCCACACTATACTTTAGAGCACTCTCTGTCATAGGTGAAGAGTTTACATGTATATTTGCAAGATAACATTACAATTCATCAAACTCTTGAAACCAAGTCAGTTCTGACCTGAAACAACATGAAATGTTGTAAAATTCAATTTGTAAGCATATGTATTGCAATTGAGCACATCAAACTTTACAGAATGAAGATATTGCAAAACCATCCAAAACAAGCTTCATTCAGTCTGATATACTCCCACACTATACTTTAGAGCACTCTCTGTCATAGGAGAAGAGTTCACATGTATATTTGCAAGATAACATTACAATTCATCAAACTCTTGAAACCAAGTCAGTTCTGACCTGAAACAACATGAAATGTTGTAAAATTCCATTTGTAAGCATATGTATTGCAATTGAGCACATCAAACTTTACAGAATGAATTTATTTATTGCAAAACCATCCAAAACAAGCTTCTTTCAGTCTGATATGCTCCCACACTATACTTTAGAGCACTCTCTGTCATAGGTGAAGAGTTTACATGTATATTTGCAAGATAACATTACAATTCATCAAACTCTTGAAACCAAGTCAGTTCTGACCTGAAACAACATGAAATGTTGTAAAATTCCATTTGTAAGCATATGTATTGCAATTGAGCACATCAAACTTTACAGAATGAAGTTATTGCAAAACCATCCAAAACAAGCTTCTTTCAGTCTGATATACTCCCACACTATACTTTAGAGCACTCTCTGTCATAGGTGAAGAGTTCACATGTATATTTGCAAGATAACATTACAATTCATCAAACTCTTGAAACCAAGTCAGTTCTGACCTGAAACAACATGAAATGTTGTAAAATTCCATTTGTAAGCATATGTATTGCAATTGAGCACATCAATCTTTACAGAATGAAGTTATTGCAAAACCATCCAAAACAAGCTTCTTTCAGTCTGATATGCTCCCACACCATACTTTAGAGTACTCTCTGTCATAGGTGAAGAGTTTACATGTATATTTGCAAGATAACATTACAATTCATCAAACTCTTGAAACCAAGTCAGTTCTGACCTGAAACAACATGAAATGTTGTAAAATTCAATATGTAAGCATATGTATTGCAATTGAGCACATCAAACTTTACAGAATGAAGATATTGCAAAACCATCCAAAACAAGCTTCATTCAGTCTGATATACTACCACACTATACTTTAGAGCACTCTCTGTCATAGGTGAAGAGTTCACATGTATATTTGCAAGATAACATTACAATTCATCAAACTCTTGAAACCAAGTCAGTTCTGACCTGAAACAACATGAAATGTTGTAAAATTCCATTTGTAAGCATATTTATAGCAATTGAGCACATCAAACTTTACAGAATGAAGTTATTGCAAAACCATCCAAAACAAGCTTCGTTCAGTCTGATATGCTCCCACACTATACTTTAGAGCACTCTCTGTCATAGGTGAAGAGTTTACATGTATATTTGCAAGATAACATTACAATTCATCAAACTCTTGAAACCAAGTCAGTTCTGACCTGAAACAACATGAAATGTTGTAAAATTCCATTTGTAAGCATATGAATTGCAATTGAGCACATCAAACTTTACAGAATGAAGTTATTGCAAAACCATCCAAAACAAGCTTCATTCAGTCTGATATGCTCCCACACTATACTTTAGAGCACTCTCTGTCATAGGTGAAGAGTTTACATGTATATTTGCAAGATAACATTACAATTCATCAAACTCTTGAAACCAAGTCAGTTCTGACCTGAAACAACATGAAATGTTGTAAAATTCCATTTGTAAGCATATGTATTGCAATTGAGCACATCAAACTTTACAGAATGAAGTTATTGCAAAACCATCCAAAACAAGCTTCTTTCAGTCTGATATACTCCCACACTATACTTTAGAGCACTCTCTGTCATAGGTGAAGAGTTCACATGTATATTTGCAAGATAACATTACAATTCATCAAACTCTTGAAACCAAGTCAGTTCTGACCTGAAACAACATGAATTGTTGTAAAATTCCATTTGTAAGCATATGAATTGCAATTGAGCACATCAAACTTTACAGAATGAAGTTATTGCAAAACCATCCAAAACAAGCTTCTTTCAGTCTGATATGCTCCCACACTATACTTTAGAGCACTCTCTGTCATAGGTGAAGAGTTTACATGTATATTTGCAAGATAACATTACAATTCATCAAACTCTTGAAACCAAGTCAGTTCTGACCTGAAACAACATGAAATGTTGTAAAATGCCATTTGTAAGCATATGTATTGCAATTGAGCACATCAAACTTTACAGAATGAAGTTATTGCAAAACCATCCAAAACAAGCTTCTTTCAGTCTGATATGCTCCCACACTATACTTTAGAGCACTCTCTGTCATAGGTGAAGAGTTTACATGTATATTTGCAAGATAACATTACAATTCATCAAACTCTTGAAACCAAGTCAGTTCTGACCTGAAACAACATGAAATGTTGTAAAATTCCATTTGTAAGCATATGTATTGCAATTGAGCACATCAAACTTTACAGAATGAAGTTATTGCAAAACCATCCAAAACAAGCTTCTATCAGTCTGATATGCTCCCACACTATACTTTAGAGCACTCTCTGTCATAGGTGAAGAGTTTACATGTATATTTGCAAGATAACATTACAATTCATCAAACTCTTGAAACCAAGTGAGTTCTGACCTGAAACAACATGAAATGTTGTAAAATTCAATATGTAAGCATATGTATTGCAATTGAGCACATCAAACTTTACAGAATGAAGTTATTGCAAAACCATCCAAAACAAGCTTCTATCAGTCTGATATACTCCCACACTATACTTTAGAGCACTCTCTGTCATAGGTGAAGAGTTTACATGTATATTTGCAAGATATTACAATTCATCAAACTCTTGAAACCAAGTCAGTTCTGACCTTAAACAACATGAAAAGTTGTAAAATTTTATTTGTAAGCATATGTATTGCAATTGAGCACATCAAACTTTACAGAATGAAGTTATTGCAAAACCATCCAAAACAAGCTTCTTTCAGTCTGATATGCTCCCACACTATACTTTAGAGCACTCTTTGTCATAGGTGAAGAGTTTACATGTATATTTGCAAGATAACATTACAATTCATCAAACTCTTGAAACCAAGTCAGTTCTGACCTGAAACAACATGAAATGTTGTAAAATTCCATTTGTAAGCATATGTATTGCAATTGAGCACATCAAACTTTACAGAATGAAGTTATTGCAAAACCATCCAAAACAAGCTTCTTTCAGTCTGATATGCTCCCACACTATACTTTAGAGCACTCTCTGTCATAGGTGAAGAGTTTACATGTATATTTGCAAGATAACATTACAATTCATCAAACTCTTGAAACCAAGTCAGTTCTGACCTGAAACAACATGAAGTGTTGTATAATTCCATTTGTAAGCATATGTATTGCAATTGAGCACATCAAACTTTACAGAATGAAGTTATTGCAAAACCATCCAAAACAAGCTTCTATCAGTCTGATATGCTCCCACACTATACTTTAGAGCACTCTCTGTCATAGGTGAAGAGTTTACATGTATATTTGCAAGATAACATTACAATTCATCAAACTCTTGAAACCAAGTCAGTTCTGACCTGAAACAACATGAAATGTTGTAAAATTCCATTTGTAAGCATATGTATTGCAATTGAGCACATCAAACTTTACAGAATGAAGATATTGCAAAACCATCCAAAACAAGCTTCATTCAGTCTGATATACTCCCACACTATACTTTAGAGCACTCTCTGTCATAGGAGAAGAGTTCACATGTATATTTGCAAGATAACATTACAATTCATCAAACTCTTGAAACCAAGTCAGTTCTGACCTGAAACAACATGAAATGTTGTAAAATTCCATTTGTAAGCATATGTATTGCAATTGAGCACATCAAACTTTACAGAATGAAGTTATTGCAAAACCATCCAAAACAAGCTTCTTTCAGTCTGATATGCTCCCACACTATACTTTAGAGCACTCTCTGTCATAGGTGAAGAGTTTACATGTATATTTGCAAGATATTACAATTCATCAAACTCTTGAAACCAAGTCAGTTCTGACCTGAAACAACATGAAAAGTTGTAAAATTTTATTTGTAAGCATATGTATTGCAATTGAGCACATCAAACTTTACAGAATGAAGTTATTGCAAAACCATCCAAAACAAGCTTCTTTCAGTCTGATATGCTCCCACACTATACTTTAGAGCACTCTTTGTCATAGGTGAAGAGTTTACATGTATATTTGCAAGATAACATTACAATTCATCAAACTCTTGAAACCAAGTCAGTTCTGACCTGAAACAACATGAAAAGTTGTAAAATTTTATTTGTAAGCATATGTATTGCAATTGAGCACATCAAACTTTACAGAATGAAGTTATTGCAAAACCATCCAAAACAAGCTTCTTTCAGTCTGATATGCTCCCACACTATACTTTAGAGCACTCTTTGTCATAGGTGAAGAGTTTACATGTATATTTGCAAGATAACATTACAATTCATCAAACTCTTGAAACCAAGTCAGTTCTGACCTGAAACAACATGAAATGTTGTAAAATTCCATTTGTAAGCATATGTATTGCAATTGAGCACATCAAACTTTACAGAATGAAGTTATTGCAAAACCATCCAAAACAAGCTTCTTTCAGTCTGATATGCTCCCACACTATACTTTAGAGCACTCTCTGTCATAGGTGAAGAGTTTACATGTATATTTGCAAGATAACATTACAATTCATCAAACTCTTGAAACCAAGTCAGTTCTGACCTGAAACAACATGAAATGTTGTAAAATTCCATTTGTAAGCATATGTATTGCAATTGAGCACATCAAACTTTACAGAATGAAGTTATTGCAAAACCATCCAAAACAAGCTTCTATCAGTCTGATATGCTCCCACACTATACTTTAGAGCACTCTCTGTCATAGGTGAAGAGTTTACATGTATATTTGCAAGATAACATTACAATTCATCAAACTCTTGAAACCAAGTGAGTTCTGACCTGAAACAACATGAAATGTTGTAAAATTCAATATGTAAGCATATGTATTGCAATTGAGCACATCAAACTTTACAGAATGAAGTTATTGCAAAACCATCCAAAACAAGCTTCTATCAGTCTGATATACTCCCACACTATACTTTAGAGCACTCTCTGTCATAGGTGAAGAGTTTACATGTATATTTGCAAGATATTACAATTCATCAAACTCTTGAAACCAAGTCAGTTCTGACCTTAAACAACATGAAAAGTTGTAAAATTTTATTTGTAAGCATATGTATTGCAATTGAGCACATCAAACTTTACAGAATGAAGTTATTGCAAAACCATCCAAAACAAGCTTCTTTCAGTCTGATATGCTCCCACACTATACTTTAGAGCACTCTTTGTCATAGGTGAAGAGTTTACATGTATATTTGCAAGATAACATTACAATTCATCAAACTCTTGAAACCAAGTCAGTTCTGACCTGAAACAACATGAAATGTTGTAAAATTCCATTTGTAAGCATATGTATTGCAATTGAGCACATCAAACTTTACAGAATGAAGTTATTGCAAAACCATCCAAAACAAGCTTCTTTCAGTCTGATATGCTCCCACACTATACTTTAGAGCACTCTCTGTCATAGGTGAAGAGTTTACATGTATATTTGCAAGATAACATTACAATTCATCAAACTCTTGAAACCAAGTCAGTTCTGACCTGAAACAACATGAAGTGTTGTATAATTCCATTTGTAAGCATATGTATTGCAATTGAGCACATCAAACTTTACAGAATGAAGTTATTGCAAAACCATCCAAAACAAGCTTCTATCAGTCTGATATGCTCCCACACTATACTTTAGAGCACTCTCTGTCATAGGTGAAGAGTTTACATGTATATTTGCAAGATAACATTACAATTCATCAAACTCTTGAAACCAAGTCAGTTCTGACCTGAAACAACATGAAATGTTGTAAAATTCCATTTGTAAGCATATGTATTGCAATTGAGCACATCAAACTTTACAGAATGAAGTTATTGCAAAACCATCCAAAACAAGCTTCTTTCAGTCTGATATGCTCCCACACTATACTTTAGAGCACTCTCTGTCATAGGTGAAGAGTTTACATGTATATTTGCAAGATATTACAATTCATCAAACTCTTGAAACCAAGTCAGTTCTGACCTGAAACAACATGAAAAGTTGTAAAATTTTATTTGTAAGCATATGTATTGCAATTGAGCACATCAAACTTTACAGAATGAAGTTATTGCAAAACCATCCAAAACAAGCTTCTTTCAGTCTGATATGCTCCCACACTATACTTTAGAGCACTCTTTGTCATAGGTGAAGAGTTTACATGTATATTTGCAAGATAACATTACAATTCATCAAACTCTTGAAACCAAGTCAGTTCTGACCTGAAACAACATGAAAAGTTGTAAAATTTTATTTGTAAGCATATGTATTGCAATTGAGCACATCAAACTTTACAGAATGAAGTTATTGCAAAACCATCCAAAACAAGCTTCTTTCAGTCTGATATGCTCCCACACTATACTTTAGAGCACTCTTTGTCATAGGTGAAGAGTTTACATGTATATTTGCAAGATAACATTACAATTCATCAAACTCTTGAAACCAAGTCAGTTCTGACCTGAAACAACATGAAATGTTGTAAAATTCCATTTGTAAGCATATGTATTGCAATTGAGCACATCAAACTTTACAGAATGAAGTTATTGCAAAACCATCCAAAACAAGCTTCTATCAGTCTGATATACTCCCACACTATACTTTAGAGCACTCTCTGTCATAGGTGAAGAGTTTACATGTATATTTGCAAGATATTACAATTCATCAAACTCTTGAAACCAAGTCAGTTCTGACCTGAAACAACATGAAAAGTTGTAAAATTTTATTTGTAAGCATATGTATTGCAATTGAGCACATCAAACTTTACAGAATGAAGTTATTGCAAAACCATCCAAAACAAGCTTCTTTCAGTCTGATATGCTCCCACACTATACTTTAGAGCACTCTTTGTCATAGGTGAAGAGTTTACATGTATATTTGCAAGATAACATTACAATTCATCAAACTCTTGAAACCAAGTCAGTTCTGACCTGAAACAACATGAAATGTTGTAAAATTCCATTTGTAAGCATATGTATTGCAATTGAGCACATCAAACTTTACAGAATGAAGTTATTGCAAAACCATCCAAAACAAGCTTCTTTCAGTCTGATATGCTCCCACACTATACTTTAGAGCACTTTCTGTCATAGGTGAAGAGTTTACATGTATATTTGCAAGATAACATTACAATTCATCAAACTCTTGAAACCAAGTCAGTTCTGACCTGAAACAACATGAAGTGTTGTATAATTCCATTTGTAAGCATATGTATTGCAATTGAGCACATCAAACTTTACAGAATGAAGTTATTGCAAAACCATCCAAAACAAGCTTCTATCAGTCTGATATGCTCCCACACTATACTTTAGAGCACTCTCTGTCATAGGTGAAGAGTTTACATGTATATTTGCAAGATAACATTACAATTCATCAAACTCTTGAAACCAAGTCAGTTCTGACCTGAAACAACATGAAATGTTGTAAAATTCCATTTGTAAGCATATGTATTGCAATTGAGCACATCAAACTTTACAGAATGAAGATATTGCAAAACCATCCAAAACAAGCTTCATTCAGTCTGATATACTCCCACACTATACTTTAGAGCACTCTCTGTCATAGGAGAAGAGTTCACATGTATATTTGCAAGATAACATTACAATTCATCAAACTCTTGAAACCAAGTCAGTTCTGACCTGAAACAACATGAAATGTTGTAAAATTCCATTTGAAAGCATATGTATTGCAATTGAGCACATCAAACTTTACAGAATGAAGTTATTGCAAAACCATCCAAAACAAGCTTCTTTCAGTCTGATATGCTCCCACACTATACTTTAGAGCACTCTCTGTCATAGGTGAAGAGTTTACATGTATATTTGCAAGATAACATTACAATTCATCAAACTCTTGAAACCAAGTCAGTTCTGACCTGAAACAACATGAAATGTTGTAAAATTCCATTTGTAAGCATATGTATTGCAATTGAGCACATCAAACTTTACAGAATGAAGTTATTGCAAAACCATCCAAAACAAGCTTCTTTCAGTCTGATATGCTCCCACACTATACTTTAGAGTACTCTCTGTCATAGGTGAAGAGTTTACATGTATATTTGCAAGATAACATTACAATTCATCAAACTCTTGAAACCAAGTCAGTTCTGACCTGAAACAACATGAAATGTTGTAAAATTCCATTTGTATATATTTGTATTGCAATTGAGCACATCAAACTTTACAGAATGAAGTTATTGCAAAACCATCCAAAACAAGCTTCTTTCAGTCTGATATGCTCCCACACTATACTTTAGAGCACTCTCTGTCATAGGTGAAGAGTTTACATGTATATTTGCAAGATAACATTACAATTCATCAAACTCTTGAAACCAAGTCAGTTCTGACCTGAAACAACATGAAATGTTGTAAAATTCCATTTGTAAGCATATGTATTGCAATTGAGCACATCAAACTTTACAGAATGAAGTTATTGCAAAACCATCCAAAACAAGCTTCTTTCAGTCTGATATGCTCCCACACTATACTTTAGAGCACTCTCTGTCATAGGTGAAGAGTTCACATGTATATTTGCAAGATAACATTACAATTCATCAAGCTCTTGAAACCAAGTCAGTTCTGACCTGAAACAACATGAAAAGTTGTAAAATTTTATTTGTAAGCATATGTATTGCAATTGAGCACATCAAACTTTACAGAATGAAGTTATTGCCAAACCATCCAAAACAAGCTTCTTTCAGTCTGATATGCTCCCACACTATACTTTAGAGCACTCTCTGTCATAGGTGAAGAGTTTACATGTATATTTGCAAGATAACATTACAATTCATCAAACTCTTGAAACCAAGTCAGTTCTGACCTGAAACAACATGAAGTGTTGTATAATTCCATTTGTAAGCATATGTATTGCAATTGAGCACATCAAACTTTACAGAATGAAGTTATTGCAAAACCATCCAAAACAAGCTTCTTTCAGTCTGATATGCTCCCACACTATACTTTAGAGCACTCTTTGTCATAGGTGAAGAGTTTACATGTATATTTGCAAGATAACATTACAATTCATCAAACTCTTGAAACCAAGTCAGTTCTGACCTGAAACAACATGAAATGTTGTAAAATTCCATTTGTAAGCATATGTATTGCAATTGAGCACATCAAACTTTACAGAATGAAGTTATTGCAAAACCATCCAAAACAAGCTTCTTTCAGTCTGATATGCTCCCACACTATACTTTAGAGCACTCTCTGTCATAGGTGAAGAGTTTACATGTATATTTGCAAGATAACATTACAATTCATCAAACTCTTGAAACCAAGTCAGTTCTGACCTGAAACAACATGAAGTGTTGTATAATTCCATTTGTAAGCATATGTATTGCAATTGAGCACATCAAACTTTACAGAATGAAGTTATTGCAAAACCATCCAAAACAAGCTTCTATCAGTCTGATATGCTCCCACACTATACTTTAGAGCACTCTCTGTCATAGGTGAAGAGTTTACATGTATATTTGCAAGATAACATTACAATTCATCAAACTCTTGAAACCAAGTCAGTTCTGACCTGAAACAACATGAAATGTTGTAAAATTCCATTTGTAAGCATATGTATTGCAATTGAGCACATCAAACTTTACAGAATGAAGATATTGCAAAACCATCCAAAACAAGCTTCATTCAGTCTGATATACTCCCACACTATACTTTAGAGCACTCTCTGTCATAGGAGAAGAGTTCACATGTATATTTGCAAGATAACATTACAATTCATCAAACTCTTGAAACCAAGTCAGTTCTGACCTGAAACAACATGAAATGTTGTAAAATTCCATTTGAAAGCATATGTATTGCAATTGAGCACATCAAACTTTACAGAATGAAGTTATTGCAAAACCATCCAAAACAAGCTTCTTTCAGTCTGATATGCTCCCACACTATACTTTAGAGCACTCTCTGTCATAGGTGAAGAGTTTACATGTATATTTGCAAGATAACATTACAATTCATCAAACTCTTGAAACCAAGTCAGTTCTGACCTGAAACAACATGAAATGTTGTAAAATTCCATTTGTAAGCATATGTATTGCAATTGAGCACATCAAACTTTACAGAATGAAGTTATTGCAAAACCATCCAAAACAAGCTTCTATCAGTCTGATATACTCCCACACTATACTTTAGAGCACTCTCTGTCATAGGTGAAGAGTTTACATGTATATTTGCAAGATATTACAATTCATCAAACTCTTGAAACCAAGTCAGTTCTGACCTGAAACAACATGAAAAGTTGTAAAATTTTATTTGTAAGCATATGTATTGCAATTGAGCACATCAAACTTTACAGAATGAAGTTATTGCAAAACCATCCAAAACAAGCTTCTTTCAGTCTGATATGCTCCCACACTATACTTTAGAGCACTCTTTGTCATAGGTGAAGAGTTTACATGTATATTTGCAAGATAACATTACAATTCATCAAACTCTTGAAACCAAGTCAGTTCTGACCTGAAACAACATGAAATGTTGTAAAATTCCATTTGTAAGCATATGTATTGCAATTGAGCACATCAAACTTTACAGAATGAAGTTATTGCAAAACCATCCAAAACAAGCTTCTTTCAGTCTGATATGCTCCCACACTATACTTTAGAGCACTCTCTGTCATAGGTGAAGAGTTTACATGTATATTTGCAAGATAACATTACAATTCATCAAACTCTTGAAACCAAGTCAGTTCTGACCTGAAACAACATGAAATGTTGTAAAATTCCATTTGTAAGCATATGTATTGCAATTGAGCACATCAAACTTTACAGAATGAAGTTATTGCAAAACCATCCAAAACAAGCTTCTTTCAGTCTGATATGCTCCCACACTATACTTTAGAGTACTCTCTGTCATAGGTGAAGAGTTTACATGTATATTTGCAAGATAACATTACAATTCATCAAACTCTTGAAACCAAGTCAGTTCTGACCTGAAACAACATGAAATGTTGTAAAATTCCATTTGTATACATTTGTATTGCAATTGAGCACATCAAACTTTACAGAATGAAGTTATTGCAAAACCATCCAAAACAAGCTTCTTTCAGTCTGATATGCTCCCACACTATACTTTAGAGCACTCTCTGTCATAGGTGAAGAGTTTACATGTATATTTGCAAGATAACATTACAATTCATCAAACTCTTGAAACCAAGTCAGTTCTGACCTGAAACAACATGAAATGTTGTAAAATTCCATTTGTAAGCATATGTATTGCAATTGAGCACATCAAACTTTACAGAATGAAGTTATTGCAAAACCATCCAAAACAAGCTTCTTTCAGTCTGATATGCTCCCACACTATACTTTAGAGCACTCTCTGTCATAGGTGAAGAGTTTACATGTATATTTGCAAGATAACATTACAATTCATCAAACTCTTGAAACCAAGTCATTTCTGACCTGAAACAACATGAAATGTAAAATTCCATTTGTAAGCATATGTATTGCAATTGAGCACATCAAACTTTACAGAATGAAGTTATTGCAAAACCATCCAAAACAAGCTTCTTTCAGTCTGATATACTCCCACACTATACTTTAGAGCACTCTCTGTCATAGGTGAAGAGTTCACATGTATACTTGCAAGATAACATTACAATTCATCAAACTCTTGAAACCAAGTCAGTTCTGACCTGAAACAACATGAAATGTTGTAAAATTCAATATGTAAGCATATGTATTGCAATTGAGCACATCAAACTTTACAGAATGAAGTTATTGCAAAACCATCCAAAACAAGCTTCTTTAAGTCTGATATGCTCCCACACTATACTTTAGAGCACTCTCTGTCATAGGTGAAGAGTTTACATGTATATTTGCAAGATAACATTACAATTCATCAAACTCTTGAAACCAAGTCAGTTCTGACCTGAAACAACATGAAATGTTGTAAAATTCAATATGTAAGCATATGTATTGCAATTGAGCACATCAAACTTTACAGAATGAAGATATTGCAAAACCATCCAAAACAAGCTTCATTCAGTCTGATATACTCCCACACTATACTTTAGAGCACTCTCTGTCATAGGTGAAGAGTTCACATGTATATTTGCAAGATAACATTACAATTCATCAAACTCTTGAAACCAAGTCAGTTCTGACCTGAAACAACATGAAATGTTGTAAAATTCCATTTGTAAGCATATGTATAGCAATTGAGCACATCAAACTTTACAGAATGAAGTTATTGCAAAACCATCCAAACAAGCTTCTTTCAGTCTGATATGCTCCCACACTATACTTTAGAGCACTCTCTGTCATAGGTGAAGAGTTTACATGTATATTTGCAAGATAACATTACAATTCATCAAACTCTTGAAACCAAATCAGTTCTGACCTGAAACAACATGAAATGTTGTAAAATTCCATTTGTAAGCATATGAATTGCAATTGAGCACATCAAACTTTACAGAATGAAGTTATTGCAAAACCATCCAAAACAAGCTTCTTTCAGTCTGATATGCTCCCACACTATACTTTAGAGCACTCTCTGTCATAGGTGAAGAGTTTACATGTATATTTGCAAGATAACATTACAATTCATCAAACTCTTGAAACCAAGTCAGTTCTGACCTGAAACAACATGAAATGTTGTAAAATGCCATTTGTAAGCATATGTATTGCAATTGAGCACATCAAACTTTACAGAATGAAGTTATTGCAAAACCATCCAAAACAAGCTTCTTTCAGTCTGATATGCTCCCACACTATACTTTAGAGTACTCTCTGTCATAGGTGAAGAGTTTACATGTATATTTGCAAGATAACATTACAATTCATCACACTCTTGAAACCAAGTCAGTTCTGACCTGAAACAACATGAAATGTTGTAAAATTCCATTTGTAAGCAATGTATAGCAAGTGAGCACATCAAACTTTACAGAATGAAGTTATTGCAAAACCATCCAAAACAAGCTTCTTTCAGTCTGATATACTCCCACACTATACTTTAGAGCACTCTCTGTCATAGGTGAAGAGTTCATATGTATACTTGCAAGATAACATTACAATTCATCAAACTCTTGAAACCAAGTCAGTTCTGACCTGAAACAACATGAAATGTTGTAAAATTCAATATGTAAGCATATGTATTGCAATTGAGCACATCAAACTTTACAGAATGAAGATATTGCAAAACCATCCAAAGCAAGCTTCTTTAAGTCTGATATGCTCCCACACTATACTTTAGAGCACTCTCTGTCATAGGTGAAGAGTTTACATGTATATTTGCAAGATAACATTACAATTCATCAAACTCTTGAAACCAAGTCAGTTCTGACCTGAAACAACATGAAATGTTGTAAAATTCCATTTGTAAGCATATGAATAGCAATTGAGCACATCAAACTTTACAGAATGAAGTTATTGCAAAACCAACCAAAACAAGCTTCTTTCAGTCTGATATGCTCCCACACTATACTTTAGAGCACTCTCTGTCATAGGTGATGAGTTTACATGTATATTTGCAAGATAACATTACAATTCATCAAACTCTTGAAACCAAGTCAGTTCTGACCTGAAACAACATGAAATGTTGTAAAATTCCATTTGTAAGTATATGAATTGCAATTGAGCACATCAAACTTTACAGAATGAAGTTATTGCAAAACCATCCAAAACAAGCTTCTTTCAGTCTGATATGCTCCCACACTATACTTTAGAGTACTCTCTGTCATAGGTGAAGAGTTTACATGTATATTTGCAAGATAACATTACAATTCATCACACTCTTGAAACCAAGTCAGTTCTGACCTGAAACAACATGAAATGTTGTAAAATTCCATTTGTAAGCATATGTATAGCAAGTGAGCACATCAAACTTTACAGAATGAAGTTATTGCAAAACCATCCAAAACAAGCTTCATTCAGTCTGATATACTCCCACACTATACTTTAGAGCACTCTCTGTCATAGGTGAAGAGTTCACATGTATATTTGCAAGATAACATTACAATTCATCAAACTCTTGAAACCAAGTCAGTTCTGACCTGAAACAACATGAAATGTTGTAAAATTCCATTTGTAAGCATATGTAATGCAATTGAGCACATCAAACTTTACAGAATGAAGATATTGCAAAACCATCCAAAACAAGCTTCTTTCAGTCTGATATGCTCCCACACTATACTTTAGAGCACTCTCTGTCATAGGTGAAGAGTTTACATGTATATTTGCAAGATAACATTACAATTCATCAAACTCTTGAAACCAAGTCAGTTCTGACCTGAAACAACATGAATGGTGTAAAATTCCATTTGTAAGCATATGTATAGCAAGTGAGCACATCAAACTTTACAGAATGAAGTTATTGCAAAACCATCCAAAACAAGCGTCTTTCAGTCTGATATGCTCCCACACTATACTTTAGAGTACTCTCTGTCATAGGTGAAGAGTTTACATGTATATTTGCAAGATAACATTACAATTCATCAAACTCTTGAAACCAAGTCAGTTCTGACCTGAAACAACATGAATGGTGTAAAATTCCATTTGTAAGCATATGTATTGCAATTGAGCACATCAAACTTTACAGAATGAAGTTATTGCAAAACCATCCAAAACAAGCTTCTTTCAGTCTGATATACTCCCACACTATACTTTAGAGCACTCTCTGTCATAGGTGAAGAGTTCACATGTATACTTGCAAGATAACATTACAATTCATCAAACTCTTGAAACCAAGTCAGTGCTGACCTGAAACAACATGAAATGTTGTAAAATTCCATTTGTAAGCATATGTATAGCAATTGAGCACATCAAACTTTACAGAATGAAGTTATTGCAAAACCATCCAAAACAAGCTTCTTTCAGTCTGATATACTCCCACATTATACTTTAGAGCACTCTCTGTCATAGGTGAAGAGTTCACATGTATACTTGCAAGATAACATTACAATTCATCAAACTCTTGAAACCAAGTCAGTTCTGACCTGAAACAACATGAAATGTTGTAAAATTCAATATGTAAGCATATGTATTGCAATTGAGCACATCAAACTTTACAGAATGAAGATATTGCAAAACCATCCAAAACAAGCTTCATTCAGTCTGATATACTCCCACACTATACTTTAGAGCACTCTCTGTCATAGGTGAAGAGTTCACATGTATATTTGCAAGATAACATTACAATTCATCAAACTCTTGAAACCAAGTCAGTTCTGACCTGAAACAACATGAAATGTTGTAAAATTCCATTTGTAAGCATATGTATAGCAATTGAGCACATCAAACTTTACAGAATGAAGTTATTGCAAAACCATCCAAAACAAGCTTCTCTCAGTCTGATATGCTCCCACACTATACTTTAGAGCACTCTCTGTCATAGGTGAAGAGTTTACATGTATATTTGCAAGATAACATTACAATTCATCAAACTCTTGAAACCAAGTCAGTTCTGACCTGAAACAACATGAAATGTTGTAAAATTCCATTTGTAAGCATATGAATTGCAATTGAGCACATCAAACTTTACAGAATGAAGTTATTGCAAAACCATCCAAAACAAGCTTCTTTCAGTTTGATATGCTCCCACACTATACTTTAGAGCTCTCTCTGTCATAGGTGAAGAGTTTACATGTATATTTGCAAGATAACATTACAATTCATCAAACTCTTGAAACCAAGTCAGTTCTGACCTGAAACAACATGAAATGTTGTAAAATGCCATTTGTAAGCATATGTATTGCAATTGAGCACATCAAACTTTACAGAATGAAGTTATTGCAAAACCATCCAAAACAAGCTTCTTTCAGTCTGATATGCTCCCACACTATACTTTAGAGTACTCTCTGTCATAGGTGAAGAGTTTACATGTATATTTGCAAGATAACATTACAATTCATCACACTCTTGAAACCAAGTCAGTTCTGACCTGAAACAACATGAAATGTTGTAAAATTCCATTTGTAAGCATATGTATAGCAAGTGAGCACATCAAACTTTACAGAATGAAGTTATTGCAAAACCATCCAAAACAAGCTTCTTTCAGTCTGATATGCTCCCACACTATACTTTAGAGTACTCTCTGTCATAGGTGAAGAGTTTACATGTATATTAGCAAGATAACATTACAATTCATCAAACTCTTGAAACCAAGTCAGTTCTGACCTGAAACAACATGAATGGTGTAAAATTCCATTTGTAAGCATATGTATTGCAATTGAGCACATCAAACTTTACAGAATGAAGTTATTGCAAAACCATCCAAAACAAGCTTCTTTCAGTCTGATATACTCCCACACTATACTTTAGAGCACTCTCTGTCATAGGTGAAGAGTTCACATGTATACTTGCAAGATAACATTACAATTCATCAAACTCTTGAAACCAAGTCAGTTCTGACCTGAAACAACATGAAATGTTGTAAAATTCAATATGTAAGCATATGTATTGCAATTGAGCACATCAAACTTTACAGAATGAAGATATTGCAAAACCATCCAAAACAAGCTTCTTTAAGTCTGATATGCTCCCACACTATACTTTAGAGCACTCTCTGTCATAGGTGAAGAGTTTACATGTATATTTGCAAGATAACATTACATTTCATCAAACACTTGAAACCAAGTCAGTTCTGACCTGAAACAACATGAAATGTTGTAAAATGCCATTTGTAAGCATATGTATTGCAATTGAGCACATCAAACTTTACAGAATGAAGTTATTGCAAAACCATCCAAAACAAGCTTCTTTCAGTCTGATATGCTCCCACACTATACTTTAGAGTACTCTCTGTCATAGGTGAAGAGTTTACATGTATATTTGCAAGATAACATTACAATTCATCACACTCTTGAAACCAAGTCAGTTCTGACCTGAAACAACATGAAATGTTGTAAAATTCCATTTGTAAGCATATGTATAGCAAGTGAGCACATCAAACTTTACAGAATGAAGTTATTGCAAAACCATCCAAAACAAGCTTCTTTCAGTCTGATATGCTCCCACACTATACTTTAGAGTACTCTCTGTCATAGGTGAAGAGTTTACATGTATATTAGCAAGATAACATTACAATTCATCAAACTCTTGAAACCAAGTCAGTTCTGACCTGAAACAACATGAATGGTGTAAAATTCCATTTGTAAGCATATGTATTGCAATTGAGCACATCAAACTTTACAGAATGAAGTTATTGCAAAACCATCCAAAACAAGCTTCTTTCAGTCTGATATACTCCCACACTATACTTTAGAGCACTCTCTGTCATAGGTGAAGAGTTCACATGTATACTTGCAAGATAACATTACAATTCATCAAACTCTTGAAACCAAGTCAGTTCTGACCTGAAACAACATGAAATGTTGTAAAATTCAATATGTAAGCATATGTATTGCAATTGAGCACATCAAACTTTACAGAATGAAGATATTGCAAAACCATCCAAAACAAGCTTCTTTAAGTCTGATATGCTCCCACACTATACTTTAGAGCACTCTCTGTCATAGGTGAAGAGTTTACATGTATATTTGCAAGATAACATTACAATTCATCAAACTCTTGAAACCAAGTCAGTTCTGACCTGAAACAACATGAAATGTTGTAAAATTCAATATGTAAGCATATGTATTGCAATTGAGCACATCAAACTTTACAGAATGAAGATATTGCAAAACCATCCAAAACAAGCTTCATTCAGTCTGATATACTCCCACACTATACTTTAGAGCACTCTCTGTCATAGGTGAAGAGTTCACATGTATATTTGCAAGATAACATTACAATTCATCAAACTCTTGAAACCAAGTCAGTGCTGACCTGAAACAACATGAAATGTTGTAAAATTCCATTTGTAAGCATATGTATAGCAATTGAGCACATCAAACTTTACAGAATGAAGTTATTGCAAAACCATCCAAAACAAGCTTCTTTCAGTCTGATATGCTCCCACACTATACTTTAGAGCACTCTCTGTCATAGGTGAAGAGTTTACATGTATATTTGCAAGATAACATTACATTTCATCAAACACTTGAAACCAAGTCAGTTCTGACCTGAAACAACATGAAATGTTGTAAAATTCCATTTGTAAGCATATGTATAGCAAGTGAGCACATCAAACTTTACAGAATGAAGTTATTGCAAAACCATCCAAAACAAGCTTCTTTCAGTCTGATATACTCCCACATTATACTTTAGAGCACTCTCTGTCATAGGTGAAGAGTTCACATGTATACTTGCAAGATAACATTACAATTCATCAAACTCTTGAAACCAAGTCAGTTCTGACCTGAAACAACATGAAATGTTGTAAAATTCAATATGTAAGCATATGTATTGCAATTGAGCACATCAAACTTTACAGAATGAAGATATTGCAAAACCATCCAAAACAAGCTTCATTCAGTCTGATATACTCCCACACTATACTTTAGAGCACTCTCTGTCATAGGTGAAGAGTTCACATGTATATTTGCAAGATAACATTACAATTCATCAAGCTCTTGAAACCAAGTCAGTTCTGACCTGAAACAACATGAAATGTTGTAAAATTCCATTTGTAAGCATATGTATAGCAATTGAGCACATCAAACTTTACAGAATGAAGTTATTGCAAAACCATCCAAAACAAGCTTCTTTCAGTCTGATATGCTCCCACACTATACTTTAGAGCACTCTCTGTCATAGGTGAAGAGTTTACATGTATATTTGCAAGATAACATTACAATTCATCAAACTCTTGAAACCAAGTCAGTTCTGACCTGAAACAACATGAAATGTTGTAAAATTCCATTTGTAAGCATATGTATTGCAATTGAGCACATCAAACTTTACAGAATGAAGTTATTGCAAAACCATCCAAAACAAGCTTCTTTCAGTCTGATATGCTCCCACACTATACTTTAGAGCACTCTCTGTCATAGGTGAAGAGTTTACATGTATATTTGCAAGATAACATTACAATTCATCAAACTCTTGAAACCAAGTCAGTTCTGACCTGAAACAACATGAAATGTTGTAAAATTCCATTTGTAAGCATATGTATTGCAATTGAGCACATCAAACTTTACAGAATGAAGTTATTGCAAAACCATCCAAAACAAGCTTCTTTCAGTCTGATATGCTCCCACACTATACTTTAGAGCACTCTCTGTCATAGGTGAAGAGTTTACATGTATATTTGCAAGATAACATTACAATTCATCAAACTCTTGAAACCAAGTCAGTTCTGACCTGAAACAACATGAAATGTTGTAAAATTCCATTTGTAAGCATATGTATTGCAATTGAGCACATCAAACTTTACAGAATGAAGTTATTGCAAAACCATCCAAAACAAGCTTCTTTCAGTCTGATATACTCCCACACTATACTTTAGAGCACTCTCTGTCATAGGTGAAGAGTTCACATGTATATTTGCAAGATAACATTACAATTCATCAAACTCTTGAAACCAAGTCAGTTCTGACCTGAAACAACATGAAATGTTGTAAAATTCCATTTGTAAGCATATGTATTGCAATTGAGCACATCAAACTTTACAGAATGAAGTTATTGCAAAACCATCCAAAACAAGCTTCTTTCAGTCTGATATGCTCCCACACTATACTTTAGAGTACTCTCTGTCATAGGTGAAGAGTTTACATGTATATTTGCAAGATAACATTACAATTCATCAAACTCTTGAAACCAAGTCAGTTCTGACCTGAAACAACATGAAATGTTGTAAAATTCCATTTGTAAGCATATGTATTGCAATTGAGCACATCAAACTTTACAGAATGAAGTTATTGCAAAACCATCCAAAACAAGCTTCTTTCAGTCTGATATGCTCCCACACTATACTTTAGAGCACTCTCTGTCATAGGTGAAGAGTTTACATGTATATTTGCAAGATAACATTACAATTCATCAAACTCTTGAAACCAAGTCAGTTCTGACCTGAAACAACATGAAATGTAAAATTCCATTTGTAAGCATATGTATTGCAATTGAGCACATCAAACTTTACAGAATGAAGTTATTGCAAAACCATTCAAAACAAGCTTCTTTCAGTCTGATATACTCCCACACTATACTTTAGAGCACTCTCTGTCATAGGTGAAGAGTTCACATGTATACTTGCAAGATAACATTACAATTCATCAAACTCTTGAAACCAAGTCAGTTCTGACCTGAAACAACATGAAATGTTGTAAAATTCAATATGTAAGCATATGTATTGCAATTGAGCACATCAAACTTTACAGAATGAAGATATTGCAAAACCATCCAAAACAAGCTTCTTTAAGTCTGATATGCTCCCACACTATACTTTAGAGCACTCTCTGTCATAGGTGAAGAGTTTACATGTATATTTGCAAGATAACATTACAATTCATCAAACTCTTGAAACCAAGTCAGTTCTGACCTGAAACAACATGAAATGTTGTAAAATTCAATATGTAAGCATATGTATTGCAATTGAGCACATCAAACTTTACAGAATGAAGATATTGCAAAACCATCCAAAACAAGCTTCATTCAGTCTGATATACTCCCACACTATACTTTAGAGCACTCTCTGTCATAGGTGAAGAGTTCACATGTATATTTGCAAGATAACATTACAATTCATCAAACTCTTGAAACCAAGTCAGTTCTGACCTGAAACAACAAGAAATGTTGTAAAATTCCATTTGTAAGCATATGTATAGCAATTGAGCACATCAAACTTTACAGAAGTTATTGCAAAACCATCCAAACAAGCTTCTTTCAGTCTGATATGCTCCCACACTATACTTTAGAGCACTCTCTGTCATAGGTGAAGAGTTTACATGTATATTTGCAAGATAACATTACAATTCATCAAACTCTTGAAACCAAGTCAGTTCTGACCTGAATCAACATTATATGTTGTAAAATTCCATTTGTAAGCATATGTATTGCAATTGAGCACATCAAACTTTACAGAATGAAGTTATTGCAAAACCATCCAAAACAAGCTTCTTTCAGTCTGATATGCTCCCACACTATACTTTAGAGCACTCTCTGTCATAGGTGAAGAGTTTACATGTATATTTGCAAGATAACATTACAATTCATCAAACTCTTGAAACCAAGTCAGTTCTGACCTGAAACAACATGAATGGTGTAAAATTCCATTTGTAAGCATATGTATTGCAATTGAGCACATCAAACTTTACAGAATGAAGTTATTGCAAAACCATCCAAAACAAGCTTCTTTCAGTCTGATATACTCCCACACTATACTTTAGAGCACTCTCTGTCATAGGTGAAGAGTTCACATGTATATTTGCAAGATAACATTACAATTCATCACACTCTTGAAACCAAGTCAGTTCTGACCTGAAACAACATGAAATGTTGTAAAATTCCATTTGTAAGCAATGTATAGCAAGTGAGCACATCAAACTTTACAGAATGAAGTTATTGCAAAACCATCCAAAACAAGCTTCTTTCAGTCTGATATGCTCCCACACTATACTTTAGAGTACTCTCTGTCATAGGTGAAGAGTTTACATGTATATTTGCAAGATAACATTACAATTCATCAAACTCTTGAAACCAAGTCAGTTCTGACCTGAAACAACATGAATGGTGTAAAATTCCATTTGTAAGCATATGTATTGCAATTGAGCACATCAAACTTTACAGAATGAAGTTATTGCAAAACCATCCAAAACAAGCTTCTTTCAGTCTGATATACTCCCACACTATACTTTAGAGCACTCTCTGTCATAGGTGAAGAGTTCACATGTATACTTGCAAGATAACATTACAATTCATCAAACTCTTGAAACCAAGTCAGTTCTGACCTGAAACAACATGAAATGTTGTAAAATTCAATATGTAAGCATATGTATTGCAATTGAGCACATCAAACTTTACAGAATGAAGATATTGCAAAACCATCCAAAGCAAGCTTCTTTAAGTCTGATATGCTCCCACACTATACTTTAGAGCACTCTCTGTCATAGGTGAAGAGTTTACATGTATATTTGCAAGATAACATTACAATTCATCAAACTCTTGAAACCAAGTCAGTTCTGACCTGAAACAACATGAAATGTTGTAAAATTCAATATGTAAGCATATGTATTGCAATTGAACACATCAAACTTTACAGAATGAAGATATTGCAAAACCATCCAAAACAAGCTTCATTCAGTCTGATATACTCCCACACTATACTTTAGAGCACTCTCTGTCATAGGTGAAGAGTTCACATGTATATTTTCAAGATAACATTACAATTCATCAAACTCTTGAAACCAAGTCAGTTCTGACCTGAAACAACATGAAATGTTGTAAAATTCCATTTGTAAGCATATGTATAGCAATTGAGCACATCAAACTTTACAGAATGAAGTTATTGCAAAACCAACCAAAACAAGCTTCTTTCAACTGATATGCTCCCACACTACACTTTAGAGCACTCTCTGTCATAGGTGATGAGTTTACATGTATATTTGCAAGATAACATTACAATTCATCAAACTCTTGAAACCAAGTCAGTTCTGACCTGAAACAACATGAAATGTTGTAAAATTCCATTTGTAAGTATATGAATTGCAATTGAGCACATCAAACTTTACAGAATGAAGTTATTGCAAAACCATCCAAAACAAGCTTCTTTCAGTCTGATATGCTCCCACACTATACTTTAGAGTACTCTTTGTCATAGGTGAAGAGTTTACATGTATATTTCCAAGATAACATTACAATTCATCACACTCTTGAAACCAAGTCAGTTCTGACCTGAAACAACATGAAATGTTGTAAAATTCCATTTGTAAGCATATGTATAGCAAGTGAGCACATCAAACTTTACAGAATGAAGTTATTGCAAAACCATCCAAAACAAGCTTCATTCAGTCTGATATACTCCCACACTATACTTTAGAGCACTCTCTGTCATAGGTGAAGAGTTCACATGTATATTTGCAAGATAACATTACAATTCATCAAACTCTTGAAACCAAGTCAGTTCTGACCTGAAACAACATGAAATGTTGTAAAATTCCATTTGTAAGCATATGTATTGCAATTGAGCACATCAAACTTTACAGAATGAAGATATTGCAAAACCATCCAAAACAAGCTTCTTTCAGTCTGATATGCTCCCACACTATACTTTAGAGCACTCTCTGTCATAGGTGAAGAGTTTACATGTATATTTGCAAGATAACATTACAATTAATCAAACTCTTGAAACCAAGTCAGTTCTGACCTGAAACAACATGAATGGTGTAAAATTCCATTTGTAAGCATATGTATAGCAATTGAGCACATCAAACTTTACAGAATGAAGTTATTGCAAAACCATCCAAAACAAGCTTCTTTCAGTCTGATATACTCCCACACTATACTTTAGAGCACTCTCTGTCATAGGTGAAGAGTTCACATGTATACTTGCAAGATAACATTACAATTCATCAAACTCTTGAAACCAAGTCAGTTCTGACCTGAAACAACATGAAATGTTGTAAAATTCAATATGTAAGCATATGTATTGCAATTGAGCACATCAAACTTTACAGAATGAAGATATTGCAAAACCATCCAAAACAAGCTTCTTTAAGTCTGATATGCTCCCACACTATACTTTAGAGCACTCTCTGTCATAGGTGAAGAGTTTACATGTATATTTGCAAGATAACATTACAATTCATCAAACTCTTGAAACCAAGTCAGTTCTGACCTGAAACAACATGAAATGTTGTAAAATTCAATATGTAAGCATATGTATTGCAATTGAGCACATCAAACTTTACAGAATGAAGATATTGCAAAACCATCCAAAACAAGCTTCATTCAGTCTGATATACTCCCACACTATACTTTAGAGCACTCTCTGTCATAGGTGAAGAGTTCACATGTATATTTGCAAGATAACATTACAATTCATCAAACTCTTGAAACCAAGTCAGTGCTGACCTGAAACAACATGAAATGTTGTAAAATTCCATTTGTAAGCATATGTATAGCAATTGAGCACATCAAACTTTACAGAATGAAGTTATTGCAAAACCATCCAAAACAAGCTTCTTTCAGTCTGATATGCTCCCACACTATACTTTAGAGCACTCTCTGTCATAGGTGAAGAGTTTACATGTATATTTGCAAGATAAATTACATTTCATCAAACACTTGAAACCAAGTCAGTTCTGACCTGAAACAACATGAAATGTTGTAAAATTCCATTTGTAAGCATATGTATAGCAAGTGAGCACATCAAACTTTACAGAATGAAGTTATTGCAAAACCATCCAAAACAAGCTTCTTTCAGTCTGATATACTCCCACATTATACTTTAGAGCACTCTCTGTCATAGGTGAAGAGTTCACATGTATACTTGCAAGATAACATTACAATTCATCAAACTCTTGAAACCAAGTCAGTTCTGACCTGAAACAACATGAAATGTTGTAAAATTCAATATGTAAGCATATGTATTGCAATTGAGCACATCAAACTTTACAGAATGAAGATATTGCAAAACCATCCAAAACAAGCTTCATTCAGTCTGATATACTCCCACACTATACTTTAGAGCACTCTCTGTCATAGGTGAAGAGTTCACATGTATATTTGCAAGATAACATTACAATTCATCAAACTCTTGAAACCAAGTCAGTTCTGACCTGAAACAACATGAAATGTTGTAAAATTCCATTTGTAAGCATATGTATAGCAATTGAGCACATCAAACTTTACAGAATGAAGTTATTGCAAAACCATCCAAAACAAGCTTCTCTCAGTCTGATATGCTCCCACACTATACTTTAGAGCACTCTCTGTCATAGGTGAAGAGTTTACATGTATATTTGCAAGATAACATTACAATTCATCAAACTCTTGAAACCAAGTCAGTTCTGACCTGAAACAACATGAAATGTTGTAAAATTCCATTTGTAAGCATATGAATTGCAATTGAGCACATCAAACTTTACAGAATGAAGATATTGCAAAACCATCCAAAACAAGCTTCATTCAGTCTGATATACTCCCACACTATACTTTAGAGCACTCTCTGTCATAGGTGAAGAGTTCACATGTATATTTGCAAGATAACATTACAATTCATCAAACTCTTGAAACCAAGTCAGTTCTGACCTGAAACAACAAGAAATGTTGTAAAATTCCATTTGTAAGCATATGTATAGCAATTGAGCACATCAAACTTTACAGAATGAAGTTATTGCAAAACCATCCAAACAAGCTTCTTTCAGTCTGATATGCTCCCACACTATACTTTAGAGCACTCTCTGTCATAGGTGAAGAGTTTACATGTATATTTGCAAGATAACATTACAATTCATCAAACTCTTGAAACCAAATCAGTTCTGACCTGAAACAACATGAAATGTTGTAAAATTCCATTTGTAAGCATATGAATTGCAATTGAGCACATCAAACTTTACAGAATGAAGTTATTGCAAAACCATCCAAAACAAGCTTCTTTCAGTCTGATATGCTCCCACACTATACTTTAGAGCACTCTCTGTCATAGGTGAAGAGTTTACATGTATATTTGCAAGATAACATTACAATTCATCAAACTCTTGAAACCAAGTCAGTTCTGACCTGAAACAACATGAAATGTTGTAAAATGCCATTTGTAAGCATATGTATTGCAATTGAGCACATCAAACTTTACAGAATGAAGTTATTGCAAAACCATCCAAAACAAGCTTCTTTCAGTCTGATATGCTCCCACACTATACTTTAGAGTACTCTCTGTCATAGGTGAAGAGTTTACATGTATATTTGCAAGATAACATTACAATTCATCACACTCTTGAAACCAAGTCAGTTCTGACCTGAAACAACATGAAATGTTGTAAAATTCCATTTGTAAGCAATGTATAGCAAGTGAGCACATCAAACTTTACAGAATGAAGTTATTGCAAAACCATCCAAAACAAGCTTCTTTCAGTCTGATATGCTCCCACACTATACTTTAGAGTACTCTCTGTCATAGGTGAAGAGTTTACATGTATATTTGCAAGATAACATTACAATTCATCAAACTCTTGAAACCAAGTCAGTTCTGACCTGAAACAACATGAATGGTGTAAAATTCCATTTGTAAGCATATGTATTGCAATTGAGCACATCAAACTTTACAGAATGAAGTTATTGCAAAACCATCCAAAACAAGCTTCTTTCAGTCTGATATACTCCCACACTATACTTTAGAGCACTCTCTGTCATAGGTGAAGAGTTCACATGTATACTTGCAAGATAACATTACAATTCATCAAACTCTTGAAACCAAGTCAGTTCTGACCTGAAACAACATGAAATGTTGTAAAATTCAATATGTAAGCATATGTATTGCAATTGAGCACATCAAACTTTACAGAATGAAGATATTGCAAAACCATCCAAAGCAAGCTTCTTTAAGTCTGATATGCTCCCACACTATACTTTAGAGCACTCTCTGTCATAGGTGAAGAGTTTACATGTATATTTGCAAGATAACATTACAATTCATCAAACTCTTGAAACCAAGTCAGTTCTGACCTGAAACAACATGAAATGTTGTAAAATTCAATATGTAAGCATATGTATTGCAATTGAACACATCAAACTTTACAGAATGAAGATATTGCAAAACCATCCAAAACAAGCTTCATTCAGTCTGATATACTCCCACACTATACTTTAGAGCACTCTCTGTCATAGGTGAAGAGTTCACATGTATATTTGCAAGATAACATTACAATTCATCAAACTCTTGAAACCAAGTCAGTTCTGACCTGAAACAACATGAAATGTTGTAAAATTCCATTTGTAAGCATATGTATAGCAATTGAGCACATCAAACTTTACAGAATGAAGTTATTGCAAAACCAACCAAAACAAGCTTCTTTCAACTGATATGCTCCCACACTACACTTTAGAGCACTCTCTGTCATAGGTGATGAGTTTACATGTATATTTGCAAGATAACATTACAATTCATCAAACTCTTGAAACCAAGTCAGTTCTGACCTGAAACAACATGAAATGTTGTAAAATTCCATTTGTAAGTATATGAATTGCAATTGAGCACATCAAACTTTACAGAATGAAGTTATTGCAAAACCATCCAAAACAAGCTTCTTTCAGTCTGATATGCTCCCACACTATACTTTAGAGTACTCTTTGTCATAGGTGAAGAGTTTACATGTATATTTCCAAGATAACATTACAATTCATCACACTCTTGAAACCAAGTCAGTTCTGACCTGAAACAACATGAAATGTTGTAAAATTCCATTTGTAAGCATATGTATAGCAAGTGAGCACATCAAACTTTACAGAATGAAGTTATTGCAAAACCATCCAAAACAAGCTTCATTCAGTCTGATATACTCCCACACTATACTTTAGAGCACTCTCTGTCATAGGTGAAGAGTTCACATGTATATTTGCAAGATAACATTACAATTCATCAAACTCTTGAAACCAAGTCAGTTCTGACCTGAAACAACATGAAATGTTGTAAAATTCCATTTGTAAGCATATGTATTGCAATTGAGCACATCAAACTTTACAGAATGAAGATATTGCAAAACCATCCAAAACAAGCTTCTTTCAGTCTGATATGCTCCCACACTATACTTTAGAGCACTCTCTGTCATAGGTGAAGAGTTTACATGTATATTTGCAAGATAACATTACAATTCATCAAACTCTTGAAACCAAGTCAGTTCTGACCTGAAACAACATGAATGGTGTAAAATTCCATTTGTAAGCATATGTATAGCAAGTGAGCACATCAAACTTTACAGAATGAAGTTATTGCAAAACCATCCAAAACAAGCGTCTTTCAGTCTGATATGCTCCCACACTATACTTTAGAGTACTCTCTGTCATAGGTGAAGAGTTTACATGTATATTTGCAAGATAACATTACAATTCATCAAACTCTTGAAACCAAGTCAGTTCTGACCTGAAACAACATGAATGGTGTAAAATTCCATTTGTAAGCATATGTATTGCAATTGAGCACATCAAACTTTACAGAATGAAGTTATTGCAAAACCATCCAAAACAAGCTTCTTTCAGTCTGATATACTCCCACACTATACTTTAGAGCACTCTCTGTCATAGGTGAAGAGTTCACATGTATACTTGCAAGATAACATTACAATTCATCAAACTCTTGAAACCAAGTCAGTTCTGACCTGAAACAACATGAAATGTTGTAAAATTCAATATGTAAGCATATGTATTGCAATTGAGCACATCAAACTTTACAGAATGAAGATATTGCAAAACCATCCAAAACAAGCTTCTTTAAGTCTGATATGCTCCCACACTATACTTTAGAGCACTCTCTGTCATAGGTGAAGAGTTTACATGTATATTTGCAAGATAACATTACAATTCATCAAACTCTTGAAACCAAGTCAGTTCTGACCTGAAACAACATGAAATGTTGTAAAATTCAATATGTAAGCATATGTATTGCAATTGAGCACATCAAACTTTACAGAATGAAGATATTGCAAAACCATCCAAAACAAGCTTCATTCAGTCTGATATACTCCCACACTATACTTTAGAGCACTCTCTGTCATAGGTGAAGAGTTCACATGTATATTTGCAAGATAACATTACAATTCATCAAACTCTTGAAACCAAGTCAGTGCTGACCTGAAACAACATGAAATGTTGTAAAATTCCATTTGTAAGCATATGTATAGCAATTGAGCACATCAAACTTTACAGAATGAAGTTATTGCAAAACCATCCAAAACAAGCTTCTTTCAGTCTGATATGCTCCCACACTATACTTTAGAGCACTCTCTGTCATAGGTGAAGAGTTTACATGTATATTTGCAAGATAAATTACATTTCATCAAACACTTGAAACCAAGTCAGTTCTGACCTGAAACAACATGAAATGTTGTAAAATTCCATTTGTAAGCATATGTATAGCAAGTGAGCACATCAAACTTTACAGAATGAAGTTATTGCAAAACCATCCAAAACAAGCTTCTTTCAGTCTGATATACTCCCACATTATACTTTAGAGCACTCTCTGTCATAGGTGAAGAGTTCACATGTATACTTGCAAGATAACATTACAATTCATCAAACTCTTGAAACCAAGTCAGTTCTGACCTGAAACAACATGAAATGTTGTAAAATTCAATATGTAAGCATATGTATTGCAATTGAGCACATCAAACTTTACAGAATGAAGATATTGCAAAACCATCCAAAACAAGCTTCATTCAGTCTGATATACTCCCACACTATACTTTAGAGCACTCTCTGTCATAGGTGAAGAGTTCACATGTATATTTGCAAGATAACATTACAATTCATCAAACTCTTGAAACCAAGTCAGTTCTGACCTGAAACAACATGAAATGTTGTAAAATTCCATTTGTAAGCATATGTATAGCAATTGAGCACATCAAACTTTACAGAATGAAGTTATTGCAAAACCATCCAAAACAAGCTTCTCTCAGTCTGATATGCTCCCACACTATACTTTAGAGCACTCTCTGTCATAGGTGAAGAGTTTACATGTATATTTGCAAGATAACATTACAATTCATCAAACTCTTGAAACCAAGTCAGTTCTGACCTGAAACAACATGAAATGTTGTAAAATTCCATTTGTAAGCATATGAATTGCAATTGAGCACATCAAACTTTACAGAATGAAGTTATTGCAAAACCATCCAAAACAAGCTTCTTTCAGTTTGATATGCTCCCACACTATACTTTAGAGCACTCTCTGTCATAGGTGAAGAGTTTACATGTATATTTGCAAGATAACATTACAATTCATCAAACTCTTGAAACCAAGTCAGTTCTGACCTGAAACAACATGAAATGTTGTAAAATGCCATTTGTAAGCATATGTATTGCAATTGAGCACATCAAACTTTACAGAATGAAGTTATTGCAAAACCATCCAAAACAAGCTTCTTTCAGTCTGATATGCTCCCACACTATACTTTAGAGTACTCTCTGTCATAGGTGAAGAGTTTACATGTATATTTGCAAGATAACATTACAATTCATCACACTCTTGAAACCAAGTCAGTTCTGACCTGAAACAACATGAAATGTTGTAAAATTCCATTTGTAAGCATATGTATAGCAAGTGAGCACATCAAACTTTACAGAATGAAGTTATTGCAAAACCATCCAAAACAAGCTTCTTTCAGTCTGATATGCTCCCACACTATACTTTAGAGTACTCTCTGTCATAGGTGAAGAGTTTACATGTATATTAGCAAGATAACATTACAATTCATCAAACTCTTGAAACCAAGTCAGTTCTGACCTGAAACAACATGAATGGTGTAAAATTCCATTTGTAAGCATATGTATTGCAATTGAGCACATCAAACTTTACAGAATGAAGTTATTGCAAAACCATCCAAAACAAGCTTCTTTCAGTCTGATATACTCCCACACTATACTTTAGAGCACTCTCTGTCATAGGTGAAGAGTTCACATGTATACTTGCAAGATAACATTACAATTCATCAAACTCTTGAAACCAAGTCAGTTCTGACCTGAAACAACATGAAATGTTGTAAAATTCAATATGTAAGCATATGTATTGCAATTGAGCACATCAAACTTTACAGAATGAAGATATTGCAAAACCATCCAAAACAAGCTTCTTTAAGTCTGATATGCTCCCACACTATACTTTAGAGCACTCTCTGTCATAGGTGAAGAGTTTACATGTATATTTGCAAGATAACATTACAATTCATCAAACTCTTGAAACCAAGTCAGTTCTGACCTGAAACAACATGAAATGTTGTAAAATTCAATATGTAAGCATATGTATTGCAATTGAGCACATCAAACTTTACAGAATGAAGATATTGCAAAACCATCCAAAACAAGCTTCATTCAGTCTGATATACTCCCACACTATACTTTAGAGCACTCTCTGTCATAGGTGAAGAGTTCACATGTATATTTGCAAGATAACATTACAATTCATCAAACTCTTGAAACCAAGTCAGTGCTGACCTGAAACAACATGAAATGTTGTAAAATTCCATTTGTAAGCATATGTATAGCAATTGAGCACATCAAACTTTACAGAATGAAGTTATTGCAAAACCATCCAAAACAAGCTTCTTTCAGTCTGATATGCTCCCACACTATACTTTAGAGCACTCTCTGTCATAGGTGAAGAGTTTACATGTATATTTGCAAGATAACATTACATTTCATCAAACACTTGAAACCAAGTCAGTTCTGACCTGAAACAACATGAAATGTTGTAAAATTCCATTTGTAAGCATATGTATAGCAAGTGAGCACATCAAACTTTACAGAATGAAGTTATTGCAAAACCATCCAAAACAAGCTTCTTTCAGTCTGATATACTCCCACATTATACTTTAGAGCACTCTCTGTCATAGGTGAAGAGTTCACATGTATACTTGCAAGATAACATTACAATTCATCAAACTCTTGAAACCAAGTCAGTTCTGACCTGAAACAACATGAAATGTTGTAAAATTCAATATGTAAGCATATGTATTGCAATTGAGCACATCAAACTTTACAGAATGAAGATATTGCAAAACCATCCAAAACAAGCTTCATTCAGTCTGATATACTCCCACACTATACTTTAGAGCACTCTCTGTCATAGGTGAAGAGTTCACATGTATATTTGCAAGATAACATTACAATTCATCAAACTCTTGAAACCAAGTCAGTTCTGACCTGAAACAACATGAAATGTTGTAAAATTCCATTTGTAAGCATATGTATAGCAATTGAGCACATCAAACTTTACAGAATGAAGTTATTGCAAAACCATCCAAAACAAGCTTCTTTCAGTCTGATATGCTCCCACACTATACTTTAGAGCACTCTCTGTCATAGGTGAAGAGTTTACATGTATATTTGCAAGATAACATTACAATTCATCAAACTCTTGAAACCAAGTCAGTTCTGACCTGAAACAACATGAAATGTTGTAAAATTCCATTTGTAAGCATATGAATTGCAATTGAGCACATCAAACTTTACAGAATGAAGTTATTGCAAAACCATCCAAAACAAGCTTCTTTCAGTTTGATATGCTCCCACACTATACTTTAGAGCACTCTCTGTCATAGGTGAAGAGTTTACATGTATATTTGCAAGATAACATTACAATTCATCAAACTCTTGAAACCAAGTCAGTTCTGACCTGAAACAACATGAAATGTTGTAAAATGCCATTTGTAAGCATATGTATTGCAATTGAGCACATCAAACTTTACAGAATGAAGTTATTGCAAAACCATCCAAAACAAGCTTCTTTCAGTCTGATATGCTCCCACACTATACTTTAGAGTACTCTCTGTCATAGGTGAAGAGTTTACATGTATATTTGCAAGATAACATTACAATTCATCACACTCTTGAAACCAAGTCAGTTCTGACCTGAAACAACATGAAATGTTGTAAAATTCCATTTGTAAGCATATGTATAGCAAGTGAGCACATCAAACTTTACAGAATGAAGTTATTGCAAAACCATCCAAAACAAGCTTCTTTCAGTCTGATATGCTCCCACACTATACTTTAGAGTACTCTCTGTCATAGGTGAAGAGTTTACATGTATATTAGCAAGATAACATTACAATTCATCAAACTCTTGAAACCAAGTCAGTTCTGACCTGAAACACATGAATGGTGTAAAATTCCATTTGTAAGCATATGTATTGCAATTGAGCACATCAAACTTTACAGAATGAAGTTATTGCAAAACCATCCAAAACAAGCTTCTTTCAGTCTGATATACTCCCACACTATACTTTAGAGCACTCTCTGTCATAGGTGAAGAGTTCACATGTATACTTGCAAGATAACATTACAATTCATCAAACTCTTGAAACCAAGTCAGTTCTGACCTGAAACAACATGAAATGTTGTAAAATTCAATATGTAAGCATATGTATTGCAATTGAGCACATCAAACTTTACAGAATGAAGATATTGCAAAACCATCCAAAACAAGCTTCTTTAAGTCTGATATGCTCCCACACTATACTTTAGAGCACTCTCTGTCATAGGTAAAGAGTTTACATGTATATTTGCAAGATAACATTACAATTCATCAACCTCTTGAAACCAAGTCAGTTCTGACCTGAAACAACATGAAATGTTGTAAAATTCAATATGTAAGCATATGTATTGCAATTGAGCACATCAAACTTTACAGAATGAAGATATTGCAAAACCATCCAAAACAAGCTTCATTCAGTCTGATATACTCCCACACTATACTTTAGAGCACTCTCTGTCATAGGTGAAGAGTTCACATGTATATTTGCAAGATAACATTACAATTCATCAAACTCTTGAAACCAAGTCAGTTCTGACCTGAAACAACATGAAATGTTGTAAAATTCCATTTGTAAGCATATGTATAGCAATTGAGCACATCAAACTTTACAGAATGAAGTTATTGCAAAACCATCCAAAACAAGCTTCTTTCAGTCTGATATGCTCCCACACTATACTTTAGAGCACTCTCTGTCATAGGTGAAGAGTTTACATGTATATTTGCAAGATAACATTACAATTCATCAAACTCTTGAAACCAAGTCAGTTCTGACCTGAAACAACATGAAATGTTGTAAAATTCCATTTGTAAGCATATGAATTGCAATTGAGCACATCAAACTTTACAGAATGAAGTTATTGCAAAACCATCCAAAACAAGCTTCTTTCAGTCTGATATGCTCCCACACTATACTTTAGAGTACTCTCTGTCATAGGTGAAGAGTTTACATGTATATTTGCAAGATAACATTACAATTCATCACACTCTTGAAACCAAGTCAGTTCTGACCTGAAACAACATGAAATGTTGTAAAATTCCATTTGTAAGCATATGTATAGCAAGTGAGCACATCAAACTTTACAGAATGAAGTTATTGCAAAACCATCCAAAACAAGCTTCATTCAGTCTGATATACTCCCACACTATACTTTAGAGCACTCTCTGTCATAGGTGAAGAGTTCACATGTATATTTGCAAGATAACATTACAATTCATCAAACTCTTGAAACCAAGTCAGTTCTGACCTGAAACAACATGAAATGTTGTAAAATTCCATTTGTAAGCATATGTATTGCAATTGAGCACATCAAACTTTACAGAATGAAGATATTGCAAAACCATCCAAAACAAGCTTCTTTCAGTCTGATATGCTCCCACACTATACTTTAGAGCACTCTCTGTCATAGGTGAAGAGTTTACATGTATATTTGCAAGATAACATTACAATTCATCAAACTCTTGAAACCAAGTCAGTTCTGACCTGAAACAACATGAATGGTGTAAAATTCCATTTGTAAGCATATGTATAGCAAGTGAGCACATCAAACTTTACAGAATGAAGTTATTGCAAAACCATCCAAAACAAGCTTCTTTCAGTCTGATATGCTCCCACACTATACTTTAGAGTACTCTCTGTCATAGGTGAAGAGTTTACATGTATATTTGCAAGATAACATTACAATTCATCAAACTCTTGAAACCAAGTCAGTTCTGACCTGAAACAACATGAATGGTGTAAAATTCCATTTGTAAGCATATGTATTGCAATTGAGCACATCAAACTTTACAGAATGAAGTTATTGCAAAACCATCCAAAACAAGCTTCTTTCAGTCTGATATACTCCCACACTATACTTTAGAGCACTCTCTGTCATAGGTGAAGAGTTCACATGTATACTTGCAAGATAACATTACAATTCATCAAACTCTTGAAACCAAGTCAGTTCTGACCTGAAACAACATGAAATGTTGTAAAATTCAATATGTAAGCATATGTATTGCAATTGAGCACATCAAACTTTACAGAATGAAGATATTGCAAAACCATCCAAAACAAGCTTCTTTAAGTCTGATATGCTCCCACACTATACTTTAGAGCACTCTCTGTCATAGGTGAAGAGTTTACATGTATATTTGCAAGATAACATTACAATTCATCAAACTCTTGAAACCAAGTCAGTTCTGACCTGAAACAACATGAAATGTTGTAAAATTCAATATGTAAGCATATGTATTGCAATTGAGCACATCAAACTTTACAGAATGAAGATATTGCAAAACCATCCAAAACAAGCTTCATTCAGTCTGATATACTCCCACACTATACTTTAGAGCACTCTCTGTCATAGGTGAAGAGTTCACATGTATATTTGCAAGATAACATTACAATTCATCAAACTCTTGAAACCAAGTCAGTGCTGACCTGAAACAACATGAAATGTTGTAAAATTCCATTTGTAAGCATATGTATAGCAATTGAGCACATCAAACTTTACAGAATGAAGTTATTGCAAAACCATCCAAAACAAGCTTCTTTCAGTCTGATATGCTCCCACACTATACTTTAGAGCACTCTCTGTCATAGGTGAAGAGTTTACATGTATATTTGCAAGATAACATTACATTTCATCAAACACTTGAAACCAAGTCAGTTCTGACCTGAAACAACATGAAATGTTGTAAAATTCCATTTGTAAGCATATGAATTGCAATTGAGCACATCAAACTTTACAGAATGAAGTTATTGCAAAACCATCCAAAACAAGCTTCTTTCAGTTTGATATGCTCCCACACTATACTGTAGAGCACTCTCTGTCATAGGTGAAGAGTTTACATGTATATTTGCAAGATAACATTACAATTCATCAAACTCTTGAAACCAAGTCAGTTCTGACCTGAAACAACATGAAATGTTGTAAAAAGCCATTTGTAAGCATATGTATTGCAATTGAGCACATCAAACTTTACAGAATGAAGTTATTGCAAAACCATCCAAAACAAGCTTCTTTCAGTCTGATATGCTCCCACACTATACTTTAGAGTACTCTCTGTCATAGGTGAAGAGTTTACATGTATATTTGCAAGATAACATTACAATTCATCACACTCTTGAAACCAAGTCAGTTCTGACCTGAAACAACATGAAATGTTGTAAAATTCCATTTGTAAGCATATGTATAGCAAGTGAGCACATCAAACTTTACAGAATGAAGCTATTGCAAAACCATCCAAAACAAGCTTCATTCAGTCTGATATACTCCCACACTATACTTTAGAGCACTCTCTGTCATAGGTGAAGAGTTCACATGTATATTTGCAAGATAACATTACAATTCATCAAACTCTTGAAACCAAGTCAGTTCTGACCTGAAACAACATGAAATGTTGTAAAATTCCATTTGTAAGCATATGTATTGCAATTGAGCACTTAAACTTTACAGAATGAAGTTATTGCAAAACCATCCAAAACAAGCTTCTTTCAGTCTGATATGCTCCCACACTATACTTTAGAGCACTCTCTGTCATAGGTGAAGAGTTTACATATATATTTGCAAGATAACATTACAATTCATCAAACTCTTGAAACCACGTCAGTTCTGACCTGAAACAACATGAAATGTTGTAAAATTCCATTTGTAAGCATATGTATTGCAATTGAGCACATCAAACTTTACAGAATGAAGTTATTGCAAAACCATCCAAAACAAGCTTCTTTCAGTCTGATATGCTCCCACACTATACTTTAGAGCACTCTCTGTCATAGGTGAAGAGTTTACATGTATATTTGCAAGATAACATTACAATTCATCAAACTCTTGAAACCAAGTCAGTTCTGACCTGAAACAACATTATATGTTGTAAAATTCCATTTGTAAGCATATGTATTGCAATTGAGCACATCAAACTTTACAGAATGAAGTTATTGCAAAACCATCCAAAACAAGCTTCTTTCAGTCTGATATGCTCCCACACTATACTTTAGAGCACTCTCTGTCATAGGTGAAGAGTTTACATGTGTATTTGCAAGATAACATTACAATTCATCAAACTCTTGAAACCAAGTCAGTTCTGACCTGAAACAACATGAAATGTTGTAAAATTCCATTTGTAAGCATATGTATTGCAATTGAGCACTTAAACTTTACAGAATGAAGTTATTGCAAAACCATCCAAAACAAGCTTCTTTCAGTCTGATATGCTCCCACACTATACTTTAGAGCACTCTCTGTCATAGGTGAAGAGGTTACATGTATTATTCATCAAACTCTTGAAACCAAGTCAGGTCTGACCTGAAACAACATGAAATGTTGTAAAATTCCATTTGTAAGCATATGTATTGCAATTGAGCACATCAAACTTTACAGAATGAAGTTATTGCAAAACCATCCAAAACAAGCTTCTTTCAGTCTGATATGCTCCCACACTATACTTTAGAGCACTCTCTGTCATAGGTGAAGAGTTTACATGTATATTTGCAAGATAACATTACAATTCATCAAACTCTTGAAACCAAGTCAGTTCTGACCTGAAACAACATGAAATGTTGTAAAATTCCATTTGTAAGCATATGAATTGCAATTGAGCACATCAAACTTTACAGAATGAAGTTATTGCAAAACCATCCAAAACAAGCTTCTTTCAGTTTGATATGCTCCCACACTATACTGTAGAGCACTCTCTGTCATAGGTGAAGAGTTTACATGTATATTTGCAAGATAACATTACAATTCATCAAACTCTTGAAACCAAGTCAGTTCTGACCTGAAACAACATGAAATGTTGTAAAATGCCATTTGTAAGCATATGTATTGCAATTGAGCACATCAAACTTTACAGAATGAAGTTATTGCAAAACCATCCAAAACAAGCTTCTTTCAGTCTGATATGCTCCCACACTATACTTTAGAGTACTCTCTGTCATAGGTGAAGAGTTTACATGTATATTTGCAAGATAACATTACAATTCATCACACTCTTGAAACCAAGTCAGTTCTGACCTGAAACAACATGAAATGTTGTAAAATTCCATTTGTAAGCATATGTATAGCAAGTGAGCACATCAAACTTTACAGAATGAAGTTATTGCAAAACCATCCAAAACAAGCTTCATTCAGTCTGATATACTCCCACACTATACTTTAGAGCACTCTCTGTCATAGGTGAAGAGTTCACATGTATATTTGCAAGATAACATTACAATTCATCAAACTCTTGAAACCAAGTCAGTTCTGACCTGAAACAACATGAAATGTTGTAAAATTCCATTTGTAAGCATATGTATTGCAATTGAGCACATCAAACTTCACAGAATGAAGTTATTGCAAAACCATCCAAAACAAGCTTCTTTCAGTCTGATATGCTCCCACACTATACTTTAGAGCACTCTCTGTCATAGGTGAAGAGTGTACAAGTATATTTGCAAGATAACATTACAATTCATCAATCTCTTGAAACCATGTCAGTTCTGACCTGAAACAACATGAAATGTTGTAAAATTCCATTTGTAAGCATATGTATTGCAATTGAGCACATCAAACTTTACAGAATGAAGATATTGCAAAACCATCCAAAACAAGCTTCTTTCAGTCTGATATGCTCCCACACTATACTTTAGCGCACTCTCTGTCATAGGTGAAGAGTTTACATGTATATTTGCAAGATAACATTACAATTCATCAAACTCTTGAAACCAAGTCAGTTCTGACCTGAAACAACATGAAATGTTGTAAAATTCCATTTGTAAGCATATGTATTGCAATTGAGCACTTAAACTTTACAGAATGAAGTTATTGCAAAACCATCCAAAACAAGCTTCTTTCAGTCTGATATGCTCCCACACTATACTTTTTTAGAGCACTCTCTGTCATAGGTGAAGAGTTTACATATATATTTGCAAGATAACATTACAATTCATCAATCTCTTGAAACCAAGTCAGTTCTGACCTGAAACAACATGAAGTGTTGTAAAATTCCATTTGTAAGCATATGTATTGCAATTGAGCACATCAAACTTTACAGAATGAAGTTATTGCGAAACCATCCAAAACAAGCTTCTTTCAGTCTGATATGCTCCCACACTATACTTTAGAGCACTCTCTGTCATAGGTGAAGAGTTTACATGTATATTTGCAAGATAACATTACAATTCATCAAACTCTTGAAACCAAGTCAGTTCTGACCTGAATCAACATTATATGTTGTAAAATTCCATTTGTAAGCATATGTATTGCAATTGAGCACATCAAACTTTACAGAATGAAGTTATTGCAAAACCATCCAAAACAAGCTTCTTTCAGTCTGATATGCTCCCACACTATACTTTAGAGCACTCTCTGTCATAGGTGAAGAGTTTACATGTGTATTTGCAAGATAACATTACAATTCATCAAACTCTTGAAACCAAGTCAGTTCTGACCTGAAACAACATGAAATTATGTAAAATTCCATTTGTAAGCATATGTATTGCAATTGAGCACTTAAACTTTACAGAATGAAGTTATTGCAAAACCATCCAAAACAAGCTTCTTTCAGTCTGATATGCTCCCACACTATACTTTAGAGCACTCTCTGTCATAGGTGAAGAGGTTACATGTATTATTCATCAAACTCTTGAAACCAAGTCAGGTCTGACCTGAAACAACATGAAATGTTGTAAAATTCCATTTGTAAGCATATGTATTGCAATTGAGCACATCAAACTTTACAGAATGAAGTTATTGCAAAACCATCCAAAACAAGCTTCTTTCAGTCTGATATGCTCCCACACTATACTTTAGAGCACTCTCTGTCATAGGTGAAGAGTTTACAAGTATATTTGCAAGATAACATTACAATTCATCAAACTCTTGAAACCAAGTCAGTTCTGACCTGAAACAACATGAAATGTTGTAAAATTCCATTTGTAAGCATATGTATTGCAATTGAGCACATCAAACTTTACAGAATGAAGTTATTGCAAAACCATCCAAAACAAGCTTCTTTCAGTCTGATATGCTCCCACACTATACTTTAGAGCACTCTCTGTCATAGGTGAAGAGTTTACATGTATATTTGCAAGATAACATTACAATTCATCAAACTCTTGAAACCAAGTCAGTTCTGACCTGAAACAACATGACATGTTGTAAAATTCCATTTGAAAGCATATGTATTGCAATTGAGCACATCAAACTTTACAGAATGAAGTTATTGCAAAACCATCCAAAACAAGCTTCTTTCAGTCTGATATGCTCCCACACTATACTGTGGAGCACTCTCTGTCATAGGTGAAGAGTTTACATGTATTGTTCATCAAACTCTTGAAACCAAGTCAGTTCTGACCTGAAACAACATGAAATGTTGTAAAATTCCATTTGTAAGCATATGTATTGCAATTGAGCACATCAAACTTTACAGTATGAAGTTATTGCAAAACCATCCAAAACAAGCTTCTTTCAGTCTGATATGCTCCCACACTATACTTTAGAGCACTCTCTGTCATAGGTGAAGAGTTTACAAGTATATTTGCAAGATAACATTACAATTCATCAATCTCTTGAAACCAAGTCAGTTCTGACCTGAAACAACATGAAATGTTGTAAAATTCCATTTGTAAGCATATGTATTGCAATTGAGCACATCAAACTTTACAGAATGAAGATATTGCAAAACCATCCAAAACAAGCTTCTTTCAGTCTGATATGCTCCCACACTATACTTTAGAGCACTCTCTGTCATAGGTGAAGAGTTTACATGTATATTTGCAAGATAACATTACAATTCATCAAACTCTTGAAACCAAGTCAGTTCTGACCTGAAACAACATGAAATGTTGTAAAATTCCATTTGTAAGCATATGTATTGCAATTGAGCACATCAAACTTTACAGAATGAAGTTATTGCAAAACCATCCAAAACAAGCTTCTTTCAGTCTGATATGCTCCCACACTATACTTTAGAGCACTCTCTGTCATAGGTGAAGAGTTTACATGTATATTTGCAAGATAACATTACAATTCATCAATCTCTTGAAACCAAGTCAGTTCTGACCTGAAACAACATGAAATGTTGAAAAATTCCATTTGTAAGCATATGTATTGCATTTGAGCACATCAAACTTCACAGAATGAAGATATTGCAAAACCATCCAAAACAAGCTTCTTTCAGTCTGATATGCTCCCACACTATACTTTAGAGCACTCTCTGTCATAGGTGAAGAGTTTACATGTATTGTTCATCAAACTCTTGAAACCAAGTCAGTTCTGACCTGAAACAACATGAAATGTTGTAAAATTCCATTTGTAAGCATATGTATTGCAATTGAGCACATCAAACTTTACAGAATGAAGATATTGCAAAACCATCCAAAACAAGCTTCTTTCAGTCTGAAATGCTCCCACACTATACTTTAGAGCACTCTCTGTCATAGGTGAAGAGTTTACATGTATATTTGCAAGATAACATTACAATTCATCAAACTCTTGAAACCAAGTCAGTTCTGACCTGAAACAACATGAAATGTTGTAAAATTCCATTTGTAAGCATATGTATTGCAATTGAGCACATCAAACTTTACAGAATGAAGTTATTGCAAAACCATCCAAAACAAGCTTCTTTCAGTCTGATATGCTCCCACACTATACTTTAGAGCACTCTCTGTCATAGGTGAAGAGTGTACAAGTATATTTGCAAGATAACATTACAATTCATCAATCTCTTGAAACCATGTCAGTTCTGACCTGAAACAACATGAAATGTTGTAAAATTCCATTTGTAAGCATATGTATTGCAATTGAGCACATCAAACTTTACAGAATGAAGATATTGCAAAACCATCCAAAACAAGCTTCTTTCAGTCTGATATGCTCCCACACTATACTTTAGAGCACTCTCTGTCATAGGTGAAGAGTTTACATGTATATTTGCAAGATAACATTACAATTCATCAAACTCTTGAAACCAAGTCAGTTCTGACCTGAAACAACATGAAATGTTGTAAAATTCCATTGGTAAGCATATGTATTGCAATTGAGCACTTAAACTTTACAGAATGAAGTTATTGCAAAACCATCCAAAACAAGCTTCTTTCAGTCTGATATGCTCCCACACTATACTTTAGAGCACTCTCTGTCATAGGTGAAGAGTTTACATATATATTTGCAAGATAACATTACAATTCATCAAACTCTTGAAACCAAGTCAGTTCTGACCTGAAACAACATGAAATGTTGTAAAATTCCATTTGTAAGCATATGTATTGCAATTGAGCACATCAAACTTTACAGAATGAAGTTATTGCAAAACCATCCAAAACAAGCTTCTTTCAGTCTGATATGCTCCCACACTATACTTTAGAGCACTCTCTGTCATAGGTGAAGAGTTTACATGTATATTTGCAAGATAACATTACAATTCATCAAACTCTTGAAACCAAGTCAGTTCTGACCTGAAACAACATTATATGTTGTAAAATTCCATTTGTAAGCATATGTATTGCAATTGAGCACATCAAACTTTACAGAATGAAGTTATTGCAAAACCATCCAAAACAAGCTTCTTTCAGTCTGATATGCTCCCACACTATACTTTAGAGCACTCTCTGTCATAGGTGAAGAGTTTACATGTGTATTTGCAAGATAACATTACAATTCATCAAACTCTTGAAACCAAGTCAGTTCTGACCTGAAACAACATGAAATGTTGTAAAATTCCATTTGTAAGCATATGTATTGCAATTGAGCACATCAAACTTTACAGAATGAAGTTATTGCAAAACCATCCAAAACAAGCTTCTTTCAGTCTGATATGCTCCCACACTATACTTTAGAGCACTCTCTGTAATAGGTGAAGAGTGTACAAGTATATTTGCAAGATAACATTACAATTCATCAATCTCTTGAAACCATGTCAGTTCTGACCTGAAACAACATGAAATGTTGTAAAATTCCATTTGTAAGCATATGTATTGCAATTGAGCACATCAAACTTTACAGAATGAAGTTATTGCAAAACCATCCAAAACAAGCTTCTTTCAGTCTGATATGCTCCCACACTATACTTTAGAGCACTCTCTGTAATAGGTGAAGAGTGTACAAGTATATTTGCAAGATAACATTACAATTCATCAATCTCTTGAAACCATGTCAGTTCTGACCTGAAACAACATGAAATGTTGTAAAATTCCATTTGTAAGCATATTGGGTGGGTATTGCAATTGAGCACTTAAACTTTACAGAATGAAGTTATTGCAAAACCATCCAAAACAAGCTTCTTTCAGTCTGATATGCTCCCACACTATACTTTAGAGCACTCTCTGTCATAGGTGAAGAGTTTACATGTATTATTCATCAAACTCTTGAAACCAAGTCAGGTCTGACCTGAAACAACATGAAATGTTGTAAAATTCCATTTGTAAGCATATGTATTGCAATTGAGCACATCGAACTTTACAGAATGAAGTTATTGCAAAACCATCCAAAACAAGCTTCTTTCAGTCTGATATGCTCCCACACTATACTTTAGAGCACTCTCTGTCATAGGTGAAGAGTTTACAAGTATATTTGCAAGATAACATTACAATTCATCAAACTCTTGAAACCAAGTCAGTTCTGACCTGAAACAACATGAAATGTTGTAAAATTCCATTTGTAAGCATATGTATTGCAATTGAGCACATCAAACTTTACAGAATGAAGTTATTGCAAAACCATCCAAAACAAGCTTCTATCAGTCTGATATGCTCCCACACTATACTTTAGAGCACTCTCTGTCATAGGTGAAGAGTTTACATGTATATTTGCAAGATAACATTACAATTCATCAAACTCTTGAAACCAAGTCAGTTCTGACCTGAAACAACATGACATGTTGTAAAATTCCATTTGAAAGCATATGTATTGCAATTGAGCACATCAAACTTTACAGAATGAAGTTATTGCAAAACCATCCAAAACAAGCTTCTTTCAGTCTGATATGCTCCCACACTATACTGTGGAGCACTCTCTGTCATAGGTGAAGAGTTTACATATATTGTTCATCAAACTCTTGAAACCAAGTCAGTTCTGACCTGAAACAACATGAAATGTTGTAAAATTCCATTTGTAAGCATATGTATTGCAATTGAGCACATCAAACTTTACAGTATGAAGTTATTGCAAAACCATCCAAAACAAGCTTCTTTCAGTCTGATATGCTCCCACACTATACTTTAGAGCACTCTCTGTCATAGGTGAAGAGTTTACAAGTATATTTGCAAGATAACATTACAATTCATCAATCTCTTGAAACCAAGTCAGTTCTGACCTGAAACAACATGAAATGTTGTAAAATTCCATTTGTAAGCATATGTATTGCAATTGAGCACATCAAACTTTACAGAATGAAGTTATTGCAAAACCATCCAAAACAAGCTCCTTTCAGTCTGATATGCTCCCACACTATACTTTAGAGCACTCTCTGTCATAGGTGAAGAGTTTACATGTATATTTGCAAGATAACATTACAATTCATCAATCTCTTGAAACCAAGTCAGTTCTGACCTGAAACAACATGAAATGTTGAAAAATTCCATTTGTAAGCATATGTATTGCATTTGAGCACATCAAACTTCACAGAATGAAGATATTGCAAAACCATCCAAAACAAGCTTCTTTCAGTCTGATATGCTCCCACACTATACTTTAGAGCACTCTCTTTCATAGGTGAAGAGTTCACATGTATATTTGCAAGATAACATTACAATTCATCAAACTCTTGAAACCAAGTCAGTTCTGACCTGAAACAACATGAAATGTTGAAAAATTCCATTTGTAAGCATATGTATTGCAATTGAGCACATCAAACTTCACAGAATGAAGATATTGCAAAACCATCCAAAACAAGCTTCTTTCAGTCTGATATGCTCCCACACTATACCTTAGAGCACTCTGTCATAGGTGAAGAGTTTACATGTATATTTGCAAGATAACATTACAATTCATCAAACTCTTGAAACCAAGTCAGTTCTGACCTGAAACAACATGAAATGTTGAAAAATTCCATTTGTAAGCATATGTATTGCAATTGAGCACATCAAACTTCACAGAATGAAGATATTGCAAAACCATCCAAAACAAGCTTCTTTCAGTCTGATATGCTCCCACATTGTTCTTTAGAGCACTCTCTGTCATAGGTGAAGAGTTTACATGTATATTTGCAAGATAACATTACAATTCATCAAACTCTTGAAACCAAGTCAGTTCTGACCTGAAACAACATGAAATGTTGTAAAATTCCATTTGTAAGCATATGTATTGCAATTGAGCACATCAAACTTTACAGAATGAAGTTATTGCAAAACCATCCAAAACAAGCTTCTATCAGTCTGATATGCTCCCACACTATACTTTAGAGCACTCTCTGTCATAGGTGAAGAGTTTACATGTATATTTGCAAGATAACATTACAATTCATCAAACTCTTGAAACCAAGTCAGTTCTGACCTGAAACAACATGAAAAGTTGTAAAATTTTATTTGTAACCATATGTTTTGCAATTGAGCACATCAAACTTTACAGAATGAAGTTATTGCAAAACCATCCAAAACAAGCTTCTATCAGTCTGAAATGCTCCCACACTATACTTTAGAGCACTCTCTGTCATAGGTGTAGAGTTTACATGTATATTTGCAAGATAACATTACAATTCATCAAACTCTTGAAACCAAGTCAGTTCTGACCTGAAACAACATGAAATGTTGAAAAATTCCATTTGTAAGCATATGTATTGCAATTGAGCACATCAAACTTCACAGAATGAAGATATTGCAAAACCATCCAAAACAAGCTTCTATCAGTCTGATATGCTCCCACACTATACTTTAGAGCACTCTCTGTCATAGGTGAAGAGTTTACATGTATATTTGCAAGATAACATTACAATTCATCAAACTCTTGAAACCAAGTCAGTTCTGACCTGAAACAACATGACATGTTGTAAAATTCCATTTGAAAGCATATGTATTGCAATTGAGCACATCAAACTTTACAGAATGAAGTTATTGCAAAACCATCCAAAACAAGCTTCTTTCAGTCTGATATGCTCCCACACTATACTGTGGAGCACTCTCTGTCATAGGTGAAGAGTTTACATGTATTGTTCATCAAACTCTTGAAACCAAGTCAGTTCTGACCTGAAACAACATGAAATGTTGTAAAATTCCATTTGTAAGCATATGTATTGCAATTGAGCACATCAAACTTTACAGTATGAAGTTATTGCAAAACCATCCAAAACAAGCTTCTTTCAGTCTGATATGCTCCCACACTATACTTTAGAGCACTCTCTGTCATAGGTGAAGAGTTTACAAGTATATTTGCAAGATAACATTACAATTCATCAATCTCTTGAAACCAAGTCAGTTCTGACCTGAAACAACATGAAATGTTGTAAAATTCCATTTGTAAGCATATGTATTGCAATTGAGCACATCAAACTTTACAGAATGAAGATATTGCAAAACCATCCAAAACAAGCTTCTTTCAGTCTGATATGCTCCCACACTATACTTTAGAGCACTCTCTGTCATAGGTGAAGAGTTTACATGTATATTTGCAAGATAACATTACAATTCATCAAACTCTTGAAACCAAGTCAGTTCTGACCTGAAACAACATGAAATGTTGTAAAATTCCATTTGTAAGCATATGTATTGCAATTGAGCACATCAAACTTTACAGAATGAAGTTATTGCAAAACCATCCAAAACAAGCTCCTTTCAGTCTGATATGCTCCCACACTATACTTTAGAGCACTCTCTGTCATAGGTGAAGAGTTTACATGTATATTTGCAAGATAACATTACAATTCATCAATCTCTTGAAACCAAGTCAGTTCTGACCTGAAACAACATGAAATGTTGAAAAATTCCATTTGTAAGCATATGTATTGCATTTGAGCACATCAAACTTCACAGAATGAAGATATTGCAAAACCATCCAAAACAAGCTTCTTTCAGTCTGATATGCTCCCACACTATACTTTAGAGCACTCTCTGTCATAGGTGAAGAGTTTACATGTGTATTTGCAAGATAACATTACAATTCATCAAACTCTTGAAACCAAGTCAGTTCTGACCTGAAACAACATGAAATGTTGTAAAATTCCATTTGTAAGCATATGTATTGCAATTGAGCACATCAAACTTTACAGAATGAAGTTATTGCAAAACCATCCAAAACAAGCTTCTTTCAGTCTGATATGCTCCCACACTATACTTTAGAGCACTCTCTGTAATAGGTGAAGAGTGTACAAGTATATTTGCAAGATAACATTACAATTCATCAATCTCTTGAAACCATGTCAGTTCTGACCTGAAACAACATGAAATGTTGTAAAATTCCATTTGTAAGCATATGTATTGCAATTGAGCACATCAAACTTTACAGAATGAAGATATTGCAAAACCATCCAAAACAAGCTTCTTTCAGTCTGATATGCTCCCACACTATACTTTATAGCACTCTCTGTCATAGGTGAAGAGTTTACATGTATATTTGCAAGATAACATTACAATTCATCAAACTCTTGAAACCAAGTCAGTTCTGACCTGAAACAACATGAAATGTTGTAAAATTCCATTTGTAAGCATATGTATTGCAATTGAGCACTTAAACTTTACAGAATGAAGTTATTGCAAAACCATCCAAAACAAGCTTCTTTCAGTCTGATATGCTCCCACACTATACTTTAGAGCACTCTCTGTCATAGGTGAAGAGTTTACATGTATTATTCATCAAACTCTTGAAACCAAGTCAGGTCTGACCTGAAACAACATGAAATGTTGTAAAATTCCATTTGTAAGCATATGTATTGCAATTGAGCACATCGAACTTTACAGAATGAAGTTATTGCAAAACCATCCAAAACAAGCTTCTTTCAGTCTGATATGCTCCCACACTATACTTTAGAGCACTCTCTGTCATAGGTGAAGAGTTTACATGTATATTTGCAAGATAACATTACAATTCATCAAACTCTTGAAACCAAGTCAGTTCTGACCTGAAACAACATGACATGTTGTAAAATTCCATTTGAAAGCATATGTATTGCAATTGAGCACATCAAACTTTACAGAATGAAGTTATTGCAAAACCATCCAAAACAAGCTTCTTTCAGTCTGATATGCTCCCACACTATACTGTGGAGCACTCTCTGTCATAGGTGAAGAGTTTACATGTATTGTTCATCAAACTCTTGAAACCAAGTCAGTTCTGACCTGAAACAACATGAAATGTTGTAAAATTCCATTTGTAAGCATATGTATTGCAATTGAGCACATCAAACTTTACAGTATGAAGTTATTGCAAAACCATCCAAAACAAGCTTCTTTCAGTCTGATATGCTCCCACACTATACTTTAGAGCACTCTCTGTCATAGGTGAAGAGTTTACAAGTATATTTGCAAGATAACATTACAATTCATCAATCTCTTGAAACCAAGTCAGTTCTGACCTGAAACAACATGAAATGTTGTAAAATTCCATTTGTAAGCATATGTATTGCAATTGAGCACATCAAACTTTACAGAATGAAGATATTGCAAAACCATCCAAAACAAGCTTCTTTCAGTCTGATATGCTCCCACACTATACTTTAGAGCACTCTCTGTCATAGGTGAAGAGTTTACATGTATATTTGCAAGATAACATTACAATTCATCAAACTCTTGAAACCAAGTCAGTTCTGACCTGAAACAACATGAAATGTTGTAAAATTCCATTTGTAAGCATATGTATTGCAATTGAGCACATCAAACTTTACAGAATGAAGTTATTGCAAAACCATCCAAAACAAGCTCCTTTCAGTCTGATATGCTCCCACACTATACTTTAGAGCACTCTCTGTCATAGGTGAAGAGTTTACATGTATATTTGCAAGATAACATTACAATTCATCAATCTCTTGAAACCAAGTCAGTTCTGACCTGAAACAACATGAAATGTTGAAAAATTCCATTTGTAAGCATATGTATTGCATTTGAGCACATCAAACTTCACAGAATGAAGATATTGCAAAACCATCCAAAACAAGCTTCTTTCAGTCTGATATGCTCCCACACTATACTTTAGAGCACTCTCTGTCATAGGTGAAGAGTTCACATGTATATTTGCAAGATAACATTACAATTCATCAAACTCTTGAAACCAAGTCAGTTCTGACCTGAAACAACATGAAATGTTGAAAAATTCCATTTGTAAGCATATGTATTGCAATTGAGCACATCAAACTTCACAGAATGAAGATATTGCAAAACCATCCAAAACAAGCTTCTTTCAGTCTGATATGCTCCCACACTATACCTTAGAGCACTCTGTCATAGGTGAAGAGTTTACATGTATATTTGCAAGATAACATTACAATTCATCAAACTCTTGAAACCAAGTCAGTTCTGACCTGAAACAACATGAAATGTTGAAAAATTCCATTTGTAAGCATATGTATTGCAATTGAGCACATCAAACTTCACAGAATGAAGATATTGCAAAACCATCCAAAACAAGCTTCTTTCAGTCTGATATGCTCCCACATTGTTCTTTAGTGCACTCTCTGTCATAGGTGAAGAGTTTACATGTATATTTGCAAGATAACATTACAATTCATCAAACTCTTGAAACCAAGTCAGTTCTGACCTGAAACAACATGAAATGTTGTAAAATTCCATTTGTAAGCATATGTATTGCAATTGAGCACATCAAACTTTACAGAATGAAGTTATTGCAAAACCATCCAAAACAAGCTTCTATCAGTCTGATATGCTCCCACACTATACTTTAGAGCACTCTCTGTCATAGGTGAAGAGTTTACATGTATATTTGCAAGATAACATTACAATTCATCAAACTCTTGAAACCAAGTCAGTTCTGACCTGAAACAACATGAAAAGTTGTAAAATTTTATTTGTAACCATATGTTTTGCAATTGAGCACATCAAACTTTACAGAATGAAGTTATTGCAAAACCATCCAAAACAAGCTTCTATCAGTCTGAAATGCTCCCACACTATACTTTAGAGCACTCTCTGTCATAGGTGTAGAGTTTACATGTATATTTGCAAGATAACATTACAATTCATCAAACTCTTGAAACCAAGTCAGTTCTGACCTGAAACAACATGAAATGTTGAAAAATTCCATTTGTAAGCATATGTATTGCAATTGAGCACATCAAACTTCACAGAATGAAGATATTGCAAAACCATCCAAAACAAGCTTCTTTCAGTCTGATATGCTCCCACACTATACTTTAGAGCACTCTCTGTCATAGGTGAAGAGTTTACATGTATATTTGCAAGATAACATTACAATTCATCAAACTCTTGAAACCAAGTCAGTTCTGACCTGAAACAACAAGAAATGTTGTAAAATTCCATTTGTAAGCATATGTATTGCAATTGAGCACATCAAACTTTACAGAATGAAGTTATTGCAAAACCATCCAAAACAAGCTTCTTTCAGTCTGATATGCTCCCACACTATACTTTAGAGCACTCTCTGTCATAGGTGAAGAGTTTACATGTATATTTGCAAGATAACATTACAATTCATCAAACTCTTGAAACCAAGTCAGTTCTGACCTGAAACAACATGACATGTTGTAAAATTCCATTTGAAAGCATATGTATTGCAATTGAGCACATCAAACTTTACAGAATGAAGTTATTGCAAAACCATCCAAAACAAGCTTCTTTCAGTCTGATATGCTCCCACACTATACTGTGGAGCACTCTCTGTCATAGGTGAAGAGTTTACATGTATTGTTCATCAAACTCTTGAAACCAAGTCAGTTCTGACCTGAAACAACATGAAATGTTGTAAAATTCCATTTGTAAGCATATGTATTGCAATTGAGCACATCAAACTTTACAGTATGAAGTTATTGCAAAACCATCCAAAACAAGCTTCTTTCAGTCTGATATGCTCCCACACTATACTTTAGAGCACTCTCTGTCATAGGTGAAGAGTTTACAAGTATATTTGCAAGATAACATTACAATTCATCAATCTCTTGAAACCAAGTCAGTTCTGACCTGAAACAACATGAAATGTTGTAAAATTCCATTTGTAAGCATATGTATTGCAATTGAGCACATCAAACTTTACAGAATGAAGATATTGCAAAACCATCCAAAACAAGCTTCTTTCAGTCTGATATGCTCCCACACTATACTTTAGAGCACTCTCTGTCATAGGTGAAGAGTTTACATGTATATTTGCAAGATAACATTACAATTCATCAAACTCTTGAAACCAAGTCAGTTCTGACCTGAAACAACATGAAATGTTGTAAAATTCCATTTGTAAGCATATGTATTGCAATTGAGCACATCAAACTTTACAGAATGAAGTTATTGCAAAACCATCCAAAACAAGCTCCTTTCAGTCTGATATGCTCCCACACTATACTTTAGAGCACTCTCTGTCATAGGTGAAGAGTTTACATGTATATTTGCAAGATAACATTACAATTCATCAATCTCTTGAAACCAAGTCAGTTCTGACCTGAAACAACATGAAATGTTGAAAAATTCCATTTGTAAGCATATGTATTGCATTTGAGCACATCAAACTTCACAGAATGAAGATATTGCAAAACCATCCAAAACAAGCTTCTTTCAGTCTGATATGCTCCCACACTATACTTTAGAGCACTCTCTGTCATAGGTGAAGAGTTTACATGTATATTTGCAAGATAACATTACAATTCATCACACTCTTGAAACCAAGTCAGTTCTGACCTGAAACAACATGAAATGTTGTAAAATTCCATTTGTAAGCATATGTATAGCAAGTGAGCACATCAAACTTTACAGAATGAAGTTATTGCAAAACCATCCAAAACAAGCTTCATTCAGTCTGATATACTCCCACACTATACTTTAGAGCACTCTCTGTCATAGGTGAAGAGTTTACATGTATATTTGCAAGATAACATTACAATTCATCAAACTCTTGAAACCAAGTCAGTTCTGACCTGAAACAACATGAAATGTTGAAAAATTCCATTTGTAAGCATATGTATTGCAATTGAGCACATCAAACTTCACAGAATGAAGATATTGCAAAACCATCCAAAACAAGCTTCTTTCAATCTGATATTCTCCCACATTGTTCTTTAGAGCACTCTCTGTCTTAGGTGAAGAGTTTACATGTATATTTGCAAGATAACATTACAATTCATCAAACTCTTGAAACCAAGTCAGTTCTGACCTGAAACAACATGAAATGTTGTAAAATTCCATTTGTAAGCATATGTATTGCAATTGAGCACATCAAACTTTACAGAATGAAGTTATTGCAAAACCATCCAAAACAAGCTTCTTTCAGTCTGATATGCTCCCACACTATACTTTAGAGCACTCTCTGTCATAGGTGAAGAGTTTACATGTGTATTTGCAAGATAACATTACAATTCATCAAACTCTTGAAACCAAGTCAGTTCTGACCTGAAACAACATGAAATGTTGTAAAATTCCATTTGTAAGCATATGTATTGCAATTGAGCACATCAAACTTTACAGAATGAAGTTATTGCAAAACCATCCAAAACAAGCTTCTATCAGTCTGATATGCTCCCACACTATACTTTAGAGCACTCTCTGTCATAGGTGAAGAGTTTACATGTATATTTGCAAGATAACATTACAATTCATCAAACTCTTGAAACCAAGTCAGTTCTGACCTGAAACAACATGAAAAGTTGTAAAATTTTATTTGTAACCATATGTTTTGCAATTGAGCACATCAAACTTTACAGAATGAAGTTATTGCAAAACCATCCAAAACAAGCTTCTATCAGTCTGAAATGCTCCCACACTATACTTTAGAGCACTCTCTGTCATAGGTGTAGAGTTTACATGTATATTTGCAAGATAACATTACAATTCATCAAACTCTTGAAACCAAGTCAGTTCTGACCTGAAACAACATGAAATGTTGAAAAATTCCATTTGTAAGCATATGTATTGCAATTGAGCACATCAAACTTCACAGAATGAAGATATTGCAAAACCATCCAAAACAAGCTTCTTTCAGTCTGATATGCTCCCACACTATACTTTAGAGCACTCTCTGTCATAGGTGAAGAGTTTACATGTATATTTGCAAGATAACATTACAATTCATCAAACTCTTGAAACCAAGTCAGTTCTGACCTGAAACAACAAGAAATGTTGTAAAATTCCATTTGTAAGCATATGTATTGCAATTGAGCACATCAAACTTTACAGAATGAAGTTATTGCAAAACCATCCAAAACAAGCTTCTTTCAGTCTGATATGCTCCCACACTATACTTTAGAGCACTCTCTGTCATAGGTGAAGAGTTTACATTTATAATTGAAAGAAAACATTAGAATTCATCAAACTCTTGAAACCAAGTCAGTTCTGACCTGAAACAACATGAAATGTTGAAAAATTCCATTTGTAAGCATATGTATTGCAATTGAGCACATCAAACTTCACAGAATGAAGATATTGCAAAACCATCCAAAACAAGCTTCTTTCAGTCTGATATGCTCCCACACTATACCTTAGAGCACTCTGTCATAGGTGAAGAGTTTACATGTATATTTGCAAGATAACATAACAATTCATCAAACTCTTGAAACCAAGTCAGTTCTGACCTGAAACAACATGAAATGTTGAAAAATTCCATTTGTAAGCATATGTATTGCAATTGAGCACATCAAACTTCACAGAATGAAGTTATTGCAAAACCATCCAAAACAAGCTTCTTTCAGTCTGATATGCTCCCACACTATACTTTAGAGCACTCTCTGTCATAGGTGAAGAGTTTACATTTATAATTGAAAGAAAACATTACAATTCATCAAACTCTTGAAACCAAGTCAGTTCTGACCTGAAACAACATGAAATGTTGAAAAATTCCATTTGTAAACATATGTATTGCAATTGAGCACATCAAACTTCACAGAATGAAGATATTGCAAAACCATCCAAAACAAGCTTCTTTCAGTCTGATATGCTCCCACACTATACCTTAGAGCACTCTGTCATAGGTGAAGAGTTTACATGTATATTTGCAAGATAACATAACAATTCATCAAACTCTTGAAACCAAGTCAGTTCTGACCTGAAACAACATGAAATGTTGAAAAATTCCATTTGTAAGCATATGTATTGCAATTGAGCACATCAAACTTCACAGAATGAAGATATTGCAAAACCATCCAAAACAAGCTTCTTTCAGTCTGATATGCTCCCACATTGTACTTTAGAGCACTCTCTGTCATAGGTGAAGAGTTTACATGTATATTTGCAAGATAACATTACAATTCATCAAACTCTTGAAACCAAGTCAGTTCTGACCTGAAACAACATGAAATGTTGTAAAATTCCATTTGTAAGCATATGTATTGCAATTGAGCACATCAAACTTTACAGAATGAAGTTATTGCAAAACCATCCAAAACAAGCTTGTTTCAGTCTGATATGCTCCCACACTATACTTTAGAGCACTCTCTGTCATAGGTGAAGAGTTTACATGTGTATTTGCAAGATAACATTACAATTCATCAAACTCTTGAAACCAAGTCAGTTCTGTCCTGAAACAACATGAAATGTTGTATAATTCCATTTGTAAGCATATGTATTGCAATTGAGCACATCAAACTTTACAGAATGAATTTATTGCAAAACCATCCAAAACAAGCTTCTTTCAGTCTGATATGCTCCCACACTATACTTTAGAGCACTCTCTGTCATAGGTGAAGAGTTTACATGTATATTTACAAGACAATATTACAATTCATCAAACTCTTGAAACCAAGTCAGTTCTGACCTGAAACAACATGAAATGTTGTAAAATTCCATTTGTAAGCATATGTATTGCAATTGAGCACATCAAACTTTACAGAATGAAGTTATTGCAAAACCATCCAAAACAAGCTTCTTTCAGTCTGATATGCTCCCACACTATACTTTAGAGCACTCTCTGTCATAGGTGAAGAGTTTACATGTATATTTGCAAGATAACATTACAATTCATCAAACTCTTGAAACCAAGTCAGTTCTGACCTGAAACAACATGAAGTGTTGTATAATTCCATTTGTAAGCATATGTATTGCAATTGAGCACATCAAACTTTACAGAATGAAGTTATTGCAAAACCATCCAAAACAAGCTTCTATCAGTCTGATATGCTCCCACACTATACTTTAGAGCACTCTCTGTCATAGGTGAAGAGTTTACATGTATATTTGCAAGATAACATTACAATTCATCAAACTCTTGAAACCAAGTCAGTTCTGACCTGAAACAACATGAAATGTTGTAAAATTCCATTTGTAAGCATATGTATTGCAATTGAGCACATCAAACTTTACAGAATGAAGTTATTGCAAAACCATCCAAAACAAGCTTCTATCAGTCTGATATACTCCCACACTATACTTTAGAGCACTCTCTGTCATAGGTGTAGAGTTTACATGTATATTTGCAAGATAACATTACAATTCATCAAACTCTTGAAACCAAGTCAGTTCTGACCTGAAACAACATGAAATGTTGAAAAATTCCATTTGTAAGCATATGTATTGCAATTGAGCACATCAAACTTCACAGAATGAAGATATTGCAAAACCATCCAAAACAAGCTTCTTTCAGTCTGATATGCTCCCACACTATACTTTAGAGCACTCTCTGTCATAGGTGAAGAGTTTACATGTATATTTGCAAGATAACATTACAATTCATCAAACTCTTGAAACCAAGTCAGTTCTGACCTGAAACAACAAGAAATGTTGTAAAATTCCATTTGTAAGCATATGTATTGCAATTGAGCACATCAAACTTTACAGAATGAAGTTATTGCAAAACCATCCAAAACAAGCTTCTTTCAGTCTGATATGCTCCCACACTATACTTTAGAGCACTCTCTGTCATAGGTGAAGAGTTTACATTTATAATTGAAAGAAAACATTAGAATTCATCAAACTCTTGAAACCAAGTCAGTTCTGACCTGAAACAACATGAAATGTTGAAAAATTCCATTTGTAAGCATATGTATTGCAATTGAGCACATCAAACTTCACAGAATGAAGATATTGCAAAACCATCCAAAACAAGCTTCTTTCAGTCTGATATGCTCCCACACTATACCTTAGAGCACTCTGTCATAGGTGAAGAGTTTACATGTATATTTGCAAGATAACATAACAATTCATCAAACTCTTGAAACCAAGTCAGTTCTGACCTGAAACAACATGAAATGTTGAAAAATTCCATTTGTAAGCATATGTATTGCAATTGAGCACATCAAACTTCACAGAATGAAGTTATTGCAAAACCATCCAAAACAAGCTTCTTTCAGTCTGATATGCTCCCACACTATACTTTAGAGCACTCTCTGTCATAGGTGAAGAGTTTACATTTATAATTGAAAGAAAACATTACAATTCATCAAACTCTTGAAACCAAGTCAGTTCTGACCTGAAACAACATGAAATGTTGAAAAATTCCATTTGTAAACATATGTATTGCAATTGAGCACATCAAACTTCACAGAATGAAGATATTGCAAAACCATCCAAAACAAGCTTCTTTCAGTCTGATATGCTCCCACACTATACCTTAGAGCACTCTGTCATAGGTGAAGAGTTTACATGTATATTTGCAAGATAACATAACAATTCATCAAACTCTTGAAACCAAGTCAGTTCTGACCTGAAACAACATGAAATGTTGAAAAATTCCATTTGTAAGCATATGTATTGCAATTGAGCACATCAAACTTCACAGAATGAAGATATTGCAAAACCATCCAAAACAAGCTTCTTTCAGTCTGATATGCTCCCACATTGTACTTTAGAGCACTCTCTGTCATAGGTGAAGAGTTTACATGTATATTTGCAAGATAACATTACAATTCATCAAACTCTTGAAACCAAGTCAGTTCTGACCTGAAACAACATGAAATGTTGTAAAATTCCATTTGTAAGCATATGTATTGCAATTGAGCACATCAAACTTTACAGAATGAAGTTATTGCAAAACCATCCAAAACAAGCTTGTTTCAGTCTGATATGCTCCCACACTATACTTTAGAGCACTCTCTGTCATAGGTGAAGAGTTTACATGTGTATTTGCAAGATAACATTACAATTCATCAAACTCTTGAAACCAAGTCAGTTCTGTCCTGAAACAACATGAAATGTTGTATAATTCCATTTGTAAGCATATGTATTGCAATTGAGCACATCAAACTTTACAGAATGAATTTATTGCAAAACCATCCAAAACAAGCTTCTTTCAGTCTGATATGCTCCCACACTATACTTTAGAGCACTCTCTGTCATAGGTGAAGAGTTTACATGTATATTTACAAGACAATATTACAATTCATCAAACTCTTGAAACCAAGTCAGTTCTGACCTGAAACAACATGAAATGTTGTAAAATTCCATTTGTAAGCATATGTATTGCAATTGAGCACATCAAACTTTACAGAATGAAGTTATTGCAAAACCATCCAAAACAAGCTTCTTTCAGTCTGATATGCTCCCACACTATACTTTAGAGCACTCTCTGTCATAGGTGAAGAGTTTACATGTATATTTGCAAGATAACATTACAATTCATCAAACTCTTGAAACCAAGTCAGTTCTGACCTGAAACAACATGAAGTGTTGTATAATTCCATTTGTAAGCATATGTATTGCAATTGAGCACATCAAACTTTACAGAATGAAGTTATTGCAAAACCATCCAAAACAAGCTTCTATCAGTCTGATATGCTCCCACACTATACTTTAGAGCACTCTCTGTCATAGGTGAAGAGTTTACATGTATATTTGCAAGATAACATTACAATTCATCAAACTCTTGAAACCAAGTCAGTTCTGACCTGAAACAACATGAAATGTTGTAAAATTCCATTTGTAAGCATATGTATTGCAATTGAGCACATCAAACTTTACAGAATGAAGTTATTGCAAAACCATCCAAAACAAGCTTCTATCAGTCTGATATACTCCCACACTATACTTTAGAGCACTCTCTGTCATAGGTGAAGAGTTTACATGTATATTTGCAAGATAACATTACAATTCATCAAACTCTTGAAACCAAGTCAGTTCTGACCTGAAACAACATGAAATGTTGTAAAATTCCATTTGTAAGCATATGTATTGCAATTGAGCACATCAAACTTTACAGAATGAAGTTATTGCAAAACCATCCAAAACAAGCTTCTTTCAGTCTGATATGCTCCCACACTATACTTTAGAGCACTCTCTGTCATAGGTGAAGAGTTTACATGTATATTTGCAAGATTACATTACAATTCATCAAACTCTTGAAACCAAGTCAGTTCTGACCTGAAACAACATGAAGTGTTGTATAATTCCATTTGTAAGCATATGTATTGCAATTGAGCACATCAAACTTTACAGAATGAAGTTATTGCAAAACCATCCAAAACAAGCTTCTATCAGTCTGATATGCTCCCACACTATACTTTAGAGCACTCTCTGTCATAGGTGAAGAGTTTACATGTATATTTGCAAGATAACATTACAATTCATCAAACTCTTGAAACCAAGTCAGTTCTGACCTGAAACAACATGAAAAGTTGTAAAATTTTATTTGTAACCATATGTTTTGCAATTGAGCACATCAAACTTTACAGAATGAAGTTATTGCAAAACCATCCAAAACAAGCTTCTATCAGTCTGAAATGCTCCCACACTATACTTTAGAGCACTCTCTGTCATAGGTGTAGAGTTTACATGTATATTTGCAAGATAACATTACAATTCATCAAACTCTTGAAACCAAGTCAGTTCTGACCTGAAACAACATGAAATGTTGAAAAATTCCATTTGTAAGCATATGTATTGCAATTGAGCACATCAAACTTCACAGAATGAAGATATTGCAAAACCATCCAAAACAAGCTTCTTTCAGTCTGATATGCTCCCACACTATACTTTAGAGCACTCTCTGTCATAGGTGAAGAGTTTACATGTATATTTGCAAGATAACATTACAATTCATCAAACTCTTGAAACCAAGTCAGTTCTGACCTGAAACAACAAGAAATGTTGTAAAATTCCATTTGTAAGCATATGTATTGCAATTGAGCACATCAAACTTTACAGAATGAAGTTATTGCAAAACCATCCAAAACAAGCTTCTTTCAGTCTGATATGCTCCCACACTATACTTTAGAGCACTCTCTGTCATAGGTGAAGAGTTTACATTTATAATTGAAAGAAAACATTAGAATTCATCAAACTCTTGAAACCAAGTCAGTTCTGACCTGAAACAACATGAAATGTTGAAAAATTCCATGTGTAAGCATATGTATTGCAATTGAGCACATCAAACTTCACAGAATGAAGATATTGCAAAACCATCCAAAACAAGCTTCTTTCAGTCTGATATGCTCCCACACTATACCTTAGAGCACTCTGTCATAGGTGAAGAGTTTACATGTATATTTGCAAGATAACATAACAATTCATCAAACTCTTGAAACCAAGTCAGTTCTGACCTGAAACAACATGAAATGTTGAAAAATTCCATTTGTAAGCATATGTATTGCAATTGAGCACATCAAACTTCACAGAATGAAGTTATTGCAAAACCATCCAAAACAAGCCTCTTTCAGTCTGATATGCTCCCACACTATACTTTAGAGCACTCTCTGTCATAGGTGAAGAGTTTACATTTATAATTGAAAGAAAACATTACAATTCATCAAACTCTTGAAACCAAGTCAGTTCTGACCTGAAACAACATGAAATGTTGAAAAATTCCATTTGTAAGCATATGTATTGCAATTGAGCACATCAAACTTCACAGAATGAAGATATTGCAAAACCATCCAAAACAAGCTTCTTTCAGTCTGATATGCTCCCACACTATACCTTAGAGCACTCTGTCATAGGTGAAGAGTTTACATGTATATTTGCAAGATAACATAACAATTCATCAAACTCTTGAAACCAAGTCAGTTCTGACCTGAAACAACATGAAATGTTGAAAAATTCCATTTGTAAGCATATGTATTGCAATTGAGCACATCAAACTTCACAGAATGAAGATATTGCAAAACCATCCAAAACAAGCTTCTTTCAGTCTGATATGCTCCCACATTGTACTTTAGAGCACTCTCTGTCATAGGTGAAGAGTTTACATGTATATTTGCAAGATAACATTACAATTCATCAAACTCTTGAAACCAAGTCAGTTCTGACCTGAAACAACATGAAATGTTGTAAAATTCCATTTGTAAGCATATGTATTGCAATTGAGCACATCAAACTTTACAGAATGAAGTTATTGCAAAACCATCCAAAACAAGCTTCTTTCAGTCTGATATGCTCCCACACTATACTTTAGAGCACTCTCTGTCATAGGTGAAGAGTTTACATGTGTATTTGCAAGATAACATTACAATTCATCAAACTCTTGAAACCAAGTCAGTTCTGTCCTGAAACAACATGAAATGTTGTATAATTCCATTTGTAAGCATATGTATTGCAATTGAGCACATCAAACTTTACAGAATGAATTTATTGCAAAACCATCCAAAACAAGCTTCTTTCAGTCTGATATGCTCCCACACTATACTTTAGAGCACTCTCTGTCATAGGTGAAGAGTTTACATGTATATTTGCAAGATAACATTACAATTCATCAAACTCTTGAAACCAAGTCAGTTCTGACCTGAAACAACATGAAGTGTTGTATAATTCCATTTGTAAGCATATGTATTGCAATTGAGCACATCAAACTTTACAGAATGAAGTTATTGCAAAACCATCCAAAACAAGCTTCTATCAGTCTGATATGCTCCCACACTATACTTTAGAGCACTCTCTGTCATAGGTGAAGAGTTTACATGTATATTTGCAAGATAACATTACAATTCATCAAACTCTTGAAACCAAGTCAGTTCTGACCTGAAACAACATGAAATGTTGTAAAATTCCATTTGTAAGCATATGTATTGCAATTGAGCACATCAAACTTTACAGAATGAAGTTATTGCAAAACCATCCAAAACAAGCTTCTATCAGTCTGATATACTCCCACACTATACTTTAGAGCACTCTCTGTCATAGGTGAAGAGTTTACATGTATATTTGCAAGATAACATTACAATTCATCAAACTCTTGAAACCAAGTCAGTTCTGACCTGAAACAACATGAAATGTTGTAAAATTCCATTTGTAAGCATATGTATTGCAATTGAGCACATCAAACTTTACAGAATGAAGTTATTGCAAAACCATCCAAAACAAGCTTCTTTCAGTCTGATATGCTCCCACACTATACTTTAGAGCACTCTCTGTCATAGGTGAAGAGTTTACATTTATAATTGAAAGAAAACATTAGAATTCATCAAACTCTTGAAACCAAGTCAGTTCTGACCTGAAACAACATGAAATGTTGAAAAATTCCATTTGTAAGCATATGTATTGCAATTGAGCACATCAAACTTCACAGAATGAAGATATTGCAAAACCATCCAAAACAAGCTTCTTTCAGTCTGATATGCTCCCACACTATACCTTAGAGCACTCTGTCATAGGTGAAGAGTTTACATGTATATTTGCAAGATAACATAACAATTCATCAAACTCTTGAAACCAAGTCAGTTCTGACCTGAAACAACATGAAATGTTGAAACATTCCATTTGTAAGCATATGTATTGCAATTGAGCACATCAAACTTCACAGAATGAAGTTATTGCAAAACCATCCAAAACAAGCCTCTTTCAGTCTGATATGCTCCCACACTATACTTTAGAGCACTCTCTGTCATAGGTGAAGAGTTTACATTTATAATTGAAAGAAAACATTACAATTCATCAAACTCTTGAAACCAAGTCAGTTCTGACCTGAAACAACATGAAATGTTGAAAAATTCAATTTGTAAGCATATGTATTGCAATTGAGCACATCAAACTTCACAGAATGAAGATATTGCAAAACCATCCAAAACAAGCTTCTTTCAGTCTGATATGCTCCCACACTATACCTTAGAGCACTCTGTCATAGGTGAAGAGTTTACATGTATATTTGCAAGATAACATAACAATTCATCAAACTCTTGAAACCAAGTCAGTTCTGACCTGAAACAACATGAAATGTTGAAAAATTCCATTTGTAAGCATATGTATTGCAATTGAGCACATCAAACTTTACAGAATGAAGTTATTGCAAAACCATCCAAAACAAGCTTCTTTCAGTCTGATATGCTCCCACACTATACTTTAGAGCACTCTCTGTCATAGGTGAAGAGTTTACATGTGTATTTGCAAGATAACATTACAATTCATCAAACTCTTGAAACCAAGTCAGTTCTGACCTGAAACAACATGAAATGTTGTAAAATTCCATTTGTAAGCATATGTATTGCAATTGAGCACATCAAACTTTACAGAATGAAGTTATTGCAAAACCATCCAAAACAAGCTTCTATCAGTCTGATATGCTCCCACACTATACTTTAGAGCACTCTCTGTCATAGGTGAAGAGTTTACATGTATATTTGCAAGATAACATTACAATTCATCAAACTCTTGAAACCAAGTCAGTTCTGACATGAAACAACATGAAAAGTTGTAAAATTTTATTTGTAACCATATGTTTTGCAATTGAGCACATCAAACTTTACAGAATGAAGTTATTGCAAAACCATCCAAAACAAGCTTCTATCAGTCTGAAATGCTCCCACACTATACTTTAGAGCACTCTCTGTCATAGGTGTAGAGTTTACATGTATATTTGCAAGATAACATTACAATTCATCAAACTCTTGAAACCAAGTCAGTTCTGACCTGAAACAACATGAAATGTTGAAAAATTCCATTTGTAAGCATATGTATTGCAATTGAGCACATCAAACTTCACAGAATGAAGATATTGCAAATCCATCCAAAACAAGCTTCTTTCAGTCTGATATGCTCCCACACTATACTTTAGAGCACTCTCTGTCATAGGTGAAGAGTTTACATGTATATTTGCAAGATAACATTACAATTCATCAAACTCTTGAAACCAAGTCAGTTCTGACCTGAAACAACAAGAAATGTTGTAAAATTCCATTTGTAAGCATATGTATTGCAATTGAGCACATCAAACTTTACAGAATGAAGTTATTGCAAAACCATCCAAAACAAGCTTCTTTCAGTCTGATATGCTCCCACACTATACTTTAGAGCACTCTCTGTCATAGGTGAAGAGTTTACATTTATAATTGAAAGAAAACATTAGAATTCATCAAACTCTTGAAACCAAGTCAGTTCTGACCTGAAACAACATGAAATGTTGAAAAATTCCATTTGTAAGCATATGTATTGCAATTGAGCACATCAAACTTCACAGAATGAAGATATTGCAAAACCATCCAAAACAAGCTTCTTTCAGTCTGATATGCTCCCACACTATACCTTAGAGCACTCTGTCATAGGTGAAGAGTTTACATGTATATTTGCAAGATAACATAACAATTCATCAAACTCTTGAAACCAAGTCAGTTCTGACCTGAAACAACATGAAATGTTGAAAAATTCCATTTGTAAGCATATGTATTGCAATTGAGCACATCAAACTTCACAGAATGAAGTTATTGCAAAACCATCCAAAACAAGCTTCTTTCAGTCTGATATGCTCCCACACTATACTTTAGAGCACTCTCTGTCATAGGTGAAGAGTTTACATTTATAATTGAAAGAAAACATTACAATTCATCAAACTCTTGAAACCAAGTCAGTTCTGACCTGAAACAACATGAAATGTTGAAAAATTCCATTTGTAAGCATATGTATTGCAATTGAGCACATCAAACTTCACAGAATGAAGATATTGCAAAACCATCCAAAACAAGCTTCTTTCAGTCTGATATGCTCCCACATTGTACTTTAGAGCACTCTCTGTCATAGGTGAAGAGTTTACATGTATATTTGCAAGATAACATTACAATTCATCAAACTCTTGAAACCAAGTCAGTTCTGACCTGAAACAACATGAAATGTTGTAAAATTCCATTTGTAAGCATATGTATTGCAATTGAGCACATCAAACTTTACAGAATGAAGTTATTGCAAAACCATCCAAAACAAGCTTCTTTCAGTCTGATATGCTCCCACACTATACTTTAGAGCACTCTCTGTCATAGGTGAAGAGTTTACATGTGTATTTGCAAGATAACATTACAATTCATCAAACTCTTGAAACCAAGTCAGTTCTGTCCTGAAACAACATGAAATGTTGTATAATTCCATTTGTAAGCATATGTATTGCAATTGAGCACATCAAACTTTACAGAATGAATTTATTGCAAAACCATCCAAAACAAGCTTCTTTCAGTCTGATATGCTCCCACACTATACTTTAGAGCACTCTCTGTCATAGGTGAAGAGTTTACATGTATATTTACAAGACAATATTACAATTCATCAAACTCTTGAAACCAAGTCAGTTCTGACCTGAAACAACATGAAATGTTGTAAAATTCCATTTGTAAGCATATGTATTGCAATTGAGCACATCAAACTTTACAGAATGAAGTTATTGCAAAACCATCCAAAACAAGCTTCTTTCAGTCTGATATGCTCCCACACTATACTTTAGAGCACTCTCTGTCATAGGTGAAGAGTTTACATGTATATTTGCAAGATAACATTACAATTCATCAAACTCTTGAAACCAAGTCAGTTCTGACCTGAAACAACATGAAGTGTTGTATAATTCCATTTGTAAGCATATGTATTGCAATTGAGCACATCAAACTTTACAGAATGAAGTTATTGCAAAACCATCCAAAACAAGCTTCTATCAGTCTGATATGCTCCCACACTATACTTTAGAGCACTCTCTGTCATAGGTGAAGAGTTTACATGTATATTTGCAAGATAACATTACAATTCATCAAACTCTTGAAACCAAGTCAGTTCTGACCTGAAACAACATGAAATGTTGTAAAATTCCATTTGTAAGCATATGTATTGCAATTGAGCACATCAAACTTTACAGAATGAAGTTATTGCAAAACCATCCAAAACAAGCTTCTATCAGTCTGATATACTCCCACACTATACTTTAGAGCACTCTCTGTCATAGGTGAAGAGTTTACATGTATATTTGCAAGATAACATTACAATTCATCAAATTCTTGAAACCAAGTCAGTTCTGACCTGAAACAACATGAAATGTTGTAAAATTCCATTTGTAAGCATATGTATAGCAATTCAGCACATCAAACTTTACAGAATGAAGTTATTGCAAAACCATCCAAAACAAGCTTCTTTCAGTCTGATATGCTCCCACACTATACTTTAGAGCACTCTCTGTCATAGGTGAAGAGTTTACATGTATATTTGCAAGATAACATTACAATTTATCAAACTCTTGAAACCAAGTCAGTTCTGACCTGAAACAACATGAAAAGTTGTAAAATTCAATATGTAAGCATATGTATTGCAATTGAGCACATCAAACTTTACAGAATGAAGTTATTGCCAAACCATCCAAAACAAGCTTCTTTCAGTCTGATATGCTCCCACACTATACTTTAGAGCACTCTCTGTCATAGGTGAAGAGTTTACATGTATATTTGCAAGAAAACATTACAATTCATCAAACTCTTGAAACCAAGTCAGTTCTGACCTGAAACAACAAGAAATGTTGTAAAATTCCATTTGTAAGCATATGTATTGCAATTGAGCACATCAAACTTTACAGAATGAAGTTATTGCAAAACCATCCAAAACAAGCTTCTTTCAGTCTGATATGCTCCCACACTATACTTTAGAGCACTCTCTGTCATAGGTGAAGAGTTTACATTTATAATTGAAAGAAAACATTAGAATTCATCAAACTCTTGAAACCAAGTCAGTTCTGACCTGAAACAACATGAAATGTTGAAAAATTCCATTTGTAAGCATATGTATTGCAATTGAGCACATCAAACTTCACAGAATGAAGATATTGCAAAACCATCCAAAACAAGCTTCTTTCAGTCTGATATGCTCCCACACTATACCTTAGAGCACTCTGTCATAGGTGAAGAGTTTACATGTATATTTGCAAGATAACATAACAATTCATCAAACTCTTGAAACCAAGTCAGTTCTGACCTGAAACAACATGAAATGTTGAAAAATTCCATTTGTAAGCATATGTATTGCAATTGAGCACATCAAACTTCACAGAATGAAGTTATTGCAAAACCATCCAAAACAAGCTTCTTTCAGTCTGATATGCTCCCACACTATACTTTAGAGCACTCTCTGTCATAGATGAAGAGTTTACATTTATAATTGAAAGAAAACATTAGAATTCATCAAACTCTTGAAACCAAGTCAGTTCTGACCTGAAACATCATGAAATGTTGAAAAATTCCATTTGTAAGCATATGTATTGCAATTGAGCACATCAAACTTCACAGAATGAAGATATTGCAAAACCATCCAAAACAAGCTTCTTTCAGTCTGATATGCTCCCACACTATACCTTAGAGCACTCTGTCATAGGTGAAGAGTTTACATGTATATTTGCAAGATAACATAACAATTCATCAAACTCTTGAAACCAAGTCAGTTCTGACCTGAAACAACATGAAATGTTGAAAAATTCCATTTGTAAGCATATGTATTGCAATTGAGCACATCAAACTTCACAGAATGAAGATATTGCAAAACCATCCAAAACAAGCTTCTTTCAGTCTGATATGCTCCCACACTATACTTTAGAGCACTCTCTGTCATAGGTGAAGAGTTTACATGTGTATTTGCAAGATAACATTACAATTCATCAAACTCTTGAAACCAAGTCAGTTCTGTCCTGAAACAACATGAAATGTTGTATAATTCCATTTGTAAGCATATGTATTGCAATTGAGCACATCAAACTTTACAGAATGAATTTATTGCAAAACCATCCAAAACAAGCTTCTTTCAGTCTGATATGCTCCCACACTATACTTTAGAGCACTCTCTGTCATAGGTGAAGAGTTTACATGTATATTTACAAGACAATATTACAATTCATCAAACTCTTGAAACCAAGTCAGTTCTGACCTGAAACAACATGAAATGTTGTAAAATTCCATTTGTAAGCATATGTATTGCAATTGAGCACATCAAACTTTACAGAATGAAGTTATTGCAAAACCATCCAAAACAAGCTTCTTTCAGTCTGATATGCTCCCACACTATACTTTAGAGCACTCTCTGTCATAGGTGAAGAGTTTACATGTATATTTGCAAGATTACATTACAATTCATCAAACTCTTGAAACCAAGTCAGTTCTGACCTGAAACAACATGAAGTGTTGTATAATTCCATTTGTAAGCATATGTATTGCAATTGAGCACATCAAACTTTACAGAATGAAGTTATTGCAAAACCATCCAAAACAAGCTTCTATCAGTCTGATATGCTCCCACACTATACTTTAGAGCACTCTCTGTCATAGGTGAAGAGTTTACATGTATATTTGCAAGATAACATTACAATTCATCAAACTCTTGAAACCAAGTCAGTTCTGACCTGAAACAACATGAAGTGTTGTATAATTCCATTTGTAAGCATATGTATTGCAATTGAGCACATCAAACTTTACAGAATGAAGTTATTGCAAAACCATCCAAAACAAGCTTCTATCAGTCTGATATGCTCCCACACTATACTTTAGAGCACTCTCTGTCATAGGTGAAGAGTTTACATGTATATTTGCAAGATAACATTACAATTCATCAAACTCTTGAAACCAAGTCAGTTCTGACCTGAAACAACATGAAATGTTGTAAAATTCCATTTGTAAGCATATGTATTGCAATTGAGCACATCAAACTTTACAGAATGAAGTTATTGCAAAACCATCCAAAACAAGCTTCTATCAGTCTGATATACTCCCACACTATACTTTAGAGCACTCTCTGTCATAGGTGAAGAGTTTACATGTATATTTGCAAGATAACATTACAATTCATCAAATTCTTGAAACCAAGTCAGTTCTGACCTGAAACAACATGAAATGTTGTAGAATTCCATTTGTAAGCATATGTATAGCAATTCAGCACATCAAACTTTACAGAATGAAGTTATTGCAAAACCATCCAAAACAAGCTTCTTTCAGTCTGATATGCTCCCACACTATACTTTAGAGCACTCTCTGTCATAGGTGAAGAGTTTACATGTATATTTGCAAGATAACATTACAATTTATCAAACTCTTGAAACCAAGTCAGTTCTGACCTGAAACAACATGAAATGTTGTAAAATTCAATATGTAAGCATATGTATTGCAATTGAGCACATCAAACTTTACAGAATGAATTTATTGCAAAACCATCCAAAACAGGTTTCTTTCAGTCTGATATGCTCCCACACTATACTTTAGAGCACTCTCTGTCATAGGTGAAGAGTTTACATGTATATTTGCAAGATAACATTACAATTCATCAAACTCTTGAAACCAAGTCAGTTCTGACCTGAAACAACATGAAAAGTTGTAAAATTTTATTTGTAAGCATATGTATTGCAATTGAGCACATCAAACTTTACAGAATGAAGTTATTGCCAAACCATCCAAAACAAGCTTCTTTCAGTCTGATATGCTCCCACACTATACTTTAGAGCACTCTCTGTCATAGGTGAAGAGTTTACATGTATATTTGCAAGATAACATTACAATTCATCAAACTCTTGAAACCAAGTCAGTTCTGACCTGAAACAACAAGAAATGTTGTAAAATTCCATTTGTAAGCATATGTATTGCAATTGAGCACATCAAACTTTTCAGAATGAAGTTATTGCAAAACCATCCAAAACAAGCTTCTTTCAGTCTGATATGCTCCCACACTATACTTTAGAGCACTCTCTGTCATAGGTGAAGAGTTTACATTTATAATTGAAAGAAAACATTAGAATTCATCAAACTCTTGAAACCAAGTCAGTTCTGACCTGAAACAACATGAAATGTTGAAAAATTCCATTTGTAAGCATATGTATTGCAATTGAGCACATCAAACTTCACAGAATGAAGATATTGCAAAACCATCCAAAACAAGCTTCTTTCAGTCTGATATGCTCCCACACTATACCTTAGAGCACTCTGTCAAAGGTGAAGAGTTTACATGTATATTTGCAAGATAACATAACAATTCATCAAACTCTTGAAACCAAGTCAGTTCTGACCTGAAACAACATGAAATGTTGAAAAATTCCATTTGTAAGCATATGTATTGCAATTGAGCACATCAAACTTCACAGAATGAAGTTATTGCAAAACCATCCAAAACAAGCTTCTTTCAGTCTGATATGCTCCCACACTATACTTTAGAGCACTCTCTGTCATAGATGAAGAGTTTACATTTATAATTGAAAGAAAACATTACAATTCATCAAACTCTTGAAACCAAGTCAGTTCTGACCTGAAACATCATGAAATGTTGAAAAATTCCATTTGTAAGCATATGTATTGCAATTGAGCACATCAAACTTCACAGAATGAAGATATTGCAAAATCATCCAAAACAAGCTTCTTTCAGTCTGATATGCTCCCACACTATACCTTAGAGCACTCTGTCATAGGTGAAGAGTTTACATGTATATTTGCAAGATAACATAACAATTCATCAAACTCTTGAAACCAAGTCAGTTCTGACATGAAACAACATGAAATGTTGAAAAATTCCATTTGTAAGCATATGTATTGCAATTGAGCACATCAAACTTCACAGAATGAAGATATTGCAAAACCATCCAAAACAAGCTTCTTTCAGTCTGATATGCTCCCACACTATACTTTAGAGCACTCTCTGTCATAGGTGAAGAGTTTACATGTGTATTTGCAAGATAACATTACAATTCATCAAACTCTTGAAACCAAGTCAGTTCTGTCCTGAAACAACATGAAATGTTGTATAATTCCATTTGTAAGCATATGTATTGCAATTGAGCACATCAAACTTTACAGAATGAATTTATTGCAAAACCATCCAAAACAAGCTTCTTTCAGTCTGATATGCTCCCACACTATACTTTAGAGCACTCTCTGTCATAGGTGAAGAGTTTACATGTATATTTACAAGACAATATTACAATTCATCAAACTCTTGAAACCAAGTCAGTTCTGACCTGAAACAACATGAAATGTTGTAAAATTCCATTTGTAAGCATATGTATTGCAATTGAGCACATCAAACTTTACAGAATGAAGTTATTGCAAAACCATCCAAAACAAGCTTCTTTCAGTCTGATATGCTCCCACACTATACTTTAGAGCACTCTCTGTCATAGGTGAAGAGTTTACATGTATATTTGCAAGATTACATTACAATTCATCAAACTCTTGAAACCAAGTCAGTTCTGACCTGAAACAACATGAAGTGTTGTATAATTCCATTTGTAAGCATATGTATTGCAATTGAGCACATCAAACTTTACAGAATGAAGTTATTGCAAAACCATCCAAAACAAGCTTCTATCAGTCTGATATGCTCCCACACTATACTTTAGAGCACTCTCTGTCATAGGTGAAGAGTTTACATGTATATTTGCAAGATAACATTACAATTCATCAAACTCTTTGAAACCAAGTCAGTTCTGACCTGAAACAACATGAAATGTTGTAAAATTTTATTTGTAAGCATATGTATTGCAATTGAGCACATCAAACTTTACAGAATGAAGTTATTGCCAAACCATCCAAAACAAGCTTCTTTCAGTCTGATATGCTCCCACACAATACTTTAGAGCACTCTCTGTCATAGGTGAAGAGTTTACATGTATATTTGCAAGATAACATTACAATTCATCAAACTCTTGAAACCAAGTCAGTTCTGACCTGAAACAACATGAAATGTTGTAAAATTCCATTTGTAAGCATATGTATTGCAATTGAGCACATCAAACTTTACAGAATGAAGTTATTGCAAAACCATCCAAAACAAGCTTCTATCAGTCTGATATACTCCCACACTATACTTTAGAGCACTCTCTGTCATAGGTGAAGAGTTTACATGTATATTTGCAAGATAACATTACAATTCATCAAACTCTTGAAACCAAGTCAGTTCTGACCTGAAACAACATGAAAAGTTGTAAAATTTTATTTGTAAGCATATGTATTGCAATTGAGCACATCAAACTTTACAGAATGAAGTTATTGCAAAACCATCCAAAACAAGCTTCTTTCAGTCTGATATGCTCCCACACTATACTTTAGAGCACTCTTTGTCATAGGTGAAGAGTTTACATGTATATTTGCAAGATAACATTACAATTCATCAAACTCTTGAAACCAAGTCAGTTCTGACCTGAAACAACATGAAAAGTTGTAAAATTTTATTTGTAAGCATATGTATTGCAATTGAGCACATCAAACTTTACAGAATGAAGTTATTGCCAAACCATCCAAAACAAGCTTCTTTCAGTCTGATATGCTCCCACACAATACTTTAGAGCACTCTCTGTCATAGGTGAAGAGTTTACATGTATATTTGCAAGATAACATTACAATTCATCAAACTCTTGAAACCAAGTCAGTTCTGACCTGAAACAACATGAAATGTTGTAAAATTCCATTTGTAAGCATATGTATTGCAATTGAGCACATCAAACTTTACAGAATGAAGTTATTGCAAAACCATCCAAAACAAGCTTCTATCAGTCTGATATACTCCCACACTATACATTAGAGCACTCTCTGTCATAGGTGAAGAGTTTACATGTATATTTGCAAGATAACATTACAATTCATCAAACTCTTGAAACCAAGTCAGTTCTGACCTGAAACAACATGAAAAGTTGTAAAATTTTATTTGTAAGCATATGTATTGCAATTGAGCACATCAAACTTTACAGAATGAAGTTATTGCAAAACCATCCAAAACAAGCTTCTTTCAGTCTGATATGCTCCCACACTATACTTTAGAGCACTCTTTGTCATAGGTGAAGAGTTTACATGTATATTTGCAAGATAACATTACAATTCATCAAACTCTTGAAACCAAGTCAGTTCTGACCTGAAACAACATGAAATGTTGTAAAATTCCATTTGTAAGCATATGTATTGCAATTGAGCACATCAAACTTTACAGAATGAAGTTATTGCAAAACCATCCAAAACAAGCTTCTTTCAGTCTGATATGCTCCCACACTATACTTTAGAGCACTCTCTGTCATAGGTGAAGAGTTTACATGTATATTTGCAAGATAACATTACAATTCATCAAACTCTTGAAACCAAGTCAGTTCTGACCTGAAACAACATGAAGTGTTGTATAATTCCATTTGTAAGCATATGTATTGCAATTGAGCACATCAAACTTTACAGAATGAAGTTATTGCAAAACCATCCAAAACAAGCTTCTATCAGTCTGATATGCTCCCACACTATACTTTAGAGCACTCTCTGTCATAGGTGAAGAGTTTACATGTATATTTGCAAGATAACATTACAATTCATCAAACTCTTGAAACCAAGTCAGTTCTGACCTGAAACAACATGAAATGTTGTAAAATTCCATTTGTAAGCATATGTATTGCAATTGAGCACATCAAACTTTACAGAATGAAGATATTGCAAAACCATCCAAAACAAGCTTCATTCAGTCTGATATACTCCCACACTATACTTTAGAGCACTCTCTGTCATAGGAGAAGAGTTCACATGTATATTTGCAAGATAACATTACAATTCATCAAACTCTTGAAACCAAGTCAGTTCTGACCTGAAACAACATGAAATGTTGTAAAATTCCATTTGTAAGCATATGTATTGCAATTGAGCACATCAAACTTTACAGAATGAATTCATTTATTGCAAAACCATCCAAAACAAGCTTCTTTCAGTCTGATATGCTCCCACACTGTACTTTAGAGCACTCTCTGTCATAGGTGAAGAGTTTACATGTATATTTGCAAGATAACATTACAATTCATCAAACTCTTGAAACCAAGTCAGTTCTGACCTGAAACAACATGAAATGTTGTAAAATTCCATTTGAAAGCATATGTATTGCAATTGAGCACATCAAACTTTACAGAATGAAGTTATTGCAAAACCATCCAAAACAAGCTTCTTTCAGTCTGATATGCTCCCACACTATACTTTAGAGCACTCTCTGTCATAGGTGAAGAGTTTACATGTATATTTGCAAGATTACATTACAATTCATCAAACTCTTGAAACCAAGTCAGTTCTGACCTGAAACAACATGAAATGTTGTAAAATTCCATTTGTAAGCATATGTATAGCAATTCAGCACATCAAACTTTACAGAATGAAGTTATTGCAAAACCATCCAAAACAAGCTTCTTTCAGTCTGATATGCTCCCACACTATACTTTAGAGCACTCTCTGTCATAGGTGAAGAGTTTACATGTATATTTGCAAGATAACATTACAATTTATCAAACTCTTGAAACCAAGTCAGTTCTGACCTGAAACAACATGAAATGTTGTAAAATTCAATATGTAAGCATATGTATTGCAATTGAGCACATCAAACTTTACAGAATGAATTTATTGCAAAACCATCCAAAACAGGCTTCTTTCAGTCTGATATGCTCCCACACTATACTTTAGAGCACTCTCTGTCATAGGTGAAGAGTTTACATGTATATTTGCAAGATAACATTACAATTCATCAAACTCTTTGAAACCAAGTCAGTTCTGACCTGAAACAACATGAAAAGTTGTAAAATTTTATTTGTAAGCATATGTATTGCAATTGAGCACATCAAACTTTACAGAATGAAGTTATTGCAAAACCATCCAAAACAAGCTTCTTTCAGTCTGATATGCTCCCACACAATACTTTAGAGCACTCTCTGTCATAGGTGAAGAGTTTACATGTATATTTGCAAGATAACATTACAATTCATCAAACTCTTGAAACCAAGTCAGTTCTGACCTGAAACAACATGAAATGTTGTAAAATTCCATTTGTAAGCATATGTATTGCAATTGAGCACATCAAACTTTACAGAATGAAGTTATTGCAAAACCATCCAAAACAAGCTTCTTTCAGTCTGATATGCTCCCACACTATACTTTAGAGCACTCTTTGTCATAGGTGAAGAGTTTACATGTATATTTGCAAGATAACATTACAATTCATCAAACTCTTGAAACCAAGTCAGTTCTGACCTGAAACAACATGAAAAGTTGTAAAATTTTATTTGTAAGCATATGTATTGCAATTGAGCACATCAAACTTTACAGAATGAAGTTATTGCCAAACCATCCAAAACAAGCTTCTTTCAGTCTGATATGCTCCCACACAATACTTTAGAGCACTCTCTGTCATAGGTGAAGAGTTTACATGTATATTTGCAAGATAACATTACAATTCATCAAACTCTTGAAACCAAGTCAGTTCTGACCTGAAACAACATGAAATGTTGTAAAATTCCATTTGTAAGCATATGTATTGCAATTGAGCACATCAAACTTTACAGAATGAAGTTATTGCAAAACCATCCAAAACAAGCTTCTATCAGTCTGATATACTCCCACACTATACATTAGAGCACTCTCTGTCATAGGTGAAGAGTTTACATGTATATTTGCAAGATAACATTACAATTCATCAAACTCTTGAAACCAAGTCAGTTCTGACCTGAAACAACATGAAAAGTTGTAAAATTTTATTTGTAAGCATATGTATTGCAATTGAGCACATCAAACTTTACAGAATGAAGTTATTGCAAAACCATCCAAAACAAGCTTCTTTCAGTCTGATATGCTCCCACACTATAATTTAGAGCACTCTTTGTCATAGGTGAAGAGTTTACATGTATATTTGCAAGATAACATTACAATTCATCAAACTCTTGAAACCAAGTCAGTTCTGACCTGAAACAACATGAAATGTTGTAAAATTCCATTTGTAAGCATATGTATTGCAATTGAGCACATCAAACTTTACAGAATGAAGTTATTGCCAAACCATCCAAAACAAGCTTCTTTCAGTCTGATATGCTCCCACACTATACTTTAGAGCACTCTCTGTCATAGGTGAAGAGTTTACATGTATATTTGCAAGATAACATTACAATTCATCAAACTCTTGAAACCAAGTCAGTTCTGACCTGAAACAACATGAAGTGTTGTATAATTCCATTTGTAAGCATATGTATTGCAATTGAGCACATCAAACTTTACAGAATGAAGTTATTGCAAAACCATCCAAAACAAGCTTCTATCAGTCTGATATGCTCCCACACTATACTTTAGAGCACTCTCTGTCATAGGTGAAGAGTTTACATGTATATTTGCAAGATAACATTACAATTCATCAAACTCTTGAAACCAAGTCAGTTCTGACCTGAAACAACATGAAATGTTGTAAAATTCCATTTGTAAGCATATGTATTGCAATTGAGCACATCAAACTTTACAGAATGAAGATATTGCAAAACCATCCAAAACAAGCTTCATTCAGTCTGATATACTCCCACACTATACTTTAGAGCACTCTCTGTCATAGGAGAAGAGTTCACATGTATATTTGCAAGATAACATTACAATTCATCAAACTCTTGAAACCAAGTCAGTTCTGACCTGAAACAACATGAAATGTTGTAAAATTCCATTTGTAAGCATATGTATTGCAATTGAGCACATCAAACTTTACAGAATGAATTCATTTATTGCAAAACCATCCAAAACAAGCTTCTTTCAGTCTGATATGCTCCCACACTGTACTTTAGAGCACTCTCTGTCATAGGTGAAGAGTTTACATGTATATTTGCAAGATAACATTACAATTCATCAAACTCTTGAAACCAAGTCAGTTCTGACCTGAAACAACATGAAATGTTGTAAAATTCCATTTGAAAGCATATGTATTGCAATTGAGCACATCAAACTTTACAGAATGAAGTTATTGCAAAACCATCCAAAACAAGCTTCTTTCAGTCTGATATGCTCCCACACTATACTTTAGAGTACTCTCTGTCATAGGTGAAGAGTTTACATGTATATTTGCAAGATAACATTACAATTCATCAAACTCTTGAAACCAAGTCAGTTCTGACCTGAAACAACATGAAATGTTGTAAAATTCCATTTGTATACATTTGTATTGCAATTGAGCACATCAAACTTTACAGAATGAAGTTATTGCAAAACCATCCAAAACAAGCTTCTTTCAGTCTGATATGCTCCCACACTATACTTTAGAGCACTCTCTGTCATAGGTGAAGAGTTTACATGTATATTTGCAAGATAACATTACAATTCATCAAACTCTTGAAACCAAGTCAGTTCTGACCTGAAACAACATGAAATGTTGTAAAATTCCATTTGTAAGCATATGTATTGCAATTGAGCACATCAAACTTTACAGAATGAAGTTATTGCAAAACCATCCAAAACAAGCTTCTTTCAGTCTGATATGCTCCCACACTATACTTTAGAGCACTCTCTGTCATAGGTGAAGAGTTTACATGTATATTTGCAAGATAACATTACAATTCATCAAACTCTTGAAACCAAGTCAGTTCTGACCTGAAACAACATGACATGTTGTAAAATTCCATTTGAAAGCATATGTATTGCAATTGAGCACATCAAACTTTACAGAATGAAGTTATTGCAAAACCATCCAAAACAAGCTTCTTTCAGTCTGATATGCTCCCACACTATACTGTGGAGCACTCTCTGTCATAGGTGAAGAGTTTACATGTATTGTTCATCAAACTCTTGAAACCAAGTCAGTTCTGACCTGAAACAACATGAAATGTTGTAAAATTCCATTTGTAAGCATATGTATTGCAATTGAGCACATCAAACTTTACAGTATGAAGTTATTGCAAAACCATCCAAAACAAGCTTCTTTCAGTCTGATATGCTCCCACACTATACTTTAGAGCACTCTCTGTCATAGGTGAAGAGTTTACAAGTATATTTGCAAGATAACATTACAATTCATCAATCTCTTGAAACCAAGTCAGTTCTGACCTGAAACAACATGAAATGTTGTAAAATTCCATTTGTAAGCATATGTATTGCAATTGAGCACATCAAACTTTACAGAATGAAGATATTGCAAAACCATCCAAAACAAGCTTCTTTCAGTCTGATATGCTCCCACACTATACTTTAGAGCACTCTCTGTCATAGGTGAAGAGTTTACATGTATATTTGCAAGATAACATTACAATTCATCAAACTCTTGAAACCAAGTCAGTTCTGACCTGAAACAACATGAAATGTTGTAAAATTCCATTTGTAAGCATATGTATTGCAATTGAGCACATCAAACTTTACAGAATGAAGTTATTGCAAAACCATCCAAAACAAGCTTCTTTCAGTCTGATATGCTCCCACACTATACTTTAGAGCACTCTCTGTCATAGGTGAAGAGTTTACATGTATATTTGCAAGATAACATTACAATTCATCAATCTCTTGAAACCAAGTCAGTTCTGACCTGAAACAACATGAAATGTTGAAAAATTCCATTTGTAAGCATATGTATTGCATTTGAGCACATCAAACTTCACAGAATGAAGATATTGCAAAACCATCCAAAACAAGCTTCTTTCAGTCTGATATGCTCCCACACTATACTTTAGAGCACTCTCTGTCATAGGTGAAGAGTTTACATGTATTGTTCATCAAACTCTTGAAACCAAGTCAGTTCTGACCTGAAACAACATGAAATGTTGTAAAATTCCATTTGTAAGCATATGTATTGCAATTGAGCACATCAAACTTTACTGTATGAAGTTATTGCAAAACCATCCAAAACAAGCTTCTTTCAGTCTGATATGCTCCCACACTATACTTTAGAGCACTCTCTGTCATAGGTGAAGAGTGTACAAGTATATTTGCAAGATAACATTACAATTCATCAATCTCTTGAAACCATGTCAGTTCTGACCTGAAACAACATGAAATGTTGTAAAATTCCATTTGTAAGCATATGTATTGCAATTGAGCACATCAAACTTTACAGAATGAAGATATTGCAAAACCATCCAAAACAAGCTTCTTTCAGTCTGATATGCTCCCACACTATACTTTATAGCACTCTCTGTCATAGGTGAAGAGTTAACATGTATATTTGCAAGATAACATTACAATTCATCAAACTCTTGAAACCAAGTCAGTTCTGACCTGAAACAACATGAAATGTTGTAAAATTCCATTTGTAAGCATATGTATTGCAATTGAGCACTTAAACTTTACAGAATGAAGTTATTGCAAAACCATCCAAAACAAGCTTCTTTCAGTCTGATATGCTCCCACACTATACTTTAGAGCACTCTCTGTCATAGGTGAAGAGTTTACATATATATTTGCAAGATAACATTACAATTCATCAAACTCTTGAAACCAAGTCAGTTCTGACCTGAAACAACATGAAATGTTGTAAAATTCCATTTGTAAGCATATGTATTGCAATTGAGCACATCAAACTTTACAGAATGAAGTTATTGCAAAACCATCCAAAACAAGCTTCTTTCAGTCTGATATGCTCCCACACTATACTTTAGAGCACTCTCTGTCATAGGTGAAGAGTGTACAAGTATATTTGCAAGATAACATTACAATTCATCAATCTCTTGAAACCATGTCAGTTCTGACCTGAAACAACATGAAATGTTGTAAAATTCCATTTGTAAGCATATGTATTGCAATTGAGCACATCAAACTTTACAGAATGAAGATATTGCAAAACCATCCAAAACAAGCTTCTTTCAGTCTGATATGCTCCCACACTATACTTTAGAGCACTCTCTGTCATAGGTGAAGAGTTTACATGTATATTTGCAAGATAACATTACAATTCATCAAACTCTTGAAACCAAGTCAGTTCTGACCTGAAACAACATGAAATGTTGTAAAATTCCATTTGTAAGCATATGTATTGCAATTGAGCACTTAAACTTTACAGAATGAAGTTATTGCAAAACCATCCAAAACAAGCTTCTTTCAGTCTGATATGCTCCCACACTATACTTTAGAGCACTCTCTGTCATAGGTGAAGAGTTTACATATATATTTGCAAGATAACATTACAATTCATCAAACTCTTGAAACCAAGTCAGTTCTGACCTGAAACAACATGAAATGTTGTAAAATTCCATTTGTAAGCATATGTATTGCAATTGAGCACATCAAACTTTACAGAATGAAGTTATTGCAAAACCATCCAAAACAAGCTTCTTTCAGTCTGATATGCTCCCACACTATACTTTAGAGCACTCTCTGTCATAGGTGAAGAGTTTACATGTATATTTGCAAGATAACATTACAATTCATCAAACTCTTGAAACTAAGTCAGTTCTGACCTGAAACAACATTATATGTTGTAAAATTCCATTTGTAAGCATATGTATTGCAATTGAGCACATCAAACTTTACAGAATGAAGTTATTGCAAAACCATCCAAAACAAGCTTCTTTCAGTATGATATGCTCCCACACTATACTTTAGAGCACTCTCTGTCATAGGTGAAGAGTTTACATGTGTATTTGCAAGATAACATTACAATTCATCAAACTCTTGAAACCAAGTCAGTTCTGACCTGAAACAACATGAAATGTTGTAAAATTCCATTTGTAAGCATATGTATTGCAATTGAGCACATCAAACTTTACAGAATGAAGTTATTGCAAAACCATCCAAAACAAGCTTCTTTCAGTCTGATATGCTCCCACACTATACTTTAGAGCACTCTCTGTAATAGGTGAAGAGTGTACAAGTATATTTGCAAGATAACATTACAATTCATCAATCTCTTGAAACCATGTCAGTTCTGACCTGAAACAACATGAAATGTTGTAAAATTCCATTTGTAAGCATATGTATTGCAATTGAGCACATCAAACTTTACAGAATGAAGATATTGCAAAACCATCCAAAACAAGCTTCTTTCAGTCTGATATGCTCCCACACTATACTTTATAGCACTCTCTGTCATAGGTGAAGAGTTAACATGTATATTTGCAAGATAACATTACAATTCATCAAACTCTTGAAACCAAGTCAGTTCTGACCTGAAACAACATGAAATGTTGTAAAATTCCATTTGTAAGCATATGTATTGCAATTGAGCACTTAAACTTTACAGAATGAAGTTATTGCAAAACCATCCAAAACAAGCTTCTTTCAGTCTGATATGCTCCCACACTATACTTTAGAGCACTCTCTGTCATAGGTGAAGAGTTTACATGTATTATTCATCAAACTCTTGAAACCAAGTCAGGTCTGACCTGAAACAACATGAAATGTTGTAAAATTCCATTTGTAAGCATATGTATTGCAATTGAGCACATCGAACTTTACAGAATGAAGTTATTGCAAAACCATCCAAAACAAGCTTCTTTCAGTCTGATATGCTCCCACACTATACTTTAGAGCACTCTCTGTCATAGGTGAAGAGTTTACAAGTATATTTGCAAGATAACATTACAATTCATCAAACTCTTGAAACCAAGTCAGTTCTGACCTGAAACAACATGAAATGTTGTAAAATTCCATTTGTAAGCATATGTATTGCAATTGAGCACATCAAACTTTACAGAATGAAGTTATTGCAAAACCATCCAAAACAAGCTTCTTTCAGTCTGATATGCTCCCACACTATACTGTGGAGCACTCTCTGTCATAGGTGAAGAGTTTACATGTATTGTTCATCAAACTCTTGAAACCAAGTCAGTTCTGACCTGAAACAACATGAAATGTTGTAAAATTCCATTTGTAAGCATATGTATTGCAATTGAGCACATCAAACTTTACGGAATGAAGATATTGCAAAACCATCCAAAACAAGCTTCTTTCAGTCTGATATGCTCCCACACTATACTTTAGAGCACTCTCTGTCATAGGTGAAGAGTTTACATGTATATTTGCAAGATAACATTACAATTCATCAAACTCTTGAAACCAAGTCAGTTCTGACCTGAAACAACATGAAATGTTGTAAAATTCCATTTGTAAGCATATGTATTGCAATTGAGCACATCAAACTTTACAGAATGAAGTTATTGCAAAACCATCCAAAACAAGCTTCTTTCAGTCTGATATGCTCCCACACTATACTTTAGAGCACTCTCTGTCATAGGTGAAGAGTTTACATGTATATTTGCAAGACAACATTACAATTCATCAATCTCTTGAAACCAAGTCAGTTCTGACCTGAAACAACATGAAATGTTGAAAAATTCCATTTGTAAGCATATGTATTGCATTTGAGCACATCAAACTTCACAGAATGAAGATATTGCAAAACCATCCAAAACAAGCTTCTTTCAGTCTGATATGCTCCCACACTATACTTTAGAGCACTCTCTGTCATAGGTGAAGAGTTTACATGTATTGTTCATCAAACTCTTGAAACCAAGTCAGTTCTGACCTGAAACAACATGAAATGTTGTAAAATTCCATTTGTAAGCATATGTATTGCAATTGAGCACATCAAACTTTACAGTATGAAGTTATTGCAAAACCATCCAAAACAAGCTTCTTTCAGTCTGAAATGCTCCCACGCTATACTTTAGAGCACTCTCTGTCATAGGTGAAGAGTTTACAAGTATATTTGCAAGATAACATTACAATTCATCAAACTCTTGAAACCAAGTCAGTTCTGACCTGAAACAACATGAAATGTTGTAAAATTCCATTTGTAAGCATATGTATTGCAATTGAGCACATCAAACTTTACAGAATGAAGTTATTGCAAAACCATCCAAAACAAGCTTCTTTCAGTCTGATATGCTCCCACACTATACTTTAGAGCACTCTCTGTCATAGGTGAAGAGTTTACATGTATATTTGCAAGATAACATTACAATTCATCAAACTCTTGAAACCAAGTCAGTTCTGACCTGAAACAACATGACATGTTGTAAAATTCCATTTGAAAGCATATGTATTGCAATTGAGCACATCAAACTTTACAGAATGAAGTTATTGCAAAACCATCCAAAACAAGCTTCTTTCAGTCTGATATGCTCCCACACTATACTGTGGAGCACTCTCTGTCATAGGTGAAGAGTTTACATGTATTGTTCATCAAACTCTTGAAACCAAGTCAGTTCTGACCTGAAACAACATGAAATGTTGTAAAATTCCATTTGTAAGCATATGTATTGCAATTGAGCACATCAAACTTTACAGTATGAAGTTATTGCAAAACCATCCAAAACAAGCTTCTTTCAGTCTGATATGCTCCCACACTATACTTTAGAGCACTCTCTGTCATAGGTGAAGAGTTTACAAGTATATTTGCAAGATAACATTACAATTCATCAATCTCTTGAAACCAAGTCAGTTCTGACCTGAAACAACATGAAATGTTGTAAAATTCCATTTGTAAGCATATGTATTGCAATTGAGCACATCAAACTTTACAGAATGAAGATATTGCAAAACCATCCAAAACAAGCTTCTTTCAGTCTGATATGCTCCCACACTATACTTTAGAGCACTCTCTGTCATAGGTGAAGAGTTTACATGTATATTTGCAAGATAACATTACAATTCATCAAACTCTTGAAACCAAGTCAGTTCTGACCTGAAACAACATGAAATGTTGTAAAATTCCATTTGTAAGCATATGTATTGCAATTGAGCACATCAAACTTTACAGAATGAAGTTATTGCAAAACCATCCAAAACAAGCTTCTTTCAGTCTGATATGCTCCCACACTATACTTTAGAGCACTCTCTGTCATAGGTGAAGAGTTTACATGTATATTTGCAAGATAACATTACAATTCATCAATCTCTTGAAACCAAGTCAGTTCTGACCTGAAACAACATGAAATGTTGAAAAATTCCATTTGTAAGCATATGTATTGCATTTGAGCACATCAAACTTCACAGAATGAAGATATTGCAAAACCATCCAAAACAAGCTTCTTTCAGTCTGATATGCTCCCACACTATACTTTAGAGCACTCTCTGTCATAGGTGAAGAGTTTACATGTATTGTTCATCAAACTCTTGAAACCAAGTCAGTTCTGACCTGAAACAACATGAAATGTTGTAAAATTCCATTTGTAAGCATATGTATTGCAATTGAGCACATCAAACTTTACTGTATGAAGTTATTGCAAAACCATCCAAAACAAGCTTCTTTCAGTCTGATATGCTCCCACACTATACTTTAGAGCACTCTCTGTCATAGGTGAAGAGTGTACAAGTATATTTGCAAGATAACATTACAATTCATCAATCTCTTGAAACCATGTCAGTTCTGACCTGAAACAACATGAAATGTTGTAAAATTCCATTTGTAAGCATATGTATTGCAATTGAGCACATCAAACTTTACAGAATGAAGATATTGCAAAACCATCCAAAACAAGCTTCTTTCAGTCTGATATGCTCCCACACTATACTTTATAGCACTCTCTGTCATAGGTGAAGAGTTAACATGTATATTTGCAAGATAACATTACAATTCATCAAACTCTTGAAACCAAGTCAGTTCTGACCTGAAACAACATGAAATGTTGTAAAATTCCATTTGTAAGCATATGTATTGCAATTGAGCACTTAAACTTTACAGAATGAAGTTATTGCAAAACCATCCAAAACAAGCTTCTTTCAGTCTGATATGCTCCCACACTATACTTTAGAGCACTCTCTGTCATAGGTGAAGAGTTTACATATATATTTGCAAGATAACATTACAATTCATCAAACTCTTGAAACCAAGTCAGTTCTGACCTGAAACAACATGAAATGTTGTAAAATTCCATTTGTAAGCATATGTATTGCAATTGAGCACATCAAACTTTACAGAATGAAGTTATTGCAAAACCATCCAAAACAAGCTTCTTTCAGTCTGATATGCTCCCACACTATACTTTAGAGCACTCTCTGTCATAGGTGAAGAGTGTACAAGTATATTTGCAAGATAACATTACAATTCATCAATCTCTTGAAACCATGTCAGTTCTGACCTGAAACAACATGAAATGTTGTAAAATTCCATTTGTAAGCATATGTATTGCAATTGAGCACATCAAACTTTACAGAATGAAGATATTGCAAAACCATCCAAAACAAGCTTCTTTCAGTCTGATATGCTCCCACACTATACTTTAGAGCACTCTCTGTCATAGGTGAAGAGTTTACATGTATATTTGCAAGATAACATTACAATTCATCAAACTCTTGAAACCAAGTCAGTTCTGACCTGAAACAACATGAAATGTTGTAAAATTCCATTTGTAAGCATATGTATTGCAATTGAGCACTTAAACTTTACAGAATGAAGTTATTGCAAAACCATCCAAAACAAGCTTCTTTCAGTCTGATATGCTCCCACACTATACTTTAGAGCACTCTCTGTCATAGGTGAAGAGTTTACATATATATTTGCAAGATAACATTACAATTCATCAAACTCTTGAAACCAAGTCAGTTCTGACCTGAAACAACATGAAATGTTGTAAAATTCCATTTGTAAGCATATGTATTGCAATTGAGCACATCAAACTTTACAGAATGAAGTTATTGCAAAACCATCCAAAACAAGCTTCTTTCAGTCTGATATGCTCCCACACTATACTTTAGAGCACTCTCTGTCATAGGTGAAGAGTTTACATGTATATTTGCAAGATAACATTACAATTCATCAAACTCTTGAAACTAAGTCAGTTCTGACCTGAAACAACATTATATGTTGTAAAATTCCATTTGTAAGCATATGTATTGCAATTGAGCACATCAAACTTTACAGAATGAAGTTATTGCAAAACCATCCAAAACAAGCTTCTTTCAGTATGATATGCTCCCACACTATACTTTAGAGCACTCTCTGTCATAGGTGAAGAGTTTACATGTGTATTTGCAAGATAACATTACAATTCATCAAACTCTTGAAACCAAGTCAGTTCTGACCTGAAACAACATGAAATGTTGTAAAATTCCATTTGTAAGCATATGTATTGCAATTGAGCACATCAAACTTTACAGAATGAAGTTATTGCAAAACCATCCAAAACAAGCTTCTTTCAGTCTGATATGCTCCCACACTATACTTTAGAGCACTCTCTGTAATAGGTGAAGAGTGTACAAGTATATTTGCAAGATAACATTACAATTCATCAATCTCTTGAAACCATGTCAGTTCTGACCTGAAACAACATGAAATGTTGTAAAATTCCATTTGTAAGCATATGTATTGCAATTGAGCACATCAAACTTTACAGAATGAAGATATTGCAAAACCATCCAAAACAAGCTTCTTTCAGTCTGATATGCTCCCACACTATACTTTATAGCACTCTCTGTCATAGGTGAAGAGTTAACATGTATATTTGCAAGATAACATTACAATTCATCAAACTCTTGAAACCAAGTCAGTTCTGACCTGAAACAACATGAAATGTTGTAAAATTCCATTTGTAAGCATATGTATTGCAATTGAGCACTTAAACTTTACAGAATGAAGTTATTGCAAAACCATCCAAAACAAGCTTCTTTCAGTCTGATATGCTCCCACACTATACTTTAGAGCACTCTCTGTCATAGGTGAAGAGTTTACATGTATTATTCATCAAACTCTTGAAACCAAGTCAGGTCTGACCTGAAACAACATGAAATGTTGTAAAATTCCATTTGTAAGCATATGTATTGCAATTGAGCACATCGAACTTTACAGAATGAAGTTATTGCAAAACCATCCAAAACAAGCTTCTTTCAGTCTGATATGCTCCCACACTATACTTTAGAGCACTCTCTGTCATAGGTGAAGAGTTTACAAGTATATTTGCAAGATAACATTACAATTCATCAAACTCTTGAAACCAAGTCAGTTCTGACCTGAAACAACATGAAATGTTGTAAAATTCCATTTGTAAGCATATGTATTGCAATTGAGCACATCAAACTTTACAGAATGAAGTTATTGCAAAACCATCCAAAACAAGCTTCTTTCAGTCTGATATGCTCCCACACTATACTGTGGAGCACTCTCTGTCATAGGTGAAGAGTTTACATGTATTGTTCATCAAACTCTTGAAACCAAGTCAGTTCTGACCTGAAACAACATGAAATGTTGTAAAATTCCATTTGTAAGCATATGTATTGCAATTGAGCACATCAAACTTTACAGAATGAAGATATTGCAAAACCATCCAAAACAAGCTTCTTTCAGTCTGATATGCTCCCACACTATACTTTAGAGCACTCTCTGTCATAGGTGAAGAGTTTACATGTATATTTGCAAGATAACATTACAATTCATCAAACTCTTGAAACCAAGTCAGTTCTGACCTGAAACAACATGAAATGTTGTAAAATTCCATTTGTAAGCATATGTATTGCAATTGAGCACATCAAACTTTACAGAATGAAGTTATTGCAAAACCATCCAAAACAAGCTTCTTTCAGTCTGATATGCTCCCACACTATACTTTAGAGCACTCTCTGTCATAGGTGAAGAGTTTACATGTATATTTGCAAGACAACATTACAATTCATCAATCTCTTGAAACCAAGTCAGTTCTGACCTGAAACAACATGAAATGTTGAAAAATTCCATTTGTAAGCATATGTATTGCATTTGAGCACATCAAACTTCACAGAATGAAGATATTGCAAAACCATCCAAAACAAGCTTCTTTCAGTCTGATATGCTCCCACACTATACTTTAGAGCACTCTCTGTCATAGGTGAAGAGTTTACATGTATTGTTCATCAAACTCTTGAAACCAAGTCAGTTCTGACCTGAAACAACATGAAATGTTGTAAAATTCCATTTGTAAGCATATGTATTGCAATTGAGCACATCAAACTTTACAGTATGAAGTTATTGCAAAACCATCCAAAACAAGCTTCTTTCAGTCTGAAATGCTCCCACGCTATACTTTAGAGCACTCTCTGTCATAGGTGAAGAGTTTACAAGTATATTTGCAAGATAACATTACAATTCATCAAACTCTTGAAACCAAGTCAGTTCTGACCTGAAACAACATGAAATGTTGTAAAATTCCATTTGTAAGCATATGTATTGCAATTGAGCACATCAAACTTTACAGAATGAAGTTATTGCAAAACCATCCAAAACAAGCTTCTTTCAGTCTGATATGCTCCCACACTATACTTTAGAGCACTCTCTGTCATAGGTGAAGAGTTTACATGTATATTTGCAAGATAACATTACAATTCATCAAACTCTTGAAACCAAGTCAGTTCTGACCTGAAACAACATGACATGTTGTAAAATTCCATTTGAAAGCATATGTATTGCAATTGAGCACATCAAACTTTACAGAATGAAGTTATTGCAAAACCATCCAAAACAAGCTTCTTTCAGTCTGATATGCTCCCACACTATACTGTGGAGCACTCTCTGTCATAGGTGAAGAGTTTACATGTATTGTTCATCAAACTCTTGAAACCAAGTCAGTTCTGACCTGAAACAACATGAAATGTTGTAAAATTCCATTTGTAAGCATATGTATTGCAATTGAGCACATCAAACTTTACAGAATGAAGTTATTGCAAAACCATCCAAAACAAGCTTCTTTCAGTCTGATATGCTCCCACACTATACTTTAGAGCACTCTCTGTAATAGGTGAAGAGTGTACAAGTATATTTGCAAGATAACATTACAATTCATCAATCTCTTGAAACCATGTCAGTTCTGACCTGAAACAACATGAAATGTTGTAAAATTCCATTTGTAAGCATATGTATTGCAATTGAGCACATCAAACTTTACAGAATGAAGATATTGCAAAACCATCCAAAACAAGCTTCTTTCAGTCTGATATGCTCCCACACTATACTTTATAGCACTCTCTGTCATAGGTGAAGAGTTAACATGTATATTTGCAAGATAACATTACAATTCATCAAACTCTTGAAACCAAGTCAGTTCTGACCTGAAACAACATGAAATGTTGTAAAATTCCATTTGTAAGCATATGTATTGCAATTGAGCACTTAAACTTTACAGAATGAAGTTATTGCAAAACCATCCAAAACAAGCTTCTTTCAGTCTGATATGCTCCCACACTATACTTTAGAGCACTCTCTGTCATAGGTGAAGAGTTTACATGTATTATTCATCAAACTCTTGAAACCAAGTCAGGTCTGACCTGAAACAACATGAAATGTTGTAAAATTCCATTTGTAAGCATATGTATTGCAATTGAGCACATCGAACTTTACAGAATGAAGTTATTGCAAAACCATCCAAAACAAGCTTCTTTCAGTCTGATATGCTCCCACACTATACTTTAGAGCACTCTCTGTCATAGGTGAAGAGTTTACAAGTATATTTGCAAGATAACATTACAATTCATCAAACTCTTGAAACCAAGTCAGTTCTGACCTGAAACAACATGAAATGTTGTAAAATTCCATTTGTAAGCATATGTATTGCAATTGAGCACATCAAACTTTACAGAATGAAGTTATTGCAAAACCATCCAAAACAAGCTTCTTTCAGTCTGATATGCTCCCACACTATACTGTGGAGCACTCTCTGTCATAGGTGAAGAGTTTACATGTATTGTTCATCAAACTCTTGAAACCAAGTCAGTTCTGACCTGAAACAACATGAAATGTTGTAAAATTCCATTTGTAAGCATATGTATTGCAATTGAGCACATCAAACTTTACAGAATGAAGATATTGCAAAACCATCCAAAACAAGCTTCTTTCAGTCTGATATGCTCCCACACTATACTTTAGAGCACTCTCTGTCATAGGTGAAGAGTTTACATGTATATTTGCAAGATAACATTACAATTCATCAAACTCTTGAAACCAAGTCAGTTCTGACCTGAAACAACATGAAATGTTGTAAAATTCCATTTGTAAGCATATGTATTGCAATTGAGCACATCAAACTTTACAGAATGAAGTTATTGCAAAACCATCCAAAACAAGCTTCTTTCAGTCTGATATGCTCCCACACTATACTTTAGAGCACTCTCTGTCATAGGTGAAGAGTTTACATGTATATTTGCAAGACAACATTACAATTCATCAATCTCTTGAAACCAAGTCAGTTCTGACCTGAAACAACATGAAATGTTGAAAAATTCCATTTGTAAGCATATGTATTGCATTTGAGCACATCAAACTTCACAGAATGAAGATATTGCAAAACCATCCAAAACAAGCTTCTTTCAGTCTGATATGCTCCCACACTATACTTTAGAGCACTCTCTGTCATAGGTGAAGAGTTTACATGTATTGTTCATCAAACTCTTGAAACCAAGTCAGTTCTGACCTGAAACAACATGAAATGTTGTAAAATTCCATTTGTAAGCATATGTATTGCAATTGAGCACATCAAACTTTACAGTATGAAGTTATTGCAAAACCATCCAAAACAAGCTTCTTTCAGTCTGAAATGCTCCCACGCTATACTTTAGAGCACTCTCTGTCATAGGTGAAGAGTTTACAAGTATATTTGCAAGATAACATTACAATTCATCAAACTCTTGAAACCAAGTCAGTTCTGACCTGAAACAACATGAAATGTTGTAAAATTCCATTTGTAAGCATATGTATTGCAATTGAGCACATCAAACTTTACAGAATGAAGTTATTGCAAAACCATCCAAAACAAGCTTCTTTCAGTCTGATATGCTCCCACACTATACTTTAGAGCACTCTCTGTCATAGGTGAAGAGTTTACATGTATATTTGCAAGATAACATTACAATTCATCAAACTCTTGAAACCAAGTCAGTTCTGACCTGAAACAACATGACATGTTGTAAAATTCCATTTGAAAGCATATGTATTGCAATTGAGCACATCAAACTTTACAGAATGAAGTTATTGCAAAACCATCCAAAACAAGCTTCTTTCAGTCTGATATGCTCCCACACTATACTGTGGAGCACTCTCTGTCATAGGTGAAGAGTTTACATGTATTGTTCATCAAACTCTTGAAACCAAGTCAGTTCTGACCTGAAACAACATGAAATGTTGTAAAATTCCATTTGTAAGCATATGTATTGCAATTGAGCACATCAAACTTTACAGTATGAAGTTATTGCAAAACCATCCAAAACAAGCTTCTTTCAGTCTGATATGCTCCCACACTATACTTTAGAGCACTCTCTGTCATAGGTGAAGAGTTTACAAGTATATTTGCAAGATAACATTACAATTCATCAATCTCTTGAAACCAAGTCAGTTCTGACCTGAAACAACATGAAATGTTGTAAAATTCCATTTGTAAGCATATGTATTGCAATTGAGCACATCAAACTTTACAGAATGAAGATATTGCAAAACCATCCAAAACAAGCTTCTTTCAGTCTGATATGCTCCCACACTATACTTTAGAGCACTCTCTGTCATAGGTGAAGAGTTTACATGTATATTTGCAAGATAACATTACAATTCATCAAACTCTTGAAACCAAGTCAGTTCTGACCTGAAACAACATGAAATGTTGTAAAATTCCATTTGTAAGCATATGTATTGCAATTGAGCACATCAAACTTTACAGAATGAAGTTATTGCAAAACCATCCAAAACAAGCTTCTTTCAGTCTGATATGCTCCCACACTATACTTTAGAGCACTCTCTGTCATAGGTGAAGAGTTTACATGTATATTTGCAAGATAACATTACAATTCATCAATCTCTTGAAACCAAGTCAGTTCTGACCTGAAACAACATGAAATGTTGAAAAATTCCATTTGTAAGCATATGTATTGCATTTGAGCACATCAAACTTCACAGAATGAAGATATTGCAAAACCATCCAAAACAAGCTTCTTTCAGTCTGATATGCTCCCACACTATACTTTAGAGCACTCTCTGTCATAGGTGAAGAGTTTACATGTATTGTTCATCAAACTCTTGAAACCAAGTCAGTTCTGACCTGAAACAACATGAAATGTTGTAAAATTCCATTTGTAAGCATATGTATTGCAATTGAGCACATCAAACTTTACTGTATGAAGTTATTGCAAAACCATCCAAAACAAGCTTCTTTCAGTCTGATATGCTCCCACACTATACTTTAGAGCACTCTCTGTCATAGGTGAAGAGTGTACAAGTATATTTGCAAGATAACATTACAATTCATCAATCTCTTGAAACCATGTCAGTTCTGACCTGAAACAACATGAAATGTTGTAAAATTCCATTTGTAAGCATATGTATTGCAATTGAGCACATCAAACTTTACAGAATGAAGATATTGCAAAACCATCCAAAACAAGCTTCTTTCAGTCTGATATGCTCCCACACTATACTTTAGAGCACTCTCTGTAATAGGTGAAGAGTGTACAAGTATATTTGCAAGATAACATTACAATTCATCAATCTCTTGAAACCATGTCAGTTCTGACCTGAAACAACATGAAATGTTGTAAAATTCCATTTGTAAGCATATGTATTGCAATTGAGCACATCAAACTTTACAGAATGAAGATATTGCAAAACCATCCAAAACAAGCTTCTTTCAGTCTGATATGCTCCCACACTATACTTTATAGCACTCTCTGTCATAGGTGAAGAGTTAACATGTATATTTGCAAGATAACATTACAATTCATCAAACTCTTGAAACCAAGTCAGTTCTGACCTGAAACAACATGAAATGTTGTAAAATTCCATTTGTAAGCATATGTATTGCAATTGAGCACTTAAACTTTACAGAATGAAGTTATTGCAAAACCATCCAAAACAAGCTTCTTTCAGTCTGATATGCTCCCACACTATACTTTAGAGCACTCTCTGTCATAGGTGAAGAGTTTACATATATATTTGCAAGATAACATTACAATTCATCAAACTCTTGAAACCAAGTCAGTTCTGACCTGAAACAACATGAAATGTTGTAAAATTCCATTTGTAAGCATATGTATTGCAATTGAGCACATCAAACTTTACAGAATGAAGATATTGCAAAACCATCCAAAACAAGCTTCTTTCAGTCTGATATGCTCCCACACTATACTTTAGAGCACTCTCTGTCATAGGTGAAGAGTTTACATGTATATTTGCAAGATAACATTACAATTCATCAAACTCTTGAAACCAAGTCAGTTCTGACCTGAAACAACATGAAATGTTGTAAAATTCCATTTGTAAGCATATGTATTGCAATTGAGCACTTAAACTTTACAGAATGAAGTTATTGCAAAACCATCCAAAACAAGCTTCTTTCAGTCTGATATGCTCCCACACTATACTTTAGAGCACTCTCTGTCATAGGTGAAGAGTTTACATATATATTTGCAAGATAACATTACAATTCATCAAACTCTTGAAACCAAGTCAGTTCTGACCTGAAACAACATGAAATGTTGTAAAATTCCATTTGTAAGCATATGTATTGCAATTGAGCACATCAAACTTTACAGAATGAAGTTATTGCAAAACCATCCAAAACAAGCTTCTTTCAGTCTGATATGCTCCCACACTATACTTTAGAGCACTCTCTGTCATAGGTGAAGAGTTTACATGTATATTTGCAAGATAACATTACAATTCATCAAACTCTTGAAACTAAGTCAGTTCTGACCTGAAACAACATTATATGTTGTAAAATTCCATTTGTAAGCATATGTATTGCAATTGAGCACATCAAACTTTACAGAATGAAGTTATTGCAAAACCATCCAAAACAAGCTTCTTTCAGTATGATATGCTCCCACACTATACTTTAGAGCACTCTCTGTCATAGGTGAAGAGTTTACATGTGTATTTGCAAGATAACATTACAATTCATCAAACTCTTGAAACCAAGTCAGTTCTGACCTGAAACAACATGAAATGTTGTAAAATTCCATTTGTAAGCATATGTATTGCAATTGAGCACATCAAACTTTACAGAATGAAGTTATTGCAAAACCATCCAAAACAAGCTTCTTTCAGTCTGATATGCTCCCACACTATACTTTAGAGCACTCTCTGTAATAGGTGAAGAGTGTACAAGTATATTTGCAAGATAACATTACAATTCATCAATCTCTTGAAACCATGTCAGTTCTGACCTGAAACAACATGAAATGTTGTAAAATTCCATTTGTAAGCATATGTATTGCAATTGAGCACATCAATCTTTACAGAATGAAGATATTGCAAAACCATCCAAAACAAGCTTCTTTCAGTCTGATATGCTCCCACACTATACTTTATAGCACTCTCTGTCATAGGTGAAGAGTTAACATGTATATTTGCAAGATAACATTACAATTCATCAAACTCTTGAAACCAAGTCAGTTCTGACCTGAAACAACATGAAATGTTGTAAAATTCCATTTGTAAGCATATGTATTGCAATTGAGCACTTAAACTTTACAGAATGAAGTTATTGCAAAACCATCCAAAACAAGCTTCTTTCAGTCTGATATGCTCCCACACTATACTTTAGAGCACTCTCTGTCATAGGTGAAGAGTTTACATGTATTATTCATCAAACTCTTGAAACCAAGTCAGGTCTGACCTGAAACAACATGAAATGTTGTAAAATTCCATTTGTAAGCATATGTATTGCAATTGAGCACATCGAACTTTACAGAATGAAGTTATTGCAAAACCATCCAAAACAAGCTTCTTTCAGTCTGATATGCTCCCACACTATACTTTAGAGCACTCTCTGTCATAGGTGAAGAGTTTACAAGTATATTTGCAAGATAACATTACAATTCATCAAACTCTTGAAACCAAGTCAGTTCTGACCTGAAACAACATGAAATGTTGTAAAATTCCATTTGTAAGCATATGTATTGCAATTGAGCACATCAAACTTTACAGAATGAAGTTATTGCAAAACCATCCAAAACAAGCTTCTTTCAGTCTGATATGCTCCCACACTATACTGTGGAGCACTCTCTGTCATAGGTGAAGAGTTTACATGTATTGTTCATCAAACTCTTGAAACCAAGTCAGTTCTGACCTGAAACAACATGAAATGTTGTAAAATTCCATTTGTAAGCATATGTATTGCAATTGAGCACATCAAACTTTACAGAATGAAGATATTGCAAAACCATCCAAGACAAGCTTCTTTCAGTCTGATATGCTCCCACACTATACTTTAGAGCACTCTCTGTCATAGGTGAAGAGTTTACATGTATATTTGCAAGATAACATTACAATTCATCAAACTCTTGAAACCAAGTCAGTTCTGACCTGAAACAACATGAAATGTTGTAAAATTCCATTTGTAAGCATATGTATTGCAATTGAGCACATCAAACTTTACAGAATGAAGTTATTGCAAAACCATCCAAAACAAGCTTCTTTCAGTCTGATATGCTCCCACACTATACTTTAGAGCACTCTCTGTCATAGGTGAAGAGTTTACATGTATATTTGCAAGACAACATTACAATTCATGAATCTCTTGAAACCAAGTCAGTTCTGACCTGAAACAACATGAAATGTTGAAAAATTCCATTTGTAAGCATATGTATTGCATTTGAGCACATCAAACTTCACAGAATGAAGATATTGCAAAACCATCCAAAACAAGCTTCTTTCAGTCTGATATGCTCCCACACTATACTTTAGAGCACTCTCTGTCATAGGTGAAGAGTTTACATGTATTGTTCATCAAACTCTTGAAACCAAGTCAGTTCTGACCTGAAACAACATGAAATGTTGTAAAATTCCATTTGTAAGCATATGTATTGCAATTGAGCACATCAAACTTTACAGTATGAAGTTATTGCAAAACCATCCAAAACAAGCTTCTTTCAGTCTGAAATGCTCCCACACTATACTTTAGAGCACTCTCTGTCATAGGTGAAGAGTTTACATGTATATTTGCAAGATAACATTACAATTCATCAAACTCTTGAAACCAAGTCAGTTCTGACCTGAAACAACATGAAATGTTGAAAAATTCCATTTGTAAGCATATGTATTGCAATTGAGCACATCAAACTTCACAGAATGAAGATATTGCAAAACCATCCAAAACAAGCTTCTTTCAGTCTGATATGCTCCCACATTGTTCTTTAGAGCACTCTCTGTCATAGGTGAAGAGTTTACATGTATATTTGCAAGATAACATTACAATTCATCAAACTCTTGAAACCAAGTCAGTTCTGACCTGAAACAACATGAAATGTTGTAAAATTCCATTTGTAAGCATATGTATTGCAATTGAGCACATCAAACTTTGCAGAATGAAGTTATTGCAAAACCATCCAAAACAAGCTTCTATCAGTCTGATATGCTCCCACACTATACTTTAGAGCACTCTCTGTCATAGGTGAAGAGTTTACATGTATATTTGCAAGATAACATTACAATTCATCAAACTCTTGAAACCAAGTCAGTTCTGACCTGAAACAACATGAAAAGTTGTAAAATTTTATTTGTAACCATATGTTTTGCAATTGAGCACATCAAACTTTACAGAATGAAGTTATTGCAAAACCATCCAAAACAAGCTTCTATCAGTCTGAAATGCTCCCACACTATACTTTAGAGCACTCTCTGTCATAGGTGTAGAGTTTACATGTATATTTGCAAGATAACATTACAATTCATCAAACTCTTGAAACCAAGTCAGTTCTGACCTGAAACAACATGAAATGTTGTAAAATTCCATTTGTAAGCATATGTATTGCAATTGAGCACATCAAACTTTACAGAATGAAGTTATTGCAAAACCATCCAAAACAAGCTTCTTTCAGTCTGATATGCTCCCACACTATACTTTAGAGCACTCTCTGTAATAGGTGAAGAGTGTACAAGTATATTTGCAAGATAACATTACAATTCATCAATCTCTTGAAACCATGTCAGTTCTGACCTGAAACAACATGAAATGTTGTAAAATTCCATTTGTAAGCATATGTATTGCAATTCAGCACATCAAACTTTACAGAATGAAGTTATTGCAAAACCATCCAAAACAAGCTTCTTTCAGTCTGATATGCTCCCACACTATACTTTAGAGCACTCTCTGTCATAGGTGAAGAGTTTACATGTATATTTGCAAGATAACATTACAATTCATCAAACTCTTGAAACCAAGTCAGTTCTGACCTGAAACAACATGACATGTTGTAAAATTCCATTTGAAAGCATATGTATTGCAATTGAGCACATCAAACTTTACAGAATGAAGTTATTGCAAAACCATCCAAAACAAGCTTCTTTCAGTCTGATATGCTCCCACACTATACTGTGGAGCACTCTCTGTCATAGGTGAAGAGTTTACATGTATTGTTCATCAAACTCTTGAAACCAAGTCAGCTCTGACCTGAAACAACATGAAATGTTGTAAAATTCCATTTGTAAGCATATGTATTGCAATTGAGCACATCAAACTTTACAGTATGAAGTTATTGCAAAACCATCCAAAACAAGCTTCTTTCAGTCTGATATGCTCCCACACTATACTTTAGAGCACTCTCTGTCATAGGTGAAGAGTTTACAAGTATATTTGCAAGATAACATTACAATTCATCAATCTCTTGAAACCAAGTCAGTTCTGACCTGAAACAACATGAAATGTTGTAAAATTCCATTTGTAAGCATATGTATTGCAATTGAGCACATCAAACTTTACAGAATGAAGATATTGCAAAACCATCCAAAACAAGCTTCTTTCAGTCTGATATGCTCCCACACTATACTTTAGAGCACTCTCTGTCATAGGTGAAGAGTTTACATGTATATTTGCAAGATAACATTACAATTCATCAAACTCTTGAAACCAAGTCAGTTCTGACCTGAAACAACATGAAATGTTGTAAAATTCCATTTGTAAGCATATGTATTGCAATTGAGCACATCAAACTTTACAGAATGAAGTTATTGCAAAACCATCCAAAACAAGCTTCTTTCAGTCTGATATGCTCCCACACTATACTTTAGAGCACTCTCTGTCATAGGTGAAGAGTTTACATGTATATTTGCAAGATAACATTACAATTCATCAATCTCTTGAAACCAAGTCAGTTCTGACCTGAAACAACATGAAATGTTGAAAAATTCCATTTGTAAGCATATGTATTGCATTTGAGCACATCAAACTTCACAGAATGAAGATATTGCAAAACCATCCAAAACAAGCTTCTTTCAGTCTGATATGCTCCCACACTATACTTTAGAGCACTCTCTGTCATAGGTGAAGAGTTTACATGTATTGTTCATCAAACTCTTGAAACCAAGTCAGTTCTGACCTGAAACAACATGAAATGTTGTAAAATTCCATTTGTAAGCATATGTATTGCAATTGAGCACATCAAACTTCACAGAATGAAGATATTGCAAAACCATCCAAAACAAGCTTCTTTCAGTCTGAAATGCTCCCACACTATACTTTAGAGCACTCTCTGTCATAGGTGAAGAGTTTACATGTATATTTGCAAGATAACATTACAATTCATCAAACTCTTGAAACCAAGTCAGTTCTGACCTGAAACAACATGAAATGTTGAAAAATTCCATTTGTAAGCATATGTATTGCAATTGAGCACATCAAACTTCACAGAATGAAGATATTGCAAAACCATCCAAAACAAGCTTCTTTCAGTCTGATATGCTCCCACATTGTACTTTAGAGCACTCTCTGTCATAGGTGAAGAGTTTACATGTATATTTGCAAGATAACATTACAATTCATCAAACTCTTGAAACCAAGTCAGTTCTGACCTGAAACAACATGAAATGTTGTAAAATTCCATTTGTAAGCATATGTATTGCAATTGAGCACATCAAACTTCACAGAATGAAGATATTGCAAAACCATCCAAAACAAGCTTCTTTCAGTCTGATATGCTCCCACACTATACTTTAGAGCACTCTCTGTCATAGGTGAAAAGTTTACATGTGTATTTGCAAGATAACATTACAATTCATCAAACTCTTGAAACCAAGTCAGTTCTGTCCTGAAACAACATGAAATGTTGTAAAATTCCATTTGTAAGCATATGTATTGCAATTGAGCACATCAAACTTTACAGAATGAATTTATTGCAAAACCATCCAAAACAAGCTTCTTTCAGTCTGATATGCTCCCACACTATACTTTAGAGCACTCTCTGTCATAGGTGAAGAGTTTACATGTGTATTTGCAAGATAACATTACAATTCATCAAACTCTTGAAACCAAGTCAGTTCTGACCTGAAACAACATGAAATGTTGAAAAATTCCATTTGTAAGCATATGTATTGCAATTGAGCACATCAAACTTCACAGAATGAAGTTATTGCAAAACCATGCAAAACAAGCTTCTTTCAGTCTGATATGCTCCCACACTATACTTTAGAGCACTCTCTGTCATAGATGAAGAGTTTACATTTATAATTGAAAGAAAACATTACAATTCATCAAACTCTTGAAACCAAGTCAGTTCTGACCAGAAACATCATGAAATGTTGAAAAATTCCATTTGTAAGCATATGTATTGCAATTGAGCACATCAAACTTCACAGAATGAAGATATTGCAAAACCATCCAAAACAAGCTTCTTTCAGTCTGATATGCTCCCACACTATACCTTAGAGCACTCTGTCATAGGTGAAGAGTTTACATGTATATTTGCAAGATAACATAACAATTCATCAAACTCTTGAAACCAAGTCAGTTCTGACCTGAAACAACATGAAATGTTGAAAAATTCCATTTGTAAGCATATGTATTGCAATTGAGCACATCAAACTTCACAGAATGAAGATATTGCAAAACCATCCAAAACAAGCTTCTTTCAGTCTGATATGCTCCCACACTATACTTTAGAGCACTCTCTGTCATAGGTGAAGAGTTTACATGTGTATTTGCAAGATAACATTACAATTCATCAAACTCTTGAAACCAAGTCAGTTCTGTCCTGAAACAACATGAAATGTTGTATAATTCCATTTGTAAGCATATGTATTGCAATTGAGCACATCAAACTTTACAGAATGAATTTATTGCAAAACCATCCAAAACAAGCTTCTTTCAGTCTGATATGCTCCCACACTATACTTTAGAGCACTCTCTGTCATAGGTGAAGAGTTTACATGTATATTTACAAGACAATATTACAATTCATCAAACTCTTGAAACCAAGTCAGTTCTGACCTGAAACAACATGAAATGTTGTAAAATTCCATTTGTAAGCATATGTATTGCAATTGAGCACATCAAACTTTACAGAATGAAGTTATTGCAAAACCATCCAAAACAAGCTTCTTTCAGTCTGATATGCTCCCACACTATACTTTAGAGCACTCTCTGTCATAGGTGAAGAGTTTACATGTATATTTGCAAGATTACATTACAATTCATCAAACTCTTGAAACCAAGTCAGTTCTGACCTGAAACAACATGAAGTGTTGTATAATTCCATTTGTAAGCATATGTATTGCAATTGAGCACATCAAACTTTACAGAATGAAGTTATTGCAAAACCATCCAAAACAAGCTTCTATCAGTCTGATATGCTCCCACACTATACTTTAGAGCACTCTCTGTCATAGGTGAAGAGTTTACATGTATATTTGCAAGATAACATTACAATTCATCAAACTCTTGAAACCAAGTCAGTTCTGACCTGAAACAACATGAAATGTTGTAAAATTCCATTTGTAAGCATATGTATTGCAATTGAGCACATCAAACTTTACAGAATGAAGTTATTGCAAAACCATCCAAAACAAGCTTCTATCAGTCTGATATACTCCCACACTATACTTTAGAGCACTCTCTGTCATAGGTGAAGAGTTTACATGTATATTTGCAAGATAACATTACAATTCATCAAATTCTTGAAACCAAGTCAGTTCTGACCTGAAACAACATGAAATGTTGTAAAATTCCATTTGTAAGCATATGTATAGCAATTCAGCACATCAAACTTTACAGAATGAAGTTATTGCAAAACCATCCAAAACAAGCTTCTTTCAGTCTGATATGCTCCCACACTATACTTTAGAGCACTCTCTGTCATAGGTGAAGAGTTTACATGTATATTTGCAAGATATTACAATTTATCAAACTCTTGAAACCAAGTCAGTTCTGACCTGAAACAACATGAAATGTTGTAAAATTCAATATGTAAGCATATGTATTGCAATTGAGCACATCAAACTTTACAGAATGAATTTATTGCAAAACCATCCAAAACAGGCTTCTTTCAGTCTGATATGCTCCCACACTATACTTTAGAGCACTCTCTGTCATAGGTGAAGAGTTTACATGTATATTTGCAAGATAACATTACAATTCATCAAACTCTTTGAAACCAAGTCAGTTCTGACCTGAAACAACATGAAAAGTTGTAAAATTTTATTTGTAAGCATATGTATTGCAATTGAGCACATCAAACTTTACAGAATGAAGTTATTGCCAAACCATCCAAAACAAGCTTCTTTCAGTCTGATATGCTCCCACACTATACTTTAGAGCACTCTCTGTCATAGGTGAAGAGTTTACATGTATATTTGCAAGATAACATTACAATTCATCAAACTCTTGAAACCAAGTCAGTTCTGACCTGAAACAACATGAAATGTTGTAAAATTCCATTTGTAAGCATATGTATTGCAATTGAGCACATCAAACTTTACAGAATGAAGTTATTGCAAAACCATCCAAAACAAGCTTCTATCAGTCTGATATACTCCCACACTATACTTCAGAGCACTCTCTGTCATAGGTGAAGAGTTTACATGTATATTTGCAAGATAACATTACAATTCATCAAACTCTTGAAACCAAGTCAGTTCTGACCTGAAACAACATGAAGTGTTGTATAATTCCATTTGTAAGCATATGTATTGCAATTGAGCACATCAAACTTTACAGAATGAAGTTATTGCAAAACCATCCAAAACAAGCTTCTATCAGTCTGATATGCTCCCACACTATACTTTAGAGCACTCTCTGTCATAGGTGAAGAGTTTACATGTATATTTGCAAGATAACATTACAATTCATCAAACTCTTGAAACCAAGTCAGTTCTGACCTGAAACAACATGAAATGTTGTAAAATTCCATTTGTAAGCATATGTATTGCAATTGAGCACATCAAACTTTACAGAATGAAGTTATTGCAAAACCATCCAAAACAAGCTTCTTTCAGTCTGATATGCTCCCACACTATACTTTAGAGCACTCTCTGTCATAGGTGAAGAGTTTACATGTATATTTGCAAGATAACATTACAATTCATCAAACTCTTGAAACCAAGTCAGTTCTGACCTGAAACAACATGAAGTGTTGTATAATTCCATTTGTAAGCATATGTATTGCAATTGAGCACATCAAACTTTACAGAATGAAGTTATTGCAAAACCATCCAAAACAAGCTTCTATCAGTCTGATATGCTCCCACACTATACTTTAGAGCACTCTCTGTCATAGGTGAAGAGTTTACATGTATATTTGCAAGATAACATTACAATTCATCAAACTCTTGAAACCAAGTCAGTTCTGACCTGAAACAACATGAAATGTTGTAAAATTCCATTTGTAAGCATATGTATTGCAATTGAGCACATCAAACTTTACAGAATGAATTAATTTATTGCAAAACCATCCAAAACAAGCTTCTTTCAGTCTGATATGCTCCCACACTGTACTTTAGAGCACTCTCTGTCATAGGTGAAGAGTTTACATGTATATTTGCAAGATAACATTACAATTCATCAAACTCTTGAAACCAAGTCAGTTCTGACCTGAAACAACATGAAATGTTGTATAATTCCATTTGAAAGCATATGTATTGCAATTGAGCACATCAAACTTTACAGAATGAAGTTATTGCAAAACCATCCAAAACAAGCTTCTATCAGTCTGATATGCTCCCACACTATACTTTAGAGCACTCTCTGTCATAGGTGAAGAGTTTACATGTATATTTGCAAGATAACATTACAATTCATCAAACTCTTGAAACCAAGTCAGTTCTGACCTGAAACAACATGAAATGTTGTAAAATTCCATTTGTAAGCATATGTATTGCAATTGAGCACATCAAACTTTACAGAATGAAGTTATTGCAAAACCATCCAAAACAAGCTTCTTTCAGTCTGATATGCTCCCACACTATACTTTAGAGTACTCTCTGTCATAGGTGAAGAGTTTACATGTATATTTGCAAGATAACATTACAATTCATCAAACTCTTGAAACCAAGTCAGTTCTGACCTGAAACAACATGAAATGTTGTAAAATTCCATTTGTATACATTTGTATTGCAATTGAGCACATCAAACTTTACAGAATGAAGTTATTGCAAAACCATCCAAAACAAGCTTCTTTCAGTCTGATATGCTCCCACACTATACTTTAGAGCACTCTCTGTCATAGGTGAAGAGTTTACATGTATATTTGCAAGATAACATTACAATTCATCAAACTCTTGAAACCAAGTCAGTTCTGACCTGAAACAACATGAAATGTTGTAAAATTCCATTTGTAAGCATATGTATTGCAATTGAGCACATCAAACTTTACAGAATGAAGTTATTGCAAAACCATCCAAAACAAGCTTCTTTCAGTCTGATATACTCCCACACTATACTTTAGAGCACTCTCTGTCATAGGTGAAGAGTTCACATGTATATTTGCAAGATAACATTACAATTCATCAAACTCTTGAAACCAAGTCAGTTCTGACCTGAAACAACACGAAATGTTGTAAAATTCCATTTGTAAGCATATGTATTGCAATTGAGCACATCAAACTTTACAGAATGAAGTTATTGCAAAACCATCCAAAACAAGCTTCTTTCAGTCTGATATGCTCCCACACTATACTTTAGAGTACTCTCTGTCATAGGTGAAGAGTTTACATGTATATTTGCAACATAACATTACAATTCATCAAACTCTTGAAACCAAGTCAGTTCTGACCTGAAACAACATGAAATGTTGTAAAATTCCATTTGTAAGCATATGTATTGCAAGCACATCAAACTTTACAGAATGAATTCATTTATTGCAAAACCATCCAAAACAAGCTTCTTTCAGTCTGATATGCTCCCACACTGTACTTTAGAGCACTCTCTGTCATAGGTGAAGAGTTTACATGTATATTTGCAAGATAACATTACAATTCATCAAACTCTTGAAACCAAGTCAGTTCTGACCTGAAACAACATGAAATGTTGTATAATTCCATTTGAAAGCATATGTATTGCAATTGAGCACATCAAACTTTACAGAATGAAGTTATTGCAAAACCATCCAAATCAAGCTTCTTTCAGTCTGATATGCTCCCACACTATACTTTAGAGCACTCTCTGTCATAGGTGAAGAGTTTACATGTATATTTGCAAGATAACATTACAATTCATCAAACTCTTGAAACCAAGTCAGTTCTGACCTGAAACAACATGAAATGTTGTAAAATTCCATTTGTAAGCATATGTATTGCAATTGAGCACATCAAACTTTACAGAATGAAGTTATTGCAAAACCATCCAAAACAAGCTTCTTTCAGTCTGATATGCTCCCACACTATACTTTAGAGTACTCTCTGTCATAGGTGAAGAGTTTACATGTATATTTGCAAGATAACATTACAATTCATCAAACTCTTGAAACCAAGTCAGTTCTGACCTGAAACAACATGAAATGTTGTAAAATTCCATTTGTATACATTTGTATTGCAATTGAGCACATCAAACTTTACAGAATGAAGTTATTGCAAAACCATCCAAAACAAGCTTCTTTCAGTCTGATATGCTCCCACACTATACTTTAGAGCACTCTCTGTCATAGGTGAAGAGTTTACATGTATATTTGCAAGATAACATTACAATTCATCAAACTCTTGAAACCAAGTCAGTTCTGACCTGAAACAACATGAAATGTTGTAAAATTCCATTTGTAAGCATATGTATTGCAATTGAGCACATCAAACTTTACAGAATGAAGTTATTGCAAAACCATCCAAAACAAGCTTCTTTCAGTCTGATATACTCCCACACTATACTTTAGAGCACTCTCTGTCATAGGTGAAGAGTTCACATGTATATTTGCAAGATAACATTACAATTCATCAAACTCTTGAAACCAAGTCAGTTCTGACCTGAAACAACATGAAATGTTGTAAAATTCCATTTGTAAGCATATGTATTGCAATTGAGCACATCAAACTTTACAGAATGAAGTTATTGCAAAACCATCCAAAACAAGCTTCTTTCAGTCTGATATGCTCCCACACTATACTTTAGAGTACTCTCTGTCATAGGTGAAGAGTTTACATGTATATTTGCAAGATAACATTACAATTCATCAAACTCTTGAAACCAAGTCAGTTCTGACCTGAAACAACATGAAATGTTGTAAAATTCCATTTGTAAGCATATGTATTGCAATTGAGCACATCAAACTTTACAGAATGAAGTTATTGCAAAACCATCCAAAACAAGCTTCTTTCAGTCTGATATGCTCCCACACTATACTTTAGAGCACTCTCTGTCATAGGTGAAGAGTTTACATGTATATTTGCAAGATTACATTACAATTCATCAAACTCTTGAAACCAAGTCAGTTCTGACCTGAAACAACATGAAGTGTTGTATAATTCCATTTGTAAGCATATGTATTGCAATTGAGCACATCAAACTTTACAGAATGAAGTTATTGCAAAACCATCCAAAACAAGCTTCTATCAGTCTGATATGCTCCCACACTATACTTTAGAGCACTCTCTGTCATAGGTGAAGAGTTTACATGTATATTTGCAAGATAACATTACAATTCATCAAACTCTTGAAACCAAGTCAGTTCTGACCTGAAACAACATGAAATGTTGTAAAATTCCATTTGTAAGCATATGTATTGCAATTGAGCACATCAAACTTTACAGAATGAAGTTATTGCAAAACCATCCAAAACAAGCTTCTATCAGTCTGATATACTCCCACACTATACTTTAGAGCACTCTCTGTCATAGGTGAAGAGTTTACATGTATATTTGCAAGATAACATTACAATTCATCAAATTCTTGAAACCAAGTCAGTTCTGACCTGAAACAACATGAAATGTTGTAAAATTCCATTTGTAAGCATATGTATAGCAATTCAGCACATCAAACTTTACAGAATGAAGTTATTGCAAAACCATCCAAAACAAGCTTCTTTCAGTCTGATATGCTCCCACACTATACTTTAGAGCACTCTCTGTCATAGGTGAAGAGTTTACATGTATATTTGCAAGATAACATTACAATTTATCAAACTCTTGAAACCAAGTCAGTTCTGACCTGAAACAACATGAAATGTTGTAAAATTCAATATGTAAGCATATGTATTGCAATTGAGCACATCAAACTTTACAGAATGAATTTATTGCAAAACCATCCAAAACAGGCTTCTTTCAGTCTGATATGCTCCCACACTATACTTTAGAGCACTCTCTGTCATAGGTGAAGAGTTTACATGTATATTTGCAAGATAACATTACAATTCATCAAACTCTTTGAAACCAAGTCAGTTCTGACCTGAAACAACATGAAAAGTTGTAAAATTTTATTTGTAAGCATATGTATTGCAATTGAGCACATCAAACTTTACAGAATGAAGTTATTGCCAAACCATCCAAAACAAGCTTCTTTCAGTCTGATATGCTCCCACACTATACTTTAGAGCACTCTCTGTCATAGGTGAAGAGTTTACATGTATATTTGCAAGATAACATTACAATTCATCAAACTCTTGAAACCAAGTCAGTTCTGACCTGAAACAACATGAAATGTTGTAAAATTCCATTTGTAAGCATATGTATTGCAATTGAGCACATCAAACTTTACAGAATGAAGTTATTGCAAAACCATCCAAAACAAGCTTCTTTCAGTCTGATATGCTCCCACACTATACTTTAGAGCACTCTCTGTCATAGGTGAAGAGTTTACATGTATATTTGCAAGATAACATTACAATTCATCAAACTCTTGAAACCAAGTCAGTTCTGACCTGAAACAACATGAAGTGTTGTATAATTCCATTTGTAAGCATATGTATTGCAATTGAGCACATCAAACTTTACAGAATGAAGTTATTGCAAAACCATCCAAAACAAGCTTCTATCAGTCTGATATGCTCCCACACTATACTTTAGAGCACTCTCTGTCATAGGTGAAGAGTTTACATGTATATTTGCAAGATAACATTACAATTCATCAAACTCTTGAAACCAAGTCAGTTCTGACCTGAAACAACATGAAATGTTGTAAAATTCCATTTGTAAGCATATGTATTGCAATTGAGCACATCAAACTTTACAGAATGAAGATATTGCAAAACCATCCAAAACAAGCTTCATTCAGTCTGATATACTCCCACACTATACTTTAGAGCACTCTCTGTCATAGGAGAAGAGTTCACATGTATATTTGCAAGATAACATTACAATTCATCAAACTCTTGAAACCAAGTCAGTTCTGACCTGAAACAACATGAAATGTTGTAAAATTCCATTTGTAAGCATATGTATTGCAATTGAGCACATCAAACTTTACAGAATGAATTCATTTATTGCAAAACCATCCAAAACAAGCTTCTTTCAGTCTGATATGCTCCCACACTGTACTTTAGAGCACTCTCTGTCATAGGTGAAGAGTTTACATGTATATTTGCAAGATAACATTACAATTCATCAAACTCTTGAAACCAAGTCAGTTCTGACCTGAAACAACATGAAATGTTGTAAAATTCCATTTGAAAGCATATGTATTGCAATTGAGCACATCAAACTTTACAGAATGAAGTTATTGCAAAACCATCCAAAACAAGCTTCTTTCAGTCTGATATGCTCCCACACTATACTTTAGAGCACTCTCTGTCATAGGTGAAGAGTTTACATGTATATTTGCAAGATAACATTACAATTCATCAAACTCTTGAAACCAAGTCAGTTCTGACCTGAAACAACATGAAATGTTGTAAAATTCCATTTGTAAGCATATGTATTGCAATTGAGCACATCAAACTTTACAGAATGAAGTTATTGCAAAACCATCCAAAACAAGCTTCTTTCAGTCTGATATGCTCCCACACTATACTTTAGAGTACTCTCTGTCATAGGTGAAGAGTTTACATGTATATTTGCAAGATAACATTACAATTCATCAAACTCTTGAAACCAAGTCAGTTCTGACCTGAAACAACATGAAATGTTGTAAAATTCCATTTGTATACATTTGTATTGCAATTGAGCACATCAAACTTTACAGAATGAAGTTATTGCAAAACCATCCAAAACAAGCTTCTTTCAGTCTGATATGCTCCCACACTATACTTTAGAGCACTCTCTGTCATAGGTGAAGAGTTTACATGTATATTTGCAAGATAACATTACAATTCATCAAACTCTTGAAACCAAGTCAGTTCTGACCTGAAACAACATGAAATGTTGTAAAATTCCATTTGTAAGCATATGTATTGCAATTGAGCACATCAAACTTTACAGAATGAAGTTATTGCAAAACCATCCAAAACAAGCTTCTTTCAGTCTGATATACTCCCACACTATACTTTAGAGCACTCTCTGTCATAGGTGAAGAGTTCACATGTATATTTGCAAGATAACATTACAATTCATCAAACTCTTGAAACCAAGTCAGTTCTGACCTGAAACAACATGAAATGTTGTAAAATTCCATTTGTAAGCATATGTATTGCAATTGAGCACATCAAACTTTACAGAATGAAGTTATTGCAAAACCATCCAAAACAAGCTTCTTTCAGTCTGATATGCTCCCACACTATACTTTAGAGTACTCTCTGTCATAGGTGAAGAGTTTACATGTATATTTGCAAGATAACATTACAATTCATCAAACTCTTGAAACCAAGTCAGTTCTGACCTGAAACAACATGAAATGTTGTAAAATTCAATATGTAAGCATATGTATTGCAATTGAGCACATCAAACTTTACAGAATGAAGATATTGCAAAACCATCCAAAACAAGCTTCATTCAGTCTGATATACTACCACACTATACTTTAGAGCACTCTCTGTCATAGGTGAAGAGTTCACATGTATATTTGCAAGATAACATTACAATTCATCAAACTCTTGAAACCAAGTCAGTTCTGACCTGAAACAACATGAAATGTTGTAAAATTCCATTTGTAAGCATATTTATAGCAATTGAGCACATCAAACTGTACAGAATGAAGTTATTGCAAAACCATCCAAAACAAGCTTCTTTCAGTCTGATATGCTCCCACACTATACTTTAGAGCACTCTCTGTCATAGGTGAAGAGTTTACATGTATATTTGCAAGATAACATTACAATTCATCAAACTCTTGAAACCAAGTCAGTTCTGACCTGAAACAACATGAAATGTTGTAAAATTCCATTTGTAAGCATATGAATTGCAATTGAGCACATCAAACTTTACAGAATGAAGTTATTGCAAAACCATCCAAAACAAGCTTCTTTCAGTCTGATATGCTCCCACACTATACTTTAGAGCACTCTCTGTCATAGGTGAAGAGTTTACATGTATATTTGCAAGATAACATTACAATTCATCAAACTCTTGAAACCAAGTCAGTTCTGACCTGAAACAACATGAAATGTTGTAAAATTCCATTTGTAAGCATATGTATTGCAATTGAGCACATCAAACTTTACAGAATGAAGTTATTGCAAAACCATCCAAAACAAGCTTCTTTCAGTCTGATATGCTCCCACACTATACTTTAGAGCACTCTCTGTCATAGGTGAAGAGTTTACATGTATATTTGCAAGATAACATTACAATTCATCAAACTCTTGAAACCAAGTCAGTTCTGACCTGAAACAACATGAAATGTTGTAAAATTCCATTTGTAAGCATATGTATTGCAATTGAGCACATCAAACTTTACAGAATGAAGTTATTGCAAAACCATCCAAAACAAGCTTCTTTCAGTCTGATATACTCCCACACTATACTTTAGAGCACTCTCTGTCATAGGTGAAGAGTTCACATGTATATTTGCAAGATAACATTACAATTCATCAAACTCTTGAAACCAAGTCAGTTCTGACCTGAAACAACATGAAATGTTGTAAAATTCCATTTGTAAGCATATGAATTGCAATTGAGCACATCAAACTTTACAGAATGAAGTTATTGCAAAACCATCCAAAACAAGCTTCTTTCAGTCTGATATGCTCCCACACTATACTTTAGAGCACTCTCTGTCATAGGTGAAGAGTTTACATGTATATTTGCAAGATAACATTACAATTCATCAAACTCTTGAAACCAAGTCAGTTCTGACCTGAAACAACATGAAATGTTGTAAAATGCCATTTGTAAGCATATGTATTGCAATTGAGCACATCAAACTTTACAGAATGAAGTTATTGCAAAACCATCCAAAACAAGCTTCTTTCAGTCTGATATGCTCCCACACTATACTTTAGAGTACTCTCTGTCATAGGTGAAGAGTTTACATGTATATTTGCAAGATAACATTACAATTCATCAAACTCTTGAAACCAAGTCAGTTCTGACCTGAAACAACATGAAATGTTGAAAAATTCCATTTGTAAGCATATGTATTGCAATTGAGCACATCAAACTTCACAGAATGAAGATATTGCAAAACCATCCAAAACAAGCTTCTTTCAGTCTGATATGCTCCCACATTGTACTTTAGAGCACTCTCTGTCATAGGTGAAGAGTTTACATGTATATTTGCAAGATAACATTACAATTCATCAAACTCTTGAAACCAAGTCAGTTCTGACCTGAAACAACATGAAATGTTGTAAAATTCCATTTGTAAGCATATGTATTGCAATTGAGCACATCAAACTTTACAGAATGAAGTTATTGCAAAACCATCCAAAACAAGCTTCTTTCAGTCTGATATGCTCCCACACTATACTTTAGAGCACTCTCTGTCATAGGTGAAGAGTTTACATGTGTATTTGCAAGATAACATTACAATTCATCAAACTCTTGAAACCAAGTCAGTTCTGTCCTGAAACAACATGAAATGTTGTATAATTCCATTTGTAAGCATATGTATTGCAATTGAGCACATCAAACTTTACAGAATGAATTTATTGCAAAACCATCCAAAACAAGCTTCTTTCAGTCTGATATGCTCCCACACTATACTTTAGAGCACTCTCTGTCATAGGTGAAGAGTTTACATGTATATTTACAAGACAATATTACAATTCATCAAACTCTTGAAACCAAGTCAGTTCTGACCTGAAACAACATGAAATGTTGTAAAATTCCATTTGTAAGCATATGTATTGCAATTGAGCACATCAAACTTTACAGAATGAAGTTATTGCAAAACCATCCAAAACAAGCTTCTTTCAGTCTGATATGCTCCCACACTATACTTTAGAGCACTCTCTGTCATAGGTGAAGAGTTTACATGTATATTTGCAAGATAACATTACAATTCATCAAACTCTTGAAACCAAGTCAGTTCTGACCTGAAACAACATGAAGTGTTGTATAATTCCATTTGTAAGCATATGTATTGCAATTGAGCACATCAACTTTACAGAATGAAGTTATTGCAAAACCATCCAAAACAAGCTTCTATCAGTCTGATATGCTCCCACACTATACTTTAGAGCACTCTCTGTCATAGGTGAAGAGTTTACATGTATATTTGCAAGATAACATTACAATTCATCAAACTCTTGAAACCAAGTCAGTTCTGACCTGAAACAACATGAAATGTTGTAAAATTCCATTTGTAAGCATATGTATTGCAATTGAGCACATCAAACTTTACAGAATGAAGTTATTGCAAAACCATCCAAAACAAGCTTCTATCAGTCTGATATACTCCCACACTATACTTTAGAGCACTCTCTGTCATAGGTGAAGAGTTTACATGTATATTTGCAAGATAACATTACAATTCATCAAATTCTTGAAACCAAGTCAGTTCTGACCTGAAACAACATGAAATGTTGTAAAATTCCATTTGTAAGCATATGTATAGCAATTCAGCACATCAAACTTTACAGAATGAAGTTATTGCAAAACCATCCAAAACAAGCTTCTTTCAGTCTGATATGCTCCCACACTATACTTTAGAGCACTCTCTGTCATAGGTGAAGAGTTTACATGTATATTTGCAAGATAACATTACAATTTATCAAACTCTTGAAACCAAGTCAGTTCTGACCTGAAACAACATGAAATGTTGTAAAATTCAATATGTAAGCATATGTATTGCAATTGAGCACATCAAACTTTACAGAATGAATTTATTGCAAAACCATCCAAAACAAGCTTCTTTCAGTCTGATATGCTCCCACACTATACTTTAGAGCACTCTCTGTCATAGGTGAAGAGTTTACATGTATATTTGCAAGATAACATTACAATTCATCAAACTCTTGAAACCAAGTCAGTTCTGACCTGAAACAACATGAAAAGTTGTAAAATTTTATTTGTAAGCATATGTATTGCAATTGAGCACATCAAACTTTACAGAATGAAGTTATTGCCAAACCATCCAAAACAAGCTTCATTCAGTCTGATATGCTCCCACACTATACTTTAGAGCACTCTCTGTCATAGGTGAAGAGTTTACATGTATATTTGCAAGATAACATTACAATTCATCTAACTCTTGAAACCAAGTCAGTTCTGACCTGAAACAACATGAAATGTTGTAAAATTCCATTTGTAAGCATATGTATTGCAATTGAGCACATCAAACTTTACAGAATGAAGTTATTGCAAAACCATCCAAAACAAGCTTCTATCAGTCTGATATACTCCCACACTATACTTTAGAGCACTCTCTGTCATAGGTGAAGAGTTTACATGTATATTTGCAAGATAACATTACAATTCATCAAACTCTTGAAACCAAGTCAGTTCTGACCTGAAACAACATGAAAAGTTGTAAAATTTTATTTGTAAGCATATGTATTGCAATTGAGCACATCAAACTTTACAGAATGAAGTTATTGCAAAACCATCCAAAACAAGCTTCTTTCAGTCTGATATGCTCCCACACTATACTTTAGAGCACTCTTTGTCATAGGTGAAGAGTTTACATGTATATTTGCAAGATAACATTACAATTCATCAAACTCTTGAAACCAAGTCAGTTCTGACCTGAAACAACATGAAATGCTGTAAAATTCCATTTGTAAGCATATGTATTGCAATTGAGCACATCAAACTTTACAGAATGAAGTTATTGCAAAACCATCCAAAACAAGCTTCTTTCAGTCTGATATGCTCCCACACTATACTTTAGAGCACTCTCTGTCATAGGTGAAGAGTTTACATGTATATTTGCAAGATAACATTACAATTCATCAAACTCTTGAAACCAAGTCAGTTCTGACCTGAAACAACATGAAGTGTTGTATAATTCCATTTGTAAGCATATGTATTGCAATTGAGCACATCAAACTTTACAGAATGAAGTTATTGCAAAACCATCCAAAACAAGCTTCTATCAGTCTGATATGCTCCCACACTATACTTTAGAGCACTCTCTGTCATAGGTGAAGAGTTTACATGTATATTTGCAAGATAACATTACAATTCATCAAACTCTTGAAACCAAGTCAGTTCTGACCTGAAACAACATGAAGTGTTGTATAATTCCATTTGTAAGCATATGTATTGCAATTGAGCACATCAAACTTTACAGAATGAAGTTATTGCAAAACCATCCAAAACAAGCTTCTATCAGTCTGATATGCTCCCACACTATACTTTAGAGCACTCTCTGTCATAGGAGAAGAGTTCACATGTATATTTGCAAGATAACATTACAATTCATCAAACTCTTGAAACCAAGTCAGTTCTGACCTGAAACAACATGAAATGTTGTAAAATTCCATTTGTAAGCATATGTATTGCAATTGAGCACATCAAACTTTACAGAATGAATTTATTTATTGCAAAACCATCCAAAACAAGCTTCTTTCAGTCTGATATGCTCCCACACTATACTTTAGAGCACTCTCTGTCATAGGTGAAGAGTTTACATGTATATTTGCAAGATAACATTACAATTCATCAAACTCTTGAAACCAAGTCAGTTCTGACCTGAAACAACATGAAGTGTTGTATAATTCCATTTGTAAGCATATGTATTGCAATTGAGCACATCAAACTTTACAGAATGAAGTTATTGCAAAACCATCCAAAACAAGCTTCTATCAGTCTGATATGCTCCCACACTATACTTTAGAGCACTCTCTGTCATAGGTGAAGAGTTTACATGTATATTTGCAAGATAACATTACAATTCATCAAACTCTTGAAACCAAGTCAGTTCTGACCTGAAACAACATGAAATGTTGTAAAATTCCATTTGTAAGCATATGTATTGCAATTGAGCACATCAAACTTTACAGAATGAAGTTATTGCCAAACCATCCAAAACAAGCTTCTTTCAGTCTGATATGCTCCCACACTATACTTTAGAGCACTCTCTGTCATAGGTGAAGAGTTTACATGTATATTTGCAAGATAACATTACAATTCATCTAACTCTTGAAACCAAGTCAGTTCTGACCTGAAACAACATGAAATGTTGTAAAATTCCATTTGTAAGCATATGTATTGCAATTGAGCACATCAAACTTTACAGAATGAAGTTATTGCGAAACCATCCAAAACAAGCTTCTATCAGTCTGATATACTCCCACACTATACTTTAGAGCACTCTCTGTCATAGGTGAAGAGTTTACATGTATATTTGCAAGATAACATTACAATTCATCAAACTCTTGAAACCAAGTCAGTTCTGACCTGAAACAACATGAAAAGTTGTAAAATTTTATTTGTAAGCATATGTATTGCAATTGAGCACATCAAACTTTACAGAATGAAGTTATTGCAAAACCATCCAAAACAAGCTTCTTTCAGTCTGATATGCTCCCACACTATACTTTAGAGCACTCTTTGTCATAGGTGAAGAGTTTACATGTATATTTGCAAGATAACATTACAATTCATCAAACTCTTGAAACCAAGTCAGTTCTGACCTGAAACAACATGAAATGCTGTAAAATTCCATTTGTAAGCATATGTATTGCAATTGAGCACATCAAACTTTACAGAATGAAGTTATTGCAAAACCATCCAAAACAAGCTTCTTTCAGTCTGATATGCTCCCACACTATACTTTAGAGCACTCTCTGTCATAGGTGAAGAGTTTACATGTATATTTGCAAGATAACATTACAATTCATCAAACTCTTGAAACCAAGTCAGTTCTGACCTGAAACAACATGAAGTGTTGTATAATTCCATTTGTAAGCATATGTATTGCAATTGAGCACATCAAACTTTACAGAATGAAGTTATTGCAAAACCATCCAAAACAAGCTTCTATCAGTCTGATATGCTCCCACACTATACTTTAGAGCACTCTCTGTCATAGGTGAAGAGTTTACATGTATATTTGCAAGATAACATTACAATTCATCAAACTCTTGAAACCAAGTCAGTTCTGACCTGAAACAACATGAAATGTTGTAAAATTCCATTTGTAAGCATATGTATTGCAATTGAGCACATCAAACTTTACAGAATGAAGATATTGCAAAACCATCCAAAACAAGCTTCATTCAGTCTGATATACTCCCACACTATACTTTAGAGCACTCTCTGTCATAGGAGTAGAGTTCACATGTATATTTGCAAGATAACATTACAATTCATCAAACTCTTGAAACCAAGTCAGTTCTGACCTGAAACAACATGAAATGTTGTAAAATTCCATTTGTAAGCATATGTATTGCAATTGAGCACATCAAACTTTACAGAATGAATTTATTTATTGCAAAACCATCCAAAACAAGCTTCTTTCAGTCTGATATGCTCCCACACTATACTTTAGAGCACTCTCTGTCATAGGTGAAGAGTTTACATGTATATTTGCAAGATAACATTACAATTCATCAAACTCTTGAAACCAAGTCAGTTCTGACCTGAAACAACATGAAATGTTGTAAAATTCCATTTGTAAGCATATGTATTGCAATTGAGCACATCAAACTTTACAGAATGAATTTATTTATTGCAAAACCATCCAAAACAAGCTTCTTTCAGTCTGATATGCTCCCACACTATACTTTAGAGCACTCTCTGTCATAGGTGAAGAGTTTACATGTATATTTGCAAGATAACATTACAATTCATCAAACTCTTGAAACCAAGTCAGTTCTGACCTGAAACAACATGAAATGTTGTAAAATTCCATTTGAAAGCATATGTATTGCAATTGAGCACATCAAACTTTACAGAATGAAGTTATTGCAAAACCATCCAAAACAAGCTTCTTTCAGTCTGATATGCTCCCACACTATACTTTAGAGCACTCTCTGTCATAGGTGAAGAGTTCACATGTATATTTGCAAGATAACATTACAATTCATCAAACTCTTGAAACCAAGTCAGTTCTGACCTGAAACAACATGAAATGTTGTAAAATTCCATTTGTAAGCATATGTATTGCAATTGAGCACATCAAACTTTACAGAATGAAGTTATTGCAAAACCATCCAAAACAAGCTTCTTTCAGTCTGATATGCTCCCACACTATACTTTAGAGCTCTCTCTGTCATAGGTGAAGAGTTTACATGTATATTTGCAAGATAACATTACAATTTATCAAACTCTTGAAACCAAGTCAGTTCTGACCTGAAACAACATGAAATGTTGTAAAATTCAATATGTAAGCATATGTATTGCAATTGAGCACATCAAACTTTACAGAATGAAGATATTGCAAAACCATCCAAAACAAGCTTCTTTCAGTCTGATATACTCCCACACTATACTTTAGAGCACTCTCTGTCATAGGTGAAGAGTTTACATGTATATTTGCAAGATAACATTACAATTCATCAAATTCTTGAAACCAAGTCAGTTCTGACCTGAAACAACATGAAATGTTGTAAAATTCCATTTGTAAGCATATGTATAGCAATTCAGCACATCAAACTTTACAGAATGAAGTTATTGCAAAACCATCCAAAACAAGCTTCTTTCAGTCTGATATGCTCCCACACTATACTTTAGAGCTCTCTCTGTCATAGGTGAAGAGTTTACATGTATATTTGCAAGATAACATTACAATTTATCAAACTCTTGAAACCAAGTCAGTTCTGACCTGAAACAACATGAAATGTTGTAAAATTCAATATGTAAGCATATGTATTGCAATTGAGCACATCAAACTTTACAGAATGAATTTATTGCAAAACCATCCAAAACAAGCTTCTTTCAGTCTGATATGCTCCCACACTATACTTTAGAGCACTCTCTGTCATAGGTGAAGAGTTTACATGTATATTTGCAAGATAACATTACAATTCATCAAACTCTTGAAACCAAGTCAGTTCTGACCTGAAACAACATGAAAAGTTGTAAAATTTTATTTGTAAGCATATGTATTGCAATTGAGCACATCAAACTTTACAGAATGAAGTTATTGCCAAACCATCCAAAACAAGCTTCTTTCAGTCTGATATGCTCCCACACTATACTTTAGAGCACTCTCTGTCATAGGTGAAGAGTTTACATGTATATTTGCAAGATAACATTACAATTCATCAAACTCTTGAAACCAAGTCAGTTCTGACCTGAAACAACATGAAATGTTGTAAAATTCAATATGTAAGCATATGTATTGCAATTGAGCACATCAAACTTTACAGAATGAAGTTATTGCAAAACCATCCAAAACAAGCTTCTATCAGTCTGATATACTCCCACACTATACTTTAGAGCACTCTCTGTCATAGGTGAAGAGTTTACATGTATATTTGCAAGATAACATTACAATTCATCAAACTCTTGAAACCAAGTCAGTTCTGACCTGAAACAACATGAAAAGTTGTAAAATTTTATTTGTAAGCATATGTATTGCAATTGAGCACATCAAACTTTACAGAATGAAGTTATTGCAAAACCATCCAAAACAAGCTTCTATCAGTCTGATATGCTCCCACACTATACTTTAGAGCACTCTCTGTCATAGGTGAAGAGTTTACATGTATATTTGCAAGATAACATTACAATTCATCAAACTCTTGAAACCAAGTCAGTTCTGACCTGAAACAACATGAAATGTTGTAAAATTCCATTTGTAAGCATATGTATTGCAATTGAGCACATCAAACTTTACAGAATGAAGGTATTGCAAAACCATCCAAAACAAGCTTCATTCAGTCTGATATACTCCCACACTATACTTTAGAGCACTCTCTGTCATAGGAGAAGAGTTCACATGTATATTTGCAAGATAACATTACAATTCATCAAACTCTTGAAACCAAGTCAGTTCTGACCTGAAACAACATGAAATGTTGTAAAATTCCATTTGTAAGCATATGTATTGCAATTGAGCACATCAAACTTTACAGAATGAATTTATTTATTGCAAAACCATCCAAAACAAGCTTCTTTCAGTCTGATATGCTCCCACACTGTACTTTAGAGCACTCTCTGTCATAGGTGAAGAGTTTACATGTATATTTGCAAGATCACATTACAATTCATCAAACTCTTGAAACCAAGTCAGTTCTGACCTGAAACAACATGAAATGTTGTAAAATTCCATTTGAAAGCATATGTATTGCAATTGAGCACATCAAACTTTACAGAATGAAGTTATTGCAAAACCATCCAAAACAAGCTTCTTTCAGTCTGATATGCTCCCACACTATACTTTAGAGCACTCTCTGTCATAGGTGAAGAGTTTACATGTATATTTGCAAGATAACATTACAATTCATCAAACTCTTGAAACCAAGTCAGTTCTGACCTGAAACAACATGAAATGTTGTAAAATTCCATTTGTAAGCATATGTATTGCAATTGAGCACATCAAACTTTACAGAATGAAGTTATTGCAAAACCATCCAAAACAAGCTTCTTTCAGTCTGATATGCTCCCACACTATACTTTAGAGCACTCTTTGTCATAGGTGAAGAGTTTACATGTATATTTGCAAGATAACATTACAATTCAACAAACTCTTGAAACCAAGTCAGTTCTGACCTGAAACAACATGAAATGTTGTAAAATTCCATTTGTAAGCATATGTATTGCAATTGAGCACATCAAACTTTACAGAATGAAGTTATTGCAAAACCATCCAAAACAAGCTTCTTTCAGTCTGATATACTCCCACACTATACTTTAGAGCACTCTCTGTCATAGGTGAAGAGTTCACATGTATATTTGCAAGATAACATTACAATTCATCAAACTCTTGAAACCAAGTCAGTTCTGACCTGAAACAACATGAAATGTTGAAAAATTCCATTTGTAAGCATATGTATTGCAATTGAGCACATCAAACTTTACAGAATGAAGTTATTGCAAAACCATCCAAAACAAGCTTCTTTCAGTCTGATATGCTCCCACACCATACTTTAGAGTACTCTCTGTCATAGGTGAAGAGTTTACATGTATATTTGCAAGATAACATTACAATTCATCAAACTCTTGAAACCAAGTCAGTTCTGACCTGAAACAACATGAAATGTTGTAAAATTCAATATGTAAGCATATGTATTGCAATTGAGCACATCAAACTTTACAGAATGAAGTTATTGCAAAACCATCCAAAACAAGCTTCTTTCAGTCTGATATGCTCCCACACTATACTTTAGAGCACTCTCTGTCATAGGTGAAGAGTTTACATGTATATTTGCAAGATAACATTACAATTCATCAAACTCTTGAAACCAAGTCAGTTCTGACCTGAAACAACATGAAATGTTGTAAAATTCCATTTGTAAGCATATGTATTGCAATTGAGCACATCAAACTTTACAGAATGAAGTTATTGCAAAACCATCCAAAACAAGCTTCTTTCAGTCTGATATGCTCCCACACTATACTTTAGAGTACTCTCTGTCATAGGTGAAGAGTTTACATGTATATTTGCAAGATAACATTACAATTCATCAAACTCTTGAAACCAAGTCAGTTCTGACCTGAAACAACATGAAATGTTGTAAAATTCCATTTGTATACATTTGTATTGCAATTGAGCACATCAAACTTTACAGAATGAAGTTATTGCAAAACCATCCAAAACAAGCTTCTTTCAGTCTGATATGCTCCCACACTATACTTTAGAGCACTCTCTGTCATAGGTGAAGAGTTTACATGTATATTTGCAAGATAACATTACAATTCATCAAACTCTTGAAACCAAGTCAGTTCTGACCTGAAACAACATGAAATGTTGTAAAATTCCATTTGTAAGCATATGTATTGCAATTGAGCACATCAAACTTTACAGAATGAAGTTATTGCAAAACCATCCAAAACAAGCTTCTTTCAGTCTGATATACTCCCACACTATACTTTAGAGCACTCTCTGTCATAGGTGAAGAGTTCACATGTATATTTGCAAGATAACATTACAATTCATCAAACTCTTGAAACCAAGTCAGTTCTGACCTGAAACAACATGAAATGTTGTAAAATTCCATTTGTAAGCATATGTATTGCAATTGAGCACATCAAACTTTACAGAATGAAGTTATTGCAAAACCATCCAAAACAAGCTTCTTTCAGTCTGATATGCTCCCACACTATACTTTAGAGCACTCTCTGTCATAGGTGAAGAGTTTACATGTATATTTGCAAGATAACATTACAATTCATCAAACTCTTGAAACCAAGTCAGTTCTGACCTGAAACAACATGAAATGTTGAAAAATTCCATTTGTAAGCATATGTATTGCAATTGAGCACATCAAACTTTACAGAATGAAGTTATTGCAAAACCATCCAAAACAAGCTTCTTTCAGTCTGATATGCTCCCACACTATACTTTAGAGCACTCTCTGTCATAGGTGAAGAGTTTACATGTATATTTGCAAGATAACATTACAATTCATCAAACTCTTGAAACCAAGTCAGTTCTGACCTGAAACAACATGAAATGTTGTAAAATTCCATTTGTAAGCATATGTATTGCAATTGAGCACATCAAACTTTACAGAATGAAGTTATTGCAAAACCATCCAAAACAAGCTTCTTTCAGTCTGATATGCTCCCACACTATACTTTAGAGTACTCTCTGTCATAGGTGAAGAGTTTACATGTATATTTGCAAGATAACATTACAATTCATCAAACTCTTGAAACCAAGTCAGTTCTGACCTGAAACAACATGAAATGTTGTAAAATTCCATTTGTATACATTTGTATTGCAATTGAGCACATCAAACTTTACAGAATGAAGTTATTGCAAAACCATCCAAAACAAGCTTCTTTCAGTCTGATATGCTCCCACACTATACTTTAGAGCACTCTCTGTCATAGGTGAAGAGTTTACATGTATATTTGCAAGATAACATTACAATTCATCAAACTCTTGAAACCAAGTCAGTTCTGACCTGAAACAACATGAAATGTTGTAAAATTCCATTTGTAAGCATATGTATTGCAATTGAGCACATCAAACTTTACAGAATGAAGTTATTGCAAAACCATCCAAAACAAGCTTCTTTCAGTCTGATATACTCCCACACTATACTTTAGAGCACTCTCTGTCATAGGTGAAGAGTTCACATGTATATTTGCAAGATAACATTACAATTCATCAAACTCTTGAAACCAAGTCAGTTCTGACCTGAAACAACATGAAATGTTGTAAAATTCCATTTGTAAGCATATGTATTGCAATTGAGCACATCAAACTTTACAGAATGAAGTTATTGCAAAACCATCCAAAACAAGCTTCTTTCAGTCTGATATGCTCCCACACTATACTTTAGAGCACTCTCTGTCATAGGTGAAGAGTTTACATGTATATTTGCAAGATAACATTACAATTCATCAAATTCTTGAAACCAAGTCAGTTCTGACCTGAAACAACATGAAATGTTGTAGAATTCCATTTGTAAGCATATGTATAGCAATTCAGCACATCAAACTTTACAGAATGAAGTTATTGCAAAACCATCCAAAACAAGCTTCTTTCAGTCTGATATGCTCCCACACTATACTTTAGAGTACTCTCTGTCATAGGTGAAGAGTTTACATGTATATTTGCAAGATAACATTACAATTCATCAAACTCTTGAAACCAAGTCAGTTCTGACCTGAAACAACATGAAATGTTGTAAAATTCCATTTGTATACATTTGTATTGCAATTGAGCACATCAAACTTTACAGAATGAAGTTATTGCAAAACCATCCAAAACAAGCTTCTTTCAGTCTGATATGCTCCCACACTATACTTTAGAGCACTCTCTGTCATAGGTGAAGAGTTTACATGTATATTTGCAAGATAACATTACAATTCATCAAACTCTTGAAACCAAGTCAGTTCTGACCTGAAACAACATGAAATGTTGTAAAATTCCATTTGTACGCATATGTATTGCAATTGAGCACATCAAACTTTACAGAATGAAGTTATTGCAAAACCATCCAAAACAAGCTTCTTTCAGTCTGATATACTCCAACACTATACTTTAGAGCACTCTCTGTCATAGGTGAAGAGTTCACATGTATATTTGCAAGATAACATTACAATTCATCAAACTCTTGAAACCAAGTCAGTTCTGACCTGAAACAACATGAAATGTTGTAAAATTCCATTTGTAAGCATATGTATTGCAATTGAGCACATCAAACTTTACAGAATGAAGTTATTGCAAAACCATCCAAAACAAGCTTCTTTCAGTCTGATATGCTCCCACACCATACTTTAGAGTACTCTCTGTCATAGGTGAAGAGTTTACATGTATATTTGCAAGATAACATTACAATTCATCAAACTCTTGAAACCAAGTCAGTTCTGACCTGAAACAACATGAAATGTTGTAAAATTCCATTTGTAAGCATATGTATTGCAATTGAGCACATCAAACTTTACAGAATGAAGTTATTGCAAAACCATCCAAAACAAGCTTCTTTCAGTCTGATATGCTCCCACACTATACTTTAGAGCACTCTCTGTCATAGGTGAAGAGTTTACATGTATATTTGCAAGATAACATTACAATTCATCAAACTCTTGAAACCAAGTCAGTTCTGACCTGAAACAACATGAAATGTTGTAAAATTCCATTTGTATACATTTGTATTGCAATTGAGCACATCAAACTTTACAGAATGAAGTTATTGCAAAACCATCCAAAACAAGCTTCTTTCAGTCTGATATACTCCCACACTATACTTTAGAGCACTCTCTGTCATAGGTGAAGAGTTCACATGTATATTTGCAAGATAACATTACAATTCATCAAACTCTTGAAACCAAGTCAGTTCTGACCTGAAACAACATGAAATGTTGTAAAATTCCATTTGTAAGCATATGTATTGCAATTGAGCACATCAAACTTTACAGAATGAAGTTATTGCAAAACCATCCAAAACAAGCTTCTTTCAGTCTGATATGCTCCCACACCATACTTTAGAGTACTCTCTGTCATAGGTGAAGAGTTTACATGTATATTTGCAAGATAACATTACAATTCATCAAACTCTTGAAACCAAGTCAGTTCTGACCTGAAACAACATGAAATGTTGTAAAATTCAATATGTAAGCATATGTATTGCAATTGAGCACATCAAACTTTACAGAATGAATTTATTGCAAAACCATCCAAAACAAGCTTCTTTCAGTCTGATATGCTCCCACACTATACTTTAGAGCACTCTCTGTCATAGGTGAAGAGTTTACATGTATATTTGCAAGATAACATTACAATTCATCAAACTCTTGAAACCAAGTCAGTTCTGACCTGAAACAACATGAAAAGTTGTAAAATTTTATTTGTAAGCATATGTATTGCAATTGAGCACATCAAACTTTACAGAATGAAGTTATTGCCAAACCATCCAAAACAAGCTTCTTTCAGTCTGATATGCTCCCACACTATACTTTAGAGCACTCTCTGTCATAGGTGAAGAGTTTACATGTATATTTGCAAGATAACATTACAATTCATCAAACTCTTGAAACCAAGTCAGTTCTGACCTGAAACAACATGAAATGTTGTAAAATTCCATTTGTAAGCATATGTATTGCAATTGAGCACATCAAACTTTACAGAATGAAGTTATTGCAAAACCATCCAAAACAAGCTTCTATCAGTCTGATATACTCCCACACTATACTTTAGAGCACTCTCTGTCATAGGTGAAGAGTTTACATGTATATTTGCAAGATAACATTACAATTCATCAAACTCTTGAAACCAAGTCAGTTCTGACCTGAAACAACATGAAAAGTTGTAAAATTTTATTTGTAAGCATATGTATTGCAATTGAGCACATCAAACTTTACAGAATGAAGTTATTGCAAAACCATCCAAAACAAGCTTCTATCAGTCTGATATGCTCCCACACTATACTTTAGAGCACTCTCTGTCATAGGTGAAGAGTTTACATGTATATTTGCAAGATAACATTACAATTCATCAAACTCTTGAAACCAAGTCAGTTCTGACCTGAAACAACATGAAATGTTGTAAAATTCCATTTGTAAGCATATGTATTGCAATTGAGCACATCAAACTTTACAGAATGAAGGTATTGCAAAACCATCCAAAACAAGCTTCATTCAGTCTGATATACTCCCACACTATACTTTAGAGCACTCTCTGTCATAGGAGAAGAGTTCACATGTATATTTGCAAGATAACATTACAATTCATCAAACTCTTGAAACCAAGTCAGTTCTGACCTGAAACAACATGAAATGTTGTAAAATTCCATTTGTAAGCATATGTATTGCAATTGAGCACATCAAACTTTACAGAATGAATTTATTTATTGCAAAACCATCCAAAACAAGCTTCTTTCAGTCTGATATGCTCCCACACTGTACTTTAGAGCACTCTCTGTCATAGGTGAAGAGTTTACATGTATATTTGCAAGATCACATTACAATTCATCAAACTCTTGAAACCAAGTCAGTTCTGACCTGAAACAACATGAAATGTTGTAAAATTCCATTTGAAAGCATATGTATTGCAATTGAGCACATCAAACTTTACAGAATGAAGTTATTGCAAAACCATCCAAAACAAGCTTCTTTCAGTCTGATATGCTCCCACACTATACTTTAGAGCACTCTCTGTCATAGGTGAAGAGTTTACATGTATATTTGCAAGATAACATTACAATTCATCAAACTCTTGAAACCAAGTCAGTTCTGACCTGAAACAACATGAAATGTTGTAAAATTCCATTTGTAAGCATATGTATTGCAATTGAGCACATCAAACTTTACAGAATGAAGTTATTGCAAAACCATCCAAAACAAGCTTCTTTCAGTCTGATATGCTCCCACACTATACTTTAGAGTACTCTCTGTCATAGGTGAAGAGTTTACATGTATATTTGCAAGATAACATTACAATTCATCAAACTCTTGAAACCAAGTCAGTTCTGACCTGAAACAACATGAAATGTTGTAAAATTCCATTTGTATACATTTGTATTGCAATTGAGCACATCAAACTTTACAGAATGAAGTTATTGCAAAACCATCCAAAACAAGCTTCTTTCAGTCTGATATGCTCCCACACTATACTTTAGAGCACTCTCTGTCATAGGTGAAGAGTTTACATGTATATTTGCAAGATAACATTACAATTCATCAAACTCTTGAAACCAAGTCAGTTCTGACCTGAAACAACATGAAATGTTGTAAAATTCCATTTGTAAGCATATGTATTGCAATTGAGCACATCAAACTTTACAGAATGAAGTTATTGCAAAACCATCCAAAACAAGCTTCTTTCAGTCTGATATGCTCCCACACTATACTTTAGAGTACTCTCTGTCATAGGTGAAGAGTTTACATGTATATTTGCAAGATAACATTACAATTCATCAAACTCTTGAAACCAAGTCAGTTCTGACCTGAAACAACATGAAATGTTGTAAAATTCCATTTGTATACATTTGTATTGCAATTGAGCACATCAAACTTTACAGAATGAAGTTATTGCAAAACCATCCAAAACAAGCTTCTTTCAGTCTGATATGCTCCCACACTATACTTTAGAGCACTCTCTGTCATAGGTGAAGAGTTTACATGTATATTTGCAAGATAACATTACAATTCATCATACTCTTGAAACCAAGTCAGTTCTGACCTGAAACAACATGAAATGTTGTAAAATTCCATTTGTAAGCATATGTATTGCAATTGAGCACATCAAACTTTACAGAATGAAGTTATTGCCAAACCATCCAAAACAAGCTTCTTTCAGTCTGATATGCTCCCACACTATACTTTAGAGCACTCTCTGTCATAGGTGAAGAGTTTACATGTATATTTGCAAGATAACATTACAATTCATCAAACTCTTGAAACCAAGTCAGTTCTGACCTGAAACAACATGAAATGTTGTAAAATTCCATTTGTAAGCATATGTATTGCAATTGAGCACATCAAACTTTACAGAATGAAGTTATTGCAAAACCATCCAAAACAAGCTTCTTTCAGTCTGATATGCTCCCACACTATACTTTAGAGTACTCTCTGTCATAGGTGAAGAGTTTACATGTATATTTGCAAGATAACATTACAATTCATCAAACTCTTGAAACCAAGTCAGTTCTGACCTGAAACAACATGAAATGTTGTAAAATTCCATTTGTAAGCATATGTATTGCAATTGAGCACATCAAACTTTACAGAATGAAGTTATTGCAAAACCATCCAAAACAAGCTTCTTTCAGTCTGATATACTCCCACACTATACTTTAGAGCACTCTCTGTCATAGGTGAAGAGTTCACATGTATATTTGCAAGATAACATTACAATTCATCAAACTCTTGAAACCAAGTCAGTTCTGACCTGAAACAACATGAAATGTTGTAAAATTCCATTTGTAAGCATATGTATTGCAATTGAGCACATCAAACTTTACAGAATGAAGTTATTGCAAAACCATCCAAAACAAGCTTCTTTCAGTCTGATATGCTCCCACACCATACTTTAGAGTACTCTCTGTCATAGGTGAAGAGTTTACATGTATATTTGCAAGATAACATTACAATTCATCAAACTCTTGAAACCAAGTCAGTTCTGACCTGAAACAACATGAAATGTTGTAAAATTCAATATGTAAGCATATGTATTGCAATTGAGCACATCAAACTTTACAGAATGAATTTATTGCAAAACCATCCAAAACAAGCTTCTTTCAGTCTGATATGCTCCCACACTATACTTTAGAGCACTCTCTGTCATAGGTGAAGAGTTTACATGTATATTTGCAAGATAACATTACAATTCATCAAACTCTTGAAACCAAGTCAGTTCTGACCTGAAACAACATGAAAAGTTGTAAAATTTTATTTGTAAGCATATGTATTGCAATTGAGCACATCAAACTTTACAGAATGAAGTTATTGCCAAACCATCCAAAACAAGCTTCTTTCAGTCTGATATGCTCCCACACTATACTTTAGAGCACTCTCTGTCATAGGTGAAGAGTTTACATGTATATTTGCAAGATAACATTACAATTCATCAAACTCTTGAAACCAAGTCAGTTCTGACCTGAAACAACATGAAATGTTGTAAAATTCCATTTGTAAGCATATGTATTGCAATAGAGCACATCAAACTTTACAGAATGAAGTTATTGCAAAACCATCCAAAACAAGCTTCTATCAGTCTGATATACTCCCACACTATACTTTAGAGCACTCTCTGTCATAGGTGAAGAGTTTACATGTATATTTGCAAGATAACATTACAATTCATCAAACTCTTGAAACCAAGTCAGTTCTGACCTGAAACAACATGAAAAGTTGTAAAATTTTATTTGTAAGCATATGTATTGCAATTGAGCACATCAAACTTTACAGAATGAAGTTATTGCAAAACCATCCAAAACAAGCTTCTATCAGTCTGATATGCTCCCACACTATACTTTAGAGCACTCTCTGTCATAGGTGAAGAGTTTACATGTATATTTGCAAGATAACATTACAATTCATCAAACTCTTGAAACCAAGTCAGTTCTGACCTGAAACAACATGAAATGTTGTAAAATTCCATTTGTAAGCATATGTATTGCAATTGAGCACATCAAACTTTACAGAATGAAGGTATTGCAAAACCATCCAAAACAAGCTTCATTCAGTCTGATATACTCCCACACTATACTTTAGAGCACTCTCTGTCATAGGAGAAGAGTTCACATGTATATTTGCAAGATAACATTACAATTCATCAAACTCTTGAAACCAAGTCAGTTCTGACCTGAAACAACATGAAATGTAAAATTCCATTTGTAAGCATATGTATTGCAATTGAGCACATCAAACTTTACAGAATGAATTTATTTATTGCAAAACCATCCAAAACAAGCTTCTTTCAGTCTGATATGCTCCCACACTGTACTTTAGAGCACTCTCTGTCATAGGTGAAGAGTTTACATGTATATTTGCAAGATCACATTACAATTCATCAAACTCTTGAAACCAAGTCAGTTCTGACCTGAAACAACATGAAATGTTGTAAAATTCCATTTGAAAGCATATGTATTGCAATTGAGCACATCAAACTTTACAGAATGAAGTTATTGCAAAACCATCCAAAACAAGCTTCTTTCAGTCTGATATGCTCCCACACTATACTTTAGAGCACTCTCTGTCATAGGTGAAGAGTTTACATGTATATTTGCAAGATAACATTACAATTCATCAAACTCTTGAAACCAAGTCAGTTCTGACCTGAAACAACATGAAATGTTGTAAAATTCCATTTGTAAGCATATGTATTGCAATTGAGCACATCAAACTTTACAGAATGAAGTTATTGCAAAACCATCCAAAACAAGCTTCTTTCAGTCTGATATGCTCCCACACTATACTTTAGAGTACTCTCTGTCATAGGTGAAGAGTTTACATGTATATTTGCAAGATAACATTACAATTCATCAAACTCTTGAAACCAAGTCAGTTCTGACCTGAAACAACATGAAATGTTGTAAAATTCCATTTGTATACATTTGTATTGCAATTGAGCACATCAAACTTTACAGAATGAAGTTATTGCAAAACCATCCAAAACAAGCTTCTTTCAGTCTGATATGCTCCCACACTATACTTTAGAGCACTCTCTGTCATAGGTGAAGAGTTTACATGTATATTTGCAAGATAACATTACAATTCATCAAACTCTTGAAACCAAGTCAGTTCTGACCTGAAACAACATGAAATGTTGTAAAATTCCATTTGTAAGCATATGTATTGCAATTGAGCACATCAAACTTTACAGAATGAAGTTATTGCAAAACCATCCAAAACAAGCTTCTTTCAGTCTGATATACTCCCACACTATACTTTAGAGCACTCTCTGTCATAGGTGAAGAGTTCACATGTATATTTGCAAGATAACATTACAATTCATCAAACTCTTGAAACCAAGTCAGTTCTGACCTGAAACAACATGAAATGTTGTAAAATTCCATTTGTAAGCATATGTATTGCAATTGAGCACATCAAACTTTACAGAATGAAGTTATTGAGTTATTGCAAAACCATCCAAAACAAGCTTCTTTCAGTCTGATATGCTCCCACACCATACTTTAGAGTACTCTCTGTCATAGGTGAAGAGTTTACATGTATATTTGCAAGATAACATTACAATTCATCAAACTCTTGAAACCAAGTCAGTTCTGACCTGAAACAACATGAAATGTTGTAAAATTCAATATGTAAGCATATGTATTGCAATTGAGCACATCAAACTTTACAGAATGAATTTATTGCAAAACCATCCAAAACAAGCTTCTTTCAGTCTGATATGCTCCCACACTATACTTTAGAGCACTCTCTGTCATAGGTGAAGAGTTCACATGTATATTTGCAAGATAACATTACAATTCATCAAACTCTTGAAACCAAGTCAGTTCTGACCTGAAACAACATGAAATGTTGTAAAATTCCATTTGTAAGCATATTTATAGCAATTGAGCACATCAAACTTTACAGAATGAAGTTATTGCAAAACCATCCAAAACAAGCTTCGTTCAGTCTGATATGCTCCCACACTATACTTTAGAGCACTCTCTGTCATAGGTGAAGAGTTTACATGTATATTTGCAAGATAACATTACAATTCATCAAACTCTTGAAACCAAGTCAGTTCTGACCTGAAACAACATGAAATGTTGTAAAATTCCATTTGTAAGCATATGAATTGCAATTGAGCACATCAAACTTTACAGAATGAAGTTATTGCAAAACCATCCAAAACAAGCTTCTTTCAGTCTGATATGCTCCCACACTATACTTTAGAGCACTCTCTGTCATAGGTGAAGAGTTTACATGTATATTTGCAAGATAACATTACAATTCATCAAACTCTTGAAACCAAGTCAGTTCTGACCTGAAACAACATGAAATGTTGTAAAATGCCATTTGTAAGCATATGTATTGCAATTGAGCACATCAAACTTTACAGAATGAAGTTATTGCAAAACCATCCAAAACAAGCTTCTTTCAGTCTGATATACTCCCACACTATACTTTAGAGCACTCTCTGTCATAGGTGAAGAGTTTACATGTATATTTGCAAGATAACATTACAATTCATCAAACTCTTGAAACCAAGTCAGTTCTGACCTGAAACAACATGACAAGTTGTAAAATTTTATTTGTAAGCATATGTATTGCAATTGAGCACATCAAACTTTACAGAATGAAGTTATTGCAAAACCATCCAAAACAAGCTTCTATCAGTCTGATATGCTCCCACACTATACTTTAGAGCACTCTCTGTCATAGGTGAAGAGTTTACATGTATATTTGCAAGATAACATTACAATTCATCAAACTCTTGAAACCAAGTCAGTTCTGACCTGAAACAACATGAAATGTTGTAAAATTCCATTTGTAAGCATATGTATTGCAATTGAGCACATCAAACTTTACAGAATGAAGGTATTGCAAAACCATCCAAAACAAGCTTCATTCAGTCTGATATACTCCCACACTATACTTTAGAGCACTCTCTGTCATAGGAGAAGAGTTCACATGTATATTTGCAAGATAACATTACAATTCATCAAACTCTTGAAACCAAGTCAGTTCTGACCTGAAACAACATGAAATGTTGTAAAATTCCATTTGTAAGCATATGTATTGCAATTGAGCACATCAAACTTTACAGAATGAATTTATTTATTGCAAAACCATCCAAAACAAGCTTCTTTCAGTCTGATATGCTCCCACACTGTACTTTAGAGCACTCTCTGTCATAGGTGAAGAGTTTACATGTATATTTGCAAGATCACATTACAATTCATCAAACTCTTGAAACCAAGTCAGTTCTGACCTGAAACAACATGAAATGTTGTAAAATTCCATTTGAAAGCATATGTATTGCAATTGAGCACATCAAACTTTACAGAATGAAGTTATTGCAAAACCATCCAAAACAAGCTTCTTTCAGTCTGATATGCTCCCACACTATACTTTAGAGCACTCTCTGTCATAGGTGAAGAGTTTACATGTATATTTGCAAGATAACATTACAATTCATCAAACTCTTGAAACCAAGTCAGTTCTGACCTGAAACAACATGAAATGTTGTAAAATTCCATTTGTAAGCATATGTATTGCAATTGAGCACATCAAACTTTACAGAATGAAGTTATTGCAAAACCATCCAAAACAAGCTTCTTTCAGTCTGATATGCTCCCACACTATACTTTAGAGTACTCTCTGTCATAGGTGAAGAGTTTACATGTATATTTGCAAGATAACATTACAATTCATCAAACTCTTGAAACCAAGTCAGTTCTGACCTGAAACAACATGAAATGTTGTAAAATTCCATTTGTATACATTTGTATTGCAATTGAGCACATCAAACTTTACAGAATGAAGTTATTGCAAAACCATCCAAAACAAGCTTCTTTCAGTCTGATATGCTCCCACACTATACTTTAGAGCACTCTCTGTCATAGGTGAAGAGTTTACATGTATATTTGCAAGATAACATTACAATTCATCAAACTCTTGAAACCAAGTCAGTTCTGACCTGAAACAACATGAAATGTTGTAAAATTCCATTTGTAAGCATATGTATTGCAATTGAGCACATCAAACTTTACAGAATGAAGTTATTGCAAAACCATCCAAAACAAGCTTCTTTCAGTCTGATATGCTCCCACACTATACTTTAGAGCACTCTCTGTCATAGGTGAAGAGTTTACATGTATATTTGCAAGATAACATTACAATTCATCAAACTCTTGAAACCAAGTCAGTTCTGACCTGAAACAACATGAAATGTTGTAAAATTCCATTTGTAAGCATATGTATTGCAATTGAGCACATCAAACTTTACAGAATGAAGTTATTGCAAAACCATCCAAAACAAGCTTCTTTCAGTCTGATATACTCCCACACTATACTTTAGAGCACTCTCTGTCATAGGTGAAGAGTTCACATGTATATTTGCAAGATAACATTACAATTCATCAAACTCTTGAAACCAAGTCAGTTCTGACCTGAAACAACATGAAATGTTGTAAAATTCCATTTGTAAGCATATGTATTGCAATTGAGCACATCAAACTTTACAGAATGAAGTTATTGCAAAACCATCCAAAACAAGCTTCTTTCAGTCTGATATGCTCCCACACCATACTTTAGAGTACTCTCTGTCATAGGTGAAGAGTTTACATGTATATTTGCAAGATAACATTACAATTCATCAAACTCTTGAAACCAAGTCAGTTCTGACCTGAAACAACATGAAATGTTGTAAAATTCAATATGTAAGCATATGTATTGCAATTGAGCACATCAAACTTTACAGAATGAATTTATTGCAAAACCATCCAAAACAAGCTTCTTTCAGTCTGATATGCTCCCACACTATACTTTAGAGCACTCTCTGTCATAGGTGAAGAGTTCACATGTATATTTGCAAGATAACATTACAATTCATCAAACTCTTGAAACCAAGTCAGTTCTGACCTGAAACAACATGAAATGTTGTAAAATTCCATTTGTAAGCATATTTATAGCAATTGAGCACATCAAACTTTACAGAATGAAGTTATTGCAAAACCATCCAAAACAAGCTTCGTTCAGTCTGATATGCTCCCACACTATACTTTAGAGCACTCTCTGTCATAGGTGAAGAGTTTACATGTATATTTGCAAGATAACATTACAATTCATCAAACTCTTGAAACCAAGTCAGTTCTGACCTGAAACAACATGAAATGTTGTAAAATTCCATTTGTAAGCATATGAATTGCAATTGAGCACATCAAACTTTACAGAATGAAGTTATTGCAAAACCATCCAAAACAAGCTTCTTTCAGTCTGATATGCTCCCACACTATACTTTAGAGCACTCTCTGTCATAGGTGAAGAGTTTACATGTATATTTGCAAGATAACATTACAATTCATCAAACTCTTGAAACCAAGTCAGTTCTGACCTGAAACAACATGAAATGTTGTAAAATGCCATTTGTAAGCATATGTATTGCAATTGAGCACATCAAACTTTACAGAATGAAGTTATTGCAAAACCATCCAAAACAAGCTTCTTTCAGTCTGATATACTCCCACACTATACTTTAGAGCACTCTCTGTCATAGGTGAAGAGTTTACATGTATATTTGCAAGATAACATTACAATTCATCAAACTCTTGAAACCAAGTCAGTTCTGACCTGAAACAACATGAAATGTTGTAAAATTCCATTTGTAAGCATATGTATTGCAATTGAGCACATCAAACTTTACAGAATGAAGTTATTGCAAAACCATCCAAAACAAGCTTCTTTCAGTCTGATATACTCCCACACTATACTTTAGAGCACTCTCTGTCATAGGTGAAGAGTTCACATGTATACTTGCAAGATAACATTACAATTCATCAAACTCTTGAAACCAAGTCAGTTCTGACCTGAAACAACATGAAATGTTGTAAAATTCCATTTGTAAGCATATGTATTGCAATTGAGCACATCAAACTTTACAGAATGAAGTTATTGCAAAACCATCCAAAACAAGCTTCTTTCAGTCTGATATGCTCCCACACTATACTTTAGAGCACTCTCTGTCATAGGTGAAGAGTTTACATGTGTATTTGCAAGATAACATTACAATTCATCAAACTCTTGAAACCAAGTCAGTTCTGTCCTGAAACAACATGAAATGTTGTATAATTCCATTTGTAAGCATATGTTTTATTGCAATTGAGCACATCAAACTTTACAGAATGAAGTTATTGCCAAACCATCCAAAACAAGCTTCTTTCAGTCTGATATGCTCCCACACTATACTTTAGAGCACTCTCTGTCATAGGTGAAGAGTTTACATGTATATTTACAAGACAATATTACAATTCATCAAACTCTTGAAACCAAGTCAGTTCTGACCTGAAACAACATGAAATGTTGTAAAATTCCATTTGTAAGCATATGTATTGCAATTGAGCACATCAAACTTTACAGAATGAAGTTATTGCAAAACCATCCAAAACAAGCTTCTTTCAGTCTGATATGCTCCCACACTATACTTTAGAGCACTCTCTGTCATAGGTGAAGAGTTTACATGTATATTTGCAAGATAACATTACAATTCATCAAACTCTTGAAACCAAGTCAGTTCTGACCTGAAACAACATGAAGTGTTGTATAATTCCATTTGTAAGCATATGTATTGCAATTGAGCACATCAAACTTTACAGAATGAAGTTATTGCAAAACCATCCAAAACAAGCTTCTATCAGTCTGATATGCTCCCACACTATACTTTAGAGCACTCTCTGTCATAGGTGAAGAGTTTACATGTATATTTGCAAGATAACATTACAATTCATCAAACTCTTGAAACCAAGTCAGTTCTGACCTGAAACAACATGAAAAGTTGTAAAATTTTATTTGTAAGCATATGTATTGCAATTGAGCACATCAAACTTTACAGAATGAAGTTATTGCAAAACCATCCAAAACAAGCTTCTTTCAGTCTGATATGCTCCCACACTATACTTTAGAGCACTCTTTGTCATAGGTGAAGAGTTTACATGTATATTTGCAAGATAACATTACAATTCATCAAACTCTTGAAACCAAGTCAGTTCTGACCTGAAACAACATGAAATGTTGTAAAATTCCATTTGTAAGCATATGTATTGCAATTGAGCACATCAAACTTTACAGAATGAAGTTATTGCAAAACCATCCAAAACAAGCTTCTTTCAGTCTGATATGCTCCCACACTATACTTTAGAGCACTCTCTGTCATAGGTGAAGAGTTTACATGTATATTTGCAAGATAACATTACAATTCATCAAACTCTTGAAACCAAGTCAGTTCTGACCTGAAACAACATGAAGTGTTGTATAATTCCATTTGTAAGCATATGTATTGCAATTGAGCACATCAAACTTTACAGAATGAAGTTATTGCAAAACCATCCAAAACAAGCTTCTATCAGTCTGATATGCTCCCACACTATACTTTAGAGCACTCTCTGTCATAGGTGAAGAGTTTACATGTATATTTGCAAGATAACATTACAATTCATCAAACTCTTGAAACCAAGTCAGTTCTGACCTGAAACAACATGAAATGTTGTAAAATTCCATTTGTAAGCATATGTATTGCAATTGAGCACATCAAACTTTACAGAATGAAGATATTGCAAAACCATCCAAAACAAGCTTCATTCAGTCTGATATACTCCCACACTATACTTTAGAGCACTCTCTGTCATAGGAGAAGAGTTCACATGTATATTTGCAAGATAACATTACAATTCATCAAACTCTTGAAACCAAGTCAGTTCTGACCTGAAACAACATGAAATGTTGTAAAATTCCATTTGTAAGCATATGTATTGCAATTGAGCACATCAAACTTTACAGAATGAATTTATTTATTGCAAAACCATCCAAAACAAGCTTCTTTCAGTCTGATATGCTCCCACACTGTACTTTAGAGCACTCTCTGTCATAGGTGAAGAGTTTACATGTATATTTGCAAGATAACATTACAATTCATCAAACTCTTGAAACCAAGTCAGTTCTGACCTGAAACAACATGAAATGTTGTAAAATTCCATTTGAAAGCATATGTATTGCAATTGAGCACATCAAACTTTACAGAATGAAGTTATTGCAAAACCATCCAAAACAAGCTTCTTTCAGTCTGATATGCTCCCACACTATACTTTAGAGCACTCTCTGTCATAGGTGAAGAGTTTACATGTATATTTGCAAGATAACATTACAATTCATCAAACTCTTGAAACCAAGTCAGTTCTGACCTGAAACAACATGAAATGTTGTAAAATGCCATTTGTAAGCATATGTATTGCAATTGAGCACATCAAACTTTACAGAATGAAGTTATTGCAAAACCATCCAAAACAAGCTTCTTTCAGTCTGATATACTCCCAAACTATACTTTAGAGCACTCTCTGTCATAGGTGAAGAGTTCACATGTATACTTGCAAGATAACATTACAATTCATCAAACTCTTGAAACCAAGTCAGTTCTGACCTGAAACAACATGAAATGTTGTAAAATTCCATTTGTAAGCATATGTATTGCAATTGAGCACATCAAACTTTACAGAATGAAGTTATTGCAAAACCATCCAAAACAAGCTTCTTTCAGTCTGATATGCTCCCACACTATACTTTAGAGCACTCTCTGTCATAGGTGAAGAGTTTACATGTGTATTTGCAAGATAACATTACAATTCATCAAACTCTTGAAACCAAGTCAGTTCTGTCCTGAAACAACATGAAATGTTGTATAATTCCATTTGTAAGCATATGTATTGCAATTGAGCACATCAAACTTTACAGAATGAAGTTATTGCAAAACCATCCAAAACAAGCTTCTTTCAGTCTGATATGCTCCCACACTATACTTTAGAGCACTCTTTGTCATAGGTGAAGAGTTTACATGTATATTTGCAAGATAACATTACAATTCATCAAACTCTTGAAACCAAGTCAGTTCTGACCTGAAACAACATGAAATGTTGTAAAATTCCATTTGTAAGCATATGTATTGCAATTGAGCACATCAAACTTTACAGAATGAAGTTATTGCAAAACCATCCAAAACAAGCTTCTTTCAGTCTGATATGCTCCCACACTATACTTTAGAGCACTCTCTGTCATAGGTGAAGAGTTTACATGTATATTTGCAAGATAACATTACAATTCATCAAACTCTTGAAACCAAGTCAGTTCTGACCTGAAACAACATGAAGTGTTGTATAATTCCATTTGTAAGCATATGTATTGCAATTGAGCACATCAAACTTTACAGAATGAAGTTATTGCAAAACCATCCAAAACAAGCTTCTATCAGTCTGATATGCTCCCACACTATACTTTAGAGCACTCTCTGTCATAGGTGAAGAGTTTACATGTATATTTGCAAGATAACATTACAATTCATCAAACTCTTGAAACCAAGTCAGTTCTGACCTGAAACAACATGAAATGTTGTAAAATTCCATTTGTAAGCATATGTATTGCAATTGAGCACATCAAACTTTACAGAATGAAGATATTGCAAAACCATCCAAAACAAGCTTCATTCAGTCTGATATACTCCCACACTATACTTTAGAGCACTCTCTGTCATAGGAGAAGAGTTCACATGTATATTTGCAAGATAACATTACAATTCATCAAACTCTTGAAACCAAGTCAGTTCTGACCTGAAACAACATGAAATGTTGTAAAATTCCATTTGTAAGCATATGTATTGCAATTGAGCACATCAAACTTTACAGAATGAATTTATTTATTGCAAAACCATCCAAAACAAGCTTCTTTCAGTCTGATATGCTCCCACACTATACTTTAGAGCACTCTCTGTCATAGGTGAAGAGTTTACATGTATATTTGCAAGATAACATTACAATTCATCAAACTCTTGAAACCAAGTCAGTTCTGACCTGAAACAACATGAAATGTTGTAAAATTCCATTTGTAAGCATATGTATTGCAATTGAGCACATCAAACTTTACAGAATGAAGATATTGCAAAACCATCCAAAACAAGCTTCTTTCAGTCTGATATGCTCCCACACTATACTTTAGAGTACTCTCTGTCATAGGTGAAGAGTTTACATGTATATTTGCAAGATAACATTACAATTCATCAAACTCTTGAAACCAAGTCAGTTCTGACCTGAAACAACATGAAATGTTGTAAAATTCCATTTGTATACATTTGTATTGCAATTGAGCACATCAAACTTTACAGAATGAAGTTATTGCAAAACCATCCAAAACAAGCTTCTTTCAGTCTGATATGCTCCCACACTATACTTTAGAGCACTCTCTGTCATAGGTGAAGAGTTTACATGTATATTTGCAAGATAACATTACAATTCATCAAACTCTTGAAACCAAGTCAGTTCTGACCTGAAACAACATGAAATGTTGTAAAATTCCATTTGTAAGCATATGTATTGCAATTGAGCACATCAAACTTTACAGAATGAAGTTATTGCAAAACCATCCAAAACAAGCTTCTTTCAGTCTGATATACTCCCACACTATACTTTAGAGCACTCTCTGTCATAGGTGAAGAGTTCACATGTATACTTGCAAGATAACATTACAATTCATCAAACTCTTGAAACCAAGTCAGTTCTGACCTGAAACAACATGAAATGTTGTAAAATTCCATTTGTAAGCATATGTATTGCAATTGAGCACATCAAACTTTACAGAATGAAGTTATTGCAAAACCATCCAAAACAAGCTTCTTTCAGTCTGATATGCTCCCACACTATACTTTAGAGCACTCTCTGTCATAGGTGAAGAGTTTACATGTGTATTTGCAAGATAACATTACAATTCATCAAACTCTTGAAACCAAGTCAGTTCTGTCCTGAAACAACATGAAATGTTGTATAATTCCATTTGTAAGCATATGTATTGCAATTGAGCACATCAAACTTTACAGAATGAAGTTATTGCCAAACCATCCAAAACAAGCTTCTTTCAGTCTGATATGCTCCCACACTATACTTTAGAGCACTCTCTGTCATAGGTGAAGAGTTTACATGTATATTTACAAGACAATATTACAATTCATCAAACTCTTGAAACCAAGTCAGTTCTGACCTGAAACAACATGAAATGTTGTAAAATTCCATTTGTAAGCATATGTATTGCAATTGAGCACATCAAACTTTACAGAATGAAGTTATTGCAAAACCATCCAAAACAAGCTTCTTTCAGTCTGATATGCTCCCACACTATACTTTAGAGCACTCTCTGTCATAGGTGAAGAGTTTACATGTATATTTGCAAGATAACATTACAATTCATCAAACTCTTGAAACCAAGTCAGTTCTGACCTGAAACAACATGAAGTGTTGTATAATTCCATTTGTAAGCATATGTATTGCAATTGAGCACATCAAACTTTACAGAATGAAGTTATTGCAAAACCATCCAAAACAAGCTTCTATCAGTCTGATATGCTCCCACACTATACTTTAGAGCACTCTCTGTCATAGGTGAAGAGTTTACATGTATATTTGCAAGATAACATTACAATTCATCAAACTCTTGAAACCAAGTCAGTTCTGACCTGAAACAACATGAAATGTTGTAAAATTCAATATGTAAGCATATGTATTGCAATTGAGCACATCAAACTTTACAGAATGAATTTATTGCAAAACCATCCAAAACAAGCTTCTTTCAGTCTGATATGCTCCCACACTATACTTTAGAGCACTCTCTGTCATAGGTGAAGAGTTTACATGTATATTTGCAAGATAACATTACAATTCATCAAACTCTTGAAACCAAGTCAGTTCTGACCTGAAACAACATGAAAAGTTGTAAAATTTTACTTGTAAGCATATGTATTGCAATTGAGCACATCAAACTTTACAGAATGAAGTTATTGCCAAACCATCCAAAACAAGCTTCTTTCAGTCTGATATGCTCCCACACTATACTTTAGAGCACTCTCTGTCATAGGTGAAGAGTTTACATGTATATTTGCAAGATAACATTACAATTCATCAAACTCTTGAAACCAAGTCAGTTCTGACCTGAAACAACATGAAATGTTGTAAAATTCAATATGTAAGCATATGTATTGCAATTGAGCACATCAAACTTTACAGAATGAATTTATTGCAAAACCATCCAAAACAAGCTTCTTTCAGTCTGATATGCTCCCACACTATACTTTAGAGCACTCTCTGTCATAGGTGAAGAGTTTACATGTATATTTGCAAGATAACATTACAATTCATCAAACTCTTGAAACCAAGTCAGTTCTGACCTGAAACAACATGAAAAGTTGTAAAATTTTATTTGTAAGCATATGTATTGCAATTGAGCACATCAAACTTTACAGAATGAAGTTATTGCCAAACCATCCAAAACAAGCTTCTTTCAGTCTGATATGCTCCCACACTATACTTTAGAGCACTCTCTGTCATAGGTGAAGAGTTTACATGTATATTTGCAAGATAACATTACAATTCATCAAACTCTTGAAACCAAGTCAGTTCTGACCTGAAACAACATGAAATGTTGTAAAATTCCATTTGTAAGCATATGTATTGCAATTGAGCACATCAAACTTTACAGAATGAAGTTATTGCAAAACCATCCAAAACAAGCTTCTATCAGTCTGATATACTCCCACACTATACTTTAGAGCACTCACTGTCATAGGTGAAGAGTTTACATGTATATTTGCAAGATAACATTACAATTCATCAAACTCTTGAAACCAAGTCAGTTCTGACCTGAAACAACATGAAAAGTTGTAAAATTTTATTTGTAAGCATATGTATTGCAATTGAGCACATCAAACTTTACAGAATGAAGTTATTGCAAAACCATCCAAAACAAGCTTCTTTCAGTCTGATATGCTCCCACACTATACTTTAGAGCACTCTTTGTCATAGGTGAAGAGTTTACATGTATATTTGCAAGATAACATTACAATTCATCAAACTCTTGAAACCAAGTCAGTTCTGACCTGAAACAACATGAAATGTTGTAAAATTCCATTTGTAAGCATATGTATTGCAATTGAGCACATCAAACTTTACAGAATGAAGTTATTGCAAAACCATCCAAAACAAGCTTCTTTCAGTCTGATATGCTCCCACACTATACTTTAGAGCACTCTCTGTCATAGGTGAAGAGTTTACATGTATATTTGCAAGATAACATTACAATTCATCAAACTCTTGAAACCAAGTCAGTTCTGACCTGAAACAACATGAAGTGTTGTATAATTCCATTTGTAAGCATATGTATTGCAATTGAGCACATCAAACTTTACAGAATGAAGTTATTGCAAAACCATCCAAAACAAGCTTCTATCAGTCTGATATGCTCCCACACTATACTTTAGAGCACTCTCTGTCATAGGTGAAGAGTTTACATGTATATTTGCAAGATAACATTACAATTCATCAAACTCTTGAAACCAAGTCAGTTCTGACCTGAAACAACATGAAATGTTGTAAAATTCCATTTGTAAGCATATGTATTGCAATTGAGCACATCAAACTTTACAGAATGAAGATATTGCAAAACCATCCAAAACAAGCTTCATTCAGTCTGATATACTCCCACACTATACTTTAGAGCACTCTCTGTCATAGGAGAAGAGTTCACATGTATATTTGCAAGATAACATTACAATTCATCAAACTCTTGAAACCAAGTCAGTTCTGACCTGAAACAACATGAAATGTTGTAAAATTCCATTTGTAAGCATATGTATTGCAATTGAGCACATCAAACTTTACAGAATGAATTTATTTATTGCAAAACCATCCAAAACAAGCTTCTTTCAGTCTGATATGCTCCCACACTGTACTTTAGAGCACTCTCTGTCATAGGTGAAGAGTTTACATGTATATTTGCAAGATAACATTACAATTCATCAAACTCTTGAAACCAAGTCAGTTCTGACCTGAAACAACATGAAATGTTGTAAAATTCCATTTGTAAGCATATGTATTGCAATTGAGCACATCAAACTTTACAGAATGAAGTTATTGCAAAACCATCCAAAACAAGCTTCTTTCAGTCTGATATGCTCCCACACTATACTTTAGAGCACTCTCTGTCATAGGTGAAGAGTTTACATGTGTATTTGCAAGATAACATTACAATTCATCAAACTCTTGAAACCAAGTCAGTTCTGTCCTGAAACAACATGAAATGTTGTATAATTCCATTTGTAAGCATATGTATTGCAATTGAGCACATCAAACTTTACAGAATGAAGTTATTGCAAAACCATCCAAAACAAGCTTCTTTCAGTCTGATATGCTCCCACACTATACTTTAGAGCACTCTTTGTCATAGGTGAAGAGTTTACATGTATATTTGCAAGATAACATTACAATTCATCAAACTCTTGAAACCAAGTCAGTTCTGACCTGAAACAACATGAAATGTTGTAAAATTCCATTTGTAAGCATATGTATTGCAATTGAGCACATCAAACTTTACAGAATGAAGTTATTGCAAAACCATCCAAAACAAGCTTCTTTCAGTCTGATATGCTCCCACACTATACTTTAGAGCACTCTCTGTCATAGGTGAAGAGTTTACATGTATATTTGCAAGATAACATTACAATTCATCAAACTCTTGAAACCAAGTCAGTTCTGACCTGAAACAACATGAAATGTTGTAAAATTCCATTTGTAAGCATATGTATTGCAATTGAGCACATCAAACTTTACAGAATGAAGTTATTGCAAAACCATCCAAAACAAGCTTCTTTCAGTCTGATATGCTCCCACACTATACTTTAGAGCACTCTCTGTCATAGGTGAAGAGTTTACATGTGTATTTGCAAGATAACATTACAATTCATCAAACTCTTGAAACCAAGTCAGTTCTGTCCTGAAACAACATGAAATGTTGTATAATTCCATTTGTAAGCATATGTATTGCAATTGAGCACATCAAACTTTACAGAATGAAGTTATTGCAAAACCATCCAAAACAAGCTTCTTTCAGTCTGATATGCTCCCACACTATACTTTAGAGCACTCTTTGTCATAGGTGAAGAGTTTACATGTATATTTGCAAGATAACATTACAATTCATCAAACTCTTGAAACCAAGTCAGTTCTGACCTGAAACAACATGAAATGTTGTAAAATTCCATTTGTAAGCATATGTATTGCAATTGAGCACATCAAACTTTACAGAATGAAGTTATTGCAAAACCATCCAAAACAAGCTTCTTTCAGTCTGATATGCTCCCACACTATACTTTAGAGCACTCTCTGTCATAGGTGAAGAGTTTACATGTATATTTGCAAGATAACATTACAATTCATCAAACTCTTGAAACCAAGTCAGTTCTGACCTGAAACAACATGAAGTGTTGTATAATTCCATTTGTAAGCATATGTATTGCAATTGAGCACATCAAACTTTACAGAATGAAGTTATTGCAAAACCATCCAAAACAAGCTTCTATCAGTCTGATATGCTCCCACACTATACTTTAGAGCACTCTCTGTCATAGGTGAAGAGTTTACATGTATATTTGCAAGATAACATTACAATTCATCAAACTCTTGAAACCAAGTCAGTTCTGACCTGAAACAACATGAAATGTTGTAAAATTCCATTTGTAAGCATATGTATTGCAATTGAGCACATCAAACTTTACAGAATGAAGATATTGCAAAACCATCCAAAACAAGCTTCATTCAGTCTGATATACTCCCACACTATACTTTAGAGCACTCTCTGTCATAGGAGAAGAGTTCACATGTATATTTGCAAGATAACATTACAATTCATCAAACTCTTGAAACCAAGTCAGTTCTGACCTGAAACAACATGAAATGTTGTAAAATTCCATTTGTAAGCATATGTATTGCAATTGAGCACATCAAACTTTACAGAATGAATTTATTTATTGCAAAACCATCCAAAACAAGCTTCTTTCAGTCTGATATGCTCCCACACTGTACTTTAGAGCACTCTCTGTCATAGGTGAAGAGTTTACATGTATATTTGCAAGATAACATTACAATTCATCAAACTCTTGAAACCAAGTCAGTTCTGACCTGAAACAACATGAAATGTTGTAAAATTCCATTTGAAAGCATATGTATTGCAATTGAGCACATCAAACTTTACAGAATGAAGTTATTGCAAAACCATCCAAAACAAGCTTCTTTCAGTCTGATATGCTCCCACACTATACTTTAGAGCACTCTCTGTCATAGGTGAAGAGTTTACATGTATATTTGCAAGATAACATTACAATTCATCAAACTCTTGAAACCAAGTCAGTTCTGACCTGAAACAACATGAAATGTTGTAAAATTCCATTTGTAAGCATATGTATTGCAATTGAGCACATCAAACTTTACAGAATGAAGATATTGCAAAACCATCCAAAACAAGCTTCTTTCAGTCTGATATGCTCCCACACTATACTTTAGAGTACTCTCTGTCATAGGTGAAGAGTTTACATGTATATTTGCAAGATAACATTACAATTCATCAAACTCTTGAAACCAAGTCAGTTCTGACCTGAAACAACATGAAATGTTGTAAAATTCCATTTGTATACATTTGTATTGCAATTGAGCACATCAAACTTTACAGAATGAAGTTATTGCAAAACCATCCAAAACAAGCTTCTTTCAGTCTGATATGCTCCCACACTATACTTTAGAGCACTCTCTGTCATAGGTGAAGAGTTTACATGTATATTTGCAAGATAACATTACAATTCATCAAACTCTTGAAACCAAGTCAGTTCTGACCTGAAACAACATGAAATGTTGTAAAATTCCATTTGTAAGCATATGTATTGCAATTGAGCACATCAAACTTTACAGAATGAAGTTATTGCAAAACCATCCAAAACAAGCTTCTTTCAGTCTGATATGCTCCCACACTATACTTTAGAGCACTCTTTGTCATAGGTGAAGAGTTTACATGTATATTTGCAAGATAACATTACAATTCATCAAACTCTTGAAACCAAGTCAGTTCTGACCTGAAACAACATGAAATGTTGTAAAATTCCATTTGTAAGCATATGTATTGCAATTGAGCACATCAAACTTTACAGAATGAAGTTATTGCAAAACCATCCAAAACAAGCTTCTTTCAGTCTGATATGCTCCCACACTATACTTTAGAGCACTCTCTGTCATAGGTGAAGAGTTTACATGTATATTTGCAAGATAACATTACAATTCATCAAACTCTTGAAACCAAGTCAGTTCTGACCTGAAACAACATGAAATGTTGTAAAATTCCATTTGTAAGCATATGTATTGCAATTGAGCACATCAAACTTTACAGAATGAAGTTATTGCAAAACCATCCAAAACAAGCTTCTTTCAGTCTGATATGCTCCCACACTATACTTTAGAGCACTCTCTGTCATAGGTGAAGAGTTTACATGTGTATTTGCAAGATAACATTACAATTCATCAAACTCTTGAAACCAAGTCAGTTCTGTCCTGAAACAACATGAAATGTTGTATAATTCCATTTGTAAGCATATGTATTGCAATTGAGCACATCAAACTTTACAGAATGAAGTTATTGCAAAACCATCCAAAACAAGCTTCTTTCAGTCTGATATGCTCCCACACTATACTTTAGAGCACTCTTTGTCATAGGTGAAGAGTTTACATGTATATTTGCAAGATAACATTACAATTCATCAAACTCTTGAAACCAAGTCAGTTCTGACCTGAAACAACATGAAATGTTGTAAAATTCCATTTGTAAGCATATGTATTGCAATTGAGCACATCAAACTTTACAGAATGAAGTTATTGCAAAACCATCCAAAACAAGCTTCTTTCAGTCTGATATGCTCCCACACTATACTTTAGAGCACTCTCTGTCATAGGTGAAGAGTTTACATGTATATTTGCAAGATAACATTACAATTCATCAAACTCTTGAAACCAAGTCAGTTCTGACCTGAAACAACATGAAGTGTTGTATAATTCCATTTGTAAGCATATGTATTGCAATTGAGCACATCAAACTTTACAGAATGAAGTTATTGCAAAACCATCCAAAACAAGCTTCTATCAGTCTGATATGCTCCCACACTATACTTTAGAGCACTCTCTGTCATAGGTGAAGAGTTTACATGTATATTTGCAAGATAACATTACAATTCATCAAACTCTTGAAACCAAGTCAGTTCTGACCTGAAACAACATGAAATGTTGTAAAATTCCATTTGTAAGCATATGTATTGCAATTGAGCACATCAAACTTTACAGAATGAAGATATTGCAAAACCATCCAAAACAAGCTTCATTCAGTCTGATATACTCCCACACTATACTTTAGAGCACTCTCTGTCATAGGAGAAGAGTTCACATGTATATTTGCAAGATAACATTACAATTCATCAAACTCTTGAAACCAAGTCAGTTCTGACCTGAAACAACATGAAATGTTGTAAAATTCCATTTGTAAGCATATGTATTGCAATTGAGCACATCAAACTTTACAGAATGAATTTATTTATTGCAAAACCATCCAAAACAAGCTTCTTTCAGTCTGATATGCTCCCACACTGTACTTTAGAGCACTCTCTGTCATAGGTGAAGAGTTTACATGTATATTTGCAAGATAACATTACAATTCATCAAACTCTTGAAACCAAGTCAGTTCTGACCTGAAACAACATGAAATGTTGTAAAATTCCATTTGAAAGCATATGTATTGCAATTGAGCACATCAAACTTTACAGAATGAAGTTATTGCAAAACCATCCAAAACAAGCTTCTTTCAGTCTGATATGCTCCCACACTATACTTTAGAGCACTCTCTGTCATAGGTGAAGAGTTTACATGTATATTTGCAAGATAACATTACAATTCATCAAACTCTTGAAACCAAGTCAGTTCTGACCTGAAACAACATGAAATGTTGTAAAATTCCATTTGTAAGCATATGTATTGCAATTGAGCACATCAAACTTTACAGAATGAAGATATTGCAAAACCATCCAAAACAAGCTTCTTTCAGTCTGATATGCTCCCACACTATACTTTAGAGTACTCTCTGTCATAGGTGAAGAGTTTACATGTATATTTGCAAGATAACATTACAATTCATCAAACTCTTGAAACCAAGTCAGTTCTGACCTGAAACAACATGAAATGTTGTAAAATTCCATTTGTATACATTTGTATTGCAATTGAGCACATCAAACTTTACAGAATGAAGTTATTGCAAAACCATCCAAAACAAGCTTCTTTCAGTCTGATATGCTCCCACACTATACTTTAGAGCACTCTCTGTCATAGGTGAAGAGTTTACATGTATATTTGCAAGATAACATTACAATTCATCAAACTCTTGAAACCAAGTCAGTTCTGACCTGAAACAACATGAAATGTTGTAAAATTCCATTTGTAAGCATATGTATTGCAATTGAGCACATCAAACTTTACAGAATGAAGTTATTGCAAAACCATCCAAAACAAGCTTCTATCAGTCTGATATACTCCCACACTATACTTTAGAGCACTCTCTGTCATAGGTGAAGAGTTTACATGTATATTTGCAAGATAACATTACAATTCATCAAACTCTTGAAACCAAGTCAGTTCTGACCTGAAACAACATGAAAAGTTGTAAAATTTTATTTGTAAGCATATGTATTGCAACTGAGCACATCAAACTTTACAGAATGAAGTTATTGCAAAACCATCCAAAACAAGCTTCTTTCAGTCTGATATGCTCCCACACTATACTTTAGAGCACTCTTTGTCATAGGTGAAGAGTTTACATGTATATTTGCAAGATAACATTACAATTCATCAAACTCTTGAAACCAAGTCAGTTCTGACCTGAAACAACATGAAATGTTGTAAAATTCCATTTGTAAGCATATGTATTGCAATTGAGCACATCAAACTTTACAGAATGAAGTTATTGCAAAACCATCCAAAACAAGCTTCTTTCAGTCTGATATGCTCCCACACTATACTTTAGAGCACTCTCTGTCATAGGTGAAGAGTTTACATGTATATTTGCAAGATAACATTACAATTCATCAAACTCTTGAAACCAAGTCAGTTCTGACCTGAAACAACATGAAATGTTGTAAAATTCCATTTGTAAGCATATGTATTGCAATTGAGCACATCAAACTTTACAGAATGAAGTTATTGCAAAACCATCCAAAACAAGCTTCTTTCAGTCTGATATACTCCCACACTATACTTTAGAGCACTCTCTGTCATAGGTGAAGAGTTCACATGTATATTTGCAAGATAACATTACAATTCATCAAACTCTTGAAACCAAGTCAGTTCTGACCTGAAACAACATGAAATGTTGTAAAATTCCATTTGTAAGCATATGTATTGCAATTGAGCACATCAAACTTTACAGAATGAAGTTATTGCAAAACCATCCAAAACAAGCTTCTTTCAGTCTGATATGCTCCCACACTATACTTTAGAGTACTCTCTGTCATAGGTGAAGAGTTTACATGTATATTTGCAAGATAACATTACAATTCATCAAACTCTTGAAACCAAGTCAGTTCTGACCTGAAACAACATGAAATGTTGCAAAATTCAATATGTAAGCATATGTATTGCAATTGAGCACATCAAACTTTACAGAATGAAGATATTACAAAACCATCCAAAACAAGCTTCATTCAGTCTGATATACTACCACACTATACTTTAGAGCACTCTCTGTCATAGGTGAAGAGTTCACATGTATATTTGCAAGATAACATTACAATTCATCAAACTCTTGAAACCAAGTCAGTTCTGACCTGAAACAACATGAAATGTTGTAAAATTCCATTTGTAAGCATATTTATAGCAATTGAGCACATCAAACTTTACAGAATGAAGTTATTGCAAAACCATCCAAAACAAGCTTCTTTCAGTCTGATATACTCCCACACTATACTTTAGAGCACTCTCTGTCATAGGTGAAGAGTTCACATGTATATTTGCAAGATAACATTACAATTCATCAAACTCTTGAAACCAAGTCAGTTCTGACCTGAAACAACATGAAATGTTGTAAAATTCCATTTGTAAGCATATGTATTGCAATTGAGCACATCAAACTTTACAGAATGAAGTTATTGCAAAACCATCCAAAACAAGCTTCTTTCAGTCTGATATGCTCCCACACTATACTTTAGAGTACTATCTGTCATAGGTGAAGAGTTTACATGTATATTTGCAAGATAACATTACAATTCATCAAACTCTTGAAACCAAGTCAGTTCTGACCTGAAACAACATGAAATGTTGCAAAATTCAATATGTAAGCATATGTATTGCAATTGAGCACATCAAACTTTACAGAATGAAGATATTACAAAACCATCCAAAACAAGCTTCATTCAGTCTGATATACTACCACACTATACTTTAGAGCACTCTCTGTCATAGGTGAAGAGTTCACATGTATATTTGCAAGATAACATTACAATTCATCAAACTCTTGAAACCAAGTCAGTTCTGACCTGAAACAACATGAAATGTTGTAAAATTCCATTTGTAAGCATATTTATAGCAATTGAGCACATCAAACTTTACAGAATGAAGTTATTGCAAAACCATCCAAAACAAGCTTCTTTCAGTCTGATATGCTCCCACACTATACTTTAGAGCACTCTCTGTCATAGGTGAAGAGTTTACATGTATATTTGCAAGATAACATTACAATTCATCAAACTCTTGAAACCAAGTCAGTTCTGACCTGAAACAACATGAAATGTTGTAAAATTCCATTTGTAAGCATATGAATTGCAATTGAGCACATCAAACTTTACAGAATGAAGTTATTGCAAAACCATCCAAAACAAGCTTCTTTCAGTCTGATATGCTCCCACACTATACTTTAGAGCACTCTCTGTCATAGGTGAAGAGTTTACATGTATATTTGCAAGATAACATTACAATTCATCAAACTCTTGAAACCAAGTCAGTTCTGACCTGAAACAACATGAAATGTTGTAAAATGCCATTTGTAAGCATATGTATTGCAATTGAGCACATCAAACTTTACAGAATGAAGTTATTGCAAAACCATCCAAAACAAGCTTCTTTCAGTCTGATATGCTCCCACACTATACTTTAGAGCACTCTCTGTCATAGGTGAAGAGTTTACATGTATATTTGCAAGATAACATTACAATTCATCAAACTCTTGAAACCAAGTCAGTTCTGACCTGAAACAACATGAAATGTTGTAAAATTCCATTTGTAAGCATATGTATTGCAATTGAGCACATCAAACTTTACAGAATGAAGTTATTGCAAAACCATCCAAAACAAGCTTCTTTCAGTCTGATATACTCCCACACTATACTTTAGAGCACTCTCTGTCATAGGTGAAGAGTTCACATGTATATTTGCAAGATAACATTACAATTCATCAAACTCTTGAAACCAAGTCAGTTCTAACCTGAAACAACATGAAATGTTGTAAAATTCCATTTGTAAGCATATGAATTGCAATTGAGCACATCAAACTTTACAGAATGAAGTTATTGCAAAACCATCCAAAACAAGCTTCTTTCAGTCTGATATGCTCCCACACTATACTTTAGAGCACTCTCTGTCATAGGTGAAGAGTTCACATGTATATTTGCAAGATAACATTACAATTCATCAAACTCTTGAAACCAAGTCAGTTCTGACCTGAAACAACATGAAATGTTGTAAAATTCCATTTGTAAGCATATTTATAGCAATTGAGCACATCAAACTTTACAGAATGAAGTTATTGCAAAACCATCCAAAACAAGCTTCTTTCAGTCTGATATGCTCCCACACTATACTTTAGAGCACTCTCTGTCATAGGTGAAGAGTTTACATGTATATTTGCAAGATAACATTACAATTCATCAAACTCTTGAAACCAAGTCAGTTCTGACCTGAAACAACATGAAATGTTGTAAAATTCCATTTGTAAGCATATGAATTGCAATTGAGCACATCAAACTTTACAGAATGAAGTTATTGCAAAACCATCCAAAACAAGCTTCTTTCAGTCTGATATGCTCCCACACTATACTTTAGAGCACTCTCTGTCATAGGTGAAGAGTTTACATGTATATTTGCAAGATAACATTACAATTCATCAAACTCTTGAAACCAAGTCAGTTCTGACCTGAAACAACATGAAATGTTGTAAAATGCCATTTGTAAGCATATGTATTGCAATTGAGCACATCAAACTTTACAGAATGAAGTTATTGCAAAACCATCCAAAACAAGCTTCTTTCAGTCTGATATGCTCCCACACTATACTTTAGAGCACTCTCTGTCATAGGTGAAGAGTTTACATGTATATTTGCAAGATAACATTACAATTCATCAAACTCTTGAAACCAAGTCAGTTCTGACCTGAAACAACATGAAATGTTGTAAAATTCCATTTGTAAGCATATGTATTGCAATTGAGCACATCAAACTTTACAGAATGAAGTTATTGCAAAACCATCCAAAACAAGCTTCTTTCAGTCTGATATACTCCCACACTATACTTTAGAGCACTCTCTGTCATAGGTGAAGAGTTCACATGTATATTTGCAAGATAACATTACAATTCATCAAACTCTTGAAACCAAGTCAGTTCTAACCTGAAACAACATGAAATGTTGTAAAATTCCATTTGTAAGCATATGAATTGCAATTGAGCACATCAAACTTTACAGAATGAAGTTATTGCAAAACCATCCAAAACAAGCTTCTTTCAGGCTGATATGCTCCCACACTATACTTTAGAGCACTCTCTGTCATAGGTGAAGAGTTTACATGTATATTTGCAAGATAACATTACAATTCATCAAACTCTTGAAACCAAGTCAGTTCTGACCTGAAACAACATGAAATGTTGTAAAATTCCATTTGTAAGCATATGTATTGCAATTGAGCACATCAAACTTTACAGAATGAAGTTATTGCAAAACCATCCAAAACAAGCTTCTTTCAGTCTGATATGCTCCCACACTATACTTTAGAGCACTCTCTGTCATAGGTGAAGAGTTTACATGTGTATTTGCAAGATAACATTACAATTCATCAAACTCTTGAAACCAAGTCAGTTCTGTCCTGAAACAACATGAAATGTTGTATAATTCCATTTGTAAGCATATGTATTGCAATTGAGCACATCAAACTTTACAGAATGAATTTATTGCAAAACCATCCAAAACAAGCTTCTTTCAGTCTGATATGCTCCCACACTATACTTTAGAGCACTCTCTGTCATAGGTGAAGAGTTTACATGTATATTTACAAGACAATATTACAATTCATCAAACTCTTGAAACCAAGTCAGTTCTGACCTGAAACAACATGAAATGTTGTAAAATTCCATTTGTAAGCATATGTATTGCAATTGAGCACATCAAACTTTACAGAATGAAGTTATTGCAAAACCATCCAAAACAAGCTTCTTTCAGTCTGATATGCTCCCACACTATACTTTAGAGCACTCTCTGTCATAGGTGAAGAGTTTACATGTATATTTGCAAGATAACATTACAATTCATCAAACTCTTGAAACCAAGTCAGTTCTGACCTGAAACAACATGAAGTGTTGTATAATTCCATTTGTAAGCATATGTATTGCAATTGAGCACATCAAACTTTACAGAATGAAGTTATTGCAAAACCATCCAAAACAAGCTTCTATCAGTCTGATATGCTCCCACACTATACTTTAGAGCACTCTCTGTCATAGGTGAAGAGTTTACATGTATATTTGCAAGATAACATTACAATTCATCAAACTCTTGAAACCAAGTCAGTTCTGACCTGAAACAACATGAAATGTTGTAAAATTCCATTTGTAAGCATATGTATTGCAATTGAGAACATCAAACTTTACAGAATGAAGTTATTGCAAAACCATCCAAAACAAGCTTCTATCAGTCTGATATACTCCCACACTATACTTTAGAGCACTCTCTGTCATAGGTGAAGAGTTTACATGTATATTTGCAAGATAACATTACAATTCATCAAATTCTTGAAACCAAGTCAGTTCTGACCTGAAACAACATGAAATGTTGTAAAATTCCATTTGTAAGCATATGTATAGCAATTCAGCACATCAAACTTTACAGAATGAAGTTATTGCAAAACCATCCAAAACAAGCTTCTTTCAGTCTGATATGCTCCCACACTATACTTTAGAGCACTCTCTGTCATAGGTGAAGAGTTTACATGTATATTTGCAAGATAACATTACAATTCATCAAACTCTTGAAACCAAGTCAGTTCTGACCTGAAACAACATGAAATGTTGTAAAATTCCATTTGTAAGCATATGAATTGCAATTGAGCACATCAAACTTTACAGAATGAAGTTATTGCAAAACCATCCAAAACAAGCTTCTTTCAGTCTGATATGCTCCCACACTATACTTTAGAGCACTCTCTGTCATAGGTGAAGAGTTTACATGTATATTTGCAAGATAACATTACAATTCATCAAACTCTTGAAACCAAGTCAGTTCTGACCTGAAACAACATGAAATGTTGTAAAATGCCATTTGTAAGCATATGTATTGCAATTGAGCACATCAAACTTTACAGAATGAAGTTATTGCAAAACCATCCAAAACAAGCTTCTTTCAGTCTGATATGCTCCCACACTATACTTTAGAGCACTCTCTGTCATAGGTGAAGAGTTTACATGTATATTTGCAAGATAACATTACAATTCATCAAACTCTTGAAACCAAGTCAGTTCTGACCTGAAACAACATGAAATGTTGTAAAATTCCATTTGTAAGCATATGAATTGCAATTGAGCACATCAAACTTTACAGAATGAAGTTATTGCAAAACCATCCAAAACAAGCTTCTTTCAGTCTGATATGCTCCCACACTATACTTTAGAGCACTCTCTGTCATAGGTGAAGAGTTCACATGTATATTTGCAAGATAACATTACAATTCATCAAACTCTTGAAACCAAGTCAGTTCTAACCTGAAACAACATGAAATGTTGTAAAATTCCATTTGTAAGCATATGAATTGCAATTGAGCACATCAAACTTTACAGAATGAAGTTATTGCAAAACCATCCAAAACAAGCTTCTTTCAGTCTGATATGCTCCCACACTATACTTTAGAGCACTCTCTGTCATAGGTGAAGAGTTTACATGTATATTTGCAAGATAACATTACAATTCATCAAACTCTTGAAACCAAGTCAGTTCTGTCCTGAAACAACATGAAATGTTGTATAATTCCATTTGTAAGCATATGTATTGCAATTGAGCACATCAAACTTTACAGAATGAATTTATTGCAAAACCATCCAAAACAAGCTTCTTTCAGTCTGATATGCTCCCACACTATACTTTAGAGCACTCTCTGTCATAGGTGAAGAGTTTACATGTATATTTACAAGACAATATTACAATTCATCAAACTCTTGAAACCAAGTCAGTTCTGACCTGAAACAACATGAAATGTTGTAAAATTCCATTTGTAAGCATATGTATTGCAATTGAGCACATCAAACTTTACAGAATGAAGTTATTGCAAAACCATCCAAAACAAGCTTCTTTCAGTCTGATATGCTCCCACACTATACTTTAGAGCACTCTCTGTCATAGGTGAAGAGTTTACATGTATATTTGCAAGATAACATTACAATTCATCAAACTCTTGAAACCAAGTCAGTTCTGACCTGAAACAACATGAAGTGTTGTATAATTCCATTTGTAAGCATATGTATTGCAATTGAGCACATCAAACTTTACAGAATGAAGTTATTGCAAAACCATCCAAAACAAGCTTCTATCAGTCTGATATGCTCCCACACTATACTTTAGAGCACTCTCTGTCATAGGTGAAGAGTTTACATGTATATTTGCAAGATAACATTACAATTCATCAAACTCTTGAAACCAAGTCAGTTCTGACCTGAAACAACATGAAATGTTGTAAAATTCCATTTGTAAGCATATGTATTGCAATTGAGAACATCAAACTTTACAGAATGAAGTTATTGCAAAACCATCCAAAACAAGCTTCTATCAGTCTGATATACTCCCACACTATACTTTAGAGCACTCTCTGTCATAGGTGAAGAGTTTACATGTATATTTGCAAGATAACATTACAATTCATCAAATTCTTGAAACCAAGTCAGTTCTGACCTGAAACAACATGAAATGTTGTAAAATTCCATTTGTAAGCATATGTATAGCAATTCAGCACATCAAACTTTACAGAATGAAGTTATTGCAAAACCATCCAAAACAAGCTTCTTTCAGTCTGATATGCTCCCACACTATACTTTAGAGCACTCTCTGTCATAGGTGAAGAGTTTACATGTATATTTGCAAGATAACATTACAATTTATCAAACTCTTGAAACCAAGTCAGTTCTGACCTGAAACAACATGAAATGTTGTAAAATTCAATATGTAAGCATATGTATTGCAATTGAGCACATCAAACTTTACAGAATGAATGTATTGCAAAACCATCCAAAACAAGCTTCTTTCAGTCTGATATGCTCCCACACTATACTTTAGAGCACTCTCTGTCATAGGTGAAGAGTTTACATGTATATTTGCAAGATAACATTACAATTCATCAAACTCTTGAAACCAAGTCAGTTCTGACCTGAAACAACATGAAATGTTGTAAAATTTTATTTGTAAGCATATGTATTGCAATTGAGCACATCAAACTTTACAGAATGAAGTTATTGCCAAACCATCCAAAACAAGCTTCTTTCAGTCTGATATGATCCCACACTATACTTTAGAGCACTCTCTGTCATAGGTGAAGAGTTTACATGTATATTTGCAAGATAACATTACAATTCATCAAATTCTTGAAACCAAGTCAGTTCTGACCTGAAACAACATGAAATGTTGTAAAATTCCATTTGTAAGCATATGTATAGCAATTCAGCACATCAAACTTTACAGAATGAAGTTATTGCAAAACCATCCAAAACAAGCTTCTTTCAGTCTGATATGCTCCCACACTATACTTTAGAGCACTCTCTGTCATAGGTGAAGAGTTTACATGTATATTTGCAAGATAACATTACAATTTATCAAACTCTTGAAACCAAGTCAGTTCTGACCTGAAACAACATGAAATGTTGTAAAATTCAATATGTAAGCATATGTATTGCAATTGAGCACATCAAACTTTACAGAATGAATGTATTGCAAAACCATCCAAAACAAGCTTCTTTCAGTCTGATATGCTCCCACACTATACTTTAGAGCACTCTCTGTCATAGGTGAAGAGTTTACATGTATATTTGCAAGATAACATTACAATTCATCAAACTCTTGAAACCAAGTCAGTTCTGACCTGAAACAACATGAAATGTTGTAAAATTTTATTTGTAAGCATATGTATTGCAATTGAGCACATCAAACTTTACAGAATGAAGTTATTGCCAAACCATCCAAAACAAGCTTCTTTCAGTCTGATATGATCCCACACTATACTTTAGAGCACTCTCTGTCATAGGTGAAGAGTTTACATGTATATTTGCAAGATAACATTACAATTCATCAAACTCTTGAAACCAAGTCAGTTCTGACCTGAAACAACATGAAATGTTGTAAAATTCCATTTGTAAGCATATGTATTGCAATTGAGCACATCAAACTTTACAGAATGAAGTTATTGCAAAACCATCCAAAACAAGCTTCTATCAGTCTGATATACTCCCACACTATACTTTAGAGCACTCTCTGTCATAGGTGAAGAGTTTACATGTATATTTGCAAGATAACATTACAATTCATCAAACTCTTGAAACCAAGTCAGTTCTGACCTGAAACAACATGAAGTGTTGTATAATTCCATTTGTAAGCATATGTATTGCAATTGAGCACATCAAACTTTACAGAATGAAGTTATTGCAAAACCATCCAAAACAAGCTTCTATCAGTCTGATATGCTCCCACACTATACTTTAGAGCACTCTCTGTCATAGGTGAAGAGTTTACATGTATATTTGCAAGATAACATTACAATTCATCAAACTCTTGAAACCAAGTCAGTTCTGACCTGAAACAACATGAAATGTTGTAAAATTCCATTTGTAAGCATATATATTGCAATTGAGCACATCAAACTTTACAGAATGAAGATATTGCAAAACCATCCAAAACAAGCTTCATTCAGTCTGATATACTCCCACACTATACTTTAGAGCACTCTCTGTCATAGGAGAAGAGTTCACATGTATATTTGCAAGATAACATTACAATTCATCAAACTCTTGAAACCAAGTCAGTTCTGACCTGAAACAACATGAAATGTTGTAAAATTCCATTTGTAAGCATATGTATTGCAATTGAGCACATCAAACTTTACAGAATGAATTTATTTATTGCAAAACCATCCAAAACAAGCTTCTTTCAGTCTGATATGCTCCCACACTGTACTTTAGAGCACTCTCTGTCATAGGTGAAGAGTTTACATGTATATTTGCAAGATAACATTACAATTCATCAAACTCTTGAAACCAAGTCAGTTCTGACCTGAAACAACATGAAATGTTGTAAAATTCCATTTGAAAGCATATGTTTTGCAATTGAGCACATCAAACTTTACAGAATGAAGTTATTGCAAAACCATCCAAAACAAGCTTCTTTCAGTCTGATATGCTCCCACACTATACTTTAGAGCACTCTCTGTCATAGGTGAAGAGTTTACATGTATATTTGCAAGATAACATTACAATTCATCAAACTCTTGAAACCAAGTCAGTTCTGACCTGAAACAACATGAAATGTTGTAAAATTCCATTTGTAAGCATATGTATTGCAATTGAGCACATCAAACTTTACAGAATGAAGTTATTGCAAAACCATCCAAAACAAGCTTCTATCAGTCTGATATGCTCCCACACTATACTTTAGAGTACTCTCTGTCATAGGTGAAGAGTTTACATGTATATTTGCAAGATAACATTACAATTCATCAAACTCTTGAAACCAAGTCAGTTCTGACCTGAAACAACATGAAATGTTGTAAAATTCCATTTGTATACATTTGTATTGCAATTGAGCACATCAAACTTTACAGAATGAAGTTATTGCAAAACCATCCAAAACAAGCTTCTTTCAGTCTGATATGCTCCCACACTATACTTTAGAGCACTCTCTGTCATAGGTGAAGAGTTTACATGTATATTTGCAAGATAACATTACAATTCATCAAACTCTTGAAACCAAGTCAGTTCTGACCTGAAACAACATGAAATGTTGTAAAATTCCATTTGTAAGCATATGTATTGCAATTGAGCACATCAAACTTTACAGAATGAAGTTATTGCAAAACCATCCAAAACAAGCTTCTTTCAGTCTGATATGCTCCCACACTATACTTTAGAGTACTCTCTGTCATAGGTGAAGAGTTTACATGTATATTTGCAAGATAACATTACAATTCATCAAACTCTTGAAACCAAGTCAGTTCTGACCTGAAACAACATGAAATGTTGTAAAATTCAATATGTAAGCATATGTATTGCAATTGAGCACATCAAACTTTACAGAATGACGATATTGCAAAACCATCCAAAACAAGCTTCATTCAGTCTGATATACTACCACACTATACTTTAGAGCACTCTCTGTCATAGGTGAAGAGTTCACATGTATATTTGCAAGATAACATTACAATTCATCAAACTCTTGAAACCAAGTCAGTTCTGACCTGAAACAACATGAAATGTTGTAAAATTCCATTTGTAAGCATATTTATAGCAATTGAGCACATCAAACTTTACAGAATGAAGTTATTGCAAAACCATCCAAAACAAGCTTCGTTCAGTCTGATATGCTCCCACACTATACTTTAGAGCACTCTCTGTCATAGGTGAAGAGTTTACATGTATATTTGCAAGATAACATTACAATTCATCAAACTCTTGAAACCAAGTCAGTTCTGACCTGAAACAACATGAAATGTTGTAAAATTCCATTTGTAAGCATATTTATAGCAATTGAGCACATCAAACTTTACAGAATGAAGTTATTGCAAAACCATCCAAAACAAGCTTCGTTCAGTCTGATATGCTCCCACACTATACTTTAGAGCACTCTCTGTCATAGGTGAAGAGTTTACATGTATATTTGCAAGATAACATTACAATTCATCAAACTCTTGAAACCAAGTCAGTTCTGACCTGAAACAACATGAAATGTTGTAAAATTCCATTTGTAAGCATATGTATTGCAATTGAGCACATCAAACTTTACAGAATGAAGTTATTGCAAAACCATCCAAAACAAGCTTCTTTCAGTCTGATATACTCCCACACTATACTTTAGAGCACTCTCTGTCATAGGTGAAGAGTTCACATGTATATTTGCAAGATAACATTACAATTCATCAAACTCTTGAAACCAAGTCAGTTCTGACCTGAAACAACATGAAATGTTGTAAAATTCCATTTGTAAGCATATGTATTGCAATTGAGCACATCAAACTTTACAGAATGAAGTTATTGCAAAACCATCCAAAACAAGCTTCTTTCAGTCTGATATGCTCCCACACTATACTTTAGAGCACTCTTTGTCATAGGTGAAGAGTTTACATGTATATTTGCAAGATAACATTACAATTCATCAAACTCTTGAAACCAAGTCAGTTCTGACCTGAAACAACATGAAATGTTGTAAAATTCCATTTGTAAGCATATGTATTGCAATTGAGCACATCAAACTTTACAGAATGAAGTTATTGCAAAACCATCCAAAACAAGCTTCTTTCAGTCTGATATGCTCCCACACTATACTTTAGAGCACTCTCTGTCATAGGTGAAGAGTTTACATGTATATTTGCAAGATAACATTACAATTCATCAAACTCTTGAAACCAAGTCAGTTCTGACCTGAAACAACATGAAATGTTGTAAAATTCCATTTGTAAGCATATGTATTGCAATTGAGCACATCAAACTTTACAGAATGAAGTTATTGCAAAACCATCCAAAACAAGCTTCTTTCAGTCTGATATGCTCCCACACTATACTTTAGAGCACTCTCTGTCATAGGTGAAGAGTTTACATGTGTATTTGCAAGATAACATTACAATTCATCAAACTCTTGAAACCAAGTCAGTTCTGTCCTGAAACAACATGAAATGTTGTATAATTCCATTTGTAAGCATATGTATTGCAATTGAGCACATCAAACTTTACAGAATGAAGTTATTGCAAAACCATCCAAAACAAGCTTCTTTCAGTCTGATATGCTCCCACACTATACTTTAGAGCACTCTTTGTCATAGGTGAAGAGTTTACATGTATATTTGCAAGATAACATTACAATTCATCAAACTCTTGAAACCAAGTCAGTTCTGACCTGAAACAACATGAAATGTTGTAAAATTCCATTTGTAAGCATATGTATTGCAATTGAGCACATCAAACTTTACAGAATGAAGTTATTGCAAAACCATCCAAAACAAGCTTCTTTCAGTCTGATATGCTCCCACACTATACTTTAGAGCACTCTCTGTCATAGGTGAAGAGTTTACATGTATATTTGCAAGATAACATTACAATTCATCAAACTCTTGAAACCAAGTCAGTTCTGACCTGAAACAACATGAAGTGTTGTATAATTCCATTTGTAAGCATATGTATTGCAATTGAGCACATCAAACTTTACAGAATGAAGTTATTGCAAAACCATCCAAAACAAGCTTCTATCAGTCTGATATGCTCCCACACTATACTTTAGAGCACTCTCTGTCATAGGTGAAGAGTTTACATGTATATTTGCAAGATAACATTACAATTCATCAAACTCTTGAAACCAAGTCAGTTCTGACCTGAAACAACATGAAATGTTGTAAAATTCCATTTGTAAGCATATGTATTGCAATTGAGCACATCAAACTTTACAGAATGAAGATATTGCAAAACCATCCAAAACAAGCTTCATTCAGTCTGATATACTCCCACACTATACTTTAGAGCACTCTCTGTCATAGGAGAAGAGTTCACATGTATATTTGCAAGATAACATTACAATTCATCAAACTCTTGAAACCAAGTCAGTTCTGACCTGAAACAACATGAAATGTTGTAAAATTCCATTTGTAAGCATATGTATTGCAATTGAGCACATCAAACTTTACAGAATGAATTTATTTATTGCAAAACCATCCAAAACAAGCTTCTTTCAGTCTGATATGCTCCCACACTGTACTTTAGAGCACTCTCTGTCATAGGTGAAGAGTTTACATGTATATTTGCAAGATAACATTACAATTCATCAAACTCTTGAAACCAAGTCAGTTCTGACCTGAAACAACATGAAATGTTGTAAAATTCCATTTGAAAGCATATGTATTGCAATTGAGCACATCAAACTTTACAGAATGAAGTTATTGCAAAACCATCCAAAACAAGCTTCTTTCAGTCTGATATGCTCCCACACTATACTTTAGAGCACTCTCTGTCATAGGTGAAGAGTTTACATGTATATTTGCAAGATAACATTACAATTCATCAAACTCTTGAAACCAAGTCAGTTCTGACCTGAAACAACATGAAATGTTGTAAAATTCCATTTGTAAGCATATGTATTGCAATTGAGCACATCAAACTTTACAGAATGAAGATATTGCAAAACCATCCAAAACAAGCTTCTTTCAGTCTGATATGCTCCCACACTATACTTTAGAGTACTCTCTGTCATAGGTGAAGAGTTTACATGTATATTTGCAAGATAACATTACAATTCATCAAACTCTTGAAACCAAGTCAGTTCTGACCTGAAACAACATGAAATGTTGTAAAATTCCATTTGTATACATTTGTATTGCAATTGAGCACATCAAACTTTACAGAATGAAGTTATTGCAAAACCATCCAAAACAAGCTTCTTTCAGTCTGATATGCTCCCACACTATACTTTAGAGCACTCTCTGTCATAGGTGAAGAGTTTACATGTATATTTGCAAGATAACATTACAATTCATCAAACTCTTGAAACCAAGTCAGTTCTGACCTGAAACAACATGAAATGTTGTAAAATTCCATTTGTAAGCATATGTATTGCAATTGAGCACATCAAACTTTACAGAATGAAGTTATTGCAAAACCATCCAAAACAAGCTTCTATCAGTCTGATATACTCCCACACTATACTTTAGAGCACTCTCTGTCATAGGTGAAGAGTTTACATGTATATTTGCAAGATAACATTACAATTCATCAAACTCTTGAAACCAAGTCAGTTCTGACCTGAAACAACATGAAAAGTTGTAAAATTTTATTTGTAAGCATATGTATTGCAACTGAGCACATCAAACTTTACAGAATGAAGTTATTGCAAAACCATCCAAAACAAGCTTCTTTCAGTCTGATATGCTCCCACACTATACTTTAGAGCACTCTTTGTCATAGGTGAAGAGTTTACATGTATATTTGCAAGATAACATTACAATTCATCAAACTCTTGAAACCAAGTCAGTTCTGACCTGAAACAACATGAAATGTTGTAAAATTCCATTTGTAAGCATATGTATTGCAATTGAGCACATCAAACTTTACAGAATGAAGTTATTGCAAAACCATCCAAAACAAGCTTCTTTCAGTCTGATATGCTCCCACACTATACTTTAGAGCACTCTCTGTCATAGGTGAAGAGTTTACATGTATATTTGCAAGATAACATTACAATTCATCAAACTCTTGAAACCAAGTCAGTTCTGACCTGAAACAACATGAAATGTTGTAAAATTCCATTTGTAAGCATATGTATTGCAATTGAGCACATCAAACTTTACAGAATGAAGTTATTGCAAAACCATCCAAAACAAGCTTCTTTCAGTCTGATATACTCCCACACTATACTTTAGAGCACTCTCTGTCATAGGTGAAGAGTTCACATGTATATTTGCAAGATAACATTACAATTCATCAAACTCTTGAAACCAAGTCAGTTCTGACCTGAAACAACATGAAATGTTGTAAAATTCCATTTGTAAGCATATGTATTGCAATTGAGCACATCAAACTTTACAGAATGAAGTTATTGCAAAACCATCCAAAACAAGCTTCTTTCAGTCTGATATGCTCCCACACTATACTTTAGAGTACTCTCTGTCATAGGTGAAGAGTTTACATGTATATTTGCAAGATAACATTACAATTCATCAAACTCTTGAAACCAAGTCAGTTCTGACCTGAAACAACATGAAATGTTGCAAAATTCAATATGTAAGCATATGTATTGCAATTGAGCACATCAAACTTTACAGAATGAAGATATTACAAAACCATCCAAAACAAGCTTCATTCAGTCTGATATACTACCACACTATACTTTAGAGCACTCTCTGTCATAGGTGAAGAGTTCACATGTATATTTGCAAGATAACATTACAATTCATCAAACTCTTGAAACCAAGTCAGTTCTGACCTGAAACAACATGAAATGTTGTAAAATTCCATTTGTAAGCATATTTATAGCAATTGAGCACATCAAACTTTACAGAATGAAGTTATTGCAAAACCATCCAAAACAAGCTTCTTTCAGTCTGATATACTCCCACACTATACTTTAGAGCACTCTCTGTCATAGGTGAAGAGTTCACATGTATATTTGCAAGATAACATTACAATTCATCAAACTCTTGAAACCAAGTCAGTTCTGACCTGAAACAACATGAAATGTTGTAAAATTCCATTTGTAAGCATATGTATTGCAATTGAGCACATCAAACTTTACAGAATGAAGTTATTGCAAAACCATCCAAAACAAGCTTCTTTCAGTCTGATATGCTCCCACACTATACTTTAGAGTACTATCTGTCATAGGTGAAGAGTTTACATGTATATTTGCAAGATAACATTACAATTCATCAAACTCTTGAAACCAAGTCAGTTCTGACCTGAAACAACATGAAATGTTGCAAAATTCAATATGTAAGCATATGTATTGCAATTGAGCACATCAAACTTTACAGAATGAAGATATTACAAAACCATCCAAAACAAGCTTCATTCAGTCTGATATACTACCACACTATACTTTAGAGCACTCTCTGTCATAGGTGAAGAGTTCACATGTATATTTGCAAGATAACATTACAATTCATCAAACTCTTGAAACCAAGTCAGTTCTGACCTGAAACAACATGAAATGTTGTAAAATTCCATTTGTAAGCATATTTATAGCAATTGAGCACATCAAACTTTACAGAATGAAGTTATTGCAAAACCATCCAAAACAAGCTTCTTTCAGTCTGATATGCTCCCACACTATACTTTAGAGCACTCTCTGTCATAGGTGAAGAGTTTACATGTATATTTGCAAGATAACATTACAATTCATCAAACTCTTGAAACCAAGTCAGTTCTGACCTGAAACAACATGAAATGTTGTAAAATTCCATTTGTAAGCATATGAATTGCAATTGAGCACATCAAACTTTACAGAATGAAGTTATTGCAAAACCATCCAAAACAAGCTTCTTTCAGTCTGATATGCTCCCACACTATACTTTAGAGCACTCTCTGTCATAGGTGAAGAGTTTACATGTATATTTGCAAGATAACATTACAATTCATCAAACTCTTGAAACCAAGTCAGTTCTGACCTGAAACAACATGAAATGTTGTAAAATGCCATTTGTAAGCATATGTATTGCAATTGAGCACATCAAACTTTACAGAATGAAGTTATTGCAAAACCATCCAAAACAAGCTTCTTTCAGTCTGATATGCTCCCACACTATACTTTAGAGCACTCTCTGTCATAGGTGAAGAGTTTACATGTATATTTGCAAGATAACATTACAATTCATCAAACTCTTGAAACCAAGTCAGTTCTGACCTGAAACAACATGAAATGTTGTAAAATTCCATTTGTAAGCATATGTATTGCAATTGAGCACATCAAACTTTACAGAATGAAGTTATTGCAAAACCATCCAAAACAAGCTTCTTTCAGTCTGATATACTCCCACACTATACTTTAGAGCACTCTCTGTCATAGGTGAAGAGTTCACATGTATATTTGCAAGATAACATTACAATTCATCAAACTCTTGAAACCAAGTCAGTTCTAACCTGAAACAACATGAAATGTTGTAAAATTCCATTTGTAAGCATATGAATTGCAATTGAGCACATCAAACTTTACAGAATGAAGTTATTGCAAAACCATCAAAAACAAGCTTCTTTCAGTCTGATATGCTCCCACACTATACTTTAGAGCACTCTCTGTCATAGGTGAAGAGTTCACATGTATATTTGCAAGATAACATTACAATTCATCAAACTCTTGAAACCAAGTCAGTTCTGACCTGAAACAACATGAAATGTTGTAAAATTCCATTTGTAAGCATATTTATAGCAATTGAGCACATCAAACTTTACAGAATGAAGTTATTGCAAAACCATCCAAAACAAGCTTCTTTCAGTCTGATATGCTCCCACACTATACTTTAGAGCACTCTCTGTCATAGGTGAAGAGTTTACATGTATATTTGCAAGATAACATTACAATTCATCAAACTCTTGAAACCAAGTCAGTTCTGACCTGAAACAACATGAAATGTTGTAAAATTCCATTTGTAAGCATATGAATTGCAATTGAGCACATCAAACTTTACAGAATGAAGTTATTGCAAAACCATCCAAAACAAGCTTCTTTCAGTCTGATATGCTCCCACACTATACTTTAGAGCACTCTCTGTCATAGGTGAAGAGTTTACATGTATATTTGCAAGATAACATTACAATTCATCAAACTCTTGAAACCAAGTCAGTTCTGACCTGAAACAACATGAAATGTTGTAAAATGCCATTTGTAAGCATATGTATTGCAATTGAGCACATCAAACTTTACAGAATGAAGTTATTGCAAAACCATCCAAAACAAGCTTCTTTCAGTCTGATATGCTCCCACACTATACTTTAGAGCACTCTCTGTCATAGGTGAAGAGTTTACATGTATATTTGCAAGATAACATTACAATTCATCAAACTCTTGAAACCAAGTCAGTTCTGACCTGAAACAACATGAAATGTTGTAAAATTCCATTTGTAAGCATATGTATTGCAATTGAGCACATCAAACTTTACAGAATGAAGTTATTGCAAAACCATCCAAAACAAGCTTCTTTCAGTCTGATATACTCCCACACTATACTTTAGAGCACTCTCTGTCATAGGTGAAGAGTTCACATGTATATTTGCAAGATAACATTACAATTCATCAAACTCTTGAAACCAAGTCAGTTCTAACCTGAAACAACATGAAATGTTGTAAAATTCCATTTGTAAGCATATGAATTGCAATTGAGCACATCAAACTTTACAGAATGAAGTTATTGCAAAACCATCCAAAACAAGCTTCTTTCAGGCTGATATGCTCCCACACTATACTTTAGAGCACTCTCTGTCATAGGTGAAGAGTTTACATGTATATTTGCAAGATAACATTACAATTCATCAAACTCTTGAAACCAAGTCAGTTCTGACCTGAAACAACATGAAATGTTGTAAAATTCCATTTGTAAGCATATGTATTGCAATTGAGCACATCAAACTTTACAGAATGAAGTTATTGCAAAACCATCCAAAACAAGCTTCTTTCAGTCTGATATGCTCCCACACTATACTTTAGAGCACTCTCTGTCATAGGTGAAGAGTTTACATGTGTATTTGCAAGATAACATTACAATTCATCAAACTCTTGAAACCAAGTCAGTTCTGTCCTGAAACAACATGAAATGTTGTATAATTCCATTTGTAAGCATATGTATTGCAATTGAGCACATCAAACTTTACAGAATGAATTTATTGCAAAACCATCCAAAACAAGCTTCTTTCAGTCTGATATGCTCCCACACTATACTTTAGAGCACTCTCTGTCATAGGTGAAGAGTTTACATGTATATTTACAAGACAATATTACAATTCATCAAACTCTTGAAACCAAGTCAGTTCTGACCTGAAACAACATGAAATGTTGTAAAATTCCATTTGTAAGCATATGTATTGCAATTGAGCACATCAAACTTTACAGAATGAAGTTATTGCAAAACCATCCAAAACAAGCTTCTTTCAGTCTGATATGCTCCCACACTATACTTTAGAGCACTCTCTGTCATAGGTGAAGAGTTTACATGTATATTTGCAAGATAACATTACAATTCATCAAACTCTTGAAACCAAGTCAGTTCTGACCTGAAACAACATGAAGTGTTGTATAATTCCATTTGTAAGCATATGTATTGCAATTGAGCACATCAAACTTTACAGAATGAAGTTATTGCAAAACCATCCAAAACAAGCTTCTATCAGTCTGATATGCTCCCACACTATACTTTAGAGCACTCTCTGTCATAGGTGAAGAGTTTACATGTATATTTGCAAGATAACATTACAATTCATCAAACTCTTGAAACCAAGTCAGTTCTGACCTGAAACAACATGAAATGTTGTAAAATTCCATTTGTAAGCATATGTATTGCAATTGAGAACATCAAACTTTACAGAATGAAGTTATTGCAAAACCATCCAAAACAAGCTTCTATCAGTCTGATATACTCCCACACTATACTTTAGAGCACTCTCTGTCATAGGTGAAGAGTTTACATGTATATTTGCAAGATAACATTACAATTCATCAAATTCTTGAAACCAAGTCAGTTCTGACCTGAAACAACATGAAATGTTGTAAAATTCCATTTGTAAGCATATGTATAGCAATTCAGCACATCAAACTTTACAGAATGAAGTTATTGCAAAACCATCCAAAACAAGCTTCTTTCAGTCTGATATGCTCCCACACTATACTTTAGAGCACTCTCTGTCATAGGTGAAGAGTTTACATGTATATTTGCAAGATAACATTACAATTCATCAAACTCTTGAAACCAAGTCAGTTCTGACCTGAAACAACATGAAATGTTGTAAAATTCCATTTGTAAGCATATGAATTGCAATTGAGCACATCAAACTTTACAGAATGAAGTTATTGCAAAACCATCCAAAACAAGCTTCTTTCAGTCTGATATGCTCCCACACTATACTTTAGAGCACTCTCTGTCATAGGTGAAGAGTTTACATGTATATTTGCAAGATAACATTACAATTCATCAAACTCTTGAAACCAAGTCAGTTCTGACCTGAAACAACATGAAATGTTGTAAAATGCCATTTGTAAGCATATGTATTGCAATTGAGCACATCAAACTTTACAGAATGAAGTTATTGCAAAACCATCCAAAACAAGCTTCTTTCAGTCTGATATGCTCCCACACTATACTTTAGAGCACTCTCTGTCATAGGTGAAGAGTTTACATGTATATTTGCAAGATAACATTACAATTCATCAAACTCTTGAAACCAAGTCAGTTCTGACCTGAAACAACATGAAATGTTGTAAAATTCCATTTGTAAGCATATGAATTGCAATTGAGCACATCAAACTTTACAGAATGAAGTTATTGCAAAACCATCCAAAACAAGCTTCTTTCAGTCTGATATGCTCCCACACTATACTTTAGAGCACTCTCTGTCATAGGTGAAGAGTTCACATGTATATTTGCAAGATAACATTACAATTCATCAAACTCTTGAAACCAAGTCAGTTCTAACCTGAAACAACATGAAATGTTGTAAAATTCCATTTGTAAGCATATGAATTGCAATTGAGCACATCAAACTTTACAGAATGAAGTTATTGCAAAACCATCCAAAACAAGCTTCTTTCAGTCTGATATGCTCCCACACTATACTTTAGAGCACTCTCTGTCATAGGTGAAGAGTTTACATGTATATTTGCAAGATAACATTACAATTCATCAAACTCTTGAAACCAAGTCAGTTCTGTCCTGAAACAACATGAAATGTTGTATAATTCCATTTGTAAGCATATGTATTGCAATTGAGCACATCAAACTTTACAGAATGAATTTATTGCAAAACCATCCAAAACAAGCTTCTTTCAGTCTGATATGCTCCCACACTATACTTTAGAGCACTCTCTGTCATAGGTGAAGAGTTTACATGTATATTTACAAGACAATATTACAATTCATCAAACTCTTGAAACCAAGTCAGTTCTGACCTGAAACAACATGAAATGTTGTAAAATTCCATTTGTAAGCATATGTATTGCAATTGAGCACATCAAACTTTACAGAATGAAGTTATTGCAAAACCATCCAAAACAAGCTTCTTTCAGTCTGATATGCTCCCACACTATACTTTAGAGCACTCTCTGTCATAGGTGAAGAGTTTACATGTATATTTGCAAGATAACATTACAATTCATCAAACTCTTGAAACCAAGTCAGTTCTGACCTGAAACAACATGAAGTGTTGTATAATTCCATTTGTAAGCATATGTATTGCAATTGAGCACATCAAACTTTACAGAATGAAGTTATTGCAAAACCATCCAAAACAAGCTTCTATCAGTCTGATATGCTCCCACACTATACTTTAGAGCACTCTCTGTCATAGGTGAAGAGTTTACATGTATATTTGCAAGATAACATTACAATTCATCAAACTCTTGAAACCAAGTCAGTTCTGACCTGAAACAACATGAAATGTTGTAAAATTCCATTTGTAAGCATATGTATTGCAATTGAGAACATCAAACTTTACAGAATGAAGTTATTGCAAAACCATCCAAAACAAGCTTCTATCAGTCTGATATACTCCCACACTATACTTTAGAGCACTCTCTGTCATAGGTGAAGAGTTTACATGTATATTTGCAAGATAACATTACAATTCATCAAATTCTTGAAACCAAGTCAGTTCTGACCTGAAACAACATGAAATGTTGTAAAATTCCATTTGTAAGCATATGTATAGCAATTCAGCACATCAAACTTTACAGAATGAAGTTATTGCAAAACCATCCAAAACAAGCTTCTTTCAGTCTGATATGCTCCCACACTATACTTTAGAGCACTCTCTGTCATAGGTGAAGAGTTTACATGTATATTTGCAAGATAACATTACAATTTATCAAACTCTTGAAACCAAGTCAGTTCTGACCTGAAACAACATGAAATGTTGTAAAATTCAATATGTAAGCATATGTATTGCAATTGAGCACATCAAACTTTACAGAATGAATGTATTGCAAAACCATCCAAAACAAGCTTCTTTCAGTCTGATATGCTCCCACACTATACTTTAGAGCACTCTCTGTCATAGGTGAAGAGTTTACATGTATATTTGCAAGATAACATTACAATTCATCAAACTCTTGAAACCAAGTCAGTTCTGACCTGAAACAACATGAAATGTTGTAAAATTTTATTTGTAAGCATATGTATTGCAATTGAGCACATCAAACTTTACAGAATGAAGTTATTGCCAAACCATCCAAAACAAGCTTCTTTCAGTCTGATATGATCCCACACTATACTTTAGAGCACTCTCTGTCATAGGTGAAGAGTTTACATGTATATTTGCAAGATAACATTACAATTCATCAAATTCTTGAAACCAAGTCAGTTCTGACCTGAAACAACATGAAATGTTGTAAAATTCCATTTGTAAGCATATGTATAGCAATTCAGCACATCAAACTTTACAGAATGAAGTTATTGCAAAACCATCCAAAACAAGCTTCTTTCAGTCTGATATGCTCCCACACTATACTTTAGAGCACTCTCTGTCATAGGTGAAGAGTTTACATGTATATTTGCAAGATAACATTACAATTTATCAAACTCTTGAAACCAAGTCAGTTCTGACCTGAAACAACATGAAATGTTGTAAAATTCAATATGTAAGCATATGTATTGCAATTGAGCACATCAAACTTTACAGAATGAATGTATTGCAAAACCATCCAAAACAAGCTTCTTTCAGTCTGATATGCTCCCACACTATACTTTAGAGCACTCTCTGTCATAGGTGAAGAGTTTACATGTATATTTGCAAGATAACATTACAATTCATCAAACTCTTGAAACCAAGTCAGTTCTGACCTGAAACAACATGAAATGTTGTAAAATTTTATTTGTAAGCATATGTATTGCAATTGAGCACATCAAACTTTACAGAATGAAGTTATTGCCAAACCATCCAAAACAAGCTTCTTTCAGTCTGATATGATCCCACACTATACTTTAGAGCACTCTCTGTCATAGGTGAAGAGTTTACATGTATATTTGCAAGATAACATTACAATTCATCAAACTCTTGAAACCAAGTCAGTTCTGACCTGAAACAACATGAAATGTTGTAAAATTCCATTTGTAAGCATATGTATTGCAATTGAGCACATCAAACTTTACAGAATGAAGTTATTGCAAAACCATCCAAAACAAGCTTCTATCAGTCTGATATACTCCCACACTATACTTTAGAGCACTCTCTGTCATAGGTGAAGAGTTTACATGTATATTTGCAAGATAACATTACAATTCATCAAACTCTTGAAACCAAGTCAGTTCTGACCTGAAACAACATGAAGTGTTGTATAATTCCATTTGTAAGCATATGTATTGCAATTGAGCACATCAAACTTTACAGAATGAAGTTATTGCAAAACCATCCAAAACAAGCTTCTATCAGTCTGATATGCTCCCACACTATACTTTAGAGCACTCTCTGTCATAGGTGAAGAGTTTACATGTATATTTGCAAGATAACATTACAATTCATCAAACTCTTGAAACCAAGTCAGTTCTGACCTGAAACAACATGAAATGTTGTAAAATTCCATTTGTAAGCATATATATTGCAATTGAGCACATCAAACTTTACAGAATGAAGATATTGCAAAACCATCCAAAACAAGCTTCATTCAGTCTGATATACTCCCACACTATACTTTAGAGCACTCTCTGTCATAGGAGAAGAGTTCACATGTATATTTGCAAGATAACATTACAATTCATCAAACTCTTGAAACCAAGTCAGTTCTGACCTGAAACAACATGAAATGTTGTAAAATTCCATTTGTAAGCATATGTATTGCAATTGAGCACATCAAACTTTACAGAATGAATTTATTTATTGCAAAACCATCCAAAACAAGCTTCTTTCAGTCTGATATGCTCCCACACTGTACTTTAGAGCACTCTCTGTCATAGGTGAAGAGTTTACATGTATATTTGCAAGATAACATTACAATTCATCAAACTCTTGAAACCAAGTCAGTTCTGACCTGAAACAACATGAAATGTTGTAAAATTCCATTTGAAAGCATATGTTTTGCAATTGAGCACATCAAACTTTACAGAATGAAGTTATTGCAAAACCATCCAAAACAAGCTTCTTTCAGTCTGATATGCTCCCACACTATACTTTAGAGCACTCTCTGTCATAGGTGAAGAGTTTACATGTATATTTGCAAGATAACATTACAATTCATCAAACTCTTGAAACCAAGTCAGTTCTGACCTGAAACAACATGAAATGTTGTAAAATTCCATTTGTAAGCATATGTATTGCAATTGAGCACATCAAACTTTACAGAATGAAGTTATTGCAAAACCATCCAAAACAAGCTTCTATCAGTCTGATATGCTCCCACACTATACTTTAGAGTACTCTCTGTCATAGGTGAAGAGTTTACATGTATATTTGCAAGATAACATTACAATTCATCAAACTCTTGAAACCAAGTCAGTTCTGACCTGAAACAACATGAAATGTTGTAAAATTCCATTTGTATACATTTGTATTGCAATTGAGCACATCAAACTTTACAGAATGAAGTTATTGCAAAACCATCCAAAACAAGCTTCTTTCAGTCTGATATGCTCCCACACTATACTTTAGAGCACTCTCTGTCATAGGTGAAGAGTTTACATGTATATTTGCAAGATAACATTACAATTCATCAAACTCTTGAAACCAAGTCAGTTCTGACCTGAAACAACATGAAATGTTGTAAAATTCCATTTGTAAGCATATGTATTGCAATTGAGCACATCAAACTTTACAGAATGAAGTTATTGCAAAACCATCCAAAACAAGCTTCTTTCAGTCTGATATGCTCCCACACTATACTTTAGAGTACTCTCTGTCATAGGTGAAGAGTTTACATGTATATTTGCAAGATAACATTACAATTCATCAAACTCTTGAAACCAAGTCAGTTCTGACCTGAAACAACATGAAATGTTGTAAAATTCAATATGTAAGCATATGTATTGCAATTGAGCACATCAAACTTTACAGAATGACGATATTGCAAAACCATCCAAAACAAGCTTCATTCAGTCTGATATACTACCACACTATACTTTAGAGCACTCTCTGTCATAGGTGAAGAGTTCACATGTATATTTGCAAGATAACATTACAATTCATCAAACTCTTGAAACCAAGTCAGTTCTGACCTGAAACAACATGAAATGTTGTAAAATTCCATTTGTAAGCATATTTATAGCAATTGAGCACATCAAACTTTACAGAATGAAGTTATTGCAAAACCATCCAAAACAAGCTTCGTTCAGTCTGATATGCTCCCACACTATACTTTAGAGCACTCTCTGTCATAGGTGAAGAGTTTACATGTATATTTGCAAGATAACATTACAATTCATCAAACTCTTGAAACCAAGTCAGTTCTGACCTGAAACAACATGAAATGTTGTAAAATTCCATTTGTAAGCATATTTATAGCAATTGAGCACATCAAACTTTACAGAATGAAGTTATTGCAAAACCATCCAAAACAAGCTTCGTTCAGTCTGATATGCTCCCACACTATACTTTAGAGCACTCTCTGTCATAGGTGAAGAGTTTACATGTATATTTGCAAGATAACATTACAATTCATCAAACTCTTGAAACCAAGTCAGTTCTGACCTGAAACAACATGAAATGTTGTAAAATTCCATTTGTAAGCATATGTATTGCAATTGAGCACATCAAACTTTACAGAATGAAGTTATTGCAAAACCATCCAAAACAAGCTTCTTTCAGTCTGATATACTCCCACACTATACTTTAGAGCACTCTCTGTCATAGGTGAAGAGTTCACATGTATATTTGCAAGATAACATTACAATTCATCAAACTCTTGAAACCAAGTCAGTTCTGACCTGAAACAACATGAAATGTTGTAAAATTCCATTTGTAAGCATATGAATTGCAATTGAGCACATCAAACTTTACAGAATGAAGTTATTGCAAAACCATCCAAAACAAGCTTCTTTCAGTCTGATATGCTCCCACACTATACTTTAGAGCACTCTCTGTCATAGGTGAAGAGTTTACATGTATATTTGCAAGATAACATTACAATTCATCAAACTCTTGAAACCAAGTCAGTTCTGACCTGAAACAACATGAAATGTTGTAAAATGCCATTTGTAAGCATATGTATTGCAATTGAGCACATCAAACTTTACAGAATGAAGTTATTGCAAAACCATCCAAAACAAGCTTCTTTCAGTCTGATATGCTCCCACACTATACTTTAGAGTACTCTCTGTCATAGGTGAAGAGTTTACATGTATATTTGCAAGATAACATTACAATTCATCAAACTCTTGAAACCAAGTCAGTTCTGACCTGAAACAACATGAAATGTTGTAAAATGCCATTTGTAAGCATATGTATTGCAATTGAGCACATCAAACTTTACAGAATGAAGTTATTGCAAAACCATCCAAAACAAGCTTCTTTCAGTCTGATATGCTCCCACACTATACTTTAGAGTACTCTCTGTCATAGGTGAAGAGTTTACATGTATATTTGCAAGATAACATTACAATTCATCAAACTCTTGAAACCAAGTCAGTTCTGACCTGAAACAACATGAAATGTTGTAAAATTCCATTTGTAAGCATATGTATTGCAATTGAGCACATCAAACTTTACAGAATGAAGTTATTGCAAAACCATCCAAAACAAGCTTCTTTCAGTCTGATATACTCCCACACTATACTTTAGAGCACTCTCTGTCATAGGTGAAGAGTTCACATGTATACTTGCAAGATAACATTACAATTCATCAAACTCTTGAAACCAAGTCAGTTCTGACCTGAAACAACATGAAATGTTGTAAAATTCAATATGTAAGCATATGTATTGCAATTGAGCACATCAAACTTTACAGAATGAAGATATTGCAAAACCATCCAAAACAAGCTTCTTTAAGTCTGATATGCTCCCACACTATACTTTAGAGCACTCTCTGTCATAGGTGAAGAGTTTACATGTATATTTGCAAGATAACATTACAATTCATCAAACTCTTGAAACCAAGTCAGTTCTGACCTGAAACAACATGAAATGTTGTAAAATTCAATATGTAAGCATATGTATTGCAATTGAGCACATCAAACTTTACAGAATGAAGATATTGCAAAACCATCCAAAACAAGCTTCATTCAGTCTGATATACTCCCACACTATACTTTAGAGCACTCTCTGTCATAGGTGAAGAGTTTACATGTATATTTGCAAGATAACATTACAATTCATCAAACTCTTGAAACCAAGTCAGTTCTGACCTGAAACAACATGAAATGTTGTAAAATTCCATTTGTAAGCATATGAATTGCAATTGAGCACATCAAACTTTACAGAATGAAGTTATTGCAAAACCATCCAAAACAAGCTTCTTTCAGTCTGATATGCTCCCACACTATACTTTAGAGCACTCTCTGTCATAGGTGAAGAGTTTACATGTATATTTGCAAGATAACATTACAATTCATCAAACTCTTGAAACCAAGTCAGTTCTGACCTGAAACAACATGAAATGTTGTAAAATGCCATTTGTAAGCATATGTATTGCAATTGAGCACATCAAACTTTACAGAATGAAGTTATTGCAAAACCATCCAAAACAAGCTTCATTCAGTCTGATATACTCCCACACTATACTTTAGAGCACTCTCTGTCATAGGTGAAGAGTTCACATGTATATTTGCAAGATAACATTACAATTCATCAAACTCTTGAAACCAAGTCAGTTCTGACCTGAAACAACATGAAATGTTGTAAAATTCCATTTGTAAGCATATGTATAGCAATTGAGCACATCAAACTTTACAGAATGAAGTTATTGCAAAACCATCCAAAACAAGCTTCTTTCAGTCTGATATGCTCCCACACTATACTTTAGAGCACTCTCTGTCATAGGTGAAGAGTTTACATGTATATTTGCAAGATAACATTACAATTCATCAAACTCTTGAAACCAAGTCAGTTCTGACCTGAAACAACATGAAATGTTGTAAAATTCCATTTGTAAGCATATGTATTGCAATTGAGCACATCAAACTTTACAGAATGAAGTTATTGCAAAACCATCCAAAACAAGCTTCATTCAGTCTGATATGCTCCCACACTATACTTTAGAGCACTCTCTGTCATAGGTGAAGAGTTTACATGTATATTTGCAAGATAACATTACAATTCATCAAACTCTTGAAACCAAGTCAGTTCTGACCTGAAACAACATGAAATGTTGTAAAATTCCATTTGTAAGCATATGTATAGCAATTGAGCACATCAAACTTTACAGAATGAAGTTATTGCAAAACCATCCAAAACAAGCTTCTTTCAGTCTGATATGCTCCCACACTATACTTTAGAGCACTCTCTGTCATAGGTGAAGAGTTTACATGTATATTTGCAAGATAACATTACAATTTATTAAACTCTTGAAACCAAGTCAGTTCTGACCTGAAACAACATGAAATGTTGTAAAATTCAATATGTAAGCATATGTATTGCAATTGAGCACATCAAACTTTACAGAATGAAGTTATTGCAAAACCATCCAAAACAAGCTTCTTTCAGTCTGATATGCTCCCACACTATACTTTAGAGCACTCTCTGTCATAGGTGAAGAGTTTACATGTATATTTGCAAGATAACATTACAATTCATCAAACTCTTGAAACCATGTCAGTTCTGACCTGAAACAACATGAAAAGTTGTAAAATTCCATTTGTAAGCATATGTATTGCAATTGAGCACATCAAACTTTACAGAATGAAGTTATTGCAAAACTATCCAAAACAAGCTTTTTTCAGTCTGATATACTCCCACACTATACTTTAGAGCACTCTCTGTCATAGGTGAAGAGTTTACATGTATATTTGCAAGATAACATTACAATTCATCAAACTCTTGAAACCAAGTCAGTTCTGACCTGAAACAACATGAAATGTTGTAAAATTCCATTTGTAAGCATATGTATTGCAATTGAGCACATCAAACTTTACAGAATGAAGTTATTGCAAAACCATCCAAAACAAGCTTCTTTCAGTCTGATATATTCCCACACTATACTTTAGAGCACTCTCTTGTCATAGGTGAAGAGTTTACATGTATATTTGAAAGATAACATTACAATTCATCAAACTCTTGAAACCAAGTCAGTTCTGACCTGAAACAACATGAAATGTTGTAAAATTCCATTTGTAAGCATATGTATTGCAATTGAGCACATCAAACTTTACAGAATGAAGTTATTGCAAAACCATCCAAAACAAACATCTTTCAGTCTGATATACTCCCACACTATACTTTTTGAGCACTCTCTGTCATAGGTGAAGAGTTTACATGTATATTTGCAAGATAACATTACAATTCATATAAACTCTTCAAACCAAGTCAGTTCTGACCTGAAACAACATGAAATGTTGTAAAATTCCATTTGTAAGCATATGTATAGCAATTGAGCACATCAAACTTTACAGAATGAAGTTATTGCAAAACCATCCAAAACAAGCTTCTTTCAGTCTGATATGCTCCCACACTATACTTTAGAGCACTCTCTGTCATAGGTGAAGAGTTTACATGTATTGTTCATCAAACTCTTGAAACCAAGTCAGTTCTGACCTGAAACAACATGAAATGTTGTAAAATTCCATTTGTAAGCATATGTATTGCAATTGAGCACATCAAACTTTACAGTATGAAGTTATTGCAAAACCATCCAAAACAAGCTTCTTTCAGTCTGAAATGCTCCCACACTATACTTTAGAGCACTCTCTGTCATAGGTGAAGAGTTTACATGTATATTTGCAAGATAACATTACAATTCATCAAACTCTTGAAACCAAGTCAGTTCTGACCTGAAACAACATGAAATGTTGAAAAATTCCATTTGTAAGCATATGTATTGCAATTGAGGACATCAAACTTCACAGAATGAAGATATTGCAAAACCATCCAAAACAAGCTTCTTTCAGTCTGATATGCTCCCACACTATACTTTAGAGCACTCTCTGTCATAGGTGAAGAGTTTACATGTGTATTTGCAAGATAACATTACAATTCATCAAACTCTTGAAACCAAGTCAGTTCTGACCTGAAACAACATGAAATGTTGTAAAATTCCATTTGTAAGCATATGTATTGCAATTGAGCACATCAAACTTTACAGAATGAAGTTATTGCAAAACCATCCAAAACAAGCTTCTATCAGTCTGATATGCTCCCACACTATACTTTAGAGCACTCTCTGTCATAGGTGAAGAGTTTACATGTATATTTGCAAGATAACATTACAATTCATTAAACTCTTGAAACCAAGTCAGTTCTGACCTGAAACAACATGAAAAGTTGTAAAATTTTATTTGTAACCATATGTTTTGCAATTGAGCACATCAAACTTTACAGAATGAAGTTATTGCAAAACCATCCAAAACAAGCTTCTATCAGTCTGAAATGCTCCCACACTATACTTTAGAGCACTCTCTGTCATAGGTGTAGAGTTTACATGTATATTTGCAAGATAACATTACAATTCATCAAACTCTTGAAACCAAGTCAGTTCTGACCTGAAACAACATGAAATGTTGAAAAATTCCATTTGTAAGCATATGTATTGCAATTGAGCACATCAAACTTCACAGAATGAAGATATTGCAAAACCATCCAAAACAAGCTTCTTTCAGTCTGATATGCTCCCACACTATACTTTAGAGCACTCTCTGTCATAGGTGAAGAGTTTACATGTATATTTGCAAGATAACATTACAATTCATCAAACTCTTGAAACCAAGTCAGTTCTGACCTGAAACAACAAGAAATGTTGTAAAATTCCATTTGTAAGCATATGTATTGCAATTGAGCACATCAAACTTTACAGAATGAAGTTATTGCAAAACCATCCAAAACAAGCTTCTTTCAGTCTGATATGCTCCCACACTATACTTTAGAGCACTCTCTGTCATAGGTGAAGAGTTTACATTTATAATTGAAAGAAAACATTAGAATTCATCAAACTCTTGAAACCAAGTCAGTTCTGACCTGAAACAACATGAAATGTTGAAAAATTCCATTTGTAAGCATATGTATTGCAATTGAGCACATCAAACTTCACAGAATGAAGATATTGCAAAACCATCCAAAACAAGCTTCTTTCAGTCTGAAATGCTCCCACACTATACCTTAGAGCACTCTGTCATAGGTGAAGAGTTTACATGTATATTTGCAAGATAACATAACAATTCATCAAACTCTTGAAACCAAGTCAGTTCTGACCTGAAACAACATGAAATGTTGAAAAATTCCATTTGTAAGGATATGTATTGCAATTGAGCACATCAAACTTCACAGAATGAAGTTATTGCAAAACCATCCAAAACAAGCTTCTTTCAGTCTGATATGCTCCCACACTATACTTTAGAGCACTCTCTGTCATAGGTGAAGAGTTTACATGTGTATTTGCAAGATAACATTACAATTCATCAAACTCTTGAAACCAAGTCAGTTCTGTCCTGAAACAACATGAAATGTTGTATAATTCCATTTGTAAGCATATGTATTGCAATTGAGCACATCAAACTTTACAGAATGAATTTATTGCAAAACCATCCAAAACAAGCTTCTTTCAGTCTGATATGCTCCCACACTATACTTTAGAGCACTCTCTGTCATAGGTGAAGAGTTTACATGTATATTTGCAAGATAACATTACAATTCATCAAACTCTTGAAACCAAGTCAGTTCTGACCTGAAACAACATGAAAAGTTGTAAAATTTTATTTGTAACCATATGTTTTGCAATTGAGCACATCAAACTTTACAGAATGAAGTTATTGCAAAACCATCCAAAACAAGCTTCTATCAGTCTGAAATGCTCCCACACTATACTTTAGAGCACTCTCTGTCATAGGTGTAGAGTTTACATGTATATTTGCAAGATAACATTACAATTCATCAAACTCTTGAAACCAAGTCAGTTCTGACCTGAAACAACATGAAATGTTGAAAAATTCCATTTGTAAGCATATGTATTGCAATTGAGCACATCAAACTTCACAGAATGAAGATATTGCAAAACCATCCAAAACAAGCTTCTTTCAGTCTGATATGCTCCCACACTATACTTTAGAGCACTCTCTGTCATAGGTGAAGAGTTTACATGTATATTTGCAAGATAACATTACAATTCATCAAACTCTTGAAACCAAGTCAGTTCTGACCTGAAACAACAAGAAATGTTGTAAAATTCCATTTGTAAGCATATGTATTGCAATTGAGCACATCAAACTTTACAGAATGAAGTTATTGCAAAACCATCCAAAACAAGCTTCTTTCAGTCTGATATGCTCCCACACTATACTTTAGAGCACTCTCTGTCATAGGTGAAGAGTTTACATTTATAATTGAAAGAAAACATTAGAATTCATCAAACTCTTGAAACCAAGTCAGTTCTGACCTGAAACAACATGAAATGTTGAAAAATTCCATTTGTAAGCATATGTATTGCAATTGAGCACATCAAACTTCACAGAATGAAGATATTGCAAAACCATCCAAAACAAGCTTCTTTCAGTCTGATATGCTCCCACACTATACCTTAGAGCACTCTGTCATAGGTGAAGAGTTTACATGTATATTTGCAAGATAACATTACAATTCATCAAACTCTTGAAACCAAGTCAGTTCTGACCTGAAACAACATGAAAAGTTGTAAAATTTTATTTGTAAGCATATGTATTGCAATTGAGCACATCAAACTTTACAGAATGAAGTTATTGCAAAACCATCCAAAACAAGCTTCTTTCAGTCTGATATACTCCCACACTATACTTTAGAGCACTCTTTGTCATAGGTGAAGAGTTCACATGTATATTTGCAAGATAACATTACAATTCATCAAACTCTTGAAACCAAGTCAGTTCTGACCTGAAACAACATGAAATGTTGTAAAATTCCATTTGTAAGCATATGTATTGCAATTGAGCACATCAAACTTTACAGAATGAATTTATTGCAAAACCATCCAAAACAAGCTTCTTTCAGTCTGATATGCTCCCACACTGTACTTTAGAGCACTCTCTGTCATAGGTGAAGAGTTTACATGTATATTTGCAAGATAACATTACAATTCATCAAACTCTTGAAACCAAGTCAGTTCTGACCTGAAACAACATGAAATGTTGTAAAATTCCATTTGAAAGCATATGTATTGCAATTGAGCACATCAAACTTTACAGAATGAAGTTATTGCAAAACCATCCAAAACAAGCTTCTTTCAGTCTGATATGCTCCCACACTATACTTTAGAGCACTCTCTGTCATAGGTGAAGAGTTTACATGTATATTTGCAAGATAACATTACAATTCATCAAACTCTTGAAACCAAGTCAGTTCTGACCTGAAACAACATGAAATGTTGTAAAATTCCATTTGTAAGCATATGTATTGCAATTGAGCACATCAAACTTTACAGAATGAAGTTATTGCAAAACCATCCAAAACAAGCTTCTTTCAGTCTGATATACTCCCACACTATACTTTAGAGCACTCTTTGTCATAGGTGAAGAGTTCACATGTATATTTGCAAGATAACATTACAATTCATCAAACTCTTGAAACCAAGTCAGTTCTGACCTGAAACAACATGAAATGTTGTAAAATTCCATTTGTAAGCATATGTATTGCAATTGAGCACATCAAACTTTACAGAATGAATTTATTGCAAAACCATCCAAAACAAGCTTCTTTCAGTCTGATATGCTCCCACACTGTACTTTAGAGCACTCTCTGTCATAGGTGAAGAGTTTACATGTATATTTGCAAGATAACATTACAATTCATCAAACTCTTGAAACCAAGTCAGTTCTGACCTGAAACAACATGAAATGTTGTAAAATTCCATTTGAAAGCATATGTATTGCATTTGAGCACATCAAACTTTACAGAATGAAGTTATTGCAAAACCATCCAAAACAAGCTTCTTTCAGTCTGATATGCTCCCACACTATACTTTAGAGCACTCTCTGTCATAGGTGAAGAGTTTACATGTATATTTGCAAGATAACATTACAATTCATCAAACTCTTGAAACCAAGTCAGTTCTGACCTGAAACAACATGAAATGTTGTAAAATTCCATTTGTAAGCATATGTATTGCAATTGAGCACATCAAACTTTACAGAATGAAGTTATTGCAAAACCATCCAAAACAAGCTTCTTTCAGTCTGATATGCTCCCACACTATACTTTAGAGTACTCTCTGTCATAGGTGAAGAGTTTACATGTATATTTGCAAGATAACATTACAATTCATCAAACTCTTGAAACCAAGTCAGTTCTGACCTGAAACAACATGAAATGTTGTAAAATTCCATTTGTAAGCATATGTATTGCAATTGAGCACATCAAACTTTACAGAATGAAGTTATTGCAAAACCATCCAAAACAAGCTTCTTTCAGTCTGATATGCTCCCACACTATACTTTAGAGCACTCTCTGTCATAGGTGAAGAGTTTACATGTATATTTGCAAGATAACATTACAATTCATCAAACTCTTGAAACCAAGTCAGTTCTGACCTGAAACAACATGAAATGTTGTAAAATTCCATTTGTAAGCATATGTATTGCAATTGAGCACATCAAACTTTACAGAATGAAGTTATTGCCAAACCATCCAAAACAAGCTTCTTTCAGTCTGATATGCTCCCACACTATACTTTAGAGCACTCTCTGTCATAGGTGAAGAGTTTACATGTATATTTGCAAGATAACATTACAATTCATCAAACTCTTGAAACCAAGTCAGTTCTGACCTGAAACAACATGAAATGTTGTAAAATTCAATATGTAAGCATATGTATTGCAATTGAGCACATCAAACTTTACAGAATGAAGATATTGCAAAACCATCCAAAACAAGCTTCATTCAGTCTGATATACTACCACACTATACTTTAGAGCACTCTCTGTCATAGGTGAAGAGTTCACATGTATATTTGCAAGATAACATTACAATTCATCAAACTCTTGAAACCAAGTCAGTTCTGACGTGAAACAACATGAAATGTTGTAAAATTCCATTTGTAAGCATATTTATAGCAATTGAGCACATCAAACTTTACAGAATGAAGTTATTGCAAAACCATCCAAAACAAGCTTCTTTCAGTCTGATATGCTCCCACACTATACTTTAGAGCACTCTCTGTCATAGGTGAAGAGTTCACATGTATATTTGCAAGATAACATTACAATTCATCAAACTCTTGAAACCAAGTCAGTTCTGACGTGAAACAACATGAAATGTTGTAAAATTCCATTTGTAAGCATATTTATAGCAATTGAGCACATCAAACTTTACAGAATGAAGTTATTGCAAAACCATCCAAAACAAGCTTCTTTCAGTCTGATATGCTCCCACACTATACTTTAGAGCACTCTCTGTCATAGGTGAAGAGTTTACATGTATATTTGCAAGATAACATTACAATTCATCAAACTCTTGAAACCAAGTCAGTTCTGACCTGAAACAACATGAAATGTTGTAAAATTCCATTTGTAAGCATATGAATTGCAATTGAGCACATCAAACTTTACAGAATGAAGTTATTGCAAAACCATCCAAAACAATCTTCTTTCAGTCTGATATGCTCCCACACTATACTTTAGAGCACTCTCTGTCATAGGTGAAGAGTTTACATGTATATTTGCAAGATAACATTACAATTCATCAAACTCTTGAAACCAAGTCAGTTCTGACCTGAAACAACATGAAATGTTGTAAAATGCCATTTGTAAGCATATGTATTGCAATTGAGCACATCAAACTTTACAGAATGAAGTTATTGCAAAACCATCCAAAACAAGCTTCTTTAAGTCTGATATGCTCCCACACTATACTTTAGAGTACTCTCTGTCATAGGTGAAGAGTTCACATGTATATTTGCAAGATAACATTACAATTCATCAAACTCTTGAAACCAAGTCAGTTCTGACCTGAAACAACATGAAATGTTGTAAAATTCCATTTGTAAGCATATGAATTGCAATTGAGCACATCAAACTTTACAGAATGAAGTTATTGCAAAACCATCCAAAACAAGCTTCTTTCAGTCTGATATGCTCCCACACTATACTTTAGAGCACTCTCTGTCATAGGTGAAGAGTTTACATGTATATTTGCAAGATAACATTACAATTCATCAAACTCTTGAAACCAAGTCAGTTCTGACCTGAAACAACATGAAATGTTGTAAAATGCCATTTGTAAGCATATGTATTGCAATTGAGCACATCAAACTTTACAGAATGAAGTTATTGCAAAACCATCCAAAACAAGCTTCTTTCAGTCTGATATGCTCCCACACTATACTTTAGAGCACTCTCTGTCATAGGTGAAGAGTTTACATGTATATTTGCAAGATAACATTACAATTCATCAAACTCTTGAAACCAAGTCAGTTCTGACCTGAAACAACATGAAATGTTGTAAAATTCCATTTGTAAGCATATGTATTGCAATTGAGCACATCAAACTTTACAGAATGAAGTTATTGCAAAACCATCCAAAACAAGCTTCTTTCAGTCTGATATACTCCCACACTATACTTTAGAGCACTCTCTGTCATAGGTGAAGAGTTCACATGTATATTTGCAAGATAACATTACAATTCATCAAACTCTTGAAACCAAGTCAGTTCTGACCTGAAACAACATGAAATGTTGTAAAATTCCATTTGAAAGCATATGTATTGCAATTGAGCACATCAAACTTTACAGAATGAAGTTATTGCAAAACCATCCAAAACAAGCTTCTTTCAGTCTGATATGCTCCCACACTATACTTTAGAGTACTCTCTGTCATAGGTGAAGAGTTTACATGTATATTTGCAAGATAACATTACAATTCATCAAACTCTTGAAACCAAGTCAGTTCTGACCTGAAACAACATGAAATGTTGTAAAATTCAATATGTAAGCATATGTATTGCAATTGAGCACATCAAACTTTACAGAATGAAGATATTGCAAAACCATCCAAAACAAGCTTCATTCTGTCTGATATACTACCACACTATACTTTAGAGCACTCTCTGTCATAGGTGAAGAGTTCACATGTATATTTGCAAGATAACATTACAATTCATCAAACTCTTGAAACCAAGTCAGTTCTGACCTGAAACAACATGAAATGTTGTAAAATTCCATTTGTAAGCATATGAATTGCAATTGAGCACATCAAACTTTACAGAATGAAGTTATTGCAAAACCATCCAAAACAATCTTCTTTCAGTCTGATATGCTCCCACACTATACTTTAGAGCACTCTCTGTCATAGGTGAAGAGTTTACATGTATATTTGCAAGATAACATTACAATTCATCAAACTCTTGAAACCAAGTCAGTTCTGACCTGAAACAACATGAAATGTTGTAAAATGCCATTTGTAAGCATATGTATTGCAATTGAGCACATCAAACTTTACAGAATGAAGTTATTGCAAAACCATCCAAAACAAGCTTCTTTAAGTCTGATATGCTCCCACACTATACTTTAGAGTACTCTCTGTCATAGGTGAAGAGTTCACATGTATATTTGCAAGATAACATTACAATTCATCAAACTCTTGAAACCAAGTCAGTTCTGACCTGAAACAACATGAAATGTTGTAAAATTCCATTTGTAAGCATATGAATTGCAATTGAGCACATCAAACTTTACAGAATGAAGTTATTGCAAAACCATCCAAAACAAGCTTCTTTCAGTCTGATATGCTCCCACACTATACTTTAGAGCACTCTCTGTCATAGGTGAAGAGTTTACATGTATATTTGCAAGATAACATTACAATTCATCAAACTCTTGAAACCAAGTCAGTTCTGACCTGAAACAACATGAAATGTTGTAAAATGCCATTTGTAAGCATATGTATTGCAATTGAGCACATCAAACTTTACAGAATGAAGTTATTGCAAAACCATCCAAAACAAGCTTCTTTCAGTCTGATATGCTCCCACACTATACTTTAGAGCACTCTCTGTCATAGGTGAAGAGTTTACATGTATATTTGCAAGATAACATTACAATTCATCAAACTCTTGAAACCAAGTCAGTTCTGACCTGAAACAACATGAAATGTTGTAAAATTCCATTTGTAAGCATATGTATTGCAATTGAGCACATCAAACTTTACAGAATGAAGTTATTGCAAAACCATCCAAAACAAGCTTCTTTCAGTCTGATATACTCCCACACTATACTTTAGAGCACTCTCTGTCATAGGTGAAGAGTTCACATGTATATTTGCAAGATAACATTACAATTCATCAAACTCTTGAAACCAAGTCAGTTCTGACCTGAAACAACATGAAATGTTGTAAAATTCCATTTGAAAGCATATGTATTGCAATTGAGCACATCAAACTTTACAGAATGAAGTTATTGCAAAACCATCCAAAACAAGCTTCTTTCAGTCTGATATGCTCCCACACTATACTTTAGAGTACTCTCTGTCATAGGTGAAGAGTTTACATGTATATTTGCAAGATAACATTACAATTCATCAAACTCTTGAAACCAAGTCAGTTCTGACCTGAAACAACATGAAATGTTGTAAAATTCAATATGTAAGCATATGTATTGCAATTGAGCACATCAAACTTTACAGAATGAAGATATTGCAAAACCATCCAAAACAAGCTTCATTCTGTCTGATATACTACCACACTATACTTTAGAGCACTCTCTGTCATAGGTGAAGAGTTCACATGTATATTTGCAAGATAACATTACAATTCATCAAACTCTTGAAACCAAGTCAGTTCTGACCTGAAACAACATGAAATGTTGTAAAATTCCATTTGTAAGCATATGAATTGCAATTGAGCACATCAAACTTTACAGAATGAAGTTATTGCAAAACCATCCAAAACAATCTTCTTTCAGTCTGATATGCTCCCACACTATACTTTAGAGCACTCTCTGTCATAGGTGAAGAGTTTACATGTATATTTGCAAGATAACATTACAATTCATCAAACTCTTGAAACCAAGTCAGTTCTGACCTGAAACAACATGAAATGTTGTAAAATGCCATTTGTAAGCATATGTATTGCAATTGAGCACATCAAACTTTACAGAATGAAGTTATTGCAAAACCATCCAAAACAAGCTTCTTTAAGTCTGATATGCTCCCACACTATACTTTAGAGTACTCTCTGTCATAGGTGAAGAGTTCACATGTATATTTGCAAGATAACATTACAATTCATCAAACTCTTGAAACCAAGTCAGTTCTGACCTGAAACAACATGAAATGTTGTAAAATTCCATTTGTAAGCATATGAATTGCAATTGAGCACATCAAACTTTACAGAATGAAGTTATTGCAAAACCATCCAAAACAAGCTTCTTTCAGTCTGATATGCTCCCACACTATACTTTAGAGCACTCTCTGTCATAGGTGAAGAGTTTACATGTATATTTGCAAGATAACATTACAATTCATCAAACTCTTGAAACCAAGTCAGTTCTGACCTGAAACAACATGAAATGTTGTAAAATGCCATTTGTAAGCATATGTATTGCAATTGAGCACATCAAACTTTACAGAATGAAGTTATTGCAAAACCATCCAAAACAAGCTTCTTTCAGTCTGATATGCTCCCACACTATACTTTAGAGCACTCTCTGTCATAGGTGAAGAGTTTACATGTATATTTGCAAGATAACATTACAATTCATCAAACTCTTGAAACCAAGTCAGTTCTGACCTGAAACAACATGAAATGTTGTAAAATTCCATTTGTAAGCATATGTATTGCAATTGAGCACATCAAACTTTACAGAATGAAGTTATTGCAAAACCATCCAAAACAAGCTTCTTTCAGTCTGATATACTCCCACACTATACTTTAGAGCACTCTCTGTCATAGGTGAAGAGTTCACATGTATATTTGCAAGATAACATTACAATTCATCAAACTCTTGAAACCAAGTCAGTTCTGACCTGAAACAACATGAAATGTTGTAAAATTCCATTTGAAAGCATATGTATTGCAATTGAGCACATCAAACTTTACAGAATGAAGTTATTGCAAAACCATCCAAAACAAGCTTCTTTCAGTCTGATATGCTCCCACACTATACTTTAGAGTACTCTCTGTCATAGGTGAAGAGTTTACATGTATATTTGCAAGATAACATTACAATTCATCAAACTCTTGAAACCAAGTCAGTTCTGACCTGAAACAACATGAAATGTTGTAAAATTCAATATGTAAGCATATGTATTGCAATTGAGCACATCAAACTTTACAGAATGAAGATATTGCAAAACCATCCAAAACAAGCTTCATTCTGTCTGATATACTACCACACTATACTTTAGAGCACTCTCTGTCATAGGTGAAGAGTTCACATGTATATTTGCAAGATAACATTACAATTCATCAAACTCTTGAAACCAAGTCAGTTCTGACCTGAAATAACATGAAATGTTGTAAAATTCCATTTGTAAGCATATGAATTGCAATTGAGCACATCAAACTTTACAGAATGAAGTTATTGCAAAACCATCCAAAACAATCTTCTTTCAGTCTGATATGCTCCCACACTATACTTTAGAGCACTCTCTGTCATAGGTGAAGAGTTTACATGTATATTTGCAAGATAACATTACAATTCATCAAACTCTTGAAACCAAGTCAGTTCTGACCTGAAACAACATGAAATGTTGTAAAATGCCATTTGTAAGCATATGTATTGCAATTGAGCACATCAAACTTTACAGAATGAAGTTATTGCAAAACCATCCAAAACAAGCTTCTTTAAGTCTGATATGCTCCCACACTATACTTTAGAGTTCTCTCTGTCATAGGTGAAGAGTTCACATGTATATTTGCAAGATAACATTACAATTCATCAAACTCTTGAAACCAAGTCAGTTCTGACCTGAAACAACATGAAATGTTGTAAAATTCCATTTGTAAGCATATGAATTGCAATTGAGCACATCAAACTTTACAGAATGAAGTTATTGCAAAACCATCCAAAACAAGCTTCTTTCAGTCTGATATGCTCCCACACTATACTTTAGAGCACTCTCTGTCATAGGTGAAGAGTTTACATGTATATTTGCAAGATAACATTACAATTCATCAAACTCTTGAAACCAAGTCAGTTCTGACCTGAAACAACATGAAATGTTGTAAAATGCCATTTGTAAGCATATGTATTGCAATTGAGCACATCAAACTTTACAGAATGAAGTTATTGCAAAACCATCCAAAACAAGCTTCTTTCAGTCTGATATGCTCCCACACTATACTTTAGAGCACTCTCTGTCATAGGTGAAGAGTTTACATGTATATTTGCAAGATAACATTACAATTCATCAAACTCTTGAAACCAAGTCAGTTCTGACCTGAAACAACATGAAATGTTGTAAAATTCCATTTGTAAGCATATGTATTGCAATTGAGCACATCAAACTTTACAGAATGAAGTTATTGCAAAACCATCCAAAACAAGCTTCTTTCAGTCTGATATACTCCCACACTATACTTTAGAGCACTCTCTGTCATAGGTGAAGAGTTCACATGTATATTTGCAAGATAACATTACAATTCATCAAACTCTTGAAACCAAGTCAGTTCTGACCTGAAACAACATGAAATGTTGTAAAATTCCATTTGAAAGCATATGTATTGCAATTGAGCACATCAAACTTTACAGAATGAAGTTATTGCAAAACCATCCAAAACAAGCTTCTTTCAGTCTGATATGCTCCCACACTATACTTTAGAGTACTCTCTGTCATAGGTGAAGAGTTTACATGTATATTTGCAAGATAACATTACAATTCATCAAACTCTTGAAACCAAGTCAGTTCTGACCTGAAACAACATGAAATGTTGTAAAATTCAATATGTAAGCATATGTATTGCAATTGAGCACATCAAACTTTACAGAATGAAGATATTGCAAAACCATCCAAAACAAGCTTCATTCTGTCTGATATACTACCACACTATACTTTAGAGCACTCTCTGTCATAGGTGAAGAGTTCACATGTATATTTGCAAGATAACATTACAATTCATCAAACTCTTGAAACCAAGTCAGTTCTGACCTGAAACAACATGAAATGTTGTAAAATTCCATTTGTAAGCATATGAATTGCAATTGAGCACATCAAACTTTACAGAATGAAGTTATTGCAAAACCATCCAAAACAATCTTCTTTCAGTCTGATATGCTCCCACACTATACTTTAGAGCACTCTCTGTCATAGGTGAAGAGTTTACATGTATATTTGCAAGATAACATTACAATTCATCAAACTCTTGAAACCAAGTCAGTTCTGACCTGAAACAACATGAAATGTTGTAAAATGCCATTTGTAAGCATATGTATTGCAATTGAGCACATCAAACTTTACAGAATGAAGTTATTGCAAAACCATCCAAAACAAGCTTCTTTAAGTCTGATATGCTCCCACACTATACTTTAGAGTACTCTCTGTCATAGGTGAAGAGTTTACATGTATATTTGCAAGATAACATTACAATTCATCAAACTCTTGAAACCAAGTCAGTTCTGACCTGAAACAACATGAAATGTTGTAAAATTCAATATGTAAGCATATGTATTGCAATTGAGCACATCAAACTTTACAGAATGAAGATATTGCAAAACCAACCAAAACAAGCTTCTTTAAGTCTGATATACTCCCACACTATACTTTAGAGCACTCTCTGTCATAGGTGAAGAGTTCACATGTATATTTGCAAGATAACATTACAATTCATCAAACTCTTGAAACCAAGTCAGTTCTGACCTGAAACAACATGAAATGTTGTAAAATTCAATATGTAAGCATATGTATTGCAATTGAGCACATCAAACTTTACAGAATGAAGATATTGCAAAACCATCCAAAACAAGCTTCATTCAGTCTGATATACTCCCACACTATACTTTAGAGCACTCTCTGTCATAGGTGAAGAGTTCACATGTATATTTGCAAGATAACATTACAATTCATCAAACTCTTGAAACCAAGTCAGTTCTGACCTGAAACAACATGAAATGTTGTAAAATTCCATTTGTAAGCATATGAATTGCAATTGAGCACATCAAACTTTACAGAATGAAGTTATTGCAAAACCATCCAAAACAAGCTTCTTTCAGTCTGATATGCTCCCACACTATACTTTAGAGCACTCTCTGTCATAGGTGAAGAGTTTACATGTATATTTGCAAGATAACATTACAATTCATCAAACTCTTGAAAACAAGTCAGTTCTGACCTGAAACAACATGAAATGTTGTAAAATTCCATTTGTAAGCATATGTATTGCAATTGAGCACATCAAACTTTACAGAATGAAGTTATTGCAAAACCATCCAAAACAAGCTTCTTTCAGTCTGATATGCTCCCACACTATACTTTAGAGCACTCTCTGTCATAGGTGAAGAGTTTACATGTATACTTGCAAGATAACATTACAATTCATCAAACTCTTGAAACCAAGTCAGTTCTGACCTGAAACAACATGAAATGTTGTAAAATTCCATTTGTAAGCATATGTATAGCAATTGAGCACATCAAACTTTACAGAATGAAGTTATTGCAAAACCATCCAAAACAAGCTTCTTTCAGTCTGATATGCTCCCACACTATACTTTAGAGCACTCTCTGTCATAGGTGAAGAGTTTACATGTATATTTGCAAGATAACATTACAATTCATCAAACTCTTGAAAACAAGTCAGTTCTGACCTGAAACAACATGAAATGTTGTAAAATTCCATTTGTAAGCATATGTATTGCAATTGAGCACATCAAACTTTACAGAATGAAGTTATTGCAAAACCATCCAAAACAAGCTTCTTTCAGTCTGATATGCTCCCACACTATACTTTAGAGCACTCTCTGTCATAGGTGAAGAGTTTACATGTATACTTGCAAGATAACATTACAATTCATCAAACTCTTGAAACCAAGTCAGTTCTGACCTGAAACAACATGAAATGTTGTAAAATTCCATTTGTAAGCATATGTATAGCAATTGAGCACATCAAACTTTACAGAATGAAGTTATTGCAAAACCATCCAAAACAAGCTTCTTTCAGTCTGATATGCTCCCACACTATACTTTAGAGCACTCTCTGTCATAGGTGAAGAGTTTATATGTATATTTGCAAGATAACATTACAATTTATCAAACTCTTGAAACCAAGTCAGTTCTGACCTGAAACAACATGAAATGTTGTAAAATTCAATATGTAAGCATATGTATTGCAATTGAGCACATCAAACTTTACAGAATGAAGTTATTGCAAAACCATCCAAAACAAGCTTCTTTCAGTCTGATATGCTCCCACACTATACTTTAGAAAACTCTCTGTCATAGGTGAAGAGTTTACATGTATATTTGCAAGATAACATTACAATTCATCAAACTCTTGAAACCATGTCAGTTCTGACCTGAAACAACATGAAAAGTTGTAAAATACCATTTGTAAGCATATGTATTGCAATTGAGCACATCAAACTTTACAGAATGAAGTTATTGCAAAACCATCCAAAACAAGCTTCTTTCAGTCTGATATGCTCCCACACTATACTTTAGAGCACTCTCTGTCATAGGTGAAGAGTTTACATGTATATTTGCAAGATAACATTACAATTCATCAAACTCTTGAAACCAAGTCAGTTCTGACCTGAAACAACATGAAATGTTGTAAAATTCAATATGTAAGCATATGTATTGCAATTGAGCACATCAAACTTTACAGAATGAATTTATTGCAAAACCATCCAAAACAAGCTTCTTTCAGTCTGATATGCTCCCACACTATACTTTAGAGCACTCTCTGTCATAGTTGAAGAGTTTACATGTATATTTGCAAGATAACATTACAATTCATCAAACTCTTGAAACCAAGTCAGTTCTGACCTGAAACAACATGAAAAGTTGTAAAATTCCATTTGTAAGCATATGTATAGCAAGTGAGCACATCAAACTTTACAGAATGAATTTATTGCAAAACCATCCAAAACAAGCTTCTTTCAGTCTGATATGCTCCCACACTATACTTTAGAGCACTCTCTGTCATAGGTGAAGAGTTCACATGTATATTTGCAAGATAACATTACAATTCATCAAACTCTTGAAACCAAGTCAGTTCTGACGTGAAACAACATGAAATGTTGTAAAATTCCATTTGTAAGCATATTTATAGCAATTGAGCACATCAAACTTTACAGAATGAAGTTATTGCAAAACCATCCAAAACAAGCTTCTTTCTGTCTGATATGCTCCCACACTATACTTTAGAGCACTCTCTGTCATAGGTGAAGAGTTTACATGTATATTTGCAAGATAACATTACAATTCATCAAACTCTTGAAACCAAGTCAGTTCTGACCTGAAACAACATGAAATGTTGTAAAATTCCATTTGTAAGCATATGAATTGCAATTGAGCACATCAAACTTTACAGAATGAAGTTATTGCAAAACCATCCAAAACAAGCTTCTTTCAGTCTGATATGCTCCCACACTATACTTTAGAGCACTCTCTGTCATAGGTGAAGAGTTTACATGTATATTTGCAAGATAACATTACAATTCATCAAACTCTTGAAACCAAGTCAGTTCTGACCAGAAACAACATGAAATGTTGTAAAATGCCATTTGTAAGCATATGTATTGCAATTGAGCACATCAAACTTTACAGAATGAAGTTATTGCAAAACCATCCAAAACAAGCTTCTTTCAGTCTGATATGCTCCCACACTATACTTTAGAGCACTCTCTGTCATAGGTGAAGAGTTTACATGTATATTTGCAAGATAACATTACAATTCATCAAACTCTTGAAACCAAGTCAGTTCTGACCTGAAACAACATGAAATGTTGTAAAATTCCATTTGTAAGCATATGTATTGCAATTGAGCACATCAAACTTTACAGAATGAAGTTATTGCAAAACCATCCAAAACAAGCTTCTTTCAGTCTGATATACTCCCACACTATACTTTAGAGCACTCTCTGTCATAGGTGAAGAGTTCACATGTATATTTGCAAGATAACATTAAAATTCATCAAACTCTTGAAACCAAGTCAGTTCTGACCTGAAACAACATGAAATGTTGTAAAATTCCATTTGTAAGCATATGTATTGCAATTGAGCACATCAAACTTTACAGAATGAAGTTATTGCAAAACCATCCAAAACAAGCTTCTTTCAGTCTGATATGCTCCCACACTATACTTTAGAGTACTCTCTGTCATAGGTGAAGAGTTTACATGTATATTTGCAAGATAACATTACAATTCATCACACTCTTGAAACCAAGTCAGTTCTGACCTGAAACAACATGAAATGTTGTAAAATGCCATTTGTAAGCATATGTATTGCAATTGAGCACATCAAACTTTACAGAATGAAGTTATTGCAAAACCATCCAAAACAAGCTTCTTTCAGTCTGATATGCTCCCACACTATACTTTAGAGCACTCTCTGTCATAGGTGAAGAGTTTACATGTATATTTGCAAGATAACATTACAATTCATCAAACTCTTGAAACCAAGTCAGTTCTGACCTGAAACAACATGAAATGTTGTAAAATTCCATTTGTAAGCATATGTATTGCAATTGAGCACATCAAACTTTACAGAATGAAGTTATTGCAAAACCATCCAAAACAAGCTTCATTCAGTCTGATATACTCCCACACTATACTTTAGAGCACTCTCTGTCATAGGTGAAGAGTTTACATGTATATTTGCAAGATAACATTACAATTCATCAAACTCTTGAAACCAAGTCAGTTCTGACCTGAAACAACATGAAATGTTGTAAAATTCCATTTGTAAGCATATGTATAGCAATTGAGCACATCAAACTTTACAGAATGAAGTTATTGCAAAACCATCCAAAACAAGCTTCTTTCAGTCTGATATGCTCCCACACTATACTTTAGAGCACTCTCTGTCATAGGTGAAGAGTTTATATGTATATTTGCAAGATATTACAATTTATCAAACTCTTGAAACCAAGTCAGTTCTGACCTGAAACAACATGAAATGTTGTAAAATTCAATATGTAAGCATATGTATTGCAATTGAGCACATCAAACTTTACAGAATGAAGTTATTGCAAAACCATCCAAAACAAGCTTCTTTCAGTCTGATATGCTCCCACACTATACTTTAGAGCACTCTCTGTCATAGGTGAAGAGTTTACATGTATATTTGCAAGATAACATTACAATTCATCAAACTCTTGAAACCATGTCAGTTCTGACCTGAAACAACATGAAAAGTTGTAAAATTCCATTTGTAAGCATATGTATTGCAATTGAGCACATCAAACTTTACAGAATGAAGTTATTGCAAAACCATCCAAAACAAGCTTCTTTCAGTCTGATATACTCCCACACTATACTTTAGAGCACTCTCTGTCATAGGTGAAGAGTTTACATGTATATTTGCAAGATAACATTACAATTCATCAAACTCTTGAAACCAAGTCAGTTCTGACCTGAAACAACATGAAATGTTGTAAAATTCAATATGTAAGCATATGTATTGCAATTGAGCACATCAAACTTTACAGAATGAATTTATTGCAAAACCATCCAAAACAAGCTTCTTTCAGTCTGATATGCTCCCACACTATACTTTAGAGCACTCTCTGTCATAGTTGAAGAGTTTACATGTATATTTGCAAGATAACATTACAATTCATCAAACTCTTGAAACCAAGTCAGTTCTGACCTGAAACAACATGAAAAGTTGTAAAATTTTATTTGTAAGCATATGTATTGCAATTGAGCACATCAAACTTTACAGAATGAATTTATTGCAAAACCATCCAAAACAATCTTCTTTCAGTCTGATATGCTCCCACACTATACTTTAGAGCACTCTCTGTCATAGGTGAAGAGTTTACATGTATATTTGCAAGATAACATTACAATTCATCAAACTCTTGAAACCAAGTCAGTTCTGACCTGAAACAACATGAAATGTTGTAAAATGCCATTCGTAAGCATATGTATTGCAATTGAGCACATCAAACTTTACAGAATGAAGTTATTGCAAAACCATCCAAAACAAGCTTCTTTCAGTCTGATATGCTCCCACACTATACTTTAGAGTACTCTCTGTCATAGGTGAAGAGTTTACATGTATATTTGCAAGATAACATTACAATTCATCAAACTCTTGAAACCAAGTCAGTTCTGACCTGAAACAACATGAAATGTTGTAAAATTCCATTTGTAAGCATATGTATTGCAATTGAGCACATCAAACTTTACAGAATGAAGTTATTGCAAAACCATCCAAAACAAGCTTCTTTCAGTCTGATATGCTCCCACACTATACTTTAGAGCACTCTCTGTCATAGGTGAAGAGTTTACATGTATACTTGCAAGATAACATTACAATTCATCAAACTCTTGAAACCAAGTCAGTTCTGACCTGAAACAACATGAAATGTTGTAAAATTCCATTTGTAAGCATATGTATTGCAATTGAGCACATCAAACTTTACAGAATGAAGATATTGCAAAACCAACCAAAACAAGCTTCTTTAAGTCTGATATGCTCCCACACTATACTTTAGAGCACTCTCTTTCATAGGTGAAGAGTTTACATGTATATTTGCAAGATAACATTACAATTCATCAAACTCTTGAAACCAAGTCAGTTCTGACCTGAAACAACATGAAATGTTGTAAAATTCAATATGTAAGCATATGTATTGCAATTGAGCACATCAAACTTTACAGAATGAAGATATTGCAAAACCATCCAAAACAAGCTTCATTCAGTCTGATATACTCCCACACTATACTTTAGAGCACTCTCTGTCATAGGTGAAGAGTTCACATGTATATTTGCAAGATAACATTACAATTCATCAAACTCTTGAAACCAAGTCAGTTCTGACCTGAAACAACATGAAATGTTGTAAAATTCCATTTGTAAGCATATGTATAGCAATTGAGCACATCAAACTTTACAGAATGAAGTTATTGCAAAACCATCCAAAACAAGCTTCTTTCAGTCTGATATGCTCCCACACTATACTTTAGAGCACTCTCTGTCATAGGTGAAGAGTTTACATGTATATTTGCAAGATAACATTACAATTCATCAAACTCTTGAAACCAAGTCAGTTCTGACCTGAAACAACATGAAATGTTGTAAAATTCCATTTGTAAGCATATGAATTGCAATTGAGCACATCAAACTTTACAGAATGAAGTTATTGCAAAACCATCCAAAACAAGCTTCTTTCAGTCTGATATGCTCCCACACTATACTTTAGAGCACTCTCTGTCATAGGTGAAGAGTTTACATGTATATTTGCAAGATAACATTACAATTCATCAAACTCTTGAAACCAAGTCAGTTCTGACCTGAAACAACATGAAATGTTGTAAAATGCCATTTGTAAGCATATGTATTGCAATTGAGCACATCAAACTTAACAGAATGAAGTTATTGCAAAACCATCCAAAACAAGCTTCTTTCAGTCTGATATGCTCCCACACTATACTTTAGAGTACTCTCTGTCATAGGTGAAGAGTTTACATGTATATTTGCAAGATAACATTACAATTCATCACACTCTTGAAACCAAGTCAGTTCTGACCTGAAACAACATGAAATGTTGTAAAATGCCATTTGTAAGCATATGTATTGCAATTGAGCACATCAAACTTTACAGAATGAAGTTATTGCAAAACCATCCAAAACAAGCTTCTTTCAGTCTGATATGCTCCCACACTATACTTTAGAGCACTCTCTGTCATAGGTGAAGAGTTTACATGTATATTTGCAAGATAACATTACAATTCATCAAACTCTTGAAACCAAGTCAGTTCTGACCTGAAACAACATGAAATGTTGTAAAATTCCATTTGTAAGCATATGTATTGCAATTGAGCACATCAAACTTTACAGAATGAAGTTATTGCAAAACCATCCAAAACAAGCTTCTTTCAGTCTGATATGCTCCCACACTATACTTTAGAGCACTCTCTGTCATAGGTGAAGAGTTTACATGTATATTTGCAAGATAACATTACAATTCATCAAACTCTTGAAACCATGTCAGTTCTGACCTGAAACAACATGAAAAGTTGTAAAATTCCATTTGTAAGCATATGTATTGCAATTGAGCACATCAAACTTTACAGAATGAAGTTATTGCAAAACCATCCAAAACAAGCTTCTTTCAGTCTGATATACTCCCACACTATACTTTAGAGCACTCTCTGTCATAGGTGAAGAGTTTACATGTATATTTGCAAGATAACATTACAATTCATCAAACTCTTGAAACCAAGTCAGTTCTGACCTGAAACAACATGAAATGTTGTAAAATTCAATATGTAAGCATATGTATTGCAATTGAGCACATCAAACTTTACAGAATGAATTTATTGCAAAACCATCCAAAACAAGCTTCTTTCAGTCTGATATGCTCCCACACTATACTTTAGAGCACTCTCTGTCATAGTTGAAGAGTTTACATGTATATTTGCAAGATAACATTACAATTCATCAAACTCTTGAAACCAAGTCAGTTCTGACCTGAAACAACATGAAAAGTTGTAAAATTTTATTTGTAAGCATATGTATTGCAATTGAGCACATCAAACTTTACAGAATGAATTTATTGCAAAACCATCCAAAACAATCTTCTTTCAGTCTGATATGCTCCCACACTATACTTTAGAGCACTCTCTGTCATAGGTGAAGAGTTTACATGTATATTTGCAAGATAACATTACAATTCATCAAACTCTTGAAACCAAGTCAGTTCTGACCTGAAACAACATGAAATGTTGTAAAATGCCATTCGTAAGCATATGTATTGCAATTGAGCACATCAAACTTTACAGAATGAAGTTATTGCAAAACCATCCAAAACAAGCTTCTTTCAGTCTGATATGCTCCCACACTATACTTTAGAGTACTCTCTGTCATAGGTGAAGAGTTTACATGTATATTTGCAAGATAACATTACAATTCATCAAACTCTTGAAACCAAGTCAGTTCTGACCTGAAACAACATGAAATGTTGTAAAATTCCATTTGTAAGCATATGTATTGCAATTGAGCACATCAAACTTTACAGAATGAAGTTATTGCAAAACCATCCAAAACAAGCTTCTTTCAGTCTGATATGCTCCCACACTATACTTTAGAGCACTCTCTGTCATAGGTGAAGAGTTTACATGTATACTTGCAAGATAACATTACAATTCATCAAACTCTTGAAACCAAGTCAGTTCTGACCTGAAACAACATGAAATGTTGTAAAATTCCATTTGTAAGCATATGTATTGCAATTGAGCACATCAAACTTTACAGAATGAAGATATTGCAAAACCAACCAAAACAAGCTTCTTTAAGTCTGATATGCTCCCACACTATACTTTAGAGCACTCTCTTTCATAGGTGAAGAGTTTACATGTATATTTGCAAGATAACATTACAATTCATCAAACTCTTGAAACCAAGTCAGTTCTGACCTGAAACAACATGAAATGTTGTAAAATTCAATATGTAAGCATATGTATTGCAATTGAGCACATCAAACTTTACAGAATGAAGATATTGCAAAACCATCCAAAACAAGCTTCATTCAGTCTGATATACTCCCACACTATACTTTAGAGCACTCTCTGTCATAGGTGAAGAGTTCACATGTATATTTGCAAGATAACATTACAATTCATCAAACTCTTGAAACCAAGTCAGTTCTGACCTGAAACAACATGAAATGTTGTAAAATTCCATTTGTAAGCATATGTATAGCAATTGAGCACATCAAACTTTACAGAATGAAGTTATTGCAAAACCATCCAAAACAAGCTTCTTTCAGTCTGATATGCTCCCACACTATACTTTAGAGCACTCTCTGTCATAGGTGAAGAGTTTACATGTATATTTGCAAGATAACATTACAATTCATCAAACTCTTGAAACCAAGTCAGTTCTGACCTGAAACAACATGAAATGTTGTAAAATTCCATTTGTAAGCATATGAATTGCAATTGAGCACATCAAACTTTACAGAATGAAGTTATTGCAAAACCATCCAAAACAAGCTTCTTTCAGTCTGATATGCTCCCACACTATACTTTAGAGCACTCTCTGTCATAGGTGAAGAGTTTACATGTATATTTGCAAGATAACATTACAATTCATCAAACTCTTGAAACCAAGTCAGTTCTGACCTGAAACAACATGAAATGTTGTAAAATGCCATTTGTAAGCATATGTATTGCAATTGAGCACATCAAACTTAACAGAATGAAGTTATTGCAAAACCATCCAAAACAAGCTTCTTTCAGTCTGATATGCTCCCACACTATACTTTAGAGTACTCTCTGTCATAGGTGAAGAGTTTACATGTATATTTGCAAGATAACATTACAATTCATCACACTCTTGAAACCAAGTCAGTTCTGACCTGAAACAACATGAAATGTTGTAAAATGCCATTTGTAAGCATATGTATTGCAATTGAGCACATCAAACTTTACAGAATGAAGTTATTGCAAAACCATCCAAAACAAGCTTCTTTCAGTCTGATATGCTCCCACACTATACTTTAGAGCACTCTCTGTCATAGGTGAAGAGTTTACATGTATATTTGCAAGATAACATTACAATTCATCAAACTCTTGAAACCAAGTCAGTTCTGACCTGAAACAACATGAAATGTTGTAAAATTCCATTTGTAAGCATATGTATTGCAATTGAGCACATCAAACTTTACAGAATGAAGTTATTGCAAAACCATCCAAAACAAGCTTCTTTCAGTCTGATATGCTCCCACACTATACTTTAGAGCACTCTCTGTCATAGGTGAAGAGTTTACATGTATATTTGCAAGATAACATTACAATTCATCAAACTCTTGAAACCATGTCAGTTCTGACCTGAAACAACATGAAAAGTTGTAAAATTCCATTTGTAAGCATATGTATTGCAATTGAGCACATCAAACTTTACAGAATGAAGTTATTGCAAAACCATCCAAAACAAGCTTCTTTCAGTCTGATATACTCCCACACTATACTTTAGAGCACTCTCTGTCATAGGTGAAGAGTTTACATGTATATTTGCAAGATAACATTACAATTCATCAAACTCTTGAAACCAAGTCAGTTCTGACCTGAAACAACATGAAATGTTGTAAAATTCAATATGTAAGCATATGTATTGCAATTGAGCACATCAAACTTTACAGAATGAATTTATTGCAAAACCATCCAAAACAAGCTTCTTTCAGTCTGATATGCTCCCACACTATACTTTAGAGCACTCTCTGTCATAGTTGAAGAGTTTACATGTATATTTGCAAGATAACATTACAATTCATCAAACTCTTGAAACCAAGTCAGTTCTGACCTGAAACAACATGAAAAGTTGTAAAATTTTATTTGTAAGCATATGTATTGCAATTGAGCACATCAAACTTTACAGAATGAATTTATTGCAAAACCATCCAAAACAATCTTCTTTCAGTCTGATATGCTCCCACACTATACTTTAGAGCACTCTCTGTCATAGGTGAAGAGTTTACATGTATATTTGCAAGATAACATTACAATTCATCAAACTCTTGAAACCAAGTCAGTTCTGACCTGAAACAACATGAAATGTTGTAAAATGCCATTCGTAAGCATATGTATTGCAATTGAGCACATCAAACTTTACAGAATGAAGTTATTGCAAAACCATCCAAAACAAGCTTCTTTCAGTCTGATATGCTCCCACACTATACTTTAGAGTACTCTCTGTCATAGGTGAAGAGTTTACATGTATATTTGCAAGATAACATTACAATTCATCAAACTCTTGAAACCAAGTCAGTTCTGACCTGAAACAACATGAAATGTTGTAAAATTCCATTTGTAAGCATATGTATTGCAATTGAGCACATCAAACTTTACAGAATGAAGTTATTGCAAAACCATCCAAAACAAGCTTCTTTCAGTCTGATATGCTCCCACACTATACTTTAGAGCACTCTCTGTCATAGGTGAAGAGTTTACATGTATACTTGCAAGATAACATTACAATTCATCAAACTCTTGAAACCAAGTCAGTTCTGACCTGAAACAACATGAAATGTTGTAAAATTCCATTTGTAAGCATATGTATAGCAAGTGAGCACATCAAACTTTACAGAATGAAGTTATTGCAAAACCATCCAAAACAAGCTTCATTCAGTCTGATATACTCCCACACTATACTTTAGAGCACTCTCTGTCATAGGTGAAGAGTTTACATGTATATTTGCAAGATAACATTACAATTTATCAAACTCTTGAAACCAAGTCAGTTCTGACCTGAAACAACATGAAATGTTGTAAAATTCAATATGTAAGCATATGTATTGCAATTGAGCACATCAAACTTTACAGAATGAAGTTATTGCAAAACCATCCAAAACAAGCTTCTTTCAGTCTGATATGCTCCCACACTATACTTTAGAGCACTCTCTGTCATAGGTGAAGAGTTTACATGTATATTTGCAAGATAACATTACAATTCATCAAACTCTTGAAACCAAGTCAGTTCTGACCTGAAACAACATGAAAAGTTGTAAAATTCCATTTGTAAGCATATGTATTGCAATTGAGCACATCAAACTTTACAGAATGAAGTTATTGCAAAACCATCCAAAACAAGCTTCTTTCAGTCTGATATACTCCCACACTATACTTTAGAGCACTCTCTGTCATAGGTGAAGAGATTACATGTATATTTGCAAGATAACATTACAATTCATCAAACTCTTGAAACCAAGTCAGTTCTGACCTGAAACAACATGAAATGTTGTAAAATTCCATTTGTAAGCATATGTATTGCAATTGAGCACATCAAACTTTACAGAATGAAGTTATTGCAAAACCATCCAAAACAAGCTTCATTCAGTCTGATATGCTCCCACACTATACTTTAGAGCACTCTCTGTCATAGGTGAAGAGTTTACATGTATATTTGCAAGATAACATTACAATTCATCAAACTCTTGAAACCAAGTCAGTTCTGACCTGAAACAACATGAAATGTTGTAAAATTCCATTTGTAAGCATATGTATAGCAATTGAGCACATCAAACTTTACAGAATGAAGTTATTGCAAAACCATCCAAAACAAGCTTCTTTCAGTCTGATATGCTCCCACACTATACTTTAGAGCACTCTCTGTCATAGGTGAAGAGTTTATATGTATATTTGCAAGATAACATTACAATTTATCAAACTCTTGAAACCAAGTCAGTTCTGACCTGAAACAACATGAAATGTTGTAAAATTCAATATGTAAGCATATGTATTGCAATTGAGCACATCAAACTTTACAGAATGAAGTTATTGCAAAACCATCCAAAACAAGCTTCTTTCAGTCTGATATGCTCCCACACTATACTTTAGAGCACTCTCTGTCATAGGTGAAGAGTTTACATGTATATTTGCAAGATAACATTACAATTCATCAAACTCTTGAAACCATGTCAGTTCTGACCTGAAACAACATGAAAAGTTGTAAAATTCCATTTGTAAGCATATGTATTGCAATTGAGCACATCAAACTTTACAGAATGAAGTTATTGCAAAACCATCCAAAACAAGCTTCTTTCAGTCTGATATACTCCCACACTATACTTTAGAGCACTCTCTGTCATAGGTGAAGAGTTTACATGTATATTTGCAAGATAACATTACAATTCATCAAACTCTTGAAACCAAGTCAGTTCTGACCTGAAACAACATGAAATGTTGTAAAATTCAATATGTAAGCATATGTATTGCAATTGAGCACATCAAACTTTACAGAATGAATTTATTGCAAAACCATCCAAAACAAGCTTCTTTCAGTCTGATATACTCCCACACTATACTTTAGAGCACTCTCTGTCATAGGTGAAGAGTTTACATGTATATTTGCAAGATAACATTACAATTCATCAAACTCTTGAAACCAAGTCAGTTCTGACCTGAAACAACATGAAATGTTGTAAAATTCCATTTGTAAGCATATGTATTGCAATTGAGCACATCAAACTTTACAGAATGAAGTTATTGCAAAACCATCCAAAACAAGCTTCATTCAGTCTGATATGCTCCCACACTATACTTTAGAGCACTCTCTGTCATAGGTGAAGAGTTTACATGTATATTTGCAAGATAACATTACAATTCATCAAACTCTTGAAACCAAGTCAGTTCTGACCTGAAACAACATGAAATGTTGTAAAATTCCATTTGTAAGCATATGTATAGCAATTGAGCACATCAAACTTTACAGAATGAAGTTATTGCAAAACCATCCAAAACAAGCTTCTTTCAGTCTGATATGCTCCCACACTATACTTTAGAGCAGTCTCTGTCATAGGTGAAGAGTTTATATGTATATTTGCAAGATAACATTACAATTTATCAAACTCTTGAAACCAAGTCAGTTCTGACCTGAAACAACATGAAATGTTGTAAAATTCAATATGTAAGCATATGTATTGCAATTGAGCACATCAAACTTTACAGAATGAAGTTATTGCAAAACCATCCAAAACAAGCTTCTTTCAGTCTGATATGCTCCCACACTATACTTTAGAGCACTCTCTGTCATAGGTGAAGAGTTTACATGTATATTTGCAAGATAACATTACAATTCATCAAACTCTTGAAACCATGTCAGTTCTGACCTGAAACAACATGAAAAGTTGTAAAATTCCATTTGTAAGCATATGTATTGCAATTGAGCACATCAAACTTTACAGAATGAAGTTATTGCAAAACCATCCAAAACAAGCTTCTTTCAGTCTGATATACTCCCACACTATACTTTAGAACACTCTCTGTCATAGGTGAAGAGTTTACATGTATATTTGCAAGATAACATTACAATTCATCAAACTCTTGAAACCAAGTCAGTTCTGACCTGAAACAACATGAAATGTTGTAAAATTCAATATGTAAGCATATGTATTGCAATTGAGCACATCAAACTTTACAGAATGAATTTATTGCAAAACCATCCAAAACAAGCTTCTTTCAGTCTGATATGCTCCCACACTATACTTTAGAGCACTCTCTGTCATAGTTGAAGAGTTTACATGTATATTTGCAAGATAACATTACAATTCATCAAACTCTTGAAACCAAGTCAGTTCTGACCTGAAACAACATGAAAAGTTGTAAAATTTTATTTATAAGCATATGTATTGCAATTGAGCACATCAAACTTTACAGAATGAATTTATTGCAAAACCATCCAAAACAAGCTTCTTTCAGTCTGATATGCTCCCACACTATACTTTAGAGCACTCTCTGTCATAGGTGAAGAGTTTACATGTATATTTGCAAGATAACATTACAATTCATCAAACTCTTGAAACCAAGTCAGTTCTGACCTGAAACAACATGAAATGTTGTAAAATTCCATTTGTAAGCATATGTATAGCAAGTGAGCACATCAAACTTTACAGAATGAAGTTATTGCAAAACCATCCAAAACAAGCTTCATTCAGTCTGATATACTCCCACACTATACTTTAGAGCACTCTCTGTCATAGGTGAAGAGTTTACATGTATATTTGCAAGATAACATTACAATTTATCAAACTCTTGAAACCAAGTCAGTTCTGACCTGAAACAACATGAAATGTTGTAAAATTCAATATGTAAGCATATGTATTGCAATTGAGCACATCAAACTTTACAGAATGAAGTTATTGCAAAACCATCCAAAACAAGCTTCTTTCAGTCTGATATGCTCCCACACTATACTTTAGAGCACTCTCTGTCATAGGTGAAGAGTTTACATGTATATTTGCAAGATAACATTACAATTCATCAAACTCTTGAAACCAAGTCAGTTCTGACCTGAAACAACATGAAAAGTTGTAAAATTCCATTTGTAAGCATATGTATTGCAATTGAGCACATCAAACTTTACAGAATGAAGTTATTGCAAAACCATCCAAAACAAGCTTCTTTCAGTCTGATATACTCCCACACTATACTTTAGAGCACTCTCTGTCATAGGTGAAGAGTTTACATGTATATTTGCAAGATAACATTACAATTCATCAAACTCTTGAAACCAAGTCAGTTCTGACCTGAAACAACATGAAATGTTGTAAAATTCCATTTGTAAGCATATGTATAGCAATTGAGCACATCAAACTTTACAGAATGAAGTTATTGCAAAACCATCCAAAACAAGCTTCTTTCAGTCTGATATGCTCCCACACTATACTTTAGAGCACTCTCTGTCATAGGTGAAGAGTTTACATGTATATTTGCAAGATAACATTACAATTTATCAAACTCTTGAAACCAAGTCAGTTCTGACCTGAAACAACATGGAATGTTGTAAAATTCAATATGTAAGCATATGTATTGCAATTGAGCACATCAAACTTTACAGAATGAATTTATTGCAAAACCATCCAAAACAAGCTTCTTTCAGTCTGATATGCTCCCACACTATACTTTAGAGCACTCTCTGTCATAGGTGAAGAGTTTACATGTATATTTGCAAGATAACATTACAATTCATCAAACTCTTGAAACCAAGTCAGTTCTGACCTGAAACAACATGAAATGTTGTAAAATTCCATTTGTAAGCATATGTATAGCAAGTGAGCACATCAAACTTTACAGAATGAAGTTATTGCAAAACCATCCAAAACAAGCTTCATTCAGTCTGATATACTCCCACACTATACTTTAGAGCACTCTCTGTCATAGGTGAAGAGTTTACATGTATATTTGCAAGATAACATTACAATTTATCAAACTCTTGAAACCAAGTCAGTTCTGACCTGAAACAACATGAAATGTTGTAAAATTCAATATGTAAGCATATGTATTGCAATTGAGCACATCAAACTTTACAGAATGAATTTATTGCAAAACCATCCAAAACAAGCTTCTTTCAGTCTGATATGCTCCCACACTATACTTTAGAGCACTCTCTGTCATAGGTGAAGAGTTTACATGTATATTTGCAAGATAACATTACAATTCATCAAACTCTTGAAACCAAGTCAGTTCTGACCTGAAACAACATGAAATGTTGTAAAATTCCATTTGTAAGCATATGTATAGCAAGTGAGCACATCAAACTTTACAGAATGAAGTTATTGCAAAACCATCCAAAACAAGCTTCATTCAGTCTGATATACTCCCACACTATACTTTAGAGCACTCTCTGTCATAGGTGAAGAGTTTACATGTATATTTGCAAGATAACATTACAATTTATCAAACTCTTGAAACCAAGTCAGTTCTGACCTGAAACAACATGAAATGTTGTAAAATTCAATATGTAAGCATATGTATTGCAATTGAGCACATCAAACTTTACAGAATGAAGTTATTGCAAAACCATCCAAAACAAGCTTCTTTCAGTCTGATATGCTCCCACACTATACTTTAGAGCACTCTCTGTCATAGGTGAAGAGTTTACATGTATATTTGCAAGATATTACAATTCATCAAACTCTTGAAACCAAGTCAGTTCTGACCTGAAACAACATGAAAAGTTGTAAAATTCCATTTGTAAGCATATGTATTGCAATTGAGCACATCAAACTTTACAGAATGAAGTTATTGCAAAACCATCCAAAACAAGCTTCTTTCAGTCTGATATACTCCCACACTATACTTTAGAGCACTCTCTGTCATAGGTGAAGAGTTTACATGTATATTTGCAAGATAACATTACAATTCATCAAACTCTTGAAACCAAGTCAGTTCTGACCTGAAACAACATGAAATGTTGTAAAATTCCATTTGTAAGCATATGTATTGCAATTGAGCACATCAAACTTTACAGAATGAAGTTATTGCAAAACCATCCAAAACAAGCTTCATTCAGTCTGATATATTCCCACACTATACTTTAGAGCACTCTCTGTCATAGGTGAAGAGTTTACATGTATATTTGCAAGATAACATTACAATTCATCAAACTCTTGAAACCAAGTCAGTTCTGACCTGAAACAACATGAAATGTTGTAAAATTCCATTTGTAAGCATATGTATTGCAATTGAGCACATCAAACTTTACAGAATGAAGTTATTGCAAAACCATCCAAAACAAACATCTTTCAGTCTGATATACTCCCACACTATACTTTTTGAGCACTCTCTGTCATAGGTGAAGAGTTTACATGTATATTTGCAAGATAACATTACAATTTATCAAACTCTTGAAACCAAGTCAGTTCTGACCTGAAACAACATGAAATGTTGTAAAATTCAATATGTAAGCATATGTATTGCAATTGAGCACATCAAACTTTACAGAATGAATTTATTGCAAAACCATCCAAAACAAGCTTCTTTCAGTCTGATATGCTCCCACACTATACTTTAGAGCACTCTCTGTCATAGTTGAAGAGTTTACATGTATATTTGCAAGATAACATTACAATTCATCAAACTCTTGAAACCAAGTCAGTTCTGACCTGAAACAACATGAAAAGTTGTAAAATTTTATTTGTAAGCATATGTATTGCAATTGAGCACATCAAACTTTACAGAATGAATTTATTGCAAAACCATCCAAAACAAGCTTCTTTCAGTCTGATATGCTCCCACACTATACTTTAGAGCACTCTCTGTCATAGGTAAAGAGTTTACATGTATATTTGCAAGATAACATTACAATTCATCAAACTCTTGAAACCAAGTCAGTTCTGACCTGAAACAACATGAAATGTTGTAAAATTCCATTTGTAAGCATATGTATAGCAATTGAGCACATCAAACTTTACAGAATGAAGTTATTGCAAAACCATCCAAAACAAGCTTCTTTCAGTCTGATATACTCCCACACTATACTTTAGAGCACTCTCTGTCATAGGTGAAGAGTTCACATGTATAATTGCAAGATAACATTACAATTCATCAAACTCTTGAAACCAAGTCAGTTCTGACCTGAAACAACATGAAATGTTGTAAAATTCCATTTGTAAGCATATGTATAGCAATTGAGCACATCAAACTTTACAGAATGAAGTTATTGCAAAACCATGCAAAACAAGCTTCTTTCAGTCTGATATGCTCCCACACTATACTTTAGAGCACTCTCTGTCATAGGTGAAGAGTTTACATGTATATTTGCAAGATAACATTACAATTTATCAAACTCTTGAAACCAAGTCAGTTCTGACCTGAAACAACATGAAATGTTGTAAAATTCAATATGTAAGCATATGTATTGCAATTGAGCACATCAAACTTTACAGAATGAAGTTATTGCAAAACCATCCAAAACAAGCTTCTTTCAGTCTGATATGCTCCCACACTATACTTTAGAGCACTCTCTGTCATAGGTGAAGAGTTTACATGTATATTTGCAAGATAACATTACAATTCATCAAACTCTTGAAACCAAGTCAGTTCTGACCTGAAACAACATGAAAAGTTGTAAAATTCCATTTGTAAGCATATGTATTGCAATTGAGCACATCAAACTTTACAGAATGAAGTTATTGCAAAACCATCCAAAACAAGCTTCTTTCAGTCTGATATACTCCCACACTATACTTTAGAGCACTCTCTGTCATAGGTGAAGAGTTTACATGTATATTTGCAAGATAACATTACAATTCATCAAACTCTTGAAACCAAGTCAGTTCTGACCTGAAACAACATGAAATGTTGTAAAATTCCATTTGTAAGCATATGTATAGCAATTGAGCACATCAAACTTTACAGAATGAAGTTATTGCAAAACCATCCAAAACAAGCTTCTTTCAGTCTGATATGCTCCCACACTATACTTTAGAGCACTCTCTGTCATAGGTGAAGAGTTTACATGTATATTTGCAAGATAACATTACAATTTATCAAACTCTTGAAACCAAGTCAGTTCTGACCTGAAACAACATGAAATGTTGTAAAATTCAATATGTAAGCATATGTATTGCAATTGAGCACATCAAACTTTACAGAATGAATTTATTGCAAAACCATCCAAAACAAGCTTCTTTCAGTCTGATATGCTCCCACACTATACTTTAGAGCACTCTCTGTCATAGGTGAAGAGTTTACATGTATATTTGCAAGATAACATTACAATTCATCAAACTCTTGAAACCAAGTCAGTTCTGACCTGAAACAACATGAAATGTTGTAAAATTCCATTTGTAAGCATATGTATAGCAAGTGAGCACATCAAACTTTACAGAATGAAGTTATTGCAAAACCATCCAAAACAAGCTTCATTCAGTCTGATATACTCCCACACTATACTTTAGAGCACTCTCTGTCATAGGTGAAGAGTTTACATGTATATTTGCAAGATAACATTACAATTTATCAAACTCTTGAAACCAAGTCAGTTCTGACCTGAAACAACATGAAATGTTGTAAAATTCAATATGTAAGCATATGTATTGCAATTGAGCACATCAAACTTTACAGAATGAATTTATTGCAAAACCATCCAAAACAAGCTTCTTTCAGTCTGATATGCTCCCACACTATACTTTAGAGCACTCTCTGTCATAGGTGAAGAGTTTACATGTATATTTGCAAGATAACATTACAATTCATCAAACTCTTGAAACCAAGTCAGTTCTGACCTGAAACAACATGAAATGTTGTAAAATTCCATTTGTAAGCATATGTATAGCAAGTGAGCACATCAAACTTTACAGAATGAAGTTATTGCAAAACCATCCAAAACAAGCTTCATTCAGTCTGATATACTCCCACACTATACTTTAGAGCACTCTCTGTCATAGGTGAAGAGTTTACATGTATATTTGCAAGATAACATTACAATTTATCAAACTCTTGAAACCAAGTCAGTTCTGACCTGAAACAACATGAAATGTTGTAAAATTCAATATGTAAGCATATGTATTGCAATTGAGCACATCAAACTTTACAGAATGAAGTTATTGCAAAACCATCCAAAACAAGCTTCTTTCAGTCTGATATGCTCCCACACTATACTTTAGAGCACTCTCTGTCATAGGTGAAGAGTTTACATGTATATTTGCAAGATATTACAATTCATCAAACTCTTGAAACCAAGTCAGTTCTGACCTGAAACAACATGAAAAGTTGTAAAATTCCATTTGTAAGCATATGTATTGCAATTGAGCACATCAAACTTTACAGAATGAAGTTATTGCAAAACCATCCAAAACAAGCTTCTTTCAGTCTGATATACTCCCACACTATACTTTAGAGCACTCTCTGTCATAGGTGAAGAGTTTACATGTATATTTGCAAGATAACATTACAATTCATCAAACTCTTGAAACCAAGTCAGTTCTGACCTGAAACAACATGAAATGTTGTAAAATTCCATTTGTAAGCATATGTATTGCAATTGAGCACATCAAACTTTACAGAATGAAGTTATTGCAAAACCATCCAAAACAAGCTTCTTTCAGTCTGATATATTCCCACACTATACTTTAGAGCACTCTCTGTCATAGGTGAAGAGTTTACATGTATATTTGAAAGATAACATTACAATTCATCAAACTCTTGAAACCAAGTCAGTTCTGACCTGAAACAACATGAAATGTTGTAAAATTCCATTTGTAAGCATATGTATTGCAATTGAGCACATCAAACTTTACAGAATGAAGTTATTGCAAAACCATCCAAAACAAACATCTTTCAGTCTGATATACTCCCACACTATACTTTTTGAGCACTCTCTGTCATAGGTGAAGAGTTTACATGTATATTTGCAAGATAACATTACAATTTATCAAACTCTTGAAACCAAGTCAGTTCTGACCTGAAACAACATGAAATGTTGTAAAATTCAATATGTAAGCATATGTATTGCAATTGAGCACATCAAACTTTACAGAATGAATTTATTGCAAAACCATCCAAAACAAGCTTCTTTCAGTCTGATATGCTCCCACACTATACTTTAGAGCACTCTCTGTCATAGTTGAAGAGTTTACATGTATATTTGCAAGATAACATTACAATTCATCAAACTCTTGAAACCAAGTCAGTTCTGACCTGAAACAACATGAAAAGTTGTAAAATTTTATTTGTAAGCATATGTATTGCAATTGAGCACATCAAACTTTACAGAATGAATTTATTGCAAAACCATCCAAAACAAGCTTCTTTCAGTCTGATATGCTCCCACACTATACTTTAGAGCACTCTCTGTCATAGGTAAAGAGTTTACATGTATATTTGCAAGATAACATTACAATTCATCAAACTCTTGAAACCAAGTCAGTTCTGACCTGAAACAACATGAAATGTTGTAAAATTCCATTTGTAAGCATATGTATAGCAATTGAGCACATCAAACTTTACAGAATGAAGTTATTGCAAAACCATCCAAAACAAGCTTCTTTCAGTCTGATATACTCCCACACTATACTTTAGAGCACTCTCTGTCATAGGTGAAGAGTTCACATGTATAATTGCAAGATAACATTACAATTCATCAAACTCTTGAAACCAAGTCAGTTCTGACCTGAAACAACATGAAATGTTGTAAAATTCCATTTGTAAGCATATGTATAGCAATTGAGCACATCAAACTTTACAGAATGAAGTTATTGCAAAACCATCCAAAACAAGCTTCTTTCAGTCTGATATGCTCCCACACTATACTTTAGAGCACTCTCTGTCATAGGTGAAGAGTTTACATGTATATTTGCAAGATAACTACAATTCATCAAACTCTTGAAACCAAGTCAGTTCTGACCTGAAACAACATGAAATGTTGTAAAATTCCATTTGTAAGCATATGTATTGCAATTGAGCACATCAAACTTTACAGAATGAAGTTATTGCAAAACCATCCAAAACAAGCTTCATTCAGTCTGATATACTCCCACACTATACTTTAGAGCACTCTCTGTCATAGGTGAAGAGTTTACATGTATATTTGCAAGATAACATTACAATTTATCAAACTCTTGAAACCAAGTCAGTTCTGACCTGAAACAACATGAAATGTTGTAAAATTCAATATGTAAGCATATGTATTGCAATTGAGCACATCAAACTTTACAGAATGAAGTTATTGCAAAACCATCCAAAACAAGCTTCTTTCAGTCTGATATGCTCCCACACTATACTTTAGAGCACTCTCTGTCATAGGTAAAAGTTTACATGTATATTTGCAAGATAACATTACAATTCATCAAACTCTTGAAACCAAGTCAGTTCTGACCTGAAACAACATGAAAAGTTGTACAATTCCATTTGTAAGCATATGTATTGCAATTGAGCACATCAAACTTTACAGAATGAAGTTATTGCAAAACCATCCAAAACAAGCTTCTTTCAGTCTGATATACTCCCACACTATACTTTAGAGCACTCTCTGTCATAGGTGAAGAGTTTACATGTATATTTGCAAGATAACATTACAATTCATCAAACTCTTGAAACCAAGTCAGTTCTGACCTGAAACAACATGAAATGTTGTAAAATTCCATTTGTAAGCATATGTATTGCAATTGAGCACATCAAACTTTACAGAATGATGTTATTGCAAAACCATCCAAAACAAGCTTCTTTCAGTCTGATATATTCCCACACTATACTTTAGAGCACTCTCTGTCATAGGTGAAGAGTTTACATGTATATTTGAAAGATAACATTACAATTCATCAAACTCTTGAAACCAAGTCAGTTCTGACCTGAAACAACATGAAATGTTGTAAAATTCCATTTGTAAGCATATGTATTGCAATTGAGCACATCAAACTTTACAGAATGAAGTTATTGCAAAACCATCCAAAACAAACATCTTTCAGTCTTATATACTCCCACACTATACTTTTTGAGCACTCTCTGTCATAGGTGAAGAGTTTACATGTATATTTGCAAGATAACATTACAATTCATATAAACTCTTCAAACCAAGTCAGTTCTGACCTGAAACAACATGAAATGTTGTAAAATTCCATTTGTAAGCATATGTATAGCAATTGAGCACATCAAACTTTACAGAATGAAGTTATTGCAAAACCATCCAAAACAAGCTTCTTTCAGTCTGATATGCTCCCACACTATACTTTAGAGCACTCTCTGTCATAGGTGAAGAGTTTACATGTATATTTGCAAGATAACATTACTATTTATCAAACTCTTGAAACCAAGTCAGTTCTGACCTGAAACAACATGAAATGTTGTAAAATTCAATATGTAAGCATATGTATTGCAATTGAGCACATCAAACTTTACAGAATGAATTTATTGCAAAACCATCCAAAACAAGCTTCTTTCAGTCTGATATGCTCCCACACTATACTTTAGAGCACTCTCTGTCATAGGTGAAGAGTTTACATGTATATTTGAAAGATAACATTACAATTCATCAAACTCTTGAAACCAAGTCAGTTCTGACCTGAAACAACATGAAATGTTGTAAAATTCCATTTGTAAGCATATGTATTGCAATTGAGCACATCAAACTTTACAGAATGAATTTATTGCAAAACCATCCAAAACAAACATCTTTCAGTCTGATATACTCCCACACTATACTTTTTGAGCACTCTCTGTCATAGGTGAAGAGTTTACATGTATATTTGCAAGATAACATTACAATTTATCAAACTCTTGAAACCAAGTCAGTTCTGACCTGAAACAACATGAAATGTTGTAAAATTCAATATGTAAGCATATGTATTGCAATTGAGCACATCAAACTTTACAGAATGAATTTATTGCAAAACCATCCAAAACAAGCTTCTTTCAGTCTGATATGCTCCCACACTATACTTTAGAGCACTCTCTGTCATAGTTGAAGAGTTTACATGTATATTTGCAAGATAACATTACAATTCATCAAACTCTTGAAACCAAGTCAGTTCTGACCTGAAACAACATGAAAAGTTGTAAAATTTTATTTGTAAGCATATGTATTGCAATTGAGCACATCAAACTTTACAGAATGAATTTATTGCAAAACCATCCAAAACAAGCTTCTTTCAGTCTGATATGCTCCCACACTATACTTTAGAGCACTCTCTGTCATAGGTAAAGAGTTTACATGTATATTTGCAAGATAACATTACAATTCATCAAACTCTTGAAACCAAGTCAGTTCTGACCTGAAACAACATGAAATGTTGTAAAATTCCATTTGTAAGCATATGTATAGCAAGTGAGCACATCAAACTTTACAGAATGAAGTTATTGCAAAACCATCCAAAACAAGCTTCATTCAGTCTGATATACTCCCACACTATACTTTAGAGCACTCTCTGTCATAGGTGAAGAGTTCACATGTATAATTGCAAGATAACATTACAATTCATCAAACTCTTGAAACCAAGTCAGTTCTGACCTGAAACAACATGAAATGTTGTAAAATTCCATTTGTAAGCATATGTATAGCAATTGAGCACATCAAACTTTACAGAATGAAGTTATTGCAAAACCATCCAAAACAAGCTTCTTTCAGTCTGATATGCTCCCACACTATACTTTAGAGCACTCTCTGTCATAGGTGAAGAGTTTACATGTATATTTGCAAGATAACTACAATTCATCAAACTCTTGAAACCAAGTCAGTTCTGACCTGAAACAACATGAAATGTTGTAAAATTCCATTTGTAAGCATATGTATAGCAATTGAGCACATCAAACTTTACAGAATGAAGTTATTGCAAAACCATCCAAAACAAGCTTCTTTCAGTCTGATATGCTCCCACACTATACTTTAGAGCACTCTCTGTCATAGGTGAAGAGTTTACATGTATATTTGCAAGATAACTACAATTCATCAAACTCTTGAAACCAAGTCAGTTCTGACCTGAAACAACATGAAATGTTGTAAAATTCCATTTGTAAGCATATGTATTGCAATTGAGCACATCAAACTTTACAGAATGAAGTTATTGCAAAACCATCCAAAACAAGCTTCATTCAGTCTGATATACTCCCACACTATACTTTAGAGCACTCTCTGTCATAGGTGAAGAGTTTACATGTATATTTGCAAGATTACATTACAATTTATCAAACTCTTGAAACCAAGTCAGTTCTGACCTGAAACAACATGAAATGTTGTAAAATTCAATATGTAAGCATATGTATTGCAATTGAGCACATCAAACTTTACAGAATGAAGTTATTGCAAAACCATCCAAAACAAGCCTCTTTCAGTCTGATATGCTCCCACACTATACTTTAGAGCACTCTCTGTCATAGGTAAAAGTTTACATGTATATTTGCAAGATAACATTACAATTCATCAAACTCTTGAAACCAAGTCAGTTCTGACCTGAAACAACATGAAAAGTTGTAAAATTCCATTTGTAAGCATATGTATTGCAATTGAGCACATCAAACTTTACAGAATGAAGTTATTGCAAAACCATCCAAAACAAGCTTCTTTCAGTCTGATATACTCCCACACTATACTTTAGAGCACTCTCTGTCATAGGTGAAGAGTTTACATGTATATTTGCAAGATAACATTACAATTCATCAAACTCTTGAAACCAAGTCAGTTCTGACCTGAAACAACATGAAATGTTGTAAAATTCCATTTGTAAGCATATGTATTGCAATTGAGCACATCAAACTTTACAGAATGAAGTTATTGCAAAACCATCCAAAACAAGCTTCTTTCAGTCTGATATATTCCCACACTATACTTTAGAGCACTCTCTGTCATAGGTGAAGAGTTTACATGTATATTTGAAAGATAACATTACAATTCATCAAACTCTTGAAACCAAGTCAGTTCTGACCTGAAACAACATGAAATGTTGTAAAATTCCATTTGTAAGCATATGTATTGCAATTGAGCACATCAAACTTTACAGAATGAAGTTATTGCAAAACCATCCAAAACAAACATCTTTCAGTCTTATATACTCCCACACTATACTTTTTGAGCACTCTCTGTCATAGGTGAAGAGTTTACATGTATATTTGCAAGATAACTACAATTCATCAAACTCTTGAAACCAAGTCAGTTCTGACCTGAAACAACATGAAATGTTGTAAAATTCCATTTGTAAGCATATGTATAGCAATTGAGCACATCAAACTTTACAGAATGAAGTTATTGCAAAACCATCCAAAACAAGCTTCTTTCAGTCTGATATGCTCCCACACTATACTTTAGAGCACTCTCTGTCATAGGTGAAGAGTTTACATGTATATTTGCAAGATAACTACAATTCATCAAACTCTTGAAACCAAGTCAGTTCTGACCTGAAACAACATGAAATGTTGTAAAATTCCATTTGTAAGCATATGTATTGCAATTGAGCACATCAAACTTTACAGAATGAAGTTATTGCAAAACCATCCAAAACAAGCTTCATTCAGTCTGATATACTCCCACACTATACTTTAGAGCACTCTCTGTCATAGGTGAAGAGTTTACATGTATATTTGCAAGATTACATTACAATTTATCAAACTCTTGAAACCAAGTCAGTTCTGACCTGAAACAACATGAAATGTTGTAAAATTCAATATGTAAGCATATGTATTGCAATTGAGCACATCAAACTTTACAGAATGAAGTTATTGCAAAACCATCCAAAACAAGCCTCTTTCAGTCTGATATGCTCCCACACTATACTTTAGAGCACTCTCTGTCATAGGTAAAAGTTTACATGTATATTTGCAAGATAACATTACAATTCATCAAACTCTTGAAACCAAGTCAGTTCTGACCTGAAACAACATGAAAAGTTGTAAAATTCCATTTGTAAGCATATGTATTGCAATTGAGCACATCAAACTTTACAGAATGAAGTTATTGCAAAACCATCCAAAACAAGCTTCTTTCAGTCTGATATACTCCCACACTATACTTTAGAGCACTCTCTGTCATAGGTGAAGAGTTTACATGTATATTTGCAAGATAACATTACAATTCATCAAACTCTTGAAACCAAGTCAGTTCTGACCTGAAACAACATGAAATGTTGTAAAATTCCATTTGTAAGCATATGTATTGCAATTGAGCACATCAAACTTTACAGAATGAAGTTATTGCAAAACCATCCAAAACAAGCTTCTTTCAGTCTGATATATTCCCACACTATACTTTAGAGCACTCTCTGTCATAGGTGAAGAGTTTACATGTATATTTGAAAGATAACATTACAATTCATCAAACTCTTGAAACCAAGTCAGTTCTGACCTGAAACAACATGAAATGTTGTAAAATTCCATTTGTAAGCATATGTATTGCAATTGAGCACATCAAACTTTACAGAATGAAGTTATTGCAAAACCATCCAAAACAAACATCTTTCAGTCTTATATACTCCCACACTATACTTTTTGAGCACTCTCTGTCATAGGTGAAGAGTTTACATGTATATTTGCAAGATAACATTACAATTCATATAAACTCTTCAAACCAAGTCAGTTCTGACCTGAAACAACATGAAATGTTGTAAAATTCCATTTGTAAGCATATGTATAGCAATTGAGCACATCAAACTTTACAGAATGAAGTTATTGCAAAACCATCCAAAACAAGCTTCTTTCAGTCTGATATGCTCCCACACTATACTTTAGAGCACTCTCTGTCATAGGTGAAGAGTTTACATGTATATTTGCAAGATAACATTACAATTCATCAAACTCTTGAAACCAAGTCAGTTCTGACCTGAAACAACATGAAATGTTGTAAAATTCCATTTGTAAGCATATGTATAGCAAGTGAGCACATCAAACTTTACAGAATGAAGTTATTGCAAAACCATCCAAAACAAGCTTCATTCAGTCTGATATACTCCCACACTATACTTTAGAGCACTCTCTGTCATAGGTGAAGAGTTTACATGTATATTTGCAAGATAACATTACAATTTATCAAACTCTTGAAACCAAGTCAGTTCTGACCTGAAACAACATGAAATGTTGTAAAATTCAATATGTAAGCATATGTATTGCAATTGAGCACATCAAACTTTACAGAATGAAGTTATTGCAAAACCATCCAAAACAAGCTTCTTTCAGTCTGATATGCTCCCACACTATACTTTAGAGCACTCTCTGTCATAGGTGAAGATTTTACATGTATATTTGCAAGATAACATTACAATTCATCAAACTCTTGAAACCAAGTCAGTTCTGACCTGAAACAACATGAAATGTTGTAAAATTCCATTTGTAAGCATATGTATTGCAATTGAGCACATCAAACTTTACAGAATGAAGTTATTGCAAAACCATCCAAAACAAGCTTCTTTCAGTCTGATATATTCCCACACTATACTTTAGAGCACTCTCTGTCATAGGTGAAGAGTTTACATGTATATTTGCAAGATAACATTACAATTCATCAAACTCTTGAAACCAAGTCAGTTCTGACCTGAAACAACATGAAATGTTGTAAAATTCCATTTGTAAGCATATGTATTGCAATTGAGCACATCAAACTTTACAGAATGAAGTTATTGCAAAACCATCCAAAACAAACATCTTTCAGTCTGATATACTCCCACACTATACTTTTTGAGCACTCTCTGTCATAGGTGAAGAGTTTACATGTATATTTGCAAGATAACATTACAATTTATCAAACTCTTGAAACCAAGTCAGTTCTGACCTGAAACAACATGAAATGTTGTAAAATTCAATATGTAAGCATATGTATTGCAATTGAGCACATCAAACTTTACAGAATGAATTTATTGCAAAACCATCCAAAACAAGCTTCATTCAGTCTGATATACTCCCACACTATACTTTAGAGCACTCTCTGTCATAGGTGAAGAGTTCACATGTATAATTGCAAGATAACATTACAATTCATCAAACTCTTGAAACCAAGTCAGTTCTGACCTGAAACAACATGAAATGTTGTAAAATTCCATTTGTAAGCATATGTATTGCAATTGAGCACATCAAACTTTACAGAATGAAGTTATTGCAAAACCATCCAAAACAAGCTTCTTTCAGTCTGATATACTCCCACACTATACTTTAGAGCACTCTCTGTCATAGGTGAAGAGTTTACATGTATATTTGCAAGATAACATTACAATTCATCAAACTCTTGAAACCAAGTCAGTTCTGACCTGAAACAACATGAAATGTTGTAAAATTCCATTTGTAAGCATATGTATAGCAATTGAGCACATCAAACTTTACAGAATGAAGTTATTGCAAAACCATCCAAAACAAGCTTCTTTCAGTCTGATATGCTCCCACACTATACTTTAGAGCACTCTCTGTCATAGGTGAAGAGTTTACATGTATATTTGCAAGATAACATTACAATTCATCAAACTCTTGAAACCAAGTCAGTTCTGACCTGAAACAACATGAAATGTTGTAAAATTCAATATGTAAGCATATGTATTGCAATTGAGCACATCAAACTTTACAGAATGAATTTATTGCAAAACCATCCAAAACAAGCTTCTTTCAGTCTGATATGCTCCCACACTATACTTTAGAGCACTCTCTGTCATAGGTGAAGAGTTTACATGTATATTTGAAAGATAACATTACAATTCATCAAACTCTTGAAACCAAGTCAGTTCTGACCTGAAACAACATGAAATGTTGTAAAATTCCATTTGTAAGCATATGTATTGCAATTGAGCACATCAAACTTTACAGAATGAAGTTATTGCAAAACCATCCAAAACAAACATCTTTCAGTCTGATATACTCCCACACTATACTTTTTGAGCACTCTCTGTCATAGGTGAAGAGTTTACATGTATATTTGAAAGATAACATTACAATTCATCAAACTCTTGAAACCAAGTCAGTTCTGACCTGAAACAACATGAAATGTTGTAAAATTCCATTTGTAAGCATATGTATTGCAATTGAGCACATCAAACTTTACAGAATGAAGTTATTGCAAAACCATCCAAAACAAACATCTTTCAGTCTGATATACTCCCACACTATACTTTTTGAGCACTCTCTGTCATAGGTGAAGAGTTTACATGTATATTTGCAAGATAACATTACAATTGATCAAACTCTTGAAACCAAGTCAGTTCTGACCTGAAACAACATGAAATGTTGTAAAATTCAATATGTAAGCATATGTATTGCAATTGAGCACATCAAACTTTACAGAATGAATTTATTGCAAAACCATCCAAAACAAGCTTCTTTCAGTCTGATATGCTCCCACACTATACTTTAGAGCACTCTCTGTCATAGTTGAAGAGTTTACATGTATATTTGCAAGATAACATTACAATTCATCAAACTCTTGAAACCAAGTCAGTTCTGACCTGAAACAACATGAAAAGTTGTAAAATTTTATTTGTAAGCATATGTATTGCAATTGAGCACATCAAACTTTACAGAATGAATTTATTGCAAAACCATCCAAAACAAGCTTCTTTCAGTCTGATATGCTCCCACACTATACTTTAGAGCACTCTCTGTCATAGGTAAAGAGTTTACATGTATATTTGCAAGATAACATTACAATTCATCAAACTCTTGAAACCAAGTCAGTTCTGACCTGAAACAACATGAAATGTTGTAAAATTCCATTTGTAAGCATATGTATAGCAAGTGAGCACATCAAACTTTACAGAATTAAGTTATTGCAAAACCATCCAAAACAAGCTTCATTCAGTCTGATATACTCCCACACTATACTTTAGAGCACTCTCTGTCATAGGTGAAGAGTTCACATGTATAATTGCAAGATAACATTACAATTCATCAAACTCTTGAAACCAAGTCAGTTCTGACCTGAAACAACATGAAATGTTGTAAAATTCCATTTGTAAGCATATGTATAGCAATTGAGCACATCAAACTTTACAGAATGAAGTTATTGCAAAACCATCCAAAACAAGCTTCTTTCAGTCTGATATGCTCCCACACTATACTTTAGAGCACTCTCTGTCATAGGTGAAGAGTTTACATGTATATTTGCAAGATAACTACAATTCATCAAACTCTTGAAACCAAGTCAGTTCTGACCTGAAACAACATGAAATGTTGTAAAATTCCATTTGTAAGCATATGTATTGCAATTGAGCACATCAAACTTTACAGAATGAAGTTATTGCAAAACCATCCAAAACAAGCTTCATTCAGTCTGATATACTCCCACACTATACTTTAGAGCACTCTCTGTCATAGGTGAAGAGTTTACATGTATATTTGCAAGATTACATTACAATTTATCAAACTCTTGAAACCAAGTCAGTTCTGACCTGAAACAACATGAAATGTTGTAAAATTCAATATGTAAGCATATGTATTGCAATTGAGCACATCAAACTTTACAGAATGAAGTTATTGCAAAACCATCCAAAACAAGCTTCTTTCAGTCTGATATGCTCCCACACTATACTTTAGAGCACTCTCTGTCATAGGTAAAAGTTTACATGTATATTTGCAAGATAACATTACAATTCATCAAACTCTTGAAACCAAGTCAGTTCTGACCTGAAACAACATGAAAAGTTGTAAAATTCCATTTGTAAGCATATGTATTGCAATTGAGCACATCAAACTTTACAGAATGAAGTTATTGCAAAACCATCCAAAACAAGCTTCTTTCAGTCTGATATACTCCCACACTATACTTTAGAGCACTCTCTGTCATAGGTGAAGAGTTTACATGTATATTTGAAAGATAACATTACAATTCATCAAACTCTTGAAACCAAGTCAGTTCTGACCTGAAACAACATGAAATGTTGTAAAATTCCATTTGTAAGCATATGTATTGCAATTGAGCACATCAAACTTTACAGAATGAAGTTATTGCAAAACCATCCAAAACAAACATCTTTCAGTCTTATATACTCCCACACTATACTTTTTGAGCACTCTCTGTCATAGGTGAAGAGTTTACATGTATATTTGCAAGATAACATTACAATTCATATAAACTCTTCAAACCAAGTCAGTTCTGACCTGAAACAACATGAAATGTTGTAAAATTCCATTTGTAAGCATATGTATAGCAATTGAGCACATCAAACTTTACAGAATGAAGTTATTGCAAAACCATCCAAAACAAGCTTCTTTCAGTCTGATATGCTCCCACACTATACTTTAGAGCACTCTCTGTCATAGGTGAAGAGTTTACATGTATATTTGCAAGATAACATTACAATTTATCAAACTCTTGAAACCAAGTCAGTTCTGACCTGAAACAACATGAAATGTTGTAAAATTCAATATGTAAGCATATGTATTGCAATTGAGCACATCAAACTTTACAGAATGAATTTATTGCAAAACCATCCAAAACAAGCTTCTTTCAGTCTGATATGCTCCCACACTATACTTTAGAGCACTCTCTGTCATAGTTGAAGAGTTTACATGTATATTTGCAAGATAACATTACAATTCATCAAACTCTTGAAACCAAGTCAGTTCTAACCTGAAACAACATGAAAAGTTGTAAAATTTTATTTGTAAGCATATGTATTGCAATTGAGCACATCAAACTTTACAGAATGAATTTATTGCAAAACCATCCAAAACAAGCTTCTTTCAGTCTGATATGCTCCCACACTATACTTTAGAGCACTCTCTGTCATAGGTGAAGAGTTTACATGTATATTTGCAAGATAACATTACAATTCATCAAACTCTTGAAACCAAGTCAGTTCTGACCTGAAACAACATGAAATGTTGTAAAATTCCATTTGTAAGCATATGTATAGCAAGTGAGCACATCAAACTTTACAGAATGAAGTTATTGCAAAACCATCCAAAACAAGCTTCATTCAGTCTGATATACTCCCACACTATACTTTAGAGCACTCTCTGTCATAGGTGAAGAGTTCACATGTATAATTGCAAGATAACATTACAATTCATCAAACTCTTGAAACCAAGTCAGTTCTGACCTGAAACAACATGAAATGTTGTAAAATTCCATTTGTAAGCATATGTATTGCAATTGAGCACATCAAACTTTACAGAATGAAGTTATTGCAAAACCATCCAAAACAAGCTTCTTTCAGTCTGATATGCTCCCACACTATACTTTAGAGCACTCTCTGTCATAGGTGAAGAGTTTACATGTATATTTGCAAGATAACTACAATTCATCAAACTCTTGAAACCAAGTCAGTTCTGACCTGAAACAACATGAAATGTTGTAAAATTCCATTTGTAAGCATATGTATTGCAATTGAGCACATCAAACTTTACAGAATAAATTTATTGCAAAACCATCCAAAACAAGCTTCTTTCAGTCTGATATGCTCCCACACTATACTTTAGAGCACTCTCTGTCATAGGTGAAGAGTTTACATGTATATTTGCAAGATAACATTACAATTCATCAAACTCTTGAAACCAAGTCAGTTCTGACCTGAAACAACATGAAAAGTTGTAAAATTCCATTTGTAAGCATATGTATAGCAAGTGAGCACATCAAACTTTACAGAATGAATTTATTGCAAAACCATCCAAAACAAGCTTCTTTCAGTCTGATATGCTCCCACACTATACTTTAGAGCACTCTCTGTCATAGGTAAAGAGTTTACATGTATATTTGCAAGATAACATTACAATTCATCAAACTCTTGAAACCAAGTCAGTTCTGACCTGAAACAACATGAAATGTTGTAAAATTCCATTTGTAAGCATATGTATAGCAAGTGAGCACATCAAACTTTACAGAATTAAGTTATTGCAAAACCATCCAAAACAAGCTTCATTCAGTCTGATATACTCCCACACTATACTTTAGAGCACTCTCTGTCATAGGTGAAGAGTTCACATGTATAATTCCAAGATAACATTACAATTCATCAAACTCTTGAAACCAAGTCAGTTCTGACCTGAAACAACATGAAATGTTGTAAAATTCCATTTGTAAGCATATGTATAGCAATTGAGCACATCAAACTTTACAGAATGAAGTTATTGCAAAACCATCCAAAACAAGCTTCTTTCAGTCTGATATGCTCCCACACTATACTTTAGAGCACTCTCTGTCATAGGTGGAGAGTTTACATGTATATTTGCAAGATAACTACAATTCATCAAACTCTTGAAACCAAGTCAGTTCTGACCTGAAACAACATGAAATGTTGTAAAATTCCATTTGTAAGCATATGTATTGCAATTGAGCACATCAAACTTTACAGAATGAAGTTATTGCAAAACCATCCAAAACAAGCTTCATTCAGTCTGATATACTCCCACACTATACTTTAGAGCACTCTCTGTCATAGGTGAAGAGTTTACATGTATATTTGCAAGATTACATTACAATTTATCAAACTCTTGAAACCAAGTCAGTTCTGACCTGAAACAACATGAAATGTTGTAAAATTCAATATGTAAGCATATGTATTGCAATTGAGCACATCAAACTTTACAGAATGAAGTTATTGCAAAACCATCCAAAACAAGCTTCTTTCAGTCTGATATGCTCCCACACTATACTTTAGAGCACTCTCTGTCATAGGTAAAAGTTTACATGTATATTTGCAAGATAACATTACAATTCATCAAACTCTTGAAACCAAGTCAGTTCTGACCTGAAACAACATGAAAAGTTGTAAAATTCCATTTGTAAGCATATGTATTGCAATTGAGCACATCAAACTTTACAGAATGAAGTTATTGCAAAACCATCCAAAACAAGCTTCTTTCAGTCTGATATACTCCCACACTATACTTTAGAGCACTCTCTGTCATAGGTGAAGAGTTTACATGTATATTTGCAAGATAACATTACAATTCATCAAACTCTTGAAACCAAGTCAGTTCTGACCTGAAACAACATGAAATGTTGTAAAATTCCATTTGTAAGCATATGTATTGCAATTGAGCACATCAAACTTTACAGAATGAAGTTATTGCAAAACCATCCAAAACAAGCTTCTTTCAGTCTGATATATTCCCACACTATACTTTAGAGCACTCTCTGTCATAGGTGAAGAGTTTACATGTATATTTGAAAGATAACATTACAATTCATCAAACTCTTGAAACCAAGTCAGTTCTGACCTGAAACAACATGAAATGTTGTAAAATTCCATTTGTAAGCATATGTATTGCAATTGAGCACATCAAACTTTACAGAATGAAGTTATTGCAAAACCATCCAAAACAAACATCTTTCAGTCTTATATACTCCCACACTATACTTTTTGAGCACTCTCTGTCATAGGTGAAGAGTTTACATGTATATTTGCAAGATAACATTACAATTCATCAAACTCTTGAAACCAAGTCAGTTCTGACCTGAAACAACATGAAATGTTGTAAAATTCCATTTGTAAGCATATGTATAGCAAGTGAGCACATCAAACTTTACAGAATGAAGTTATTGCAAAACCATCCAAAACAAGCTTCATTCAGTCTGATATACTCCCACACTATACTTTAGAGCACTCTCTGTCATAGGTGAAGAGTTTACATGTATATTTGCAAGATAACATTACAATTTATCAAACTCTTGAAACCAAGTCAGTTCTGACCTGAAACAACATGAAATGTTGTAAAATTCAATATGTAAGCATATGTATTGCAATTGAGCACATCAAACTTTACAGAATGAAGTTATTGCAAAACCATCCAAAACAAGCTTCTTTCAGTCTGATATGCTCCCACACTATACTTTAGAGCACTCTCTGTCATAGGTGAAGAGTTTACATGTATATTTGCAAGATAACATTACAATTCATCAAACTCTTGAAACCAAGTCAGTTCTGACCTGAAACAACATGAAAAGTTGTAAAATTCAATTTGTAAGCATATGTATTGCAATTGAGCACATCAAACTTTACAGAATGAAGTTATTGCAAAACCATCCAAAACAAGCTTCTTTCAGTCTGATATACTCCCACACTATACTTTAGAGCACTCTCTGTCATAGGTGAAGAGTTTACATGTATATTTGCAAGATAACATTACAATTCATCAAACTCTTGAAACCAAGTCAGTTCTGACCTGAAACAACATGAAATGTTGTAAAATTCCATTTGTAAGCATATGTATTGCAATTGAGCACATCAAACTTTACAGAATGAAGTTATTGCAAAACCATCCAAAACAAACATCTTTCAGTCTGATATACTCCCACACTATACTTTTTGAGCACTCTCTGTCATAGGTGAAGAGTTTACATGTATATTTGCAAGATAACATTACAATTCATATAAACTCTTCAAACCAAGTCAGTTCTGACCTGAAACAACATGAAATGTTGTAAAATTCCATTTGTAAGCATATGTATAGCAATTGAGCACATCAAACTTTACAGAATGAAGTTATTGCAAAACCATCCAAAACAAGCTTTTTTCAGTCTGATATGCTCCCACACTATACTTTAGAGCACTCTCTGTCATAGGTGAAGAGTTTACATGTATATTTGCAAGATAACATTACATATCATTAAACTCTTGAAACCAAGTCAGTTCTGACCTGAAACAACATGAAAAGTTGTAAAATTTTATTTGTAAGCATATGTATTGCAATTGAGCACATCAAACTTTACAGAATGAAGTTATTGCAAAACCATCCAAAACAAGCTTCTTTCAGTCTGATATGCTCCCACACTATACTTTAGAGCACTCTCTGTCATAGGTGAAGAGTTTACATGTATATTTGCAAGATAACATTACAATTCATCAAACTCTTGAAACCAAGTCAGTTCTGACCTGAAACAACATGAAATGTTGTAAAATTCCATTTGTAAGCATATGTATTGCAATTGAGCACATCAAACTTTACAGAATGAAGTTATTGCAAAACCATCCAAAACAAGCTTCTTTCAGTCTGATATGCTCCCACACTATACTTTAGAGCACTATCTGTCATAGGTGAAGAGTTTACATGTATATTTGCAAGATAACATTACAATTCATCAAACTCTTGAAACCAAGTCAGTTCCGACCTGAAACAACATGAAATGTTGTAAAATTCCATTTGTAAGCATATGTATTGCAATTGAGCACATCAAACTTTACAGAATGAAGTTATTGCAAAACCATCCAAAACAAGCTTCTTTCAGTCTGATATGCTCCCACACTATACTTTAGAGCACTCTCTGTCATAGGTGAAGAGTTTACATGTATATTTGCAAGATAACATTACAATTCATTAAACTCTTGAAACCAAGTCAGTTCTGACCTGAAACAACATGAAAAGTTGTAAAATTTTATTTGTAAGCATATGTATTGCAATTGAGCACATCAAACTTTACAGAATGAAGTTATTGCAAAACCATCCAAAACAAGCTTCTTTCAGTCTGATATGCTCCCACACTATACTTTAGAGCACTCTCTGTCATAGGTGAAGAGTTTACATGTATATTTGCAAGATAACATTACAATTCATCAAACTTTTGAAACCAAGTCAGTTCTGACCTGAAACAACATGAAATGTTGTAAAATTCCATTTGTAAGCATATGTATTGCAATTGAGCACATCAAACTTTACAGAATGAAGTTATTGCAAAACCATCCAAAACAAGCTTCTTTCAGTCTGATATGCTCCCACACTATACTTTAGAGCACTCTCTGTCATAGGTGAAGAGTTTACATGTATATTTGCAAGATAACATTACAATTCATCAAACTCTTGAAACCAAGTCAGTTCTGACCTGAAACAACATGAAATGTTGTAAAATTCCATTTGAAAGCATATGTATTGCAATTGAGCACATCAAACTTTACAGAATGAAGTTATTGCAAAACCATCCAAAACAAGCTTCTTTCAGTCTGATATGATCCCACACTATACTTTAGAGTACTCTCTGTCATAGGTGAAGAGTTTACATGTATATTTGCAAGATAACATTACAATTCATCAAACTCTTGAAACCAAGTCAGTTCTGACCTGAAACAACATGAAATGTTGTAAAATTCCATTTGTAAGCATATGTATTGCAATTGAGCACATCAAACTTTACAGAATGAAGTTATTGCAAAACCATCCAAAACAAGCTTCTTTCAGTCTGATATGCTCCCACACTATACTTTAGAGCACTCTCTGTCATAGGTGAAGAGTTTACATGTATATTTGCAAGATAACATTACAATTAATCAAACTCTTGAAACCAAGTCAGTTCTGACCTGAAACAACATGAAATGTTGTAAAATTCCATTTGTAAGCATATGTATTGCAATTGAGCACATCAAACTTTACAGAATGAAGTTATTGCAAAACCATCCAAAACAAGCTTCTTTCAGTCTGATATGCTCCCACACTATACTTTAGAGTACTCTCTGTCGTAGGTGAAGAGTTTACATGTATATTTGCAAGATAACATTACAATTCATCAAACTCTTGAAACCAAGTCAGTTCTGACCTGAAACAACATGAAATGTTGTAAAATTCCATTTGTAAGCATATGTATTGCAATTGAGCACATCAAACTTAACAGAATGAAGTTATTGCAAAACCATCCAAAACAAGCTTCTTTCAGTCTGATATGCTCCCACACTATACTTTAGAGCACTCTCTGTCATAGGTGAAGAGTTTACATGTATATTTGCAAGATAACATTACAATTAATCAAACTCTTGAAACCAAGTCAGTTCTGACCTGAAACAACATGAAATGTTGTAAAATTCCATTTGTAAGCATATGTATTGCAATTGAGCACATCAAACTTTACAGAATGAAGTTATTGCAAAACCATCCAAAACAAGCTTCTTTCAGTCTGATATGCTCCCACACTATACTTTAGAGCACTCTCTGTCATAGGTGAAGAGTTTACATGTATATTTGCAAGATAACATTACAATTCATCAAACTCTTGAAACCAAGTCAGTTCTGACCTGAAACAACATGAAATGTTGTAAAATTCCATTTGAAAGCATATGTATTGCAATTGAGCACATCAAACTTTACAGAATGAAGTTATTGCAAAACCATCCAAAACAAGCTTCTTTCAGTCTGATATGCTCCCACACTATACTTTAGAGTACTCTCTGTCATAGGTGAAGAGTTTACATGTATATTTGCAAGATAACATTACAATTCATCAAACTCTTGAAACCAAGTCAGTTCTGACCTGAAACAACATGAAATGTTGTAAAATTCCATTTGTAAGCATATGTATTGCAATTGAGCACATCAAACTTTACAGAATGAAGTTATTGCAAAACCATCCAAAACAAGCTTCTTTCAGTCTGATATGCTCCCACACTATACTTTAGAGCACTCTCTGTCATAGGTGAAGAGTTTACATGTATATTTGCAAGATAACATTACAATTCATCAAACTCTTGAAACCAAGTCAGTTCTGACCTGAAACAACATGAAATGTTGTAAAATTCCATTTGTAAGCATATGTATTGCAATTGAGCACATCAAACTTTACAGAATGAAGTTATTGCAAAACCATCCAAAACAAGCTTCTTTCAGTCTGATATGCTCCCACACTATACTTTAGAGTACTCTCTGTCATAGGTGAAGAGTTTACATGTATATTTGCAAGATAACATTACAATTCATCAAACTCTTGAAACCAAGTCAGTTCTGACCTGAAACAACATGAAATGTTGTAAAATGCCATTTGTAAGCATATGTATTGCAATTGAGCACATCAAACTTTACAGAATGAAGTTATTGCAAAACCATCCAAAACAAGCTTCTTTCAGTCTGATATGCTCCCACACTATACTTTAGAGCACTCTCTGTCATAGGTGAAGAGTTTACATGTATATTTGCAAGATAACATTACAATTCATCAAACTCTTGAAACCAAGTCAGTTCTGACCTGAAACAACATGAAATGTTGTAAAATTCCATTTGTAAGCATATGTATTGCAATTGAGCACATCAAACTTTACAGAATGAAGTTATTGCAAAACCATCCAAAACAAGCTTCTTTCAGTCTGATATACTCCCACACTATACTTTAGAGCACTCTCTGTCATAGGTGAAGAGTTCACATGTATATTTGCAATATAACATTACAATTCATCAAACTCTTGAAACCAAGTCAGTTCTGACCTGAAACAACATGAAATGTTGTAAAATTCCATTTGTAAGCATATGTATTGCAATTGAGCACATCAAACTTTACAGAATGAAGTTATTGCAAAACCATCCAAAACAAGCTTCTTTCAGTCTGATATGCTCCCACACTATACTTTAGAGCACTCTCTGTCATAGGTGAAGAGTTTACATGTATATTTGCAAGATAACATTACAATTCATTAAACTCTTGAAACCAAGTCAGTTCTGACCTGAAACAACATGAAAAGTTGTAAAATTTTATTTGTAAGCATATGTATTGCAATTGAGCACATCAAACTTTACAGAATGAAGTTATTGCAAAACCATCCAAAACAAGCTTCTTTCAGTCTGATATGCTCCCACACTATACTTTAGAGCACTCTCTGTCATAGGTGAAGAGTTTACATGTATATTTGCAAGATAACATTACAATTCATCAAACTCTTGAAACCAAGTCAGTTCTGACCTGAAACAACATGAAATGTTGTAAAATTCCATTTGTAAGCATATGTATTGCAATTGAGCACATCAAACTTTACAGAATGAAGTTATTGCAAAACCATCCAAAACAAGCTTCTTTCAGTCTGATATGCTCCCACACTATACTTTAGAGCACTCTCTGTCATAGGTGAAGAGTTTACATGTATATTTGCAAGATAACATTACAATTCATCAAACTCTTGAAACCAAGTCAGTTCTGACCTGAAACAACATGAAATGTTGTAAAATTCCATTTGAAAGCATATGTATTGCAATTGAGCACATCAAACTTTACAGAATGAAGTTATTGCAAAACCATCCAAAACAAGCTTCTTTCAGTCTGATATGCTCCCACACTATACTTTAGAGTACTCTCTGTCATAGGTGAAGAGTTTACATGTATATTTGCAAGATAACATTACAATTCATCAAACTCTTGAAACCAAGTCAGTTCTGACCTGAAACAACATGAAATGTTGTAAAATTCCATTTGTAAGCATATGTATTGCAATTGAGCACATCAAACTTTACAGAATGAAGTTATTGCAAAACCATCCAAAACAAGCTTCTTTCAGTCTGATATGCTCCCACACTATACTTTAGAGCACTCTCTGTCATAGGTGAAGAGTTTACATGTATATTTGCAAGATAACATTACAATTCATCAAACTCTTGAAACCAAGTCAGTTCTGACCTGAAACAACATGAAATGTTGTAAAATTCCATTTGTAAGCATATGTATTGCAATTGAGCACATCAAACTTTACAGAATGAAGTTATTGCAAAACCATCCAAAACAAGCTTCTTTCAGTCTGATATGCTCCCACACTATACTTTAGAGTACTCTCTGTCATAGGTGAAGAGTTTACATGTATATTTGCAAGATAACATTACAATTCATCAAACTCTTGAAACCAAGTCAGTTCTGACCTGAAACAACATGAAATGTTGTAAAATTCCATTTGTAAGCATATGTATTGCAATTGAGCACATCAAACTTTACAGAATGAAGTTATTGCAAAACCATCCAAAACAAGCTTCTTTCAGTCTGATATGCTCCCACACTATACTTTAGAGCACTCTCTGTCATAGGTGAAGAGTTTACATGTATATTTGCAAGATAACATTACAATTCATCAAACTCTTGAAACCAAGTCAGTTCTGACCTGAAACAACATGAAATGTTGTAAAATTCCATTTGTAAGCATATGTATTGCAATTGAGCACATCAAACTTTACAGAATGAAGTTATTGCAAAACCATCCAAAACAAGCTTCTTTCAGTCTGATATGCTCCCACACTATACTTTAGAGTACTCTCTGTCATAGGTGAAGAGTTTACATGTATATTTGCAAGATAACATTACAATTCATCAAACTCTTGAAACCAAGTCAGTTCTGACCTGAAACAACATGAAATGTTGTAAAATTCCAATTGTAAGCATATGTATTGCAATTGAGCACATCAAACTTTACAGAATGAAGTTATTGCAAAACCATCCAAAACAAGCTTCTTTCAGTCTGATATGCTCCCACACTATACTTTAGAGCACTCTCTGTCATAGGTGAAGAATTTACATGTATATTTGCAAGATAACATTACAATTCATCAAACTCTTGAAACCAAGTCAGTTCTGACCTGAAACAACATGAAATGTTGTAAAATTCCATTTGTAAGCATATGTATTGCAATTGAGCACATCAAACTTTACAGAATGAAGTTATTGCAAAACCATCCAAAACAAGCTTCTTTCAGTCTGATATGCTCCCACACTATACTTTAGAGCACTCTCTGTCATAGGTGAAGAGTTTACATGTATATTTGCAAGATAACATTACAATTCATCAAACTCTTGAAACCAAGTCAGTTCCGACCTGAAACAACATGAAATGTTGTAAAATTCCATTTGTAAGCATATGTATTGCAATTGAGCACATCAAACTTTACAGAATGAAGTTATTGCAAAACCATCCAAAACAAGCTTCTTTCAGTCTGATATGCTCCCACACTATACTTTAGAGTACTCTCTGTCATAGGTGAAGAGTTTACATGTATATTTGCAAGATAACATTACAATTCATCAAACTCTTGAAACCAAGTCAGTTCTGACCTGAAACAACATGAAATGTTGTAAAATTCCATTTGTAAGCATATGTATTGCAATTGAGCACATCAAACTTTACAGAATGAAGTTATTGCAAAACCATCCAAAACAAGCTTCTTTCAGTCTGATATGCTCCCACACTATACTTTAGAGCACTCTCTGTCATAGGTGAAGAGTTTACATGTATATTTGCAAGATAACATTACAATTCATCAAACTCTTGAAACCAAGTCAGTTCTGACCTGAAACAACATGAAATGTTGTAAAATTCCATTTGTAAGCATATGTATTGCAATTGAGCACATCAAACTTTACAGAATGAAGTTATTGCAAAACCATCCAAAACAAGCTTCTTTCAGTCTGATATGCTCCCACACTATACTTTAGAGTACTCTCTGTCATAGGTGAAGAGTTTACATGTATATTTGCAAGATAACATTACAATTCATCAAACTCTTGAAACCAAGTCAGTTCTGACCTGAAACAACATGAAATGTTGTAAAATTCCATTTGTAAGCATATGTATTGCAATTGAGCACATCAAACTTTACAGAATGAAGTTATTGCAAAACCATCCAAAACAAGCTTCTTTCAGTCTGATATGCTCCCACACTATACTTTAGAGCACTCTCTGTCATAGGTGAAGAATTTACATGTATATTTGCAAGATAACATTACAATTCATCAAACTCTTGAAACCAAGTCAGTTCTGACCTGAAACAACATGAAATGTTGTAAAATTCCATTTGTAAGCATATGTATTGCAATTGAGCACATCAAACTTTACAGAATGAAGTTATTGCAAAACCATCCAAAACAAGCTTCTTTCAGTCTGATATGCTCCCACACTATACTTTAGAGCACTCTCTGTCATAGGTGAAGAGTTTACATGTATATTTGCAAGATAACATTACAATTCATCAAACTCTTGAAACCAAGTCAGTTCCGACCTGAAACAACATGAAATGTTGTAAAATTCCATTTGTAAGCATATGTATTGCAATTGAGCACATCAAACTTTACAGAATGAAGTTATTGCAAAACCATCCAAAACAAGCTTCTTTCAGTCTGATATGCTCCCACACTATACTTTAGAGCACTCTCTGTCATAGGTGAAGAGTTTACATGTATATTTGCAAGATAACATTACAATTCATCAAACTCTTGAAACCAAGTCTGTTCCGACCTGAAACAACATGAAATGTTGTAAAATTCCATTTGAAAGCATATGTATTGCAATTGAGCACATCAAACTTTACAGAATGAAGTTATTGCAAAACCATCCAAAACAAGCTTCTTTCAGTCTGATATGCTCCCACACTATACTTTAGAGTACTCTCTGTCATAGGTGAAGAGTTTACATGTATATTTGCAAGATAACATTACAATTCATCAAACTCTTGAAACCAAGTCAGTTCTGACCTGAAACAACATGAAATGTTGTAAAATTCCATTTGTAAGCATATGTATTGCAATTGAGCACATCAAACTTTACAGAATGAAGTTATTGCAAAACCATCCAAAACAAGCTTCTTTCAGTCTGATATGCTCCCACACTATACTTTAGAGCACTCTCTGTCATAGGTGAAGAGTTTACATGTATATTTGCAAGATAACATTACAATTCATCAAACTCTTGAAACCAAGTCAGTTCTGACCTGAAACAACATGAAATGTTGTAAAATTCCATTTGTAAGCATATGTATTGCAATTGAGCACATCAAACTTTACAGAATGAAGTTATTGCAAAACCATCCAAAACAAGCTTCTTTCAGTCTGATATGCTCCCACACTATACTTTAGAGCACTCTCTGTCATAGGTGAAGAGTTTACATGTATATTTGCAAGATAACATTACAATTCATCAAACTCTTGAAACCAAGTCAGTTCTGACCTGAAACAACATGAAATGTTGTAAAATTCCATTTGTAAGCATATGTATTGCAATTGAGCACATCAAACTTTACAGAATGAAGTTATTGCAAAACCATCCAAAACAAGCTTCTTTCAGTCTGATATGCTCCCACACTATACTTTAGAGTACTCTCTGTCATAGGTGAAGAGTTTACATGTATATTTGCAAGATAACATTACAATTCATCAAACTCTTGAAACCAAGTCAGTTCTGACCTGAAACAACATGAAATGTTGTAAAATTCCATTTGTAAGCATATGTATTGCAATTGAGCACATCAAACTTTACAGAATGAAGTTATTGCAAAACCATCCAAAACAAGCTTCTTTCAGTCTGATATGCTCCCACACTATACTTTAGAGCACTCTCTGTCATAGGTGAAGAATTTACATGTATATTTGCAAGATAACATTACAATTCATCAAACTCTTGAAACCAAGTCAGTTCTGACCTGAAACAACATGAAATGTTGTAAAATTCCATTTGTAAGCATATGTATTGCAATTGAGCACATCAAACTTTACAGAATGAAGTTATTGCAAAACCATCCAAAACAAGCTTCTTTCAGTCTGATATGCTCCCACACTATACTTTAGAGCACTCTCTGTCATAGGTGAAGAGTTTACATGTATATTTGCAAGATAACATTACAATTCATCAAACTCTTGAAACCAAGTCAGTTCCGACCTGAAACAACATGAAATGTTGTAAAATTCCATTTGTAAGCATATGTATTGCAATTGAGCACATCAAACTTTACAGAATGAAGTTATTGCCAAACCATCCAAAACAAGCTTCTTTCAGTCTGATATGCTCCCACACTATACTTTAGAGCACTCTCTGTCATAGGTGAAGAGTTTACATGTATATTTGCAAGATAACATTACAATTCATCAAACTCTTGAAACCAAGTCAGTTCTGACCTGAAACAACATGAAATGTTGTAAAATTCCATTTGAAAGCATATGTATTGCAATTGAGCACATCAAACTTTACAGAATGAAGTTATTGCAAAACCATCCAAAACAAGCTTCTTTCAGTCTGATATGCTCCCACACTATACTTTAGAGTACTCTCTGTCATAGGTGAAGAGTTTACATGTATATTTGCAAGATAACATTACAATTCATCAAACTCTTGAAACCAAGTCAGTTCTGACCTGAAACAACATGAAATGTTGTAAAATTCCATTTGTAAGCATATGTATTGCAATTGAGCACATCAAACTTTACAGAATGAAGTTATTGCAAAACCATCCAAAACAAGCTTCTTTCAGTCTGATATGCTCCCACACTATACTTTAGAGCACTCTCTGTCATAGGTGAAGAGTTTACATGTATATTTGCAAGATAACATTACAATTCATCAAACTCTTGAAACCAAGTCAGTTCTGACCTGAAACAACATGAAATGTTGTAAAATTCCATTTGTAAGCATATGTATTGCAATTGAGCACATCAAACTTTACAGAATGAAGTTATTGCAAAACCATCCAAAACAAGCTTCTTTCAGTCTGATATACTCCCACACTATACTTTAGAGCACTCTCTGTCATAGGTGAGGAGTTCACATGTATATTTGCAAGATAACATTACAATTCATCAAACTCTTGAAACCAAGTCAGTTCTGACCTGAAACAACATGAAATGTTGTAAAATTCCATTTGTAAGCATATGTATTGCAATTGAGCACATCAAACTTTACAGAATGAAGTTATTGCAAAACCATCCAAAACAAGCTTCTTTCAGTCTGATATGCTCCCACACTATACTTTAGAGCACTCTCTGTCATAGGTGAAGAGTTTACATGTATATTTGCAAGATAACATAACAATTCATCAAACTCTTGAAACCAAGTCAGTTCTGACCTGAAACAACATGAAATGTTGTAAAATTCCATTTGTAAGCATATGTATTGCAATTGAGCACATTAAACTTTACAGAATGAAGTTATTGCAAAACCATCCAAAACAAGCTTCTTTCAGTCTGATATGCTCCCACACTATACTTTAGAGCACTCTCTGTCATAGGTGAAGAGTTTACATGTATATTTGCAAGATAACATTACAATTCATCAAACTCTTGAAACCAAGTCAGTTCCGACCTGAAACAACATGAAATGTTTTAAAATTCCATTTGTAAGCATATGTATTGCAATTGAGCACATTTAACTTTACAGAATGAAGTTATTGCAAAACCATCCAAAACAAGCTTCTTTCAGTCTGATATGCTCCCACACTATACTTTAGAGCACTCTCTGTCATAGGTGAAGAGTTTACATGTATATTTGCAAGATAACATTACAATTCATCAAACTCTTGAAACCAAGTCAGTTCTGACCTGAAACAACATGAAATGTTGTAAAATTCCATTTGAAAGCATATGTATTGCAATTGAGCACATCAAACTTTACAGAATGAAGTTATTGCAAAACCATCCAAAACAAGCTTCTTTCAGTCTGATATGCTCCCACACTATACTTTAGAGTACTCTCTGTCATAGGTGAAGAGTTTACATGTATATTTGCAAGATAACATTACAATTCATCAAACTCTTGAAACCAAGTCAGTTCTGACCTGAAACAACATGAAATGTTGTAAAATTCCATTTGTAAGCATATGTATTGCAATTGAGCACATCAAACTTTACAGAATGAAGTTATTGCAAAACCATCCAAAACAAGCTTCTTTCAGTCTGATATGCTCCCACACTATACTTTAGAGTACTCTCTGTCATAGGTGAAGAGTTTACATGTATATTTGCAAGATAACATTACAATTCATCAAACTCTTGAAACCAAGTCAGTTCTGACCTGAAACAACATGAAATGTTGTAAAATTCCATTTGTAAGCATATGTATTGCAATTGAGCACATCAAACTTTACAGAATGAAGTTATTGCAAAACCATCCAAAACAAGCTTCTTTCAGTCTGATATGCTCCCACACTATACTTTAGAGCACTCTCTGTCATAGGTGAAGAGTTTACATGTATATTTGCAAGATAACATTACAATTCATCAAACTCTTGAAACCAAGTCAGTTCTGACCTGAAACAACATGAAATGTTGTAAAATTCCATTTGTAAGCATATGTATTGCAATTGAGCACATCAAACTTTACAGAATGAAGTTATTGCAAAACCATCCAAAACAAGCTTCTTTCAGTCTGATATGCTCCCACACTATACTTTAGAGCACTCTCTGTCATAGGTGAAGAGTTTACATGTATATTTGCAAGATAACATTACAATTCATCAAACTCTTGAAACCAAGTCAGTTCCGACCTGAAACAACATGAAATGTTGTAAAATTCCATTTGTAAGCATATGTATTGCAATTGAGCACATCAAACTTTACAGAATGAAGTTATTGCAAAACCATCCAAAACAAGCTTCTTTCAGTCTGATATGCTCCCACACTATACTTTAGAGTACTCTCTGTCATAGGTGAAGAGTTTACATGTATATTTGCAAGATAACATTACAATTCATCAAACTCTTGAAACCAAGTCAGTTCTGACCTGAAACAACATGAAATGTTGTAAAATTCCATTTGTAAGCATATGTATTGCAATTGAGCACATCAAACTTTACAGAATGAAGTTATTGCAAAACCATCCAAAACAAGCTTCTTTCAGTCTGATATGCTCCCACACTATACTTTAGAGTACTCTCTGTCATAGGTGAAGAGTTTACATGTATATTTGCAAGATAACATTACAATTCATCAAACTCTTGAAACCAAGTCAGTTCTGACCTGAAACAACATGAAATGTTGTAAAATTCCATTTGTAAGCATATGTATTGCAATTGAGCACATCAAACTTTACAGAATGAAGTTATTGCAAAACCATCCAAAACAAGCTTCTTTCAGTCTGATATGCTCCCACACTATACTTTAGAGCACTCTCTGTCATAGGTGAAGAGTTTACATGTATATTTGCAAGATAACATTACAATTCATCAAACTCTTGAAACCAAGTCAGTTCTGACCTGAAACAACATGAAATGTTGTAAAATTCCATTTGTAAGCATATGTATTGCAATTGAGCACATCAAACTTTACAGAATGAAGTTATTGCAAGACCATCCAAAACAAGCTTCTTTCAGTCTGATATGCTCCCACACTATACTTTAGAGCACTCTCTGTCATAGGTGAAGAGTTTACATGTATATTTGCAAGATAACATTACAATTCATCAAACTCTTGAAACCAAGTCAGTTCTGACCTGAAACAACATGAAATGTTGTAAAATTCCATTTGAAAGCATATGTATTGCAATTGAGCACATCAAACTTTACAGAATGAAGTTATTGCAAAACCATCCAAAACAAGCTTCTTTCAGTCTGATATGCTCCCACACTATACTTTAGAGCACTCTCTGTCATAGGTGAAGAGTTTACATGTATATTTGCAAGATAACATTACAATTCATCAAACTCTTGAAACCAAGTCAGTTCTGACCTGAAACAACATGAAATGTTGTAAAATTCCATTTGTAAGCATATGTATTGCAATTGAGCACATCAAACTTTACAGAATGAAGTTATTGCAAAACCATCCAAAACAAGCTTCTTTCAGTCTGATATGCTCCCACACTATACTTTAGAGCACTCTCTGTCATAGGTGAAGAGTTTACATGTATATTTGCAAGATAACATTACAATTCATCAAACTCTTGAAACCAAGTCAGTTCTGACCTGAAACAACATGAAATGTTGTAAAATTCCATTTGTAAGCATATGTATTGCAATTGAGCACATCAAACTTTACAGAATGAAGTTATTGCAAAACCATCCAAAACAAGCTTCTTTCAGTCTGATATGCTCCCACACTATACTTTAGAGCACTCTCTGTCATAGGTGAAGAGTTTACATGTATATTTGCAAGATAACATTACAATTCATCAAACTCTTGAAACCAAGTCAGTTCCGACCTGAAACAACATGAAATGTTGTAAAATTCCATTTGTAAGCATATGTATTGCAATTGAGCACATCAAACTTTACAGAATGAAGTTATTGCAAAACCATCCAAAACAAGCTTCTTTCAGTCTGATATGCTCCCACACTATACTTTAGAGTACTCTCTGTCATAGGTGAAGAGTTTACATGTATATTTGCAAGATAACATTACAATTCATCAAACTCTTGAAACCAAGTCAGTTCTGACCTGAAACAACATGAAATGTTGTAAAATTCCATTTGTAAGCATATGTATTGCAATTGAGCACATCAAACTTTACAGAATGAAGTTATTGCAAAACCATCCAAAACAAGCTTCTTTCAGTCTGATATGCTCCCACACTATACTTTAGAGTACTCTCTGTCATAGGTGAAGAGTTTACATGTATATTTGCAAGATAACATTACAATTCATCAAACTCTTGAAACCAAGTCAGTTCTGACCTGAAACAACATGAAATGTTGTAAAATTCCATTTGTAAGCATATGTATTGCAATTGAGCACATCAAACTTTACAGAATGAAGTTTTTGCAAAACCATCCAAAACAAGCTTCTTTCAGTCTGATATGCTCCCACACTATACTTTAGAGCACTCTCTGTCATAGGTGAAGAGTTTACATGTATATTTGCAAGATAACATTACAATTCATCAAACTCTTGAAACCAAGTCAGTTCTGACCTGAAACAACATGAAATGTTGTAAAATTCCATTTGTAAGCATATGTATTGCAATTGAGCACATCAAACTTTACAGAATGAAGTTATTGCAAGACCATCCAAAACAAGCTTCTTTCAGTCTGATATGCTCCCACACTATACTTTAGAGCACTCTCTGTCATAGGTGAAGAGTTTACATGTATATTTGCAAGATAACATTACAATTCATCAAACTCTTGAAACCAAGTCAGTTCTGACCTGAAACAACATGAAATGTTGTAAAATTCCATTTGAAAGCATATGTATTGCAATTGAGCACATCAAACTTTACAGAATGAAGTTATTGCAAAACCATCCAAAACAAGCTTCTTTCAGTCTGATATGCTCCCACACTATACTTTAGAGCACTCTCTGTCATAGGTGAAGAGTTTACATGTATATTTGCAAGATAACATTACAATTCATCAAACTCTTGAAACCAAGTCAGTTCTGACCTGAAACAACATGAAATGTTGTAAAATTCCATTTGTAAGCATATGTATTGCAATTGAGCACATCAAACTTTACAGAATGAAGTTATTGCAAAACCATCCAAAACAAGCTTCTTTCAGTCTGATATGCTCCCACACTATACTTTAGAGTACTCTCTGTCATAGGTGAAGAGTTTACATGTATATTTGCAAGATAACATTACAATTCATCAAACTCTTGAAACCAAGTCAGTTCTGACCTGAAACAACATGAAATGTTGTAAAATTCCATTTGTAAGCATATGTATTGCAATTGAGCACATCAAACTTTACAGAATGAAGTTATTGCAAAACCATCCAAAACAAGCTTCTTTCAGTCTGATATGCTCCCACACTATACTTTAGAGCACTCTCTGTCATAGGTGAAGAGTTTACATGTATATTTGCAAGATAACATTACAATTCATCAAACTCTTGAAACCAAGTCAGTTCTGACCTGAAACAACATGAAATGTTGTAAAATTCCATTTGTAAGCATATGTATTGCAATTGAGCACATCAAACTTTACAGAATGAAGTTATTGCAAAACCATCCAAAACAAGCTTCTTTCAGTCTGATATGCTCCCACACTATACTTTAGAGTACTCTCTGTCATAGGTGAAGAGTTTACATGTATATTTGCAAAATAACATTTTAATTCATCAAACTCTTGAAACCAAGTCAGTTCTGACCTGAAACAACATGAAATGTTGTAAAATTCCATTTGTAAGCATATGTATTGCAATTGAGCACATCAAACTTTACAGAATGAAGTTATTGCAAAACCATCCAAAACAAGCTTCTTTCAGTCTGATATACTCCCACACTATACTTTAGAGCACTCTCTGTCATAGGTGAAGAGTTCACATGTATATTTGCAAGATAACATTACAATTCATCAAACTCTTGAAACCAAGTCAGTTCTGACCTGAAACAACATGAAATGTTGTAAAATTCCATTTGTAAGCATATGTATTGCAATTGAGCACATCAAACTTTACAGAATGAAGTTATTGCAAAACCATCCAAAACAAGCTTCTTTCAGTCTGATATGCTCCCACACTATACTTTAGAGTACTCTCTGTCATAGGTGAAGAGTTTACATGTATATTTGCAAAATAACATTACAATTCATCAAACTCTTGAAACCAAGTCAGTTCTGACCTGAAACAACATGAAATGTTGTAAAATTCCATTTGTAAGCATATGTATTGCAATTGAGCACATCAAACTTTACAGAATGAAGTTATTGCAAAACCATCCAAAACAAGCTTCTTTCAGTCTGATATGCTCCCACACTATACTTTAGAGCACTCTCTGTCATAGGTGAAGAGTTCACATGTATATTTGCAAGATAACATTACAATTCATCAAACTCTTGAAACCAAGTCAGTTCTGACCTGAAACAACATGAAATGTTGTAAAATTCAATATGTAAGCATATGTATTGCAATTGAGCACATCAAACTTTACAGAATGAAGATATTGCAAAACCATCCAAAACAAGCTTCTTTAAGTCTGATATGCTCCCACGCTATACTTTAGAGCACTCTCTGTCATAGGTGAAGAGATTACATGTATATTTGCAAGATAACATTACAATTCATCAAACTCTTGAAACCAAGTCAGTTCTGACCTGAAACAACATGAAATGTTGTAAAATTCAATATGTAAGCATATGTATTGCAATTGAGCACATCAAACTTTACAGAATGAAGATATTGCAAAACCATCTAAAACAAGCTTCATTCAGTCTGATATACTCCCACACTATACTTTAGAGCACTCTCTGTCATAGGTGAAGAGTTCACATGTATATTTGCAAGATAACATTACAATTCATCAAACTCTTGAAACCAAGTCAGTTCTGACCTGAAACAACATGAAATGTTGTAAAATTCCATTTGTAAGCATATGTATAGCAATTGAGCACATCAAACTTTACAGAATGAAGTTATTGCAAAACCATCCAAAACAAGCTTCTTTCAGTCTGATATGCTCCCACACTATACTTTAGAGCACTCTCTGTCATAGGTGAAGAGTTTACATGTATATTTGCAAGATAACATTACAATTCATCAAACTCTTGAAACCAAGTCAGTTCTGACCTGAAACAACATGAAATGTTGTAAAATTCCATTTGTAAGGATATGTATAGCAATTGAGCACATCAAACTTTACAGAATGAAGTTATTGCAAAACCATCCAAAACAAGCTTCTTTCAGTCTGATATGCTCCCACACTATACTTTAGAGCACTCTCTGTCATAGGTGAAGAGTTCACATGTATATTTGCAAGATAACATTACAATTCATCAAACTCTTGAAACCAAGTCAGTTCTGACCTGAAACAACATGAAATGTTGTAAAATTCAATATGTAAGCATATGTATTGCAATTGAGCACATCAAACTTTACAGAATGAAGATATTGCAAAACCATCCAAAACAAGCTTCTTTAAGTCTGATATGCTCCCACGCTATACTTTAGAGCACTCTCTGTCATAGGTGAAGAGTTTACATGTATATTTGCAAGATAACATTACAATTCATCAAACTCTTGAAACCAAGTCAGTTCTGACCTGAAACAACATGAAATGTTGTAAAATTCAATATGTAAGCATATGTATTGCAATTGAGCACATCAAACTTTACAGAATGAAGATATTGCAAAACCATCCAAAACAAGCTTCTTTAAGTCTGATATGCTCCCACGCTATACTTTAGAGCACTCTCTGTCATAGGTGAAGAGTTTACATGTATATTTGCAAGATAACATTACAATTTATCAAACTCTTGAAACCAAGTCAGTTCTGACCTGAAACAACATGAAATGTTGTAAAATTCCATTTGTAAGCATATGTATAGCAATTGAGCACATCAAACTTTACAGAATGAAGTTATTGCAAAACCATCCAAAACAAGCTTCTTTCAGTCTGATATGCTCCCACACTATACTTTAGAGCACTCTCTGTCATAGGTGAAGAGTTTACATGTATATTTGCAAGATAACATTACAATTCATCAAACTCTTGAAACCAAGTCAGTTCTGACCTGAAACAACATGAAATGTTGTAAAATTCCATTTGTAAGCATATGTATAGCAATTGAGCACATCAAACTTTACAGAATGAAGTTATTGCAAAACCATCCAAAACAAGCTTCTTTCAGTCTGATATGCTCCCACACTATACTTTAGAGCACTCTCTGTCATAGGTGAAGAGTTTACATGTATATTTGCAAGATAACATTACAATTCATCAAACTCTTGAAACCAAGTCAGTTCTGACCTGAAACAACATGAAATGTTGTAAAATTCCATTTGTAAGCATATGTATTGCAATTGAGCACATCAAACTTTACAGAATGAAGTTATTGCAAAACCATCCAAAACAAGCTTCTTTCAGTCTGATATGCTCCCACACTATACTTTAGAGTACTCTCTGTCATAGGTGAAGAGTTTACATGTATATTTGCAAGATAACATTACAATTCATCAAACTCTTGAAACCAAGTCAGTTCTGACCTGAAACAACATGAAATGTTGTAAAATTCAATATGTAAGCATATGTATTGCAATTGAGCACATCAAACTTTACAGAATGAAGATATTGCAAAACCATCCAAAACAAGCTTCTTTAAGTCTGATATGCTCCCACGCTATACTTTAGAGCACTCTCTGTCATAGGTGAAGAGTTTACATGTATATTTGCAAGATAACATTACAATTCATCAAACTCTTGAAACCAAGTCAGTTCTGACCTGAAACAACATGAAATGTTGTAAAATTCAATATGTAAGCATATGTATTGCAATTGAGCACATCAAACTTTACAGAATGAAGATATTGCAAAACCATCTAAAACAAGCTTCATTCAGTCTGATATACTCCCACACTATACTTTAGAGCACTCTCTGTCATAGGTGAAGAGTTCACATGTATATTTGCAAGATAACATTACAATTCATCAAACTCTTGAAACCAAGTCAGTTCTGACCTGAAACAACATGAAATGTTGTAAAATTCCATTTGTAAGCATATGTATAGCAATTGAGCACATCAAACTTTACAGAATGAAGTTATTGCAAAACCATCCAAAACAAGCTTCTTTCAGTCTGATATGCTCCCACACTATACTTTAGAGCACTCTCTGTCATAGGTGAAGAGTTTACATGTATATTTGCAAGATAACATTACAATTCATCAAACTCTTGAAACCAAGTCAGTTCTGACCTGAAACAACATGAAATGTTGTAAAATTCCATTTGTAAGCATATGTATAGCAATTGAGCACATCAAACTTTACAGAATGAAGTTATTGCAAAACCATCCAAAACAAGCTTCTTTCAGTCTGATATGCTCCCACACTATACTTTAGAGCACTCTCTGTCATAGGTGAAGAGTTTACATGTATATTTGCAAGATAACATTACAATTCATCAAACTCTTGAAACCAAGTCAGTTCTGACCTGAAACAACATGAAATGTTGTAAAATTCCATTTGTAAGCATATGTATAGCAATTGAGCACATCAAACTTTACAGAATGAAGTTATTGCAAAACCATCCAAAACAAGCTTCTTTCAGTCTGATATGCTCCCACACTATACTTTAGAGCACTCTCTGTCATAGGTGAAGAGTTTACATGTATATTTGCAAGATAACATTACAATTCATCAAACTCTTGAAACCAAGTCAGTTCTGACCTGAAACAACATGAAATGTTGTAAAATTCCATTTGTAAGCATATGTATTGCAATTGAGCACATCAAACTTTACAGAATGAAGTTATTGCAAAACCATCCAAAACAAGCTTCTTTCAGTCTGATATGCTCCCACACTATACTTTAGAGCACTCTCTGTCATAGGTGAAGAGTTTACATGTATATTTGCAAGATAACATTACAATTCATCAAACTCTTGAAACCAATTCAGTTCTGACCTGAAACAACATGAAATGTTGTAAAATTCCATTTGTAAGCATATGTATTGCAATTGAGCACATCAAACTTTACAGAATGAAGTTATTGCAAAACCATCCAAAACAAGCTTCTTTCAGTCTGATATACTCCCACACTATACTTTAGAGCACTCTCTGTCATAGGTGAAGAGTTCACATGTATATTTGCAAGATAACATTACAATTCATCAAACTCTTGAAACCAAGTCAGTTCTGACCTGAAACAACATGAAATGTTGTAAAATTCCATTTGTAAGCATATGTATTGCAATTGAGCACATCAAACTTTACAGAATGAAGTTATTGCAAAACCATCCAAAACAAGCTTCTTTCAGTCTGATATGCTCCCACACTATACTTTAGAGTACTCTCTGTCATAGGTGAAGAGTTTACATGTATATTTGCAAAATAACATTTTAATTCATCAAACTCTTGAAACCAAGTCAGTTCTGACCTGAAACAACATGAAATGTTGTAAAATTCCATTTGTAAGCATATGTATTGCAATTGAGCACATCAAACTTTACAGAATGAAGTTATTGCAAAACCATCCAAAACAAGCTTCTTTCAGTCTGATATGCTCCCACACTATACTTTAGAGCACTCTCTGTCATAGGTGAAGAGTTTACATGTATATTTGCAAGATAACATTACAATGCATCAAACTCTTGAAACCAAGTCAGTTCTGACCTGAAACAACATGAAATGTTGTAAAATACCATTTGTAAGCATATGTATTGCAATTGAGCACATCAAACTTTACAGAATGAAGTTATTGCAAAACCATCCAAAACAAGCTTCTTTCAGTCTGATATACTCCCACACTATACTTTAGAGCACTCTCTGTCATAGGTGAAGAGTTCACATGTATATTTGCAAGATAACATTACAATTCATCAAACTCTTGAAACCAAGTCAGTTCTGACCTGAAACAACATGAAATGTTGTAAAATTCCATTTGTAAGCATATGTATTGCAATTGAGCACATCAAACTTTACAGAATGAAGTTATTGCAAAACCATCCAAAACAAGCTTCTTTCAGTCTGATATGCTCCCACACTATACTTTAGAGTACTCTCTGTCATAGGTGAAGAGTTTACATGTATATTTGCAAAATAACATTACAATTCATCAAACTCTTGAAACCAAGTCAGTTCTGACCTGAAACAACATGAAATGTTGTAAAATTCCATTTGTAAGCATATGTATTGCAATTGAGCACATCAAACTTTACAGAATGAAGTTATTGCAAAACCATCCAAAACAAGCTTCTTTCAGTCTGATATGCTCCCACACTATACTTTAGAGCACTCTCTGTCATAGGTGAAGAGTTCACATGTATATTTGCAAGATAACATTACAATTCATCAAACTCTTGAAACCAAGTCAGTTCTGACCTGAAACAACATGAAATGTTGTAAAATTCAATATGTAAGCATATGTATTGCAATTGAGCACATCAAACTTTACAGAATGAAGATATTGCAAAACCATCCAAAACAAGCTTCTTTAAGTCTGATATGCTCCCACGCTATACTTTAGAGCACTCTCTGTCATAGGTGAAGAGATTACATGTATATTTGCAAGATAACATTACAATTCATCAAACTCTTGAAACCAAGTCAGTTCTGACCTGAAACAACATGAAATGTTGTAAAATTCAATATGTAAGCATATGTATTGCAATTGAGCACATCAAACTTTACAGAATGAAGATATTGCAAAACCATCTAAAACAAGCTTCATTCAGTCTGATATACTCCCACACTATACTTTAGAGCACTCTCTGTCATAGGTGAAGAGTTCACATGTATATTTGCAAGATAACATTACAATTCATCAAACTCTTGAAACCAAGTCAGTTCTGACCTGAAACAACATGAAATGTTGTAAAATTCCATTTGTAAGCATATGTATAGCAATTGAGCACATCAAACTTTACAGAATGAAGTTATTGCAAAACCATCCAAAACAAGCTTCTTTCAGTCTGATATGCTCCTACACTATACTTTAGAGCACTCTCTGTCATAGGTGAAGAGTTTACATGTATATTTGCAAGATAACATTACAATTCATCAAACTCTTGAAACCAAGTCAGTTCTGACCTGAAACAACATGAAATGTTGTAAAATTCCATTTGTAAGGATATGTATAGCAATTGAGCACATCAAACTTTACAGAATGAAGTTATTGCAAAACCATCCAAAACAAGCTTCTTTCAGTCTGATATGCTCCCACACTATACTTTAGAGCACTCTCTGTCATAGGTGAAGAGTTCACATGTATATTTGCAAGATAACATTACAATTCATCAAACTCTTGAAACCAAGTCAGTTCTGACCTGAAACAACATGAAATGTTGTAAAATTCAATATGTAAGCATATGTATTGCAATTGAGCACATCAAACTTTACAGAATGAAGATATTGCAAAACCATCCAAAACAAGCTTCTTTAAGTCTGATATGCTCCCACGCTATACTTTAGAGCACTCTCTGTCATAGGTGAAGAGTTTACATGTATATTTGCAAGATAACATTACAATTCATCAAACTCTTGAAACCAAGTCAGTTCTGACCTGAAACAACATGAAATGTTGTAAAATTCAATATGTAAGCATATGTATTGCAATTGAGCACATCAAACTTTACAGAATGAAGATATTGCAAAACCATCTAAAACAAGCTTCATTCAGTCTGATATACTCCCACACTATACTTTAGAGCACTCTCTGTCATAGGTGAAGAGTTCACATGTATATTTGCAAGATAACATTACAATTCATCAAACTCTTGAAACCAAGTCAGTTCTGACCTGAAACAACATGAAATGTTGTAAAATTCCATTTGTAAGCATATGTATAGCAATTGAGCACATCAAACTTTACAGAATGAAGTTATTGCAAAACCATCCAAAACAAGCTTCTTTCAGTCTGATATGCTCCCACACTATACTTTAGAGCACTCTCTGTCATAGGTGAAGAGTTTACATGTATATTTGCAAGATAACATTACAATTCATCAAACTCTTGAAACCAAGTCAGTTCTGACCTGAAACAACATGAAATGTTGTAAAATTCCATTTGTAAGCATATGTATAGCAATTGAGCACATCAAACTTTACAGAATGAAGTTATTGCAAAACCATCCAAAACAAGCTTCTTTCAGTCTGATATGCTCCCACACTATACTTTAGAGCACTCTCTGTCATAGGTGAAGAGTTTACATGTATATTTGCAAGATAACATTACAATTCATCAAACTCTTGAAACCAAGTCAGTTCTGACCTGAAACAACATGAAATGTTGTAAAATTCCATTTGTAAGCATATGTATTGCAATTGAGCACATCAAACTTTACAGAATGAAGTTATTGCAAAACCATCCAAAACAAGCTTCTTTCAGTCTGATATGCTCCCACACTATACTTTAGAGTACTCTCTGTCATAGGTGAAGAGTTTACATGTATATTTGCAAGATAACATTACAATTCATCAAACTCTTGAAACCAAGTCAGTTCTGACCTGAAACAACATGAAATGTTGTAAAATTCAATATGTAAGCATATGTATTGCAATTGAGCACATCAAACTTTACAGAATGAAGATATTGCAAAACCATCCAAAACAAGCTTCTTTAAGTCTGATATGCTCCCACGCTATACTTTAGAGCACTCTCTGTCATAGGTGAAGAGTTTACATGTATATTTGCAAGATAACATTACAATTCATCAAACTCTTGAAACCAAGTCAGTTCTGACCTGAAACAACATGAAATGTTGTAAAATTCAAAATGTAAGCATATGTATTGCAATTGAGCACATCAAACTTTACAGAATGAAGATATTGCAAAACCATCTAAAACAAGCTTCATTCAGTCTGATATACTCCCACACTATACTTTAGAGCACTCTCTGTCATAGGTGAAGAGTTCACATGTATATTTGCAAGATAACATTACAATTCATCAAACTCTTGAAACCAAGTCAGTTCTGACCTGAAACAACATGAAATGTTGTAAAATTCCATTTGTAAGCATATGTATAGCAATTGAGCACATCAAACTTTACAGAATGAAGTTATTGCAAAACCATCCAAAACAAGCTTCTTTCAGTCTGATATGCTCCCACACTATACTTTAGAGCACTCTCTGTCATAGGTGAAGAGTTTACATGTATATTTGCAAGATAACATTACAATTCATCAAACTCTTGAAACCAAGTCAGTTCTGACCTGAAACAACATGAAATGTTGTAAAATTCCATTTGTAAGGATATGTATAGCAATTGAGCACATCAAACTTTACAGAATGAAGTTATTGCAAAACCATCCAAAACAAGCTTCTTTCAGTCTGATATGCTCCCACACTATACTTTAGAGCACTCTCTGTCATAGGTGAAGAGTTCACATGTATATTTGCAAGGTAACATTACAATTCATCAAACTCTTGAAACCAAGTCAGTTCTGACCTGAAACAACATGAAATGTTGTAAAATTCAATATGTAAGCATATGTATTGCAATTGAGCACATCAAACTTTACAGAATGAAGATATTGCAAAACCATCCAAAACAAGCTTCTTTAAGTCTGATATGCTCCCACGCTATACTTTAGAGCACTCTCTGTCATAGGTGAAGAGTTTACATGTATATTTGCAAGATAACATTACAATTCATCAAACTCTTGAAACCAAGTCAGTTCTGACCTGAAACAACATGAAATGTTGTAAAATTCAATATGTAAGCATATGTATTGCAATTGAGCACATCAAACTTTACAGAATGAAGATATTGCAAAACCATCTAAAACAAGCTTCATTCAGTCTGATATACTCCCACACTATACTTTAGAGCACTCTCTGTCATAGGTGAAGAGTTCACATGTATATTTGCAAGATAACATTACAATTCATCAAACTCTTGAAACCAAGTCAGTTCTGACCTGAAACAACATGAAATGTTGTAAAATTCCATTTGTAAGCATATGTATAGCAATTGAGCACATCAAACTTTACAGAATGAAGTTATTGCAAAACCATCCAAAACAAGCTTCTTTCAGTCTGATATGCTCCCACACTATACTTTAGAGCACTCTCTGTCATAGGTGAAGAGTTTACATGTATATTTGCAAGATAACATTACAATTCATCAAACTCTTGAAACCAAGTCAGTTCTGACCTGAAACAACATGAAATGTTGTAAAATTCCATTTGTAAGGATATGTATAGCAATTGAGCACATCAAACTTTACAGAATGAAGTTATTGCAAAACCATCCAAAACAAGCTTCTTTCAGTCTGATATGCTCCCACACTATACTTTAGAGCACTCTCTGTCATAGGTGAAGAGTTCACATGTATATTTGCAAGGTAACATTACAATTCATCAAACTCTTGAAACCAAGTCAGTTCTGACCTGAAACAACATGAAATGTTGTAAAATTCAATATGTAAGCATATGTATTGCAATTGAGCACATCAAACTTTACAGAATGAAGATATTGCAAAACCATCCAAAACAAGCTTCTTTAAGTCTGATATGCTCCCACGCTATACTTTAGAGCACTCTCTGTCATAGGTGAAGAGTTTACATGTATATTTGCAAGATAACATTACAATTCATCAAACTCTTGAAACCAAGTCAGTTCTGACCTGAAACAACATGAAATGTTGTAAAATTCAATATGTAAGCATATGTATTGCAATTGAGCACATCAAACTTTACAGAATGAAGATATTGCAAAACCATCTAAAACAAGCTTCATTCAGTCTGATATACTCCCACACTATACTTTAGAGCACTCTCTGTCATAGGTGAAGAGTTCACATGTATATTTGCAAGATAACATTACAATTCATCAAACTCTTGAAACCAAGTCAGTTCTGACCTGAAACAACATGAAATGTTGTAAAATTCCATTTGTAAGCATATGTATAGCAATTGAGCACATCAAACTTTACAGAATGAAGTTATTGCAAAACCATCCAAAACAAGCTTCTTTCAGTCTGATATGCTCCCACACTATACTTTAGAGCACTCTCTGTCATAGGTGAAGAGTTTACATGTATATTTGCAAGATAACATTACAATTCATCAAACTCTTGAAACCAAGTCAGTTCTGACCTGAAACAACATGAAATGTTGTAAAATTCCATTTGTAAGCATATGTATAGCAATTGAGCACATCAAACTTTACAGAATGAAGTTATTGCAAAACCATCCAAAACAAGCTTCTTTCAGTCTGATATGCTCCCACACTATACTTTAGAGCACTCTCTGTCATAGGTGAAGAGTTTACATGTATATTTGCAAGATAACATTACAATTCATCAAACTCTTGAAACCAAGTCAGTTCTGACCTGAAACAACATGAAATGTTGTAAAATTCCATTTGTAAGCATATGTATTGCAATTGAGCACATCAAACTTTACAGAATGAAGTTATTGCAAAACCATCCAAAACAAGCTTCTTTCAGTCTGATATGCTCCCACACTATACTTTAGAGCACTCTCTGTCATAGGTGAAGAGTTTACATGTATATTTGCAAGATAACATTACAATTCATCAAACTCTTGAAACCAAGTCAGTTCTGACCTGAAACAACATGAAATGTTGTAAAATTCCATTTGAAAGCATATGTATTGCAATTGAGCACATCAAACTTTACAGAATGAAGTTATTGCAAAACCATCCAAAACAAGCTTCTTTCAGTCTGATATGCTCCCACACTATACTTTAGAGTACTCTCTGTCATAGGTGAAGAGTTTACATGTATATTTGCAAGATAACATTACAATTCATCAAACTCTTGAAACCAAGTCAGTTCTGACCTGAAACAACATGAAATGTTGTAAAATTCCATTTGTAAGCATATGTATTGCAATTGAGCACATCAAACTTTACAGAATGAAGTTATTGCAAAACCATCCAAAACAAGCTTCTTTCAGTCTGATATGCTCCCACACTATACTTTAGAGTACTCTCTGTCATAGGTGAAGAGTTTACATGTATATTTGCAAGATAACATTACAATTCATCAAACTCTTGAAACCAAGTCAGTTCTGACCTGAAACAACATGAAATGTTGTAAAATTCCATTTGTAAGCATATGTATTGCAATTGAGCACATCAAACTTTACAGAATGAAGTTATTGCAAAACCATCCAAAACAAGCTTCTTTCAGTCTGATATGCTCCCACACTATACTTTAGAGCACTCTCTGTCATAGGTGAAGAGTTCACATGTATATTTGCAAGATAACATTACAATTCATCAAACTCTTGAAACCAAGTCAGTTCTGACCTGAAACAACATGAAATGTTGTAAAATTCAATATGTAAGCATATGTATTGCAATTGAGCACATCAAACTTTACAGAATGAAGATATTGCAAAACCATCCAAAACAAGCTTCTTTAAGTCTGATATGCTCCCACGCTATACTTTAGAGCACTCTCTGTCATAGGTGAAGAGTTTACATGTATATTTGCAAGATAACATTACAATTCATCAAACTCTTGAAACCAAGTCAGTTCTGACCTGAAACAACATGAAATGTTGTAAAATTCAATATGTAAGCATATGTATTGCAATTGAGCACATCAAACTTTACAGAATGAAGATATTGCAAAACCATCTAAAACAAGCTTCATTCAGTCTGATATACTCCCACACTATACTTTAGAGCACTCTCTGTCATAGGTGAAGAGTTCACATGTATATTTGCAAGATAACATTACAATTCATCAAACTCTTGAAACCAAGTCAGTTCTGACCTGAAACAACATGAAATGTTGTAAAATTCCATTTGTAAGCATATGTATAGCAATTGAGCACATCAAACTTTACAGAATGAAGTTATTGCAAAACCATCCAAAACAAGCTTCTTTCAGTCTGATATGCTCCCACACTATACTTTAGAGCACTCTCTGTCATAGGTGAAGAGTTTACATGTATATTTGCAAGATAACATTACAATTCATCAAACTCTTGAAACCAAGTCAGTTCTGACCTGAAACAACATGAAATGTTGTAAAATTCCATTTGTAAGGATATGTATAGCAATTGAGCACATCAAACTTTACAGAATGAAGTTATTGCAAAACCATCCAAAACAAGCTTCTTTCAGTCTGATATGCTCCCACACTATACTTTAGAGCACTCTCTGTCATAGGTGAAGAGTTCACATGTATATTTGCAAGATAACATTACAATTCATCAAACTCTTGAAACCAAGTCAGTTCTGACCTGAAACAACATGAAATGTTGTAAAATTCAATATGTAAGCATATGTATTGCAATTGAGCACATCAAACTTTACAGAATGAAGATATTGTAAAACCATCTAAAACAAGCTTCATTCAGTCTGATATACTCCCACACTATACTTTAGAGCACTCTCTGTCATAGGTGAAGAGTTCACATGTATATTTGCAAGATAACATTACAATTCATCAAACTCTTGAAACCAAGTCAGTTCTGACCTGAAACAACATGAAATGTTGTAAAATTCCATTTGTAAGCATATGTATTGCAATTGAGCACATCAAACTTTACAGAATGAAGTTATTGCAAAACCATCCAAAACAAGCTTCTTTCAGTCTGATATGCTCCCACACTATACTTTAGAGCACTCTCTGTCATAGGTGAAGAGTTTACATGTATATTTGCAAGATAACATTACAATTCATCAAACTCTTGAAACCAAGTCAGTTCTGACCTGAAACAACATGAAATGTTGTAAAATTCCATTTGTAAGCATATGTATAGCAATTGAGCACATCAAACTTTACAGAATGAAGTTATTGCAAAACCATCCAAAACAAGCTTCTTTCAGTCTGATATGCTCCCACACTATACTTTAGAGCACTCTCTGTCATAGGTGAAGAGTTTACATGTATATTTGCAAGATAACATTACAATTCATCAAACTCTTGAAACCAAGTCAGTTCTGACCTGAAACAACATGAAATGTTGTAAAATTCCATTTGTAAGCATATGTATTGCAATTGAGCACATCAAACTTTACAGAATGAAGTTATTGCAAAACCATCCAAAACAAGCTTCTTTCAGTCTGATATGCTCCCACACTATACTTTAGAGCACTCTCTGTCATAGGTGAAGAGTTTACATGTATATTTGCAAGATAACATTACAATTCATCAAACTCTTGAAACCAAGTCAGTTCTGACCTGAAACAACATGAAATGTTGTAAAATTCCATTTGAAAGCATATGTATTGCAATTGAGCACATCAAACTTTACAGAATGAAGTTATTGCAAAACCATCCAAAACAAGCTTCTTTCAGTCTGATATGCTCCCACACTATACTTTAGAGTACTCTCTGTCATAGGTGAAGAGTTTACATGTATATTTGCAAGATAACATTACAATTCATCAAACTCTTGAAACCAAGTCAGTTCTGACCTGAAACAACATGAAATGTTGTAAAATTCCATTTGTAAGCATATGTATTGCAATTGAGCACATCAAACTTTACAGAATGAAGTTATTGCAAAACCATCCAAAACAAGCTTCTTTCAGTCTGATATGCTCCCACACTATACTTTAGAGCACTCTCTGTCATAGGTGAAGAGTTTACATGTATATTTGCAAGATAACATTACAATTCATCAAACTCTTGAAACCAAGTCAGTTCTGACCTGAAACAACATGAAATGTTGTAAAATTCCATTTGTAAGCATATGTATTGCAATTGAGCACATCAAACTTTACAGAATGAAGTTATTGCAAAACCATCCAAAACAAGCTTCTTTCAGTCTGATATGCTCCCACACTATACTTTAGAGTACTCTCTGTCATAGGTGAAGAGTTTACATGTATATTTGCAAGATAACATTACAATTCATCAAACTCTTGAAACCAAGTCAGTTCTGACCTGAAACAACATGAAATGTTGTAAAATTCCATTTGTAAGCATATGTATTGCAATTGAGCACATCAAACTTTACAGAATGAAGTTATTGCAAAACCATCCAAAACAAGCTTCTTTCAGTCTGATATGCTCCCACACTATACTTCAGAGCACTCTCTGTCATAGGTGAAGAGTTTACATGTATATTTGCAAGATAACATTACAATTCATCAAACTCTTGAAACCAAGTCAGTTCTGACCTGAAACAACATGAAATGTTGTAAAATTCCATTTGTAAGCATATGTATTGCAATTGAGCACATCAAACTTTACAGAATGAAGTTATTGCAAAACCATCCAAAACAAGCTTCTTTCAGTCTGATATACTCCCACACTATACTTTAGAGCACTCTCTGTCATAGGTGAAGAGTTCACATGTATATTTGCAAGATAACATTACAATTCATCAAACTCTTGAAACCAAGTCAGTTCTGACCTGAAACAACATGAAATGTTGTAAAATTCCATTTGTAAGCATATGTATTGCAATTGAGCACATCAAACTTTACAGAATGAAGTTATTGCAAAACCATCCAAAACAAGCTTCTATCAGTCTGATATGCTCCCACACTATACTTTAGAGCACTCTCTGTCATAGGTGAAGAGTTTACATGTATATTTGCAAGATAACATTACAATTCATCAAACTCTTGAAACCAAGTCAGTTCTGACCTGAAACAACATGAAAAGTTGTAAAATTCCATTTGTAAGCATATGTATTGCAATTGAGCACATCAAACTTTACAGAATGAAGTTATTGCAAAACCATCCAAAACAAGCTTCTTTCAGTCTGATATATTCCCACACTATACTTTAGAGCACTCTCTGTCATAGTTGAAGAGTTTACATGTATATTTGCAAGATAACATTACAATTCATCAAACTCTTGAAACCAAGTCAGTTCTGACCTGAAACAACATGAAAAGTTGTAAAATTTTATTTGTAAGCATATGTATTGCAATTGAGCACATCAAACTTTACAGAATGAATTTATTGCAAAACCATCCAAAACAAGCTTCTTTCAGTCTGATTTGCTCCCACACTATACTTTAGAGCACTCTCTGTCATAGGTGAAGAGTTTACATGTATATTTGCAAGATAACATTACAATTCATCAAACTCTTGAAACCAAGTCAGTTCTGACCTGAAACAACATGAAATGTTGTAAAATTCCATTTGTAAGCATATGTATTGCAATTGAGCACATCAAACTTTACAGAATGAAGTTATTGCAAAACCATCCAAAACAAGCTTCTTTCAGTCTGATATATTCCCACACTATACTTTAGAGCACTCTCTGTCATAGTTGAAGAGTTTACATGTATATTTGCAAGATAACATTACAATTCATCAAACTCTTGAAATCAAGTCAGTTCTGACCTGAAACAACATGAAAAGTTGTAAAATTTTATTTGTAAGCATATGTATTGCAATTGAGCACATCAAACTTTACAGAATGAATTTATTGCAAAACCATCCAAAACAAGCTTCTTTCAGTCTGATATGCTCCCACACTATACTTTAGAGCACTCTCTGTCATAGGTGAAGAGTTTACATGTATATTTGCAAGATAACATTACAATTCATCAAACTCTTGAAACCAAGTCAGTTCTGACCTGAAACAACATGAAATGTTGTAAAATTCAATTTGTAAGCATATGTATAGCAAGTGAGCACATCAAACTTTACAGAATGAAGTTATTGCAAAACCATCCAAAACAAGCTTCATTCAGTCTGATATACTCCCACACTATACTTTAGAGCACTCTCTGTCATAGGTGAAGAGTTCACATGTATAATTGCAAGATAACATTACAATTCATCAAACTCTTGAAACCAAGTCAGTTCTGACCTGAAACAACATGAAATGTTGTAAAATTCCATTTGTAAGCATATGTATAGCAATTGAGCACATCAAACTTTACAGAATGAAGTTATTGCAAAACCATCCAAAACAAGCTTCTTTCAGTCTGATATGCTCCCACACTATACTTTAGAGCACTCTCTGTCATAGGTGAAGAGTTTACATGTATATTTGCAAGATAACATTACAATTCATCAAACTCTTGAAACCAAGTCAGTTCTGACCTGAAACAACATGAAATGTTGTAAAATTCCATTTGTAAGCATATGTATAGCAATTGAGCACATCAAACTTTACAGAATGAAGTTATTGCAAAACCATCCAAAACAAGCTTCTTTCAGTCTGATATGCTCCCACACTATACTTTAGAGTACTCTCTGTCATAGGTGAAGAGTTTACATGTATATTTGCAAGATAACATTACAATTCATCAAACTCTTGAAACCAAGTCAGTTCTGACCTGAAACAACATGAAATGTTGTAAAATTCCATTTGTAAGCATATGTATTGCAATTGAGCACATCAAACTTTACAGAATGAAGTTATTGCAAAACCATCCAAAACAAGCTTCTTTCAGTCTGATATGCTCCCACACTATACTTTAGAGCACTCTCTGTCATAGGTGAAGAGTTTACATGTATATTTGCAAGATAACATTACAATTCATCAAACTCTTGAAACCAAGTCAGTTCTGACCTGAAACAACATGAAATGTTGTAAAATTCCATTTGTAAGCATATGTATTGCAATTGAGCACATCAAACTTTACAGAATGAAGTTATTGCAAAACCATCCAAAACAAGCTTCTTTCAGTCTGATATGCTCCCACACTATACTTTAGAGCACTCTCTGTCATAGGTGAAGAGTTTACATGTATATTTGCAAGATAACATTACAATTCATCAAACTCTTGAAATCAAGTCAGTTCTGACCTGAAACAACATGAAAAGTTGTAAAATTTAATTTGTAAGCATATGTATTGCAATTGAGCACATCAAACTTTACAGAATGAATTTATTGCAAAACCATCCAAAACAAGCTTCTTTCAGTCTGATATGCTCCCACACTATACTTTAGAGCACTCTCTGTCATAGGTGAAGAGTTTACATGTATATTTGCAAGATAACATTACAATTCATCAAACTCTTGAAACCAAGTCAGTTCTGACCTGAAACAACATGAAATGTTGTAAAATTCAATTTGTAAGCATATGTATAGCAAGTGAGCACATCAAACTTTACAGAATGAAGTTATTAAAAAACCATCCAAAACAAGCTTCATTCAGTCTGATATACTCCCACACTATACTTTAGAGCACTCTCTGTCATAGGTGAAGAGTTTACATGTATATTTGCAAGATAACATTACAATTCATCAAACTCTTGAAACCAAGTCAGTTCTGACCTGAAACAACATGAAATGTTGTAAAATTCCATTTGTAAGCATATGTATAGCAATTGAGCACATCAAACTTTACAGAATGAAGTTATTGCAAAACCATCCAAAACAAGCTTCTTTCAGTCTGATATGCTCCCACACTATACTTTAGAGTACTCTCTGTAATAGGTGAAGAGTTTACATGTATATTTGCAAGATAACATTACAATTCATCAAACTCTTGAAACCAAGTCAGTTCTGACCTGAAACAACATGAAATGTTGTAAAATTCCATTTGTAAGCATATGTATTGCAATTGAGCACATCAAACTTTACAGAATGAAGTTATTGCAAAACCATCCAAAACAAGCTTCTTTCAGTCTGATATGCTCCCACACTATACTTTAGAGCACTCTCTGTCATAGGTGAAGAGTTTACATGTATATTTGCAAGATAACATTACAATTCATCAAACTCTTGAAACCAAGTCAGTTCTGACCTGAAACAACATGAAATGTTGTAAAATTCCATTTGTAAGTATATGTATTGCAATTGAGCACATCAAACTTTACAGAATGAAGTTATTGCAAAACCATCCAAAACAAGCTTCTTTCAGTCTGATATGCTCCCACACTATACTTTAGAGCACTCTCTATCATAGGTGAAGAGTTTACATGTATATTTGCAAGATAACATTACAATTTATCAAACTCTTGAAACCAAGTCAGTTCTGACCTGAAACAACATGAAATGTTGTAAAATTCAATATGTAAGCATATGTATTGCAATTGAGCACATTTAACTTTACAGAATGAAGTTATTGCAAAACCATCCAAAACAAGCTTCTTTCAGTCTGATATGATCCCACACTATACTTTAGAGCACTCTCTGTCATAGGTGAAGAGTTTACAAGTATATTTACAAGATAATATTACAATTCATCATACTCTTGAAACCAAGTCAGTTCTGACCTGAAACAACATTAAATGTTGTAAAATTCCATTTGTAAGCATATGTATTGCAATTGAGCACATCAAACTTTACAGAATGAAGTTATTGCAAAACCATCCAAAACAAGCTTCTATCAGTCTGATATGCTCCCACACTATACTTTAGAGCACTCTCTGTCATAGGTGAAGAGTTTACATGTATATTTGCAAGATAACATTACAATTCATCAAACTCTTGAAACCAAGTCAGTTCTGACCTGAAACAACATGAAATGTTGTAAAATTCCATTTGTAAGCATATGTATTGCAATTGAGCACATCAAACTTTACAGAATGAAGTTATTGCAAAACCATCCAAAACAAACATCTTTCAGTCTGATATACTCCCACACTATACTTTTTGAGCACTCTCTGTCATAGGTGAAGAGTTTACATGTATATTTGCAAGATAACATTACAATTCATATAAACTCTTCAAACCAAGTCAGTTCTGACCTGAAACAACATGAAATGTTGTAAAATTCCATTTGTAAGCATATGTATAGCAATTGAGCACATCAAACTTTACAGAATGAAGTTATTGCAAAACCATCCAAAACAAGCTTCTTTCAGTCTGATATGCTCCCACACTATACTTTAGAGCACTCTCTGTCATAGGTGAAGAGTTTACATGTATATTTACAAGATAACATTACAATTTATCAAACTCTTGAAACCAAGTCAGTTCTGACCTGAAACAACATGAAAAGTTGTAAAATTCCATTTGTAAGCATATGTATTGCAATTGAGCACATCAAACTTTACAGAATGAAGTTATTGCAAAACCATCCAAAACAAGCTTCTTTCAGTCTGATATACTCCCACACTATACTTTAGAGCACTCTCTGTCATAGGTGAAGAGTTTACATGTATATTTGCAAGATAACATTACAATTCATCAAACTCTTGAAACCAAGTCAGTTCTGACCTGAAACAACATGAAATGTTGTAAAATTCCATTTGTAAGCATATGTATTGCAATTGAGCACATCAAACTTTACAGAATGAAGTTATTTGCAAAACCATCCAAAACAAGCTTCTTTCAGTCTGATATATTCCCACACTATACTTTAGAGCACTCTCTGTCATAGGTGAAGAGTTTACATGTATATTTGAAAGATAACATTACAATTCATCAAACTCTTGAAACCAAGTCAGTTCTGACCTGAAACAACATGAAATGTTGTAAAATTCCATTTGTAAGCATATGTATTGCAATTGAGCACATCAAACTTTACAGAATGAAGTTATTGCAAAACCATCCAAAACAAGCTTCTATCAGTCTGATATGCTCCCACACTATACTTTAGAGCACTCTCTGTCATAGGTGAAGAGTTTACATGTATATTTGCAAGATAACATTACAATTCATCAAACTCTTGAAACCAAGTCAGTTCTGACCTGAAACAACATGAAATGTTGTAAAATTCCATTTGTAAGCATATGTATTGCAATTGAGCACATCAAACTTTACAGAATGAAGTTATTGCAAAACCATCCAAAACAAGCTTCTTTCAGTCTGATATGCTCCCACACTATACTTTAGAGCACTCTCTGTCATAGGTGAAGAGTTTACATGTATATTTGCAAGATAACATTACAATTTATCAAACTCTTGAAACCAAGTCAGTTCTGACCTGAAACAACATGAAATGTTGTAAAATTCCATTTGTAAGCATATGTATTGCAATTGAGCACATCAAACTTTACAGAATGAAGTTATTGCAAAACCATCCAAAACAAGCTTCTATCAGTCTGATATGCTCCCACACTATACTTTAGAGCACTCTCTGTCATAGGTGAAGAGTTTACATGTATATTTGCAAGATAACATTACAATTCATCAAACTCTTGAAACCAAGTCAGTTCTGACCTGAAACAACATGAAAAGTTGTAAAATTCCATTTGTAAGCATATGTATTGCAATTGAGCACATCAAACTTTACAGAATGAAGTTATTGCAAAACCATCCAAAACAAGCTTCTTTCAGTCTGATATACTCCCACACTATACTTTAGAGCACTCTCTGTCATAGGTGAAGAGTTTACATGTATATTTGCAAGATAACATTACAATTCATCAAACTCTTGAAACCAAGTCAGTTCTGACCTGAAACAACATGAAATGTTGTAAAATTCCATTTGTAAGCATATGTATTGCAATTGAGCACATCAAACTTTACAGAATGAAGTTATTGCAAAACCATCCAAAACAAGCTTCTTTCAGTCTGATATATTCCCACACTATACTTTAGAGCACTCTCTGTCATAGGTGAAGAGTTTACATGTATATTTGCAAGATAACATTACAATTTATCAAACTCTTGAAACCAAGTCATTTCTGACCTGAAACAACATGAAATGTTGTAAAATTCAATATGTAAGCATATGTATTGCAATTGAGCACATCAAACTTTACAGAATGAATTTATTGCAAAACCATCCAAAACAAGCTTCTTTCAGTCTGATATGCTCCCACACTATACTTTAGAGCACTCTCTGTCATAGTTGAAGAGTTTACATGTATATTTGCAAGATAACATTACAATTCATTAAACTCTTGAAACCAAGTCAGTTCTGACCTGAAACAACATGAAAAGTTGTAAAATTTTATTTGTAAGCATATGTATTGCAATTGAGCACATCAAACTTTTCAGAATGAATTTATTGCAAAACCATCCAAAACAAGCTTCTTTCAGTCTGATATGCTCCCACACTATACTTTAGAGCACTCTCTGTCATAGGTGAAGAGTTTACATGTATATTTGCAAGATAACATTACAATTCATCAAACTCTTGAAACCAAGTCAGTTCTGACCTGAAACAACATGAAATGTTGTAAAATTCCATTTGTAAGCATATGTATTGCAATTGAGCACATCAAACTTTACAGAATGAAGTTATTGCAAAACCATCCAAAACAAGCTTCTTTCAGTCTGATATGCTCCCACACTATACTTTAGAGCACTCTCTGTCATAGGTGAAGAGTTTACATGTATATTTGCAAGATAACATTACAATTCATCAAACTCTTGAAACCAAGTCAGTTCCGACCTGAAACAACATGAAATGTTGTAAAATTCCATTTGTAAGCATATGTATTGCAATGGAGCACATCAAACTTTACAGAATGAAGTTATTGCAAAACCATCCAAAACAAGCTTCTTTCAGTCTGATATGCTCCCACACTATACTTTAGAGCACTCTCTGTCATAGGTGAAGAGTTTACATGTATATTTGCAAGATAACATTACAATTCATCAAACTCTTGAAACCAAGTCAGTTCTGACCTGAAACAACATGAAATGTTGTAAAATTCCATTTGTAAGCATATGTATTGCAATTGAGCACATCAAACTTTACAGAATGAAGTTATTGCAAAACCATCCAAAACAAGCTTCTTTCAGTCTGATATACTCCCACACTATACTTTAGAGCACTCTCTGTCATAGGTGAAGAGTTCACATGTATATTTGCAAGATAACATTACAATTCATCAAACTCTTGAAACCAAGTCAGTTCTGACCTGAAACAACATGAAATGTTGTAAAATTCAATATGTAAGCATATGTATTGCAATTGAGCACATCAAACTTTACAGAATGAAGATATTGCAAAACCATCCAAAACAAGCTTCTTTAAGTCTGATATGCTCCCACGCTATACTTTAGAGCACTCTCTGTCATAGGTGAAGAGTTTACATGTATATTTGCAAGATAACATTACAATTCATCAAACTCTTGAAACCAAGTCAGTTCTGACCTGAAACAACATGAAATGTTGTAAAATTCCATTTGTAAGCATATGTATTGCAATTGAGCACATCAAACTTTACAGAATGAAGTTATTGCAAAACCATCCAAAACAAGCTTCTTTCAGTCTGATATGCTCCCACACTATACTTTAGAGCACTCTCTGTCATAGGTGAAGAGTTTACATGTATATTTGCAAGATAACATTACAATTCATCAAACTCTTGAAACCAAGTCAGTTCCGACCTGAAACAACATGAAATGTTGTAAAATTCCATTTGTAAGCATATGTATTGCAATTGAGCACATCAAACTTTACAGAATGAAGTTATTGCAAAACCATCCAAAACAAGCTTCTTTCAGTCTGATATGCTCCCACACTATACTTTAGAGCACTCTCTGTCATAGGTGAAGAGTTTACATGTATATTTGCAAGATAACATTACAATTCATCAAACTCTTGAAACCAAGTCAGTTCTGACCTGAAACAACATGAAATGTTGTAAAATTCCATTTGTAAGCATATGTATTGCAATTGAGCACATCAAACTTTACAGAATGAAGTTATTGCAAAACCATCCAAAACAAGCTTCTTTCAGTCTGATATACTCCCACACTATACTTTAGAGCACTCTCTGTCATAGGTGAAGAGTTCACATGTATATTTGCAAGATAACATTACAATTCATCAAACTCTTGAAACCAAGTCAGTTCTGACCTGAAACAACATGAAATGTTGTAAAATTCAATATGTAAGCATATGTATTGCAATTGAGCACATCAAACTTTACAGAATGAAGATATTGCAAAACCATCCAAAACAAGCTTCTTTAAGTCTGATATGCTCCCACGCTATACTTTAGAGCACTCTCTGTCATAGGTGAAGAGTTTACATGTATATTTGCAAGATAACATTACAATTCATCAAACTCTTGAAACCAAGTCAGTTCTGACCTGAAACAACATGAAATGTTGTAAAATTCAATATGTAAGCATATGTATTGCAATTGAGCACATCAAACTTTACAGAATGAAGATATTGCAAAACCATCCAAAACAAGCTTCATTCAGTCTGATATACTCCCACACTATACTTTAGAGCACTCTCTGTCATAGGTGAAGAGTTCACATGTATATTTGCAAGATAACATTACAATTCATCAAACTCTTGAAACCAAGTCAGTTCTGACCTGAAACAACATGAAATGTTGTAAAATTCCATTTGTAAGCATATGTATAGCAATTGAGCACATCAAACTTTACAGAATGAAGTTATTGCAAAACCATCCAAAACAAGCTTCTTTCAGTCTGATATGCTCCCACACTATACTTTAGAGTACTCTCTGTCATAGGTGAAGAGTTTACATGTATATTTGCAAGATAACATTACAATTCATCACACTCTTGAAACCAAGTCAGTTCTGACCTGAAACAACATGAAATGTTGTAAAATTCTATTTGTAAGCATATGTATTGCAATTGAGCACATCAAACTTTACAGAATGAAGTTTTTGCAAAACCATCCAAAACAAGCTTCTTTCAGTCTGATATGCTCCCACACTATACTTTAGAGCACTCTCTGTCATAGGTGAAGAGTTTACATGTATATTTGCAAGATAACATTACAATTCATCAAACTCTTGAAACCAAGTCAGTTCTGACCTGAAACAACATGAAATGTTGTAAAATTCCATTTGTAAGCATATGTATAGCAATTGAGCACATCAAACTTTACAGAATGAAGTTATTGCAAAACCATCCAAAACAAGCTTCTTTCAGTCTGATAAGCTCCCACACTATACTTTAGAGCACTCTCTGTCATAGGTGAAGAGTTTACATGTATATTTGCAAGATAACATTACAATTTATCAAACTCTTGAACCAAGTCAGTTCTGACCTGAAACAACATGAAATGTTGTAAAATTCAATATGTAAGCATATGTATTGCAATTGAGCACATTTAACTTTACAGAATGAAGTTATTGCAAAACCATCCAAAACAAGCTTCTTTCAGTCTGATATACTCCCACACTATACTTTAGAGCACTCTCTGTCATAGGTGAAGAGTTTACATGTATATTTGCAAGATAACATTACAATTCATCAAACTCTTGAAACCAAGTCAGTTCTGACCTGAAACAACATGAAATGTTGTAAAATTCCATTTGTAAGCATATGTATTGCAATTGAGCACATCAAACTTTACAGAATGAAGTTATTGCAAAACCATCCAAAACAAGCTTCTTTCAGTCTGATATATTCCCACACTATACTTTAGAGCACTCTCTGTCATAGGTGAAGAGTTTACATGTATATTTGAAAGATAACATTACAATTCATCAAACTCTTGAAACCAAGTCAGTTCTGACCTGAAACAACATGAAATGTTGTAAAATTCCATTTGTAAGCATATGTATTGCAATTGAGCACATCAAACTTTACAGAATGAAGTTATTGCAAAACCATCCAAAACAAGCTTCTTTCAGTCTGATATGCTCCCACACTATACTTTAGAGCACTCTCTGTCATAGGTGAAGAGTTTACATGTATATTTGCAAGATAACATTACAATTTATCAAACTCTTGAAACCAAGTCAGTTCTGACCTGAAACAACATGAAATGTTGTAAAATTCAATATGTAAGCATATGTATTGCAATTGAGCACATCAAACTTTACAGAATGAATTTATTGCAAAACCATCCAAAACAAGCTTCTTTCAGTCTGATATGCTCCCACACTATACTTTAGAGCACTCTCTGTCATAGTTGAAGAGTTTACATGTATATTTGCAAGATAACATTACAATTCATCAAACTCTTGAAACCAAGTCAGTTCTGACCTGAAACAACATGAAATGTTGTAAAATTTTATTTGCAAGCATATGTATTGCAATTGAGCACATCAAACTTTACAGAATGAATATATTGCAAAACCATCCAAAACAAGCTTCTTTCAGTCTGATATGCTCCCACACTATACTTTAGAGCACTCTCTGTCATAGGTGAAGAGTTTACATGTATATTTGCAAGATAACATTACAATTCATCAAACTCTTGAAACCAAGTCAGTTCTGACCTGAAACAACATGAAATGTTGTAAAATTCCATTTGTAAGCATATGTATTGCAATTGAGCACATCAAACTTTACAGAATGAAGTTATTGCAAAACCATCCAAAACAAGCTTCTTTCAGTCTGATATGCTCCCACACTATACTTTAGAGCACTCTCTGTCATAGGTGAAGAGTTTACATGTATATTTGCAAGATAACATTACAATTCATCAAACTCTTGAAACGAAGTCAGTTCCGACCTGAAACAACATGAAATGTTGTAAAATTCCATTTGTAAGCATATGTATTGCAATTGAGCACATCAAACTTTACAGAATTAAGTTATTGCAAAACCATCCAAAACAAGCTTCTTTCAGTCTGATTTGCTCCCACACTATACTTTAGAGCACTCTCTGTCATAGGTGAAGAGTTTACATGTATATTTGCAAGATAACATTACAATTCATCAAACTCTTGAAACCAAGTCAGTTCTGACCTGAAACAACATGAAATGTTGTAAAATTCCATTTGTAAGCATATGTATTGCAATTGAGCACATCAAACTTTACAGAATGAAGTTATTGCAAAACCATCCAAAACAAGCTTCTTTCAGTCTGATATACTCCCACGCTATACTTTAGAGCACTCTCTGTCATAGGTGAAGAGTTCACATGTATATTTGCAAGATAACATTACAATTCATCAAACTCTTGAAACCAAGTCAGTTCTGACCTGAAACAACATGAAATGTTGTAAAATTCAATATGTAAGCATATGTATTGCAATTGAGCACATCAAACTTTACAGAATGAAGATATTGCAAAACCATCCAAAACAAGCTTCTTTAAGTCTGATATACTCCCACACTATACTTTAGAGCACTCTCTGTCATAGGTGAAGAGTTCACATGTATATTTGCAAGATAACATTACAATTCATCAAACTCTTGAAACCAAGTCAGTTCTGACCTGAAACAACATGAAATGTTGTAAAATTCCATTTGTAAGCATATGTATTGCAATTGAGCACATCAAACTTTACAGAATGAAGATATTGCAAAACCATCCAAAACAAGCTTCATTCAGTCTGATATACTCCCACACTATACTTTAGAGCACTCTCTGTCATAGGTGAAGAGTTCACATGTATATTTGCAAGATAACATTACAATTCATCAAACTCTTGAAACCAAGTCAGTTCTGACCTGAAACAACATGAAATGTTGTAAAATTCCATTTGTAAGCATATGTATAGCAATTGAGCACATCAAACTTTACAGAATGAAGTTATTGCAAAACCATCCAAAACAAGCTTCTTTCAGTCTGATATACTCCCACACTATACTTTAGAGCACTCTCTGTCATAGGTGAAGAGTTTACATGTATATTTGCAAGATAACATTACAATTCATCAAACTCTTGAAACCAAGTCAGTTCTGACCTGAAACAACATGAAATGTTGTAAAATTCCATTTGTAAGCATATGTATTGCAATTGAGCACATCAAACTTTACAGAATGAAGTTATTGCAAAACCATCCAAAACAAGCTTCTTTCAGTCTGATATATTCCCACACTATACTTTAGAGCACTCTCTGTCATAGGTGAAGAGTTTACATGTATATTTGAAAGATAACATTACAATTCATCAAACTCTTGAAACCAAGTCAGTTCTGACCTGAAACAACATGAAATGTTGTAAAATTCCATTTGTAAGCATATGTATTGCAATTGAGCACATCAAACTTTACAGAATGAAGTTATTGCAAAACCATCCAAAACAAGCTTCTTTCAGTCTGATATGCTCCCACACTATACTTTAGAGCACTCTCTGTCATAGGTGAAGAGTTTACATGATTATTTGCAAGATAACATTACAATTTATCAAACTCTTGAAACCAAGTCAGTTCTGACCTGAAACAACATGAAATGTTGTAAAATTCAATATGTAAGCATATGTATTGCAATTGAGCACATCAAACTTTACAGAATGAATTTATTGCAAAACCATCCAAAACAAATTTCTTTCAGTCTGATATGCTCCCACACTATACTTTAGAGCACTCTCTGTCATAGTTGAAGAGTTTACATGTATATTTGCAAGATAACATTACAATTCATCAAACTCTTGAAACCAAGTCAGTTCTGACCTGAAACAACATGAAAAGTTGTAAAATTTTATTTGCAAGCATATGTATTGCAATTGAGCACATCAAACTTTACAGAATGAATTTATTGCAAAACCATCCAAAACAAGCTTCTTTCAGTCTGATATGCTCCCACACTATACTTTAGAGCACTCTCTGTCATAGGTGAAGAGTTTACATGTATATTTGCAAGATAACATTACAATTCATCAAACTCTTGAAACCAAGTCAGTTCTGACCTGAAACAACATGAAATGTTGTAAAATTCCATTTGTAAGCATATGTATTGCAATTGAGAACATCAAACTTTACAGAATGAAGATATTGCAAAACCATCCAAAACAAGCTTCATTCAGTCTGATATACTCCCACACTATACTTTAGAGCACTCTCTGTCATAGGTGAAGAGTTCACATGTATATTTGCAAGATAACATTACAATTCATCAAACTCTTGAAACCAAGTCAGTTCTGACCTGAAACAACATGAAATGTTGTAAAATTCCATTTGTAAGCATATGTATAGCAATTGAGCACATCAAACTTTACAGAATGAAGTTATTGCAAAACCATCCAAAACAAGCTTCTTTCAGTCTGATATGCTCCCACACTATACTTTAGAGTACTCTCTGTCATAGGTGAAGAGTTTACATGTATATTTGCAAGATAACATTACAATTCATCACACTCTTGAAACCAAGTCAGTTCTGACCTGAAACAACATGAAATGTTGTAAAATTCTATTTGTAAGCATATGTATTGCAATTGAGCACATCAAACTTTACAGAATGAAGTTATTGCAAAACCATCCAAAACAAGCTTCTTTCAGTCTGATATGCTCCCACACTATACTTTAGAGCACTCTCTGTCATAGGTGAAGAGTTTACATGTATATTTGCAAGATAACATTACAATTCATCAAACTCTTGAAACCAAGTCAGTTCTGACCTGAAACAACATGAAATGTTGTAAAATTCCATTTGTAAGCATATGTATAGCAATTGAGCACATCAAACTTTACAGAATGAAGTTATTGCAAAACCATCCAAAACAAGCTTCTTTCAGTCTGATATGCTCCCACACTATACTTTAGAGCACTCTCTGTCATAGGTGAAGAGTTTACATGTATATTTGCAAGATAACATTACAATTTATCAAACTCTTGAACCAAGTCAGTTCTGACCTGAAACAACATGAAATGTTGTAAAATTCAATATGTAAGCATATGTATTGCAATTGAGCACATTTAACTTTACAGAATGAAGTTATTGCAAAACCATCCAAAACAAGCTTTTTTCAGTCTGATATGATCCCACACTATACTTTAGAGCACTCTCTGTCATAGGTGAAGAGTTTACAAGTATATTTACAAGATAATATTACAATTCATCAAACTCTTGAAACCAAGTCAGTTCTGACCTGAAACAACATTAAATGTTGTAAAATTCCATTTGTAAGCATATGTATTGCAATTGAGCACATCAAACTTTACAGAATGAAGTTATTGCAAAACCATCCAAAACAAGCTTCTATCAGTCTGATATGCTCCCACACTATACTTTAGAGCACTCTCTGTCATAGGTGAAGAGTTTACATGTATATTTGCAAGATAACATTACAATTCATCAAACTCTTGAAACCAAGTCAGTTCTGACCTGAAACAACATGAAAAGTTGTAAAATTCCATTTGTAAGCATATGTATTGCAATTGAGCACATCAAACTTTACAGAATGAAGTTATTGCAAAACCATCCAAAACAAGCTTCTTTCAGTCTGATATACTCCCACACTATACTTTAGAGCACTCTCTGTCATAGGTGAAGAGTTTACATGTATATTTGCAAGATAACATTACAATTCATCAAACTCTTGAAACCAAGTCAGTTCTGACCTGAAACAACATGAAATGTTGTAAAATTCCATTTGTAAGCATATGTATTGCAATTGAGCACATCAAACTTTACAGAATGAAGTTATTGCAAAACCATCCAAAACAAGCTTCTTTCAGTCTGATATGCTCCCACACTATACTTTAGAGCACTCTCTGTCATAGGTGAAGAGTTTACATGTATATTTGCAAGATAACATTACAATTTATCAAACTCTTGAAACCAAGTCAGTTCTGACCTGAAACAACATGAAATGTTGTAAAATTCAATATGTAAGCATATGTATTGCAATTGAGCACATCAAACTTTACAGAATGAATTTATTGCAAAACCATCCAAAACAAGCTTCTTTCAGTCTGATATGCTCCCACACTATACTTTAGAGCACTCTCTGTCATAGTTGAAGAGTTTACATGTATATTTGCAAGATAACATTACAATTCATCAAACTCTTGAAACCAAGTCAGTTCTGACCTGAAACAACATGAAAAGTTGTAAAATTTTATTTGCAAGCATATGTATTGCAATTGAGCACATCAAACTTTACAGAATGAATTTATTGCAAAACCATCCAAAACAAGCTTCTTTCAGTCTGATATGCTCCCACACTATACTTTAGAGCACTCTCTGTCATAGGTGAAGAGTTTACATGTATATTTGCAAGATAACATTACAATTCATCAAACTCTTGAAACCAAGTCAGTTCTGACCTGAAACAACATGAAATGTTGTAAAATTCCATTTGTAAGCATATGTATTGCAATTGAGCACATCAAACTTTACAGAATGAAGTTATTGCAAAACCATCCAAAACAAGCTTCTTTCAGTCTGATATGCTCCCACACTATACTTTAGAGCACTCTCTGTCATAGGTGAAGAGTTTACATGTATATTTGCAAGATAACATTACAATTCATCAAACTCTTGAAACCAAGTCAGTTCCGACCTGAAACAACATGAAATGTTGTAAAATTCCATTTGTAAGCATATGTATTGCAATTGAGCACATCAAACTTTACAGAATGAAGTTATTGCAAAACCATCCAAAACAAGCTTCTTTCAGTCTGATATGCTCCCACACTATACTTTAGAGCACTCTCTGTCATAGGTGAAGAGTTTACATGTATATTTGCAAGATAACATTACAATTCATCAAACTCTTGAAACCAATTCAGTTCTGACCTGAAACAACATGAAATGTTGTAAAATTCCATTTGTAAGCATATGTATTGCAATTGAGCACATCAAACTTTACAGAATGAAGTTATTGCAAAACCATCCAAAACAAGCTTCTTTCAGTCTGATATGCTCCCACACTATTCTTTAGAGCACTCTCTGTAATAGGTGAAGAGTTTACATGTATATTTGCAAGATAACATTACAATTCATCAAACTCTTGAAACCAAGTCAGTTCTGACCTGAAACAACATGAAATGTTGTAAAATGCCATTTGTAAGCATATGTATTGCAATTGAGCACATCAAACTTTACAGAATGAAGTTATTGCAAAACCATCCAAAACAAGCTTCTTTCAGTCTGATATGCTCCCACACTATACTTTAGAGTACTCTCTGTCATAGGTGAAGAGTTTACATGTATATTTGCAAGATAACATTACAATTCATCACACTCTTGAAACCAAGTCAGTTCTGACCTGAAACAACATGAAATGTTGTAAAATTCTATTTGTAAGAATATGTATTGCAATTGAGCACATCAAACTTTACAGAATGAAGTTATTGCAAAACCATCCAAGACAAGCTTCTTTCAGTCTGATATGCTCCCACACTATACTTTAGAGCACTCTCTGTCATAGGTGAAGAGTTTACATGTATATTTGCAAGATAACATTACAATTCATCAAACTCTTGAAACCAAGTCAGTTCTGACCTGAAACAACATGAAATGTTGTAAAATTCCATTTGTAAGCATATGTATAGCAATTGAGCACATCAAACTTTACAGAATGAAGTTATTGCAAAACCATCCAAAACAAGCTTCTTTCAGTCTGATATGCTCCCACACTATACTTTAGAGCACTCTCTGTCATAGGTGAAGAGTTCACATGTATATTTGCAAGATAACATTACAATTCATCAAACTCTTGAAACCAAGTCAGTTCTGACCTGAAACAACATGAAATGTTGTAAAATTCAATATGTAAGCATATGTATTGCAATTGAGCACATCAAACTTTACAGAATGAATTTATTGCAAAACCATCCAAAACAAGCTTCTTTCAGTCTGATATGCTCCCACACTATACTTTAGAGCACTCTCTGTCATAGGTGAAGAGTTTACATGTATATTTGCAAGATAACATTACAATTCATCAAACTCTTGAAACCAATTCAGTTCTGACCTGAAACAACATGAAATGTTGTAAAATTCCATTTGTAAACATATGTATTGCAATTGAGCACATCAAACTTTACAGAATGAAGTTATTGCAAAACCATCCAAAACAAGCTTCTTTCAGTCTGATATGCTCCCACACTATTCTTTAGAGCACTCTCTGAAATAGGTGAAGAGTTTACATGTATATTTGCAAGATAACATTACAATTCATCAAACTCTTGAAACCAAGTCAGTTCTGACCTGAAACAACATGAAATGTTGTAAAATGCCATTTGTAAGCATATGTATTGCAATTGAGCACATCAAACTTTACAGAATGAAGTTATTGCAAAACCATCCAAAACAAGCTTCTTTCAGTCTGATATGCTCCCACACTATACTTTAGAGTACTCTCTGTCATAGGTGAAGAGTTTACATGTACATTTGCAAGATAACATTACAATTCATCACACTCTTGAAACCAAGTCAGTTCTGACCTGAAACAACATGAAATGTTGTAAAATTCTATTTGTAAGAATATGTATTGCAATTGAGCACATCAAACTTTACAGAATGAAGTTATTGCAAAACCATCCAAGACAAGCTTCTTTCAGTCTGATATGCTCCCACACTATACTTTAGAGCACTCTCTGTCATAGGTGAAGAGTTTACATGTATATTTGCAAGATAACATTACAATTCATCAAACTCTTGAAACCAAGTCAGTTCTGACCTGAAACAACATGAAATGTTGTAAAATTCAATATGTAAGCATATGTATTGCAATTGAGCACATTTAACTTTACAGAATGAAGTTATGGCAAAACCATCCAAAACAAGCTTTTTTCAGTCTGATATGATCCCACACTATACTTTAGAGCACTCTCTGTCATAGGTGAAGAGTTTACAAGTATATTTACAAGATAATATTACAATTCATCAAACTCTTGAAACCAAGTCAGTTCTGACCTGAAACAACATGAAATGTTGTAAAATTCCATTTGTAAGCATATGTATTGCAATTGAGCACATCAAACTTTACAGAATGAAGTTATTGCAAAACCATCCAAAACAAGCTTCTATCAGTCTGATATGCTCCCACACTATACTTTAGAGCACTCTCTGTCATAGGTGAAGAGTTTACATGTATATTTGCAAGATAACATTACAATTCATCAAACTCTTGAAACCAAGTCAGTTCTGACCTGAAACAACATGAAAAGTTGTAAAATTCCATTTGTAAGCATATGTATTGCAATTGAGCACATCAAACTTTACAGAATGAAGTTATTGCAAAACCATCCAAAACAAGCTTCTTTCAGTCTGATATACTCCCACACTATACTTTAGAGCACTCTCTGTCATAGGTGAAGAGTTTACATGTATATTTGCAAGATAACATTACAATTCATCAAACTCTTGAAACCAAGTCAGTTCTGACCTGAAACAACATGAAATGTTGTAAAATTCCATTTGTAAGCATATGTATTGCAATTGAGCACATCAAACTTTACAGAATGAAGTTATTGCAAAACCATCCAAAACAAGCTTCTTTCAGTCTGATATATTCCCACACTATACTTTAGAGCACTCTCTGTCATAGGTGAAGAGTTTACATGTATATTTGCAAGATAACATTACAATTCATCAAACTCTTGAAACCAAGTCAGTTCTGACCTGAAACAACATGAAATGTTGTAAAATTCCATTTGTAAGCATATGTATTGCAATTGAGCACATCAAAATTTACAGAATGAAGTTATTGCAAAACCATCCAAAACAAGCTTCTTTCAGTCTGATATGCTCCCACACTATACTTTAGAGCACTCTCTGTCATAGGTGAAGAGATTACATGTATATTTGCAAGATAACATTACAATTTATCAAACTCTTGAAACCAAGTCAGTTCTGACCTGAAACAACATGAAATGTTGTAAAATTCAATATGTAAGCATATGTATTGCAATTGAGCACATCAAACTTTACAGAATGAATTTATTGCAAAACCATCCAAAACAAGCTTCTTTCAGTCTGATATGCTCCCACACTATACTTTAGAGCACTCTCTGTCATAGTTGAAGAGTTTACATGTATATTTGCAAGATAACATTACAATTCATCAAACTCTTGAAACCAAGTCAGTTCTGACCTGAAACAACATGAAAAGTTGTAAAATTTTATTTGCAAGCATATGTATTGCAATTGAGCACATCAAACTTTACAGAATGAATTTATTGCAAAACCATCCAAAACAAGCTTCTTTCAGTCTGATATGCTCCCACACTATACTTTAGAGCACTCTCTGTCATAGGTGAAGAGTTTACATGTATATTTGCAAGATAACATTACAATTCATCAAACTCTTGAAACCAAGTCAGTTCTGACCTGAAACAACATGAAATGTTGTAAAATTCCATTTGAAAGCATATGTATTGCAATTGAGCACATCAAACTTTACAGAATGAAGTTATTGCAAAACCATCCAAAACAAGCTTCTTTCAGTCTGATATGCTCCCACACTATACTTTAGAGCACTCTCTGTCATAGGTGAAGAGTTTACATGTATATTTGCAAGATAACATTACAATTCATCAAACTCTTGAAACCAAGTCAGTTCCGACCTGAAACAACATGAAATGTTGTAAAATTCCATTTGTAAGCATATGTATTGCAATTGAGCACATCAAACTTTACAGAATGAAGTTATTGCAAAACCATCCAAAACAAGCTTCTTTCAGTCTGATATGCTCCCACACTATACTTTAGAGCACTCTCTGTCATAGGTGAAGAGTTTACATGTATATTTGCAAGATAACATTACAATTCATCAAACTCTTGAAACCAAGTCAGTTCTGACCTGAAACAACATGAAATGTTGTAAAATTCCATTTGTAAGCATATGTATTGCAATTGAGCACATCAAACTTTACAGAATGAAGTTATTGCAAAACCATCCAAAACAAGCTTCTTTCAGTCTGATATACTCCCACACTATACTTTAGAGCACTCTCTGTCATAGGTGAAGAGTTCACATGTATATTTGCAAGATAACATTACAATTCATCAAACTCTTGAAACCAAGTCAGTTCTGACCTGAAACAACATGAAATGTTGTAAAATTCAATATGTAAGCATATGTATTGCAATTGAGCACATCAAACTTTACAGAATGAAGTTATTGCAAAACCATCCAAAACAAGCTTCTTTCAGTCTGATATACTCCCACACTATACTTTAGAGCACTCTCTGTCATAGGTGAAGAGTTCACATGTATATTTGCAAGATAACATTACAATTCATCAAACTCTTGAAACCAAGTCAGTTCTGACCTGAAACAACATGAAATGTTGTAAAATTCAATATGTAAGCATATGTATTGCAATTGAGCACATCAAACTTTACAGAATGAATTTATTGCAAAACCATCCAAAACAAGCTTCTTTCAGTCTGATATGCTCCCACACTATACTTTAGAGCACTCTCTGTCATAGGTGAAGAGTTTACATGTATATTTGCAAGATAACATTACAATTCATCAAACTCTTGAAACCAAGTCAGTTCTGACCTGAAACAACATGAAATGTTGTAAAATTCCATTTGTAAGCATATGTATTGCAATTGAGCACATCAAACTTTACAGAATGAAGTTATTGCAAAACCATCCAAAACAAGCTTCTTTCAGTCTGATATGCTCCCACACTATACTTTAGAGCACTCTCTGTCATAGGTGAAGAGTTTACATGTATATTTGCAAGATAACATTACAATTCATCAAACTCTTGAAACCAAGTCAGTTCTGACCTGAAACAACATGAACTGTTGTAAAATTCCATTTGTAAGCATATGTATTGCAATTGAGCACATCAAACTTTACAGAATGAAGTTATTGCAAAACCATCCAAAACAAGCTTCATTCAGTCTGATATACTCCCACACTATACTTTAGAGCACTCTCTGTCATAGGTGAAGAGTTCACATGTATATTTGCAAGATAACATTACAATTCATCAAACTCTTGAAACCAAGTCAGTTCTGACCTGAAACAACATGAAATGTTGTAAAATTCCATTTGTAAGCATATGTATTGCAATTGAGCACATCAAACTTTACAGAATGAATTTATTGCAAAACCATCCAAAACAAGCTTCTTTCAGTCTGATATGCTCCCACACTGTACTTTAGAGCACTCTCTGTCATAGGTGAAGAGTTTACATGTATATTTGCAAGATAACATTACAATTCATCAAACTCTTGAAACCAAGTCAGTTCTGACCTGAAACAACATGAAATGTTGTAAAATTCCATTTGAAAGCATATGTATTGCAATTGAGCACATCAAACTTTACAGAATGAAGTTATTGCAAAACCATCCAAAACAAGCTTCTTTCAGTCTGATATGCTCCCACACTATACTTTAGAGCACTCTCTGTCATAGGTGAAGAGTTTACATGTATATTTGCAAGATAACATTACAATTCATCAAACTCTTGAAACCAAGTCAGTTCTGACCTGAAACAACATGAAATGTTGTAAAATTCCATTTGTAAGCATATGTATTGCAATTGAGCACATCAAACTTTACAGAATGAAGTTATTGCAAAACCATTCAAAACAAGCTGCTTTCAGTCTGATATGCTCCCACACTATACTTTAGAGCACTCTCTGTCATAGGTGAAGAGTTTACATGTATATTTGCAAGATAACATTACAATTCATCAAACTCTTGAAACCAAGTCAGTTCTGACCTGAAACAACATGAAATGTTGTAAAATTCCATTTGTAAGCATATGTATTGCAATTGAGCACATCAAACTTTACAGAATGAAGTTATTGCAAAACCATCCAAAACAAGCTTCTTTCAGTCTGATATGCTCCCACACTATACTTTAGAGTACTCTCTGTCATAGGTGAAGAGTTTACATGTATATTTGCAAGATAACATTACAATTCATCAAACTCTTGAAACCAAGTCAGTTCTGACCTGAAACAACATGAAAAGTTGTAAAATTCCATTTGTAAGCATATGTATTGCAATTGAGCACATCAAACTTTACAGAATGAAGTTATTGCAAAACCATCCAAAACAAGCTTCTTTCAGTCTGATATGTTCCCACACTATACTTTAGAGCACTCTCTGTCATAGGTGAAGAGTTTACATGTATATTTGCAAGATAACATTACAATTCATCAAACTCTTGAAACCAAGTCAGTTCTGACCTGAAACAACATGAAAAGTTGTAAAATTCCATTTGTAAGCATATGTATTGCAATTGAGCACATCAAACTTTACAGAATGAAGTTATTGCAAAACCATCCAAAACAAGCTTCTTTCAGTCTGATATACTCCCACACTATACTTTAGAGCACTCTCTGTCATAGGTGAAGAGTTTACATGTATATTTGCAAGATAACATTACAATTCATCAAACTCTTGAAACCAAGTCAGTTCTGACCTGAAACAACATGAAAAGTTGTAAAATTTTATGTGTAAGCATATGTATTGCAATTGAGCACATCAAACTTTACAGAATGAAGTTATTGCAAAACCATCCAAAACAAGCTTCTTTCAGTCTGATATGCTCCCACACTATTCTTTAGAGCACTCTCTGTCATAGGTGAAGAGTTTACATGTATATTTGCAAGATAACATTACAATTCATCAAACTCTTGAAACCAAGTCAGTTCTGACCTGAAACAACATGAAATGTTGTAAAATTCCATTTGTAAGCATGTGAATTGCAATTGAGCACATCAAACTTTACAGAATGAAGTTATTGCAAAACCATCCAAAACAAGCTTCTTTCAGTCTGATATGAACCCACACTATACTTTAGAGCACTCTCTGTCATAGGTGAAGAGTTTACAAGTATATTTACAAGATAATATTACAATTCATCAAACTCTTGAAACCAAGTCAGTTCTGACCTGAAACAACATTAAATGTTGTAAAATTCCATTTGTAAGCATATGTATTGCAATTGAGCACATCAAACTTTACAGAATGAAGTTATTGCAAAACCATCCAAAACAAGCTTCTATCAGTCTGATATGCTCCCACACTATACTTTAGAGCACTCTCTGTCATAGGTGAAGAGTTTACATGTATATTTGCAAGATAACATTACAATTCATCAAACTCTTGAAACCAAGTCAGTTCTGACCTGAAACAACATGAAAAGTTGTAAAATTCCATTTGTAAGCATATGTATTGCAATTGAGCACATCAAACTTTACAGAATGAAGTTATTTCAAAACCATCCAAAACAAGCTTCTTTCAGTCTGATATGCTCCCACACTATACTTTAGAGCACTCTCTGTCATAGGTGAAGAGTTTACATGTATATTTGCAAGATAACATTACAATTCATCAAACTCTTGAAACCAAGTCAGTTCTGACCTGAAACAACATGAAATGTTGTAAAATTCCATTTGTAAGCATATGTATTGCAATTGAGCACATCAAACTTTACAGAATGAAGTTATTGCAAAACCATCCAAAACAAGCTTCTTTCAGTCTGATATGCTCCCACACTATACTTTAGAGCACTCTCTGTCATAGGTGAAGAGTTTACATGTATATTTGCAAGATAACATTACAATTCATCAAACTCTTGAAACCAAGTCAGTTCTGACCTGAAACAACATGAAAAGTTGTAAAATTCCATTTGTAAGCATATGTATTGCAATTGAGCACATCAAACTTTACAGAATGAAGTTATTGCAAAACCATCCAAAACAAGCTTCGTTCAGTCTGATATACTCCCACACTATACTTTAGAGCACTCTCTGTCATAGGTGAAGAGTTTACATGTATATTTGCAAGATAACATTACAATTCATCAAACTCTTGAAACCAAATCAGTTCTGACCTGAAACAACATTAAATGTTGTAAAATTCCATTTGTAAGCATATGTATTGCAATTGAGCACATTTAACTTTACAGAATGAAGTTATTGCAAAACCATCCAAAACAAGCTTCTTTCAGTCTGATATGAACCCACACTATACTTTAGAGCACTCTCTGTCATAGGTGAAGAGTTTACAAGTATATTTACAAGATAATATTACAATTCATCAAACTCTTGAAACCAAGTCAGTTCTGACCTGAAACAAAATTAAATGTTGTAAAATTCCATTTGTAAGCATATGTATTGCAATTGAGCACATCAAACTTTACAGAATGAAGTTATTGCAAAACCATCCAAAACAAGCTTCTATCAGTCTGATATGCTCCCACACTATACTTTAGAGCACTCTCTGTCATAGGTGAAGAGTTTACATGTATATTTGCAAGATAACATTACAATTCATCAAACTCTTGAAACCAAGTCAGTTCTGACCTGAAACAACATGAAAAGTTGTAAAATTCCATTTGTAAGCATATGTATTGCAATTGAGCACATCAAACTTTACAGAATGAAGTTATTTCAAAACCATCCAAAACAAGCTTCTTTCAGTCTGATATGCTCCCACACTATACTTTAGAGCACTCTCTGTCATAGGTGAAGAGTTTACATGTATATTTGCAAGATAACATTACAATTCATCAAACTCTTGAAACCAAGTCAGTTCTGACCTGAAACAACATGAAATGTTGTAAAATTCCATTTGTAAGCATATGTATTGCAATTGAGCACATCAAACTTTACAGAATGAAGTTATTGCAAAACCATCCAAAACAAGCTTCTTTCAGTCTGATATGCTCCCACACTATACTTTAGAGCACTCTCTGTCATAGGTGAAGAGTTTACATGTATATTTGCAAGATAACATTACAATTCATCAAACTCTTGAAACCAAGTCAGTTCTGACCTGAAACAACATGAAAAGTTGTAAAATTCCATTTGTAAGCATATGTATTGCAATTGAGCACATCAAACTTTACAGAATGAAGTTATTGCAAAACCATCCAAAACAAGCTTCGTTCAGTCTGATATACTCCCACACTATACTTTAGAGCACTCTCTGTCATAGGTGAAGAGTTTACATGTATATTTGAAAGATAACATTACAATTCATCAAACTCTTGAAACCAAGTCAGTTCTGACCTGAAACAACATGAAATGTTGTAAAATTCCATTTGTAAGCATATGTATTGCAATTGAGCACATCAAACTTTACAGAATGAAGTTATTGCAAAACCATCCAAAACAAACATCTTTAAGTCTGATATGCTCCCACACTATACTTTAGAGCACTCTCTGTCATAGGTGAAGAGTTTACATGTATATTTGCAAGATAACATTACAATTCATCAAACTCTTCAAACCAAGTCAGTTCTGACCTGAAACAACATGAAATGTTGTAAAATTCCATTTGCAAGGATATGTATTGCAATTGAGCACATCAAACTTTACAGAATGAAGTTATTGCAAAACCATCCAAAACAAGCTTCTTTCAGTCTGATATGCTCCCACACTATACTTTAGAGCACTCTCTGTCATAGGTGAAGAGTTTACATGTATATTTGCAAGATAACATTACAATTCATCAAACTCTTGAAACCAAGTCAGTTCCGACCTGAAACAACATGAAATGTTGTAAAATTCCATTTGTAAGCATATGTATTGCAATTGAGCACATCAAACTTTACAGAATGAAGTTATTGCAAAACCATCCAAAACAAGCTTCTTTCAGTCTGATAAGCTCCCACACTATACTTTAGAGCACTCTCTGTCATAGGTGAAGAGTTTACATGTATATTTGCAAGATAACATTACAATTCATCAAACTCTTGAAACCAAGTCAGTTCTGACCTGAAACAACATGAAATGTTGTAAAATTCCATTTGTAAGCATATGTATTGCAATTGAGCACATCAAACTTAACAGCATGAAGTTATTGCAAAACCATCCAAAACAAACTTCTTTCAGTCTGATATACTCCCACACTATACTTTAGAGCACTCTCTGTCATAGGTGAAGAGTTCACATGTATATTTGCAAGATAACATTACAATTCATCAAACTCTTGAAACCAAGTCAGTTCTGACCTGAAACAACATGAAATGTTGTAAAATTCAATATGTAAGCATATGTATTGCAATTGAGCACATCAAACTTTACAGAATGAATTTATTGCAAAACCATCCAAAACAAGCTTCTATCAGTCTGATATGCTCCCACACTATACTTTAGAGCACTCTCTGTCATAGGTGAAGAGTTTACATGTATATTTGCAAGATAACATTACAATTCATCAAACTCTTGAAACCAAGTCAGTTCTGACCTGAAACAACATGAAAAGTTGTAAAATTCCATTTGTAAGCATATGTATTGCAATTGAGCACATCAAACTTTACAGAATGAAGTTATTTCAAAACCATCCAAAACAAGCTTCTTTCAGTCTGATATGCTCCCACACTATACTTTAGAGCACTCTCTGTCATAGGTGAAGAGTTTACATGTATATTTGCAAGATAACATTACAATTCATCAAACTCTTGAAACCAAGTCAGTTCTGACCTGAAACAACATGAAATGTTGTAAAATTCCATTTGTAAGCATATGTATTGCAATTGAGCACATCAAACTTTACAGAATGAAGTTATTGCAAAACCATCCAAAACAAGCTTCTTTCAGTCTGATATGCTCCCACACTATACTTTAGAGCACTCTCTGTCATAGGTGAAGAGTTTACATGTATATTTGCAAGATAACATTACAATTCATCAAACTCTTGAAACCAAGTCAGTTCTGACCTGAAACAACATGAAAAGTTGTAAAATTCCATTTGTAAGCATATGTATTGCAATTGAGCACATCAAACTTTACAGAATGAAGTTATTGCAAAACCATCCAAAACAAGCTTCGTTCAGTCTGATATACTCCCACACTATACTTTAGAGCACTCTCTGTCATAGGTGAAGAGTTTACATGTATATTTGAAAGATAACATTACAATTCATCAAACTCTTGAAACCAAGTCAGTTCTGACCTGAAACAACATGAAATGTTGTAAAATTCCATTTGTAAGCATATGTATTGCAATTGAGCACATCAAACTTTACAGAATGAAGTTATTGCAAAACCATCCAAAACAAACATCTTTAAGTCTGATATGCTCCCACACTATACTTTAGAGCACTCTCTGTCATAGGTGAAGAGTTTACATGTATATTTGCAAGATAACATTACAATTCATCAAACTCTTCAAACCAAGTCAGTTCTGACCTGAAACAACATGAAATGTTGTAAAATTCCATTTGCAAGGATATGTATTGCAATTGAGCACATCAAACTTTACAGAATGAAGTTATTGCAAAACCATCCAAAACAAGCTTCTTTCAGTCTGATATGCTCCCACACTATACTTTAGAGCACTCTCTGTCATAGGTGAAGAGTTTACATGTATATTTGCAAGATAACATTACAATTCATCAAACTCTTGAAACCAAGTCAGTTCCGACCTGAAACAACATGAAATGTTGTAAAATTCCATTTGTAAGCATATGTATTGCAATTGAGCACATCAAACTTTACAGAATGAAGTTATTGCAAAACCATCCAAAACAAGCTTCTTTCAGTCTGATAAGCTCCCACACTATACTTTAGAGCACTCTCTGTCATAGGTGAAGAGTTTACATGTATATTTGCAAGATAACATTACAATTCATCAAACTCTTGAAACCAAGTCAGTTCTGACCTGAAACAACATGAAATGTTGTAAAATTCCATTTGTAAGCATATGTATTGCAATTGAGCACATCAAACTTAACAGCATGAAGTTATTGCAAAACCATCCAAAACAAACTTCTTTCAGTCTGATATACTCCCACACTATACTTTAGAGCACTCTCTGTCATAGGTGAAGAGTTCACATGTATATTTGCAAGATAACATTACAATTCATCAAACTCTTGAAACCAAGTCAGTTCTGACCTGAAACAACATGAAATGTTGTAAAATTCAATATGTAAGCATATGTATTGCAATTGAGCACATCAAACTTTACAGAATGAATTTATTGCAAAACCATCCAAAACAAGCTTCTATCAGTCTGATATGCTCCCACACTATACTTTAGAGCACTCTCTGTCATAGGTGAAGAGTTTACATGTATATTTGCAAGATAACATTACAATTCATCAAACTCTTGAAACCAAGTCAGTTCTGACCTGAAACAACATGAAATGTTGTAAAATTCCATTTGTAAGCATATGTATTGCAATTGAGCACATCAAACTTTACAGAATGAAGTTATTGCAAAACCATCCAAAACAAGCTTCTTTCAGTCTGATATGCTCCCACACTACACTTTAGAGCACTCTCTGTCATAGGTGAAGAGTTTACATGTATATTTGCAAGATAACATTACAATTCATCAAACTCTTGAAACCAAGTCAGTTCTGACCTGAAACAACATGAAATGTTGTAAAATTCCATTTGTAAGCATGTGAATTGCAATTGAGCACATAAAACTTTACAGAATGAAGTTATTGCAAAACCATCCAAAACAAGCTTCTTTCAGTCTGATATGCTCCCACACTATACTTTAGAGCACTCTCTGTCATAGGTGAAGAGTTTACATGTATATTTGCAAGATAACATTACAATTCATCAAACTCTTGAAACCAGGTCAGTTCTGACCTGAAACAACATGAAATGTTGTAAAATTCCATTTGTAAGCATATGTATTGCAATTGAGCACATCAAACTTTACAGCATGATGTTATTGCAAAACCATCCAAAACAAGCTTCTTTCAGTCTGATATGCTCCCACACTATACTTTAGAGTACTCTCTGTCATAGGTGAAGAGTTTACATGTATATTTGCAAGATAACATTACAATTAATAAAACTCTTGAAACCAAGTCAGTTCTGACCTGAAACAACATGAAATGTTGTAAAATTCCATTTGTAAGCATATGTATAGCAAGTGAGCACATCAAACTTTACAGAATGAAGTTATTGCAAAACCATCCAAAACAAGCTTCATTCAGTCTGATATACTCCCACACTATACTTTAGAGCACTCTCTGTCATAGGTGAAGAGTTCACATGTATATTTGCAAGATAACATTACAATTCATCAAACTCTTGAAACCAAGTCAGTTCTGACCTGAAACAACATGAAATGTTGTAAAATTCCATTTGTAAGCATATGTATAGCAATTGAGCACATCAAACTTTACAGAATGAAGTTATTGCAAAACCATCCAAAACAAGCTTCTTTCAGTCTGATATGCTCCCACACTATACTTTAGAGCACTCTCTGTCATAGGTGAAGAGTTTACATGTATATTTGCAAGATAACATTACAATTAATAAAACTCTTGAAACCAAGTCAGTTCTGACCTGAAACAACATGAAATGTTGTAAAATTCCATTTGTAAGCATATGTATAGCAAGTGAGCACATCAAACTTTACAGAATGAAGTTATTGCAAAACCATCCAAAACAAGCTTCATTCAGTCTGATATACTCCCACACTATACTTTAGAGCACTCTCTGTCATAGGTGAAGAGTTCACATGTATATTTGCAAGATAACATTACAATTCATCAAACTCTTGAAACCAAGTCAGTTCTGACCTGAAACAACATGAAATGTTGTAAAATTCCATTTGTAAGCATATGTATAGCAATTGAGCACATCAAACTTTACAGAATGAAGTTATTGCAAAACCATCCAAAACAAGCTTCTTTCAGTCTGATATGCTCCCACACTATACTTTAGAGCACTCTCTGTCATAGGTGAAGAGTTTACATGTATATTTGCAAGATAACATTACAATTCATCAAACTCTTGAAACCAAGTCAGTTCTGACCTGAAACAACATGAAATGTTGTAAAATTCCATTTGTAAGCATATGTATTGCAATTGAGCACATCAAACTTTACAGAATGAAGTTATTGCAAAACCATCCAAAACAAGCTTCGTTCAGTCTGATATACTCCCACACTATACTTTAGAGCACTCTCTGTCATAGGTGAAGAGTTTACATGTATATTTGCAAGATAACATTACAATTCATCAAACTCTTGAAACCAAGTCAGTTCTGACCTGAAACAACATGAAATGTTGTAAAATTCCATTTGTAAGCATATGTATTGCAATTGAGCACATCAAACTTTACAGAATGAAGTTATTGCAAAACCATCCAAAACAAGCTTCTTTCAGTCTGATATACTCCCACACTATACTTTAGAGCACTCTCTGTCATAGGTGAAGAGTTTACATGTATATTTGAAAGATAACATTACAATTCATCAAACTCTTGAAACCAAGTCAGTTCTGACCTGAAACAACATGAAATGTTGTAAAATTCCATTTGTAAGCATATGTATTGCAATTGAGCACATCAAACTTTACAGAATGAAGTTATTGCAAAACCATCCAAAACAAGCTTCTTTCAGTCTGATATGCTCCCACACTATACTTTAGAGCACTCTCTGTCATAGGTGAAGAGTTTACATGTATATTTGCAAGATAACATTACAATTCATCAAACTCTTGAAACCAAGTCAGTTCTGACCTGAAACAACATGAAATGTTGTAAAATTCCATTTGTAAGCATGTGAATTGCAATTGAGCACATAAAACTTTACAGAATTAAGTTATTGCAAAACCATCCAAAACAAGCTTCTTTCAGTCTGATATGCTCCCACACTATACTTTAGAGCACTCTCTGTCATAGGTGAAGAGTTTACATGTATATTTGCAAGATAACATTACAATTCATCAAACTCTTGAAACCAGGTCAGTTCTGACCTGAAACAACATGAAATGTTGTAAAATTCCATTTGTAAGCATATGTATTGCAATTGAGCACATCAAACTTTACAGCATGATGTTATTGCAAAACCATCCAAAACAAGCTTCTTTCAGTCTGATATGCTCCCACACTATACTTTAGAGTACTCTCTGTCATAGGTGAAGAGTTTACATGTATATTTGCAAGATAACATTACAATTAATAAAACTCTTGAAACCAAGTCAGTTCTGACCTGAAACAACATGAAATGTTGTAAAATTCCATTTGTAAGCATATGTATAGCAAGTGAGCACATCAAACTTTACAGAATGAAGTTATTGCAAAACCATCCAAAACAAGCTTCATTCAGTCTGATATACTCCCACACTATACTTTAGAGCACTCTCTGTCATAGGTGAAGAGTTCACATGTATATTTGCAAGATAACATTACAATTCATCAAACTCTTGAAACCAAGTCAGTTCTGACCTGAAACAACATGAAATGTTGTAAAATTCCATTTGTAAGCATATGTATAGCAATTGAGCACATCAAACTTTACAGAATGAAGTTATTGCAAAACCATCCAAAACAAGCTTCTTTCAGTCTGATATGCTCCCACACTATACTTTAGAGCACTCTCTGTCATAGGTGAAGAGTTTACATGTATATTTGCAAGATAACATTACAATTAATAAAACTCTTGAAACCAAGTCAGTTCTGACCTGAAACAACATGAAATGTTGTAAAATTCCATTTGTAAGCATATGTATAGCAAGTGAGCACATCAAACTTTACAGAATGAAGTTATTGCAAAACCATCCAAAACAAGCTTCATTCAGTCTGATATACTCCCACACTATACTTTAGAGCACTCTCTGTCATAGGTGAAGAGTTCACATGTATATTTGCAAGATAACATTACAATTCATCAAACTCTTGAAACCAAGTCAGTTCTGACCTGAAACAACATGAAATGTTGTAAAATTCCATTTGTAAGCATATGTATAGCAATTGAGCACATCAAACTTTACAGAATGAAGTTATTGCAAAACCATCCAAAACAAGCTTCTTTCAGTCTGATATGCTCCCACACTATACTTTAGAGCACTCTCTGTCATAGGTGAAGAGTTTACATGTATATTTGCAAGATAACATTACAATTTATCAAACTCTTGAAACCAAGTCAGTTCTGACCTGAAACAACATGAAATGTTGTAAAATTCAATATGTAAGCATATGTATTGCAATTGAGCACATTTAACTTTACAGAATGAAGTTATTGCAAAACCATCCAAAACAAGCTTCTTTCAGTCTGATATGAACCCACACTATACTTTAGAGCACTCTCTGTCATAGGTGAAGAGTTTACAAGTATATTTACAAGATAATATTACAATTCATCAAACTCTTGAAACCAAGTCAGTTCTGACCTGAAACAACATTAAATGTTGTAAAATTCCATTTGTAAGCATATGTATTGCAATTGAGCACATCAAACTTTACAGAATGAAGTTATTGCAAAACCATCCAAAACAAGCTTCTATCAGTCTGATATGCTCCCACACTATACTTTAGAGCACTCTCTGTCATAGGTGAAGAGTTTACATGTATATTTGCAAGATAACATTACAATTCATCAAACTCTTGAAACCAAGTCAGTTCTGACCTGAAACAACATGAAAAGTTGTAAAATTCCATTTGTAAGCATATGTATTGCAATTGAGCACATCAAACTTTACAGAATGAAGTTATTGCAAAACCATCCAAAACAAGCTTCTTTCAGTCTGATATGCTCCCACACTATACTTTAGAGCACTCTCTGTCATAGGTGAAGAGTTTACATGTATATTTGCAAGATAACATTACAATTCATCAAACTCTTGAAACCAAGTCAGTTCTGACCTGAAACAACATGAAATGTTGTAAAATTCCATTTGTAAGCATATGTATTGCAATTGAGCACATCAAACTTTACAGAATGAAGTTATTGCAAAACCATCCAAAACAAGCTTCGTTCAGTCTGATATACTCCCACACTATACTTTAGAGCACTCTCTGTCATAGGTGAAGAGTTTACATGTATATTTGCAAGATAACATTACAATTCATCAAACTCTTGAAACCAAGTCAGTTCTGACCTGAAACAACATGAAATGTTGTAAAATTCCATTTGTAAGCATATGTATTGCAATTGAGCACATCAAACTTTACAGAATGAAGTTATTGCAAAACCATCCAAAACAAGCTTCTTTCAGTCTGATATACTCCCACACTATACTTTAGAGCACTCTCTGTCATAGGTGAAGAGTTTACATGTATATTTGAAAGATAACATTACAATTCATCAAACTCTTGAAACCAAGTCAGTTCTGACCTGAAACAACATGAAATGTTGTAAAATTCCATTTGTAAGCATATGTATTGCAATTGAGCACATCAAACTTTACAGAATGAAGTTATTGCAAAACCATCCAAAACAAACATCTTTAAGTCTGATATACTCCCACACTATACTTTTTGAGCACTCTCTGTCATAGTTGAAGAGTTTACATGTATATTTGCAAGATAACATTACAATTCATATAAACTCTTCAAACCAGGTCAGTTCAGACCTGAAACAACATGAAATGTTGTAAAATTCCATTTGTAAGCATATGTATTGCAATTGAGCACATCAAACTTTACAGAATGAAGTTATTGCAAAACCATCCAAAACAAGCTTCTTTCAGTCTGATATGCTCCCACACTATACTTTAGAGTACTCTCTGTCATAGGTGAAGAGTTTACATGTATATTTGCAAGATAACATTACAATTAATCAAACTCTTGAAACCAAGTCAGTTCTGACCTGAAACAACATGAAATGTTGTAAAATTCCATTTGTAAGCATATGTATAGCAAGTGAGCACATCAAACTTTACAGAATGAAGTTATTGCAAAACCATCCAAAACAAGCTTCATTCAGTCTGATATACTCCCACACTATACTTTAGAGCACTCTCTGTCATAGGTGAAGAGTTCACATGTATATTTGCAAGATAACATTACAATTCATCAAACTCTTGAAACCAAGTCAGTTCTGACCTGAAACAACATGAAATGTTGTAAAATTCCATTTGTAAGCATATGTATAGCAATTGAGCACATCAAACTTTACAGAATGAAGTTATTGCAAAACCATCCAAAACAAGCTTCTTTCAGTCTGATATGCTCCCACACTATACTTTAGAGCACTCTCTGTCATAGGTGAAGAGTTTACATGTATATTTGCAAGATAACATTACAATTTATCAAACTCTTGAAACCAAGTTAGTTCTGACCTGAAACAACATGAAATGTTGTAAAATTCAATATGTAAGCATATGTATTGCAATTGAGCACATTTAACTTTACAGAATGAAGTTATTGCAAAACCATCCAAAACAAGCTTCTTTCAGTCTGATATGAACCCACACTATACTTTAGAGCACTCTCTGTCATAGGTGAAGAGTTTACATGTATATTTGCAAGATAACATTACAATTCATCAAACTCTTGAAACCAAGTCAGTTCTGACCTGAAACAACATGAAAAGTTGTAAAATTCCATTTGTAAGCATATGTATTGCAATTGAGCACATCAAACTTTACAGAATGAAGTTATTGCAAAACCATCCAAAACAAGCTTCTTTCAGTCTGATATGCTCCCACACTATACTTTAGAGCACTCTCTGTCATAGGTGAAGAGTTTACATGTATATTTGCAAGATAACATTACAATTCATCAAACTCTTGAAACCAAGTCAGTTCTGACCTGAAACAACATGAAAAGTTGTAAAATTCCATTTGTAAGCATATGTATTGCAATTGAGCACATCAAACTTTACAGAATGAAGTTATTGCAAAACCATCCAAAACAAGCTTCGTTCAGTCTGATATACTCCCACACTATACTTTAGAGCACTCTCTGTCATAGGTGAAGAGTTTACATGTATATTTGCAAGATAACATTACAATTCATCAAACTCTTGAAACCAAGTCAGTTCTGACCTGAAACAACATGAAATGTTGTAAAATTCCATTTGTAAGTATATGTATTGCAATTGAGCACATCAAACTTTACAGAATGAAGTTATTGCAAAACCATCCAAAACAAGCTTCTTTCAGTCTGATATACTCCCACACTATACTTTAGAGCACTCTCTGTCATAGGTGAAGAGTTTACATGTATATTTGAAAGATAACATTACAATTCATCAAACTCTTGAAACCAAGTCAGTTCTGACCTGAAACAACATGAAATGTTGTAAAATTCCATTTGTAAGCATATGTATTGCAATTGAGCACATCAAACTTTACAGAATGAAGTTATTGCAAAACCATCCAAAACAAGCTTCTTTCAGTCTGATATGCTCCCACACTATACTTTAGAGCACTCTCTGTCATAGGTGAAGAGTTTACATGTATATTTGCAAGATAACATTACAATTCATCAAACTCTTGAAACCAAGTCAGTTCTGACCTGAAACAACATGAAAAGTTGTAAAATTCCATTTGTAAGCATATGTATTGCAATTGAGCACATCAAACTTTACAGAATGAAGTTATTGCAAAACCATCCAAAACAAGCTTCGTTCAGTCTGATATACTCCCACACTATACTTTAGAGCACTCTCTGTCATAGGTGAAGAGTTTACATGTATATTTGCAAGATAACATTACAATTCATCAAACTCTTGAAACCAAGTCAGTTCTGACCTGAAACAACATGAAATGTTGTAAAATTCCATTTGTAAGTATATGTATTGCAATTGAGCACATCAAACTTTACAGAATGAAGTTATTGCAAAACCATCCAAAACAAGCTTCTTTCAGTCTGATATACTCCCACACTATACTTTAGAGCACTCTCTGTCATAGGTGAAGAGTTTACATGTATATTTGAAAGATAACATTACAATTCATCAAACTCTTGAAACCAAGTCAGTTCTGACCTGAAACAACATGAAATGTTGTAAAATTCCATTTGTAAGCATATGTATTGCAATTGAGCACATCAAACTTTACAGAATGAAGTTATTGCAAAACCATCCAAAACAAGCTTCGTTCAGTCTGATATACTCCCACACTATACTTTAGAGCACTCTCTGTCATAGGTGAAGAGTTTACATGTATATTTGCAAGATAACATTACAATTCATCAAACTCTTGAAACCAAGTCAGTTCTGACCTGAAACAACATGAAATGTTGTAAAATTCCATTTGTAAGTATATGTATTGCAATTGAGCACATCAAACTTTACAGAATGAAGTTATTGCAAAACCATCCAAAACAAGCTTCTTTCAGTCTGATATACTCCCACACTATACTTTAGAGCACTCTCTGTCATAGGTGAAGAGTTTACATGTATATTTGAAAGATAACATTACAATTCATCAAACTCTTGAAACCAAGTCAGTTCTGACCTGAAACAACATGAAATGTTGTAAAATTCCATTTGTAAGCATATGTATTGCAATTGAGCACATCAAACTTTACAGAATGAAGTTATTGCAAAACCATCCAAAACAAACATCTTTAAGTCTGATATGCTCCCACACTATACTTTAGAGCACTCTCTGTCATAGGTGAAGAGTTTACATGTATATTTGCAAGATAACATTACAATTCATCAAACTCTTCAAACCAAGTCAGTTCTGACCTGAAACAACATGAAATGTTGTAAAATTCCATTTGCAAGGATATGTATTGCAATTGAGCACATCAAACTTTACAGAATGAAGTTATTGCAAAACCATCCAAAACAAGCTTCTTTCAGTCTGATATGCTCCCACACTATACTTTAGAGCACTCTCTGTCATAGGTGAAGAGTTTACATGTATATTTGCAAGATAACATTACAATTCATCAAACTCTTGAAACCAAGTCAGTTCCGACCTGAAACAACATGAAATGTTGTAAAATTCCATTTGTAAGCATATGTATTGCAATTGAGCACATCAAACTTTACAGAATGAAGTTATTGCAAAACCATCCAAAACAAGCTTCTTTCAGTCTGATATGCTCCCACACTATACTTTAGAGCACTCTCTGTCATAGGTGAAGAGTTTACATGTATATTTGCAAGATAACATTACAATTCATCAAACTCTTGAAACCAAGTCAGTTCTGACCTGAAACAACATGAAATGTTGTAAAATTCCATTTGTAAGCATATGTATTGCAATTGAGCACATCAAACTTAACAGCATGAAGTTATTGCAAAACCATCCAAAACAAACTTCTTTCAGTCTGATATACTCCCACACTATACTTTAGAGCACTCTCTGTCATAGGTGAAGAGTTCACATGTATATTTGCAAGATAACATTACAATTCATCAAACTCTTGAAACCAAGTCAGTTCTGACCTGAAACAACATGAAATGTTGTAAAATTCAATATGTAAGCATATGTATTGCAATTGAGCACATCAAACTTTACAGAATGAATTTATTGCAAAACCATCCAAAACAAGCTTCTATCAGTCTGATATGCTCCCACACTATACTTTAGAGCACTCTCTGTCATAGGTGAAGAGTTTACATGTATATTTGCAAGATAACATTACAATTCATCAAACTCTTGAAACCAAGTCAGTTCTGACCTGAAACAACATGAAATGTTGTAAAATTCCAATTGTAAGCATATGTATTGCAATTGAGCACATCAAACTTAACAGCATGAAGTTATTGCAAAACCATCCAAAACAAACTTCTTTCAGTCTGATATACTGCCACACTATACTTTAGAGCACTCTCTGTCATAGGTGAAGAGTTCACATGTATATTTGCAAGATAACATTACAATTCATCAAACTCTTGAAACCAAGTCAGTTCTGACCTGAAACAACATGAAATGTTGTAAAATTCAATATGTAAGCATATGTATTGCAATTGAGCACATCAAACTTTACAGAATGAATTTATTGCAAAACCATCCAAAACAAGCTTCTTTCAGTCTGATATGCTCCCACACTATACTTTAGAGCACTCTCTGTCATAGGTGAAGAGTTTACATGTATATTTGCAAGATAACATTACAATTCATCAAACTCTTGAAACCAATTCAGTTCTGACCTGAAACAACATGAAATGTTGTAAAATTCCATTTGTAAGCATATGTATTGCAATTGAGCACATCAAACTTTACAGAATGAAGTTATTGCAAAACCATCCAAAACAAGCTTCTTTCAGTCTGATATGCTCCCACACTATACTTTAGAGCACTCTCTGTAATAGGTGAAAAGTTTACATGTATATTTGCAAGATAACATTACAATTCATCAAACTCTTGAAACCAAGTCAGTTCTGACCTGAAACAACATGAAATGTTGTAAAATTCCATTTGTAAGCATATGTATTGCAATTGAGCACATCAAACTTTACAGAATGAAGTTATTGCAAAACCATCCAAAACAAGCTTCTTTCAGTCTGATATGCTCGCACACTATACTTTAGAGCACTCTCTGTCATAGGTGAAGAGTTTACATGTATATTTGCAAGATAACATTACAATTCATCAAACTCTTGAAACCAAGTCAGTTCTGACCTGAAACAACATTAAATGTTGTAAAATTCCATTTGTAAGCATATGTATTGCAATTGAGCACATCAAACTTTACAGAATGAAGTTATTGCAAAACCATCCAAAACAAGCTTCTTTCAGTCTGATATGCTCCCACACTATACTTTAGAGCACTCTCTGTCATAGGTGAAGAGTTTACATGTATATTTGCAAGATAACATTACAATTCATCAAACTCTTGAAACCAAGTCAGTTCTGACCTGAAACAACATGAAATGTTGTAAAATTCCATTTGTAAGCATATGTATTGCAATTGAGCACATCAAACTTTACAGAATGAAGTTATTGCAAAACCATCCAAAACAAGCTTCTTTCAGTCTGATATGCTCCCACACTGTACTTTAGAGCACTCTCTGTCATAGGTGAAGAGTTTACATGTATATTTGCAAGATAACATTACAATTCATCAAACTCTTGAAACCAAGTCAGTTCTGACCTGAAACAACATGAAATGTTGTAAAATTCCATTTGTAAGCATATGTATTGCAATTGAGCACATCAAACTTAACAGAATGAAGTTATTGCAAAACCATCCAAAACAAGCTTCTTTCAGTCTGATATACTCCCACACTATACTTTAGAGCACTCTCTGTCATAGGTGAAGAGTTCACATGTATATTTGCAAGATAACATTACAATTCATCAAACTCTTGAAACCAAGTCAGTTCTGACCTGAAACAACATGAAATGTTGTAAAATTCAATATGTAAGCATATGTATTGCAATTGAGCACATCAAACTTTACAGAATGAATTTATTGCAAAACCATCCAAAACAAGCTTCTTTCAGTTTGATATGCTCCCACACTATACTTTAGAGCACTCTCTGTCATAGGTGAAGAGTTTACATGTATATTTGCAAGATAACATTACAATTCATCAAACTCTTGAAACCAAGTCAGTTCTGACCTGAAACAACATGAAATGTTGTAAAATTCCATTTGTAAGCATATGTATTGCAATTGAGCACATCAAACTTTACAGAATGAAGTTATTGCAAAAGCATCCAAAACAAGCTTCTTTCAGTCTGATATGCTCCCACACTATACTTTAGAGCACTCTCTGTCATAGTTGAAGAGTTTACATGTATATTTGCAAGATAACATTACAATTCATCAAACTCTTGAAACCAAGTCAGTTCTGACCTGAAACAACATGAAAAGTTGTAAAATTTTATTTGTAAGCATATGTATTGCAATTGAGCACATCAAACTTTACAGAATGAAGTTATTGCAAAACCATCCAAAACAAGCTTCTTTCAGTCTGATATGCTCCCACACTATACTTTAGAGCACTCTCTGTCATAGGTGAAGAGTTTACATGTATATTTGCAAGATAACATTACAATTCATCAAACTCTTGAAACCAAGTCAGTTCTGACCTGAAACAACATGCAATGTTGTAAAATTCCATTTGTAAGCATATGTATTGCAATTGAGCACATCAAACTTTACAGAATGAAGTTATTGCAAAACCATCCAAAACAAGCTTCTTTCAGTCTGATATGCTCCCACACTATACTTTAGAGCACTCTCTGTCATAGGTGAAGAGTTTACATGTATATTTGCAAGATAACATTACAATTCATCAAACTCTTGAAACCAAGTCAGTTCTGACCTGAAACAACATGAAATGTTGTAAAATTCCATTTGTAAGCATATGTATTGCAATTGAGCACATCAAACTTTACAGAATGAAGTTATTGCAAAACCATCCAAAACAAGCTTCTTTCAGTCTGATATGCTCCCACACTATACTTTAGAGCACTCTCTGTCATAGGTGAAGAGTTTACATGTATATTTGCAAGATAACATTACAATTCATCAAACTCTTGAAACCAAGTCAGTTCCGACCTGAAACAACATGAAATGTTGTAAAATTCCATTTGTAAGCATATGTATTGCAATTGAGCACATCAGACTTTACAGAATGAAGTTATTGCAAAACCATCCAAAACAAGCTTCTTTCAGTCTGATATGCTCCCACACTATACTTTAGAGCACTCTCTGTCATAGGTGAAGAGTTTACATGTATATTTGCAAGATAACATTACAATTCATCAAACTCTTGAAACCAAGTCAGTTCTGACCTGAAACAACATGAAATGTTGTAAAATTCCATTTGTAAGCATATGTATTGCAATTGAGCACATCAAACTTAACAGAATGAAGTTATTGCAAAACCATCCAAAACAAGCTTCTTTCAGTCTGATATACTCCCACACTATACTTTAGAGCACTCTCTGTCATAGGTGAAGAGTTCACATGTATATTTGCAAGATAACATTACAATTCATCAAACTCTTGAAACCAAGTCAGTTCTGACCTGAAACAACATGAAATGTTGTAAAATTCAATATGTAAGCATATGTATTGCAATTGAGCACATCAAACTTTACAGAATGAATTTATTGCAAAACCATCCAAAACAAGCTTCTTTCAGTCTGATATGCTCCCACACTATACTTTAGAGCACTCTCTGTCATAGGTGAAGAGTTTACATGTATATTTGCAAGATAACATTACAATTCATCAAACTCTTGAAACCAATTCAGTTCTGACCTGAAACAACATGAAATGTTGTAAAATTCCATTTGTAAGCATATGTATTGCAATTGAGCACATCAAACTTTACAGAATGAAGTTATTGCAAAACCATCCAAAACAAGCTTCTTTCAGTCTGATATGCTCCCACACTATACTTTAGAGCACTCTCTGTAATAGGTGAAAAGTTTACATGTATATTTGCAAGATAACATTACAATTCATCAAACTCTTGAAACCAAGTCAGTTCTGACCTGAAACAACATGAAATGTTGTAAAATTCCATTTGTAAGCATATGTATTGCAATTGAGCACATCAAACTTTACAGAATGAAGTTATTGCAAAACCATCCAAAACAAGCTTCTTTCAGTCTGATATGCTCGCACACTATACTTTAGAGCACTCTCTGTCATAGGTGAAGAGTTTACATGTATATTTGCAAGATAACATTACAATTCATCAAACTCTTGAAACCAAGTCAGTTCTGACCTGAAACAACATTAAATGTTGTAAAATTCCATTTGTAAGCATATGTATTGCAATTGAGCACATCAAACTTTACAGAATGAAGTTATTGCAAAACCATCCAAAACAAGCTTCTTTCAGTCTGATATGCTCCCACACTATACTTTAGAGCACTCTCTGTCATAGGTGAAGAGTTTACATGTATATTTGCAAGATAACATTACAATTCATCAAACTCTTGAAACCAAGTCAGTTCTGACCTGAAACAACATGAAATGTTGTAAAATTCCATTTGTAAGCATATGTATTGCAATTGAGCACATCAAACTTTACAGAATGAAGTTATTGCAAAACCATCCAAAACAAGCTTCTTTCAGTCTGATATGCTCCCACACTGTACTTTAGAGCACTCTCTGTCATAGGTGAAGAGTTTACATGTATATTTGCAAGATAACATTACAATTCATCAAACTCTTGAAACCAAGTCAGTTCTGACCTGAAACAACATGAAATGTTGTAAAATTCCATTTGTAAGCATATGTATTGCAATTGAGCACATCAAACTTAACAGAATGAAGTTATTGCAAAACCATCCAAAACAAGCTTCTTTCAGTCTGATATACTCCCACACTATACTTTAGAGCACTCTCTGTCATAGGTGAAGAGTTCACATGTATATTTGCAAGATAACATTACAATTCATCAAACTCTTGAAACCAAGTCAGTTCTGACCTGAAACAACATGAAATGTTGTAAAATTCCATTTGTAAGCATATGCATTGCAACTGAGCACATCAAACTTTACAGAATGAAGTTATTGCAAAAGCATCCAAAACAAGCTTCTTTCAGTCTGATATGCTCCCACACTATACTTTAGAGCACTCTCTGTCATAGTTGAAGAGTTTACATGTATATTTGCAAGATAACATTACAATTCATCAAACTCTTGAAACCAAGTCAGTTCTGACCTGAAACAACATGAAAAGTTGTAAAATTTTATTTGTAAGCATATGTATTGCAATTGAGCACATCAAACTTTACAGAATGAATTTATTGCAAAACCATCCAAAACAAGCTTCTTTCAGTCTGATATGCTCCCACACTATACTTTAGAGCACTCTCTGTCATAGTTGAAGAGTTTACATGTATATTTGCAAGATAACATTACAATTCATCAAACTCTTGAAACCAAGTCAGTTCTGACCTGAAACAACATGAAAAGTTGTAAAATTTTATTTGTAAGCATATGTATTGCAATTGAGCACATCAAACTTTACAGAATGAATTTATTGCAAAACCATCCTAAACAAGCTTCTTTCAGTCTGATATGCTCCCACACTATACTTTAGAGCACTCTCTGTCATAGTTGAAGAGTTTACATGTATATTTGCAAGATAACATTACAATTCATCAAACTCTTGAAACCAAGTCAGTTCTGACCTGAAACAACATGAAAAGTTGTAAAATTTTATTTGTAAGCATATGTATTGCAATTGAGCACATCAAACTTTACAGAATGAAGTTATTGCAAAACCATCCAAAACAAGCTTCTTTCAGTCTGATATGCTCCCACACTATACTTTAGAGCACTCTCTGTCATAGGTGAAGAGTTTACATGTATATTTGCAAGATAACATTACAATTCATCAAACTCTTGAAACCAAGTCAGTTCTGACCTGAAACAACATGCAATGTTGTAAAATTCCATTTGTAAGCATATGTATTGCAATTGAGCACATCAAACTTTACAGAATGAAGTTATTGCAAAACCATCCAAAACAAGCTTCTTTCAGTCTGATATGCTCCCACACTATACTTTAGAGCACTCTCTGTCATAGGTGAAGAGTTTACATGTATATTTGCAAGATAACATTACAATTCATCAAACTCTTGAAACCAAGTCAGTTCTGACCTGAAACAACATGAAATGTTGTAAAATTCCATTTGTAAGCATATGTATTGCAATTGAGCACATCAAACTTTACAGAATGAAGTTATTGCAAAACCATCCAAAACAAGCTTCTTTCAGTCTGATATGCTCCCACACTATACTTTAGAGCACTCTCTGTCATAGGTGAAGAGTTTACATGTATATTTGCAAGATAACATTACAATTCATCAAACTCTTGAAACCAAGTCAGTTCCGACCTGAAACAACATGAAATGTTGTAAAATTCCATTTGTAAGCATATGTATTGCAATTGAGCACATCAGACTTTACAGAATGAAGTTATTGCAAAACCATCCAAAACAAGCTTCTTTCAGTCTGATATGCTCCCACACTATACTTTAGAGCACTCTCTGTCATAGGTGAAGAGTTTACATGTATATTTGCAAGATAACATTACAATTCATCAAACTCTTGAAACCAAGTCAGTTCTGACCTGAAACAACATGAAATGTTGTAAAATTCCATTTGTAAGCATATGTATTGCAATTGAGCACATCAAACTTAACAGAATGAAGTTATTGCAAAACCATCCAAAACAAGCTTCTTTCAGTCTGATATACTCCCACACTATACTTTAGAGCACTCTCTGTCATAGGTGAAGAGTTCACATGTATATTTGCAAGATAACATTACAATTCATCAAACTCTTGAAACCAAGTCAGTTCTGACCTGAAACAACATGAAATGTTGTAAAATTCAATATGTAAGCATATGTATTGCAATTGAGCACATCAAACTTTACAGAATGAATTTATTGCAAAACCATCCAAAACAAGCTTCTTTCAGTTTGATATGCTCCCACACTATACTTTAGAGCACTCTCTGTCATAGGTGAAGAGTTTACATGTATATTTGCAAGATAACATTACAATTCATCAAACTCTTGAAACCAAGTCAGTTCTGACCTGAAACAACATGAAATGTTGTAAAATTCCATTTGTAAGCATATGTATTGCAATTGAGCACATCAAACTTTACAGAATGAATTTATTGCAAAAGCATCCAAAACAAGCTTCTTTCAGTCTGATATGCTCCCACACTATACTTTAGAGCACTCTCTGTCATAGGTGAAGAGTTTACATGTATATTTGCAAGATAACATTACAATTCATCAAACTCTTGAAACCAAGTCAGTTCTGACCTGAAACAACATGCAATGTTGTAAAATTCCATTTGTAAGCATATGTATTGCAATTGAGCACATCAAACTTTACAGAATGAAGTTATTGCAAAACCATCCAAAACAAGCTTCTTTCAGTCTGATATGCTCCCACACTATACTTTAGAGCACTCTCTGTCATAGGTGAAGAGTTTACATGTATATTTGCAAGATAACATTACAATTCATCAAACTCTTGAAACCAAGTCAGTTCCGACCTGAAACAACATGAAATGTTGTAAAATTCCATTTGTAAGCATATGTATTGCAATTGAGCACATCAAACTTTACAGAATGAAGTTATTGCAAAAGCATCCAAAACAAGCTTCTTTCAGTCTGATATGCTCCCACACTATACTTTAGAGCACTCTCTGTCATAGTTGAAGAGTTTACATGTATATTTGCAAGATAACATTACAATTCATCAAACTCTTGAAACCAAGTCAGTTCTGACCTGAAACAACATGAAAAGTTGTAAAATTTTATTTGTAAGCATATGTATTGCAATTGAGCACATCAAACTTTACAGAATGAATTTATTGCAAAACCATGCTAAACAAGCTTCTTTCAGTCTGATATGCTCCCACACTATACTTTAGAGCACTCTCTGTCATAGGTGAAGAGTTTACATGTATATTTGCAAGATAACATTACAATTCATCAAACTCTTGAAACCAAGTCAGTTCTGACCTGAAACAACATGCAATGTTGTAAAATTCCATTTGTAAGCATATGTATTGCAATTGAGCACATCAAACTTTACAGAATGAAGTTATTGCAAAACCATCCAAAACAAGCTTCTTTCAGTCTGATATGCTCCCACACTATACTTTAGAGCACTCTCTGTCATAGGTGAAGAGTTTACATGTATATTTGCAAGATAACATTACAATTCATCAAACTCTTGAAACCAAGTCAGTTCTGACCTGAAACAACATGAAATGTTGTAAAATTCCATTTGTAAGCATATGTATTGCAATTGAGCACATCAAACTTTACAGAATGAAGTTATTGCAAAACCATCCAAAACAAGCTTCTTTCAGTCTGATATGCTCCCACACTATACTTTAGAGCACTCTCTGTCATAGGTGAAGAGTTTACATGTATATTTGCAAGATAACATTACAATTCATCAAACTCTTGAAACCAAGTCAGTTCTGACCTGAAACAACATGAAATGTTGTAAAATTCCATTTGTAAGCATATGTATTGCAATTGAGCACATCAAACTTAACAGAATGAAGTTATTGCAAAACCATCCAAAACAAGCTTCTTTCAGTCTGATATACTCCCACACTATACTTTAGAGCACTCTCTGTCATAGGTGAAGAGTTCACATGTATATTTGCAAGATAACATTACAATTCATCAAACTCTTGAATCCAAGTCAGTTCTGACCTGAAACAACATGAAATGTTGTAAAATTCAATATGTAAGCATATGTATTGCAATTGAGCACAGCAAACTTTACAGAATGAAGTTATTGCACAACCATCCAAAACAAGCTTCTTTCAGTCTGATATGCTCCCACACTATACTTTAGAGCACTCTCTGTCATAGGTGAAGAGTTTACATGTATATTTGCAAGATAACATTACAATTCATCAAACTCTTGAAACCAAGTCAGTTCTGACCTGAAACAACATGAAATGTTGTAAAATTCCATTTGTAAGCATATGTATTGCAATTGAGCACATCAAACTTTACAGAATGAAGTTATTGCAAAACCATCCAAAACAAGCTTCTTTCAGTCTGATATGCTCCCACACTATACTTTAGAGCACTCTCTGTCATAGGTGAAGAGTTTACATGTATATTTGCAAGATAACATTACAATTCATCAAACTCTTGAAACCAAGTCAGTTCCGACCTGAAACAACATGAAATGTTGTGAAATTCCATTTGTAAGCATATGTATTGCAATTGAGCACATCAAACTTTACAGAATGAAGTTATTGCAAAACCATCCAAAACAAGCTTCTTTCAGTCTGATATGCTCCCACACTATACTTTAGAGCACTCTCTGTCATAGGTGAAGAGTTTACATGTATATTTGCAAGATAACATTACAATTCATCAAACTCTTGAAACCAAGTCAGTTCCGACCTGAAACAACATGAAATGTTGTAAAATTCCATTTGTAAGCATATGTATTGCAATTGAGCACATCAGACTTTACAGAAAGAAGTTATTGCAAAACCATCCAAAACAAGCTTCTTTCAGTCTGATATGCTCCCACACTATACTTTAGAGCACTCTCTGTCATAGGTGAAGAGTTTACATGTATATTTGCAAGATAACATTACAATTCATCAAACTCTTGAAACCAAGTCAGTTCTGACCTGAAACAACATGAAATGTTGTAAAATTCCATTTGTAAGCATATGTATTGCAATTGAGCACATCAAACTTAACAGAATGAAGTTATTGCAAAACCATCCAAAACAAGCTTCTTTCAGTCTGATATACTCCCACACTATACTTTAGAGCACTCTCTGTCATAGGTGAAGAGTTCACATGTATATTTGCAAGATAACATTACAATTCATCAAACTCTTGAAACCAAGTCAGTTCTGACCTGAAACAACATGAAATGTTGTAAAATTCAATATGTAAGCATATGTATTGCAATTGAGCACATCAAACTTTACAGAATGAATTTATTGCAAAACCATCCAAAACAAGCTTCTTTCAGTTTGATATGCTCCCACACTATACTTTAGAGCACTCTCTGTCATAGGTGAAGAGTTTACATGTATATTTGCAAGATAACATTACAATTCATCAAACTCTTGAAACCAAGTCAGTTCTGACCTGAAACAACATGAAATGTTGTAAAATTCCATTTGTAAGCATATGTATTGCAATTGAGCACATCAAACTTTACAGAATGAATTTATTGCAAAACCATCCAAAACAAGCTTCTTTCAGTCTGATATGCTCCCACACTATACTTTAGAGCACTCTCTGTCATAGGTGAAGAGTTTACATGTATATTTGCAAGATAACATTACAATTCATCAAACTCTTGAAACCAAGTCAGTTCTGACCTGAAACAACATGCAATGTTGTAAAATTCCATTTGTAAGCATATGTATTGCAATTGAGCACATCAAACTTTACAGAATGAAGTTATTGCAAAACCATCCAAAACAAGCTTCTTTCAGTCTGATATGCTCCCACACTATACTTTAGAGCACTCTCTGTCATAGGTGAAGAGTTTACATGTATATTTGCAAGATAACATTACAATTCATCAAACTCTTGAAACCAAGTCAGTTCCGACCTGAAACAACATGAAATGTTGTAAAATTCCATTTGTAAGCATATGTATTGCAATTGAGCACATCAAACTTTACAGAATGAAGTTATTGCAAAAGCATCCAAAACAAGCTTCTTTCAGTCTGATATGCTCCCACACTATACTTTAGAGCACTCTCTGTCATAGTTGAAGAGTTTACATGTATATTTGCAAGATAACATTACAATTCATCAAACTCTTGAAACCAAGTCAGTTCTGACCTGAAACAACATGAAAAGTTGTAAAATTTTATTTGTAAGCATATGTATTGCAATTGAGCACATCAAACTTTACAGAATGAATTTATTGCAAAACCATCCTAAACAAGCTTCTTTCACTCTGATATGCTCCCACACTATACTTTAGAGCACTCTCTGTCATAGGTGAAGAGTTTACATGTATATTTGCAAGATAACATTACAATTCATCAAACTCTTGAAACCAAGTCAGTTCTGACCTGAAACAACATGCAATGTTGTAAAATTCCATTTGTAAGCATATGTATTGCAATTGAGCACATCAAACTTTACAGAATGAAGTTATTGCAAAACCATCCAAAACAAGCTTCTTTCAGTCTGATATGCTCCCACACTATACTTTAGAGCACTCTCTGTCATAGGTGAAGAGTTTACATGTATATTTGCAAGATAACATTACAATTCATCAAACTCTTGAAACCAAGTCAGTTCTGACCTGAAACAACATGAAATGTTGTAAAATTCCATTTGTAAGCATATGTATTGCAATTGAGCACATCAAACTTTACAGAATGAAGTTATTGCAAAACCATCCAAAACAAGCTTCTTTCAGTCTGATATGCTCCCACACTATACTTTAGAGCACTCTCTGTCATAGGTGAAGAGTTTACATGTATATTTGCAAGATAACATTACAATTCATCAAACTCTTGAAACCAAGTCAGTTCTGACCTGAAACAACATGAAATGTTGTAAAATTCCATTTGTAAGCATATGTATTGCAATTGAGCACATCAAACTTAACAGAATGAAGTTATTGCAAAACCATCCAAAACAAGCTTCTTTCAGTCTGATATACTCCCACACTATACTTTAGAGCACTCTCTGTCATAGGTGAAGAGTTCACATGTATATTTGCAAGATAACATTACAATTCATCAAACTCTTGAATCCAAGTCAGTTCTGACCTGAAACAACATGAAATGTTGTAAAATTCAATATGTAAGCATATGTATTGCAATTGAGCACAGCAAACTTTACAGAATGAAGTTATTGCACAACCATCCAAAACAAGCTTCTTTCAGTCTGATATGCTCCCACACTATACTTTAGAGCACTCTCTGTCATAGGTGAAGAGTTTACATGTATATTTGCAAGATAACATTACAATTCATCAAACTCTTGAAACCAAGTCAGTTCTGACCTGAAACAACATGAAATGTTGTAAAATTCCATTTGTAAGCATATGTATTGCAATTGAGCACATCAAACTTTACAGAATGAAGTTATTGCAAAACCATCCAAAACAAGCTTCTTTCAGTCTGATATGCTCCCACACTATACTTTAGAGCACTCTCTGTCATAGGTGAAGAGTTTACATGTATATTTGCAAGATAACATTACAATTCATCAAACTCTTGAAACCAAGTCAGTTCCGACCTGAAACAACATGAAATGTTGTAAAATTCCATTTGTAAGCATATGTATTGCAATTGAGCACATCAAACTTTACAGAATGAAGTTATTGCAAAACCATCCAAAACAAGCATCTTTCAGTCTGATATGCTCTATACTTTAGAGCACTCTCTGTCATAGGTGAAGAGTTTACATGTATATTTGAAAGATAACATTACAATTCATCAAACTCTTGAAACCAAGTCAGTTCTGACCTGAAACAACATGAAATGTTGTAAAATTCCATTTGTAAGCATATGTATTGCAATTGAGCACATCAAACTTTACAGAATGAAGTTATTGCAAAACCATCCAAAACAAGCTTCTTTCAGTCTGATATGCTCCCACACTATACTTTAGAGCACTCTCTGTCATAGGTGAAGAGTTTACATGTATATTTGCAAGATAACATTACAATTCATCAAACTCTTGAAACCAAGTCAGTTCTGACCTGAAACAACATGAAAAGTTGTAAAATTTTATTTGTAAGCATATGTATTGCAATTGAGCACATCAAACTTTACAGAATGAATTTATTGCAAAACCATCCAAAACAAGCTTCTTTCAGTCTGATATGCTCCCACACTATACTTTAGAGCACTCTCTGTCATAGGTGAAGAGTTTACATGTATATTTGCAAGATAACATTACAATTCATCAAACTCTTGAAACCAAGTCAGTTCTGACCTGAAACAACATGCAATGTTGTAAAATTCCATTTGTAAGCATATGTATTGCAATTGAGCACATCAAACTTTACAGAATGAAGTTATTGCAAAACCATCCAAAACAAGCTTCTTTCAGTCTGATATGCTCCCACACTATACTTTAGAGCACTCTCTGTCATAGGTGAAGAGTTTACATGTATATTTGCAAGATAACATTACAATTCATCAAACTCTTGAAACCAAGTCAGTTCCGACCTGAAACAACATGAAATGTTGTAAAATTCCATTTGTAAGCATATGTATTGCAATTGAGCACATCAAACTTTACAGAATGAAGTTATTGCAAAAGCATCCAAAACAAGCTTCTTTCAGTCTGATATGCTCCCACACTATACTTTAGAGCACTCTCTGTCATAGTTGAAGAGTTTACATGTATATTTGCAAGATAACATTACAATTCATCAAACTCTTGAAACCAAGTCAGTTCTGACCTGAAACAACATGAAAAGTTGTAAAATTTTATTTGTAAGCATATGTATTGCAATTGAGCACATCAAACTTTACAGAATGAATTTATTGCAAAACCATCCTAAACAAGCTTCTTTCAGTCTGATATGCTCCCACACTATACTTTAGAGCACTCTCTGTCATAGGTGAAGAGTTTACATGTATATTTGCAAGATAACATTACAATTCAACAAACTCTTGAAACCAAGTCAGTTCTGACCTGAAACAACATGCAATGTTGTAAAATTCCATTTGTAAGCATATGTATTGCAATTGAGCACATCAAACTTTACAGAATGAAGTTATTGCAAAACCATCCAAAACAAGCTTCTTTCAGTCTGATATGCTCCCACACTATACTTTAGAGCACTCTCTGTCATAGGTGAAGAGTTTACATGTATATTTGCAAGATAACATTACAATTCATCAAACTCTTGAAACCAAGTCAGTTCTGACCTGAAACAACATGAAATGTTGTAAAATTCCATTTGTAAGCATATGTATTGCAATTGAGCACATCAAACTTTACAGAATGAAGTTATTGCAAAACCATCCAAAACAAGCTTCTTTCAGTCTGATATGCTCCCACACTATACTTTAGAGCACTCTCTGTCATAGGTGAAGAGTTTACATGTATATTTGCAAGATAACATTACAATTCATCAAACTCTTGAAACCAAGTCAGTTCTGACCTGAAACAACATGAAATGTTGTAAAATTCCATTTGTAAGCATATGTATTGCAATTGAGCACATCAAACTTAACAGAATGAAGTTATTGCAAAACCATCCAAAACAAGCTTCTTTCAGTCTGATATACTCCCACACTATACTTTAGAGCACTCTCTGTCATAGGTGAAGAGTTCACATGTATATTTGCAAGATAACATTACAATTCATCAAACTCTTGAATCCAAGTCAGTTCTGACCTGAAACAACATGAAATGTTGTAAAATTCAATATGTAAGCATATGTATTGCAATTGAGCACAGCAAACTTTACAGAATGAAGTTATTGCAAAACCATCCAAAACAAGCTTCTTTCAGTCTGATATGCTCCCACACTATACTTTAGAGCACTCTCTGTCATAGGTGAAGAGTTCACATGTATATTTGCAAGATAACATTACAATTCATCAAACTCTTGAAACCAAGTCAGTTCTGACCTGAAACAACATGAAATGATGTAAAATTCAATATGTAAGCATATGTATTGCAATTGAGCACATCAAACTTTACAGAATGAATTTATTGCAAAACCATCCAAAACAAGCTTCTTTCAGTCTGATATGCTCCCACACTATACTTTAGAGCACTCTCTGTCATAGGTGAAGAGTTTACATGTATATTTGCAAGATAACATTACAATTCATCAAACTCTTGAAACCAAGTCAGTTCTGACCTGAAACAACATGAAAAGTTGTAAAATTTTATTTGTAAGCATATGTATTGCAATTCAGCACATCAAACTTTACAGATTGAATTTATTGCAACACCATCCAAAACAAGCTTCTTTCAGTCTGATATGCTCCCACACTATACTTTAGAGCACTCTCTGTCATAGGTGAAGAGTTTACATGTATATTTGCAAGATAACATTACAATTCATCAAACTCTTGAAACCAAGTCAGTTCTGACCTGAAACAACATGAAATGTTGTAAAATTCCATTTGTAAGCATATGTATTGCAATTGAGCACATCAAGCTTTACAGAATGAAGTTATTGCAAAACCATCCAAAACAAGCATCTTTCAGTCTGATATGCTCCCACACTATACTTTAGAGCACTCTCTGTCATAGGTGAAGAGTTTACATGTATATTTGCAAGATAACATTACAATTCATCAAACTCTTGAAACCAAGTCAGTTCTGACATGAAACAACATGAAATGTTGTAAAATTCCATTTGTAAGCATATGTATTGCAATTGAGCACATCAAACTTTACAGAATGAAGTTATTGCACAACCATCCAAAACAAGCTTCTTTCAGTCTGATATGCTCCCACACTATACTTTAGAGCACTCTCTGTCATAGGTGAAGAGTTTACATGTATATTTGCAAGATAACATTACAATTCATCAAACTCTTGAAACCAAGTCAGTTCTGACCTGAAACAACATGAAATGTTGTAAAATTCCATTTGTAAGCATATGTATTGCAATTGAGCACATCAAACTTTACAGAATGAAGTTATTGCAAAACCATCCAAAACAAGCTTCTTTCAGTCTGATATGCTCCCACACTATACTTTAGAGCACTCTCTGTCATAGGTGAAGAGTTTACATGTATATTTGCAAGATAACATTACAATTCATCAAACTCTTGAAACCAAGTCAGTTCTGACCTGAAACAACATGAAATGTTGTAAAATTCCATTTGTAAGCATATGTATTGCAATTGAGCACATCAAACTTTACAGAATGAAGTTATTGCAAAACCATCCAAAACAAGCTTCTTTCAGTCTGATATGCTCCCACACTATACTTTAGAGCACTCTCTGTCATAGGTGAAGAGTTTACATGTATATTTGCAAGATAACATTACAATTCATCAAACTCTTGAAACCAAGTCAGTTCTGACCTGAAACAACATGAAATGTTGTAAAATTCCATTTGTAAGCATATGTATTGCAATTGAGCACATCAAACTTTACAGAATGAAGTTATTGCAAAACCATCCAAAACAAGCTTCTTTCAGTCTGATATGCTCCCACACTATACTTTAGAGCACTCTCTGTCATAGGTGAAGAGTTTACATGTATATTTGCAAGATAACATTACAATTCATCAAACTCTTGAAACCAAGTCAGTTCTGACCTGAAACATCATGAAATGTTGTAAAATTCCATTTGTAAGCATATGTATTGCAATTGAGCACATAAAACTTTACAGAATGAAGTTATTGCAAAACCATCCAAAACAAGCTTCTTTCAGTCTGATATGCTCCCACACTATACTTTAGAGCACTCTCTGTCATAGGTGAAGAGTTTACATGTATATTTGCAAGATAACATTACAATTCATCAAACTCTTGAAACCAAGTCAGTTCTGACCTGAAACAACATGAAATGTTGTAAAATTCCATTTGTAAGCATATGTATTGCAATTGAGCACATCAAACTTTACAGAATGAAGTTATTGCAAAACCATCCAAAACAAGCTTCTTTCAGTCTGATATACTCCCACACTATACTTTAGAGCACTCTCTGTCATAGGTGAAGAGTTCACATGTATATTTGCAAGATAACATTACAATTCATCAAACTCTTGAAACCAAGTCAGTTCTGACCTGAAACAACATGAAATGATGTAAAATTCAATATGTAAGCATATGTATTGCAATTGAGCACATCAAACTTTACAGATTGAATTTATTGCAAAACCATCCAAAACAAGCTTCTTTCAGTCTGATATGCTCCCACACTATACTTTAGAGCACTCTCTGTCATAGGTGAAGAGTTTACATGTATATTTGCAAGATAACATTACAATTCATCAAACTCTTGAAACCAAGTCAGTTCTGACCTGAAACAACATGAAAAGTTGTAAAATTTTATTTGTAAGCATATGTATTGCAATTGAGCACATCAAACTTTACAGAATGAATTTATTGCAAAACCATCCAAAACAAGCTTCTTTCAGTCTGATATGCTCCCACACTATACTTTAGAGCACTCTCTGTCATAGGTGAAGAGTTTAAATGTATATTTGCAAGATAACATTACAATTCATCAAACTCTTGAAACCAAGTCAGTTCTGACCTGAAACAACATGAAATGTTGTAAAATTCCATTTGTAAGCATATGTATTGCATTTGAGCACATCAAACTTTACAGAATGAAGTTATTGCAAAACCATCCAAAACAAGCTTCTTTCAGTCTGATATACTCCCACACTATACTTTAGAGCACTCTCTGTCATAGGTGAAGAGTTCACATGTATATTTGCAAGATAACATTACAATTCATCAAACTCTTGAAACCAAGTCAGTTCTGACCTGAAACAACATGAAATGTTGTAAAATTCCATTTGTAAGCATATGTATCGCAATTGAGCACATCAAACTTTACAGAATGAAGTTATTGCAAAACCATCCAAAACAAGCTTCTTTCAGTCTGAATATGCTCCCACACTATACTTTAGAGCACTCTCTGTCATAGGTGAAGAGTTTACATGTATATTTGCAAGATAACATTACAATTCATCAAACTCTTGAAACCAAGTCAGTTCTGACCTGAAACAACATGAAATGTTGTAAAATTCCATTTGTAAGCATATGTATTGCAATTGAGCACATCAAACTTTACAGAATGAAGTTATTGCAAAACCATCCAAAACAAGCTTCTTTCAGTCTGATATGCTCCCACACTATACTTTAGAGCACTCTCTGTCATAGGTGAAGAGTTTACATGTATATTTGCAAGATAACATTACAATTCATCAAACTCTTGAAACCAAGTCAGTTCTGACCTGAAACAACATGAACTGTTGTAAAATTCCATTTGTAAGCATATGTATTGCAATTGAGCACATCAAACTTTACAGAATGAAGTTATTGCAAAACCATCCAAATCAAGCTTCTTTCAGTCTGATATACTCCCACACTATACTTTAGAGCAATCTCTGTCATAGGTGAAGAGTTTACATGTATATTTGCAAGATAACATTACAATTCATCAAACTCTTGAAACCAAGTCAGTTCTGACCTGAAACAACATGAAAAGTTGTAAAATTTTATTTGTAAGCATATGTATTGCAATTGAGCACATCAAACTTTACAGAATGAATTTATTGCAAAACCATCCAAAACAAGCTTCTTTCAGTCTGATATGCTCCCACACTATACTTTAGAGCACTCTCTGTCATAGGTGAAGAGTTTACATGTATATTTGCAAGATAACATTACAATTCATCAAACTCTTGAAACCAAGTCAGTTCTGACCTGAAACAACATGAAATGTTGTAAAATTCCATTTGTAAGCATATGTATTGCATTTGAGCACATCAAACTTTACAGAATGAAGTTATTGCAAAACCATCCAAAACAAGCTTCTTTCAGTCTGATATACTCCCACACTATACTTTAGAGCACTCTCTGTCATAGGTGAAGAGTTCACATGTATATTTGCAAGATAACATTACAATTAATCAAACTCTTGAAACCAAGTCAGTTCTGACCTGAAACAACATGAAATGTTGTAAAATTCCATTTGTAAGCATATGTATCGCAATTGAGCACATCAAACTTTACAGAATGAAGTTATTGCAAAACCATCCAAAACAAGCTTCTTTCAGTCTGATATACTCCCACACTATACTTTAGAGCACTCTCTGTCATAGGTGAAGAGTTCACATGTATATTTGCAAGATAACATTACAATTCATCAAACTCTTGAAACCAAGTCAGTTCTGACCTGAAACAACATGAAATGTTGTAAAATTCCATTTGTAAGCATATGTATCGCAATTGAGCACATCAAACTTTACAGAATGAAGTTATTGCAAAACCATCCAAAACAAGCTTCTTTCAGTCTGAATATGCTCCCACACTATACTTTAGAGCACTCTCTGTCATAGGTGAAGAGTTTACATGTATATTTGCAAGATAACATTACAATTCATCAAACTCTTGAAACCAAGTCAGTTCTGACCTGAAACAACATGAAATGTTGTAAAATTCCATTTGTAAGCATATGTATTGCAATTGAGCACATCAACTTTACAGAATGAAGTTATTGCAAAACCATCCAAAACAAGCTTCTTTCAGTCTGATATACTCCCACACTATACTTTAGAGCACTCTCTGTCATAGGTGAAGAGTTCACATGTATATTTGCAAGATAACATTACAATTCATCAAACTCTTGAAACCAAGTCAGTTCTGACCTGAAACAACATGAAATGTTGTAAAATTCCATTTGTAAGCATATGTATCGCAATTGAGCACATCAAACTTTACAGAATGAAGTTATTGCAAAACCATCCAAAACAAGCTTCTTTCAGTCTGAATATGCTCCCACACTATACTTTAGAGCACTCTCTGTCATAGGTGAAGAGTTTACATGTATATTTGCAAGATAACATTACAATTCATCAAACTCTTGAAACCAAGTCAGTTCTGACCTGAAACAACATGAAATGTTGTAAAATTCCATTTGTAAGCATATGTATTGCAATTGAGCACATCAAACTTTACAGAATGAAGTTATTGCAAAACCATCCAAAACAAGCTTCTTTCAGTCTGATATGCTCCCACACTATACTTTAGAGCACTCTCTGTCATAGGTGAAGAGTTTACATGTATATTTGCAAGATAACATTACAATTCATCAAACTCTTGAAACCAAGTCAGTTCTGACCTGAAACAACATGAACTGTTGTAAAATTCCATTTGTAAGCATATGTATTGCAATTGAGCACATCAAACTTTACAGAATGAAGTTATTGCAAAACCATCCAAATCAAGCTTCTTTCAGTCTGATATACTCCCACACTATACTTTAGAGCAATCTCTGTCATAGGTGAAGAGTTTACATGTATATTTGCAAGATAACATTACAATTAATCAAACTCTTGAAACCAAGTCAGTTCTGACCTGAAACAACATGAAAAGTTGTAAAATTTTATTTGTAAGCATATGTATTGCAATTGAGCACATCAAACTTTACAGAATGAAGTTATTGCAAAACCATCCAAAACAAGCTTCTTTCAGTCTGATATACTCCCACACTATACTTTAGAGCACTCTCTGTCATAGGTGAAGAGTTCACATGTATATTTGCAAGATAACATTACAATTCATCAAACTCTTGAAACCAAGTCAGTTCTGACCTGAAACAACATGAAATGTTGTAAAATTCCATTTGTAAGCATATGTATTGCATTTGAGCACATCAAACTTTACAGAATGAAGTTATTGCAAAACCATCCAAAACAAGCTTCTTTCAGTCTGATATACTCCCACACTATACTTTAGAGCACTCTCTGTCATAGGTGAAGAGTTCACATGTATATTTGCAAGATAACATTACAATTAATCAAACTCTTGAAACCAAGTCAGTTCTGACCTGAAACAACATGAAATGTTGTAAAATTCCATTTGTAAGCATATGTATCGCAATTGAGCACATCAAACTTTACAGAATGAAGTTATTGCAAAACCATCCAAAACAAGCTTCTTTCAGTCTGATATACTCCCACACTATACTTTAGAGCACTCTCTGTCATAGGTGAAGAGTTCACATGTATATTTGCAAGATAACATTACAATTCATCAAACTCTTGAAACCAAGTCAGTTCTGACCTGAAACAACATGAAATGTTGTAAAATTCCATTTGTAAGCATATGTATCGCAATTGAGCACATCAAACTTTACAGAATGAAGTTATTGCAAAACCATCCAAAACAAGCTTCTTTCAGTCTGAATATGCTCCCACACTATACTTTAGAGCACTCTCTGTCATAGGTGAAGAGTTTACATGTATATTTGCAAGATAACATTACAATTCATCAAACTCTTGAAACCAAGTCAGTTCTGACCTGAAACAACATGAAAAGTTGTAAAATTTTATTTGTAAGCATATGTATTGCAATTGAGCACATCAAACTTTACAGAATGAATTTATTGCAAAACCATCCAAAACAAGCTTCTTTCAGTCTGATATGCTCCCACACTATACTTTAGAGCACTCTCTGTCATAGGTGAAGAGTTTACATGTATATTTGCAAGATAACATTACAATTCATCAAACTCTTGAAACCAAGTCAGTTCTGACCTGAAACAACATGAAATGTTGTAAAATTCCATTTGTAAGCATATGTATTGCATTTGAGCACATCAAACTTTACAGAATGAAGTTATTGCAAAACCATCCAAAACAAGCTTCTTTCAGTCTGATATACTCCCACACTATACTTTAGAGCACTCTCTGTCATAGGTGAAGAGTTCACATGTATATTTGCAAGATAACATTACAATTAATCAAACTCTTGAAACCAAGTCAGTTCTGACCTGAAACAACATGAAATGTTGTAAAATTCCATTTGTAAGCATATGTATCGCAATTGAGCACATCAAACTTTACAGAATGAAGTTATTGCAAAACCATCCAAAACAAGCTTCTTTCAGTCTGATATACTCCCACACTATACTTTAGAGCACTCTCTGTCATAGGTGAAGAGTTCACATGTATATTTGCAAGATAACATTACAATTCATCAAACTCTTGAAACCAAGTCAGTTCTGACCTGAAACAACATGAAATGTTGTAAAATTCCATTTGTAAGCATATGTATCGCAATTGAGCACATCAAACTTTACAGAATGAAGTTATTGCAAAACCATCCAAAACAAGCTTCTTTCAGTCTGAATATGCTCCCACACTATACTTTAGAGCACTCTCTGTCATAGGTGAAGAGTTTACATGTATATTTGCAAGATAACATTACAATTCATCAAACTCTTGAAACCAAGTCAGTTCTGACCTGAAACAACATGAAATGTTGTAAAATTCCATTTGTAAGCATATGTATTGCAATTGAGCACATCAACTTTACAGAATGAAGTTATTGCAAAACCATCCAAAACAAGCTTCTTTCAGTCTGATATACTCCCACACTATACTTTAGAGCACTCTCTGTCATAGGTGAAGAGTTCACATGTATATTTGCAAGATAACATTACAATTCATCAAACTCTTGAAACCAAGTCAGTTCTGACCTGAAACAACATGAAATGTTGTAAAATTCCATTTGTAAGCATATGTATCGCAATTGAGCACATCAAACTTTACAGAATGAAGTTATTGCAAAACCATCCAAAACAAGCTTCTTTCAGTCTGAATATGCTCCCACACTATACTTTAGAGCACTCTCTGTCATAGGTGAAGAGTTTACATGTATATTTGCAAGATAACATTACAATTAATCAAACTCTTGAAACCAAGTCAGTTCTGACCTGAAACAACATGAAATGTTGTAAAATTCCATTTGTAAGCATATGTATTGCAATTGAGCACATCAAACTTTACAGAATGAAGTTATTGCAAAATCATCCAAAACAAGCTTCTTTCAGTCTGATATGCTCCCACACTATACTTTAGAGCACTCTCTGTCATAGGTGAAGAGTTTACATGTATATTTGCAAGATAACATTACAATTCATCAAACTCTTGAAACCAATTCAGTTCTGACCTGAAACAACATGAAATGTTGTAAAATTCCATTTGTAAGCATATGTATTGCAATTGAGCACATCAAACTTTACAGAATGAAGTTATTGCAAAACCATCCAAAACAAGCTTCTTTCAGTCTGATATGCTCCCACACTATACTTTAGAGCACTCTCTGTAATAGGTGAAGAGTTTACATGTATATTTGCAAGATAACATTACAATTCATCAAACTCTTGAAACCAAGTCAGTTCTGACCTGAAACAACATGAAATGTTGTAAAATTCCATTTGTAAGCATATGTATTGCAATTGAGCACATCAAACTTTACAGAATGAAGTTATTGCAAAACCATCCAAAACAAGCTTCTTTCAGTCTGATATGCTCCCACACTATACTTTAGAGCACTCTCTGTCATAGGTGAAGAGTTTACATGTATATTTGCAAGATAACATTACAATTCATCAAACTCTTGAAACCAAGTCAGTTCTGACCTGAAACAACATGAAATGTTGTAAAATTCCATTTGTAAGCATATGTATTGCAATTGAGCACATCAGTAGATAGTAGGGTTTTTTGGGCGCGGCCTATTTTGTTATGACGTATGCCCTAAGCTTATTAATATTCCTACGTCATAATTGGGGGGCGTGATTTTAGGTAGATTTATTTCCTTAATTATTCCTACGTCATATCCGTCAGAAAGTGTACACCCATAAAACCCTGAACAACAAGGCCGCCCATAAAGACCCCCACCCCTCTGAAGGCAACGCCCCGAAACTCTCCTCTCTATTTAAGAACCCGCGCTGCTTTTAGGCAATACCTCTTTAATTCTCAGCATCTGAAACATACCGCTTCTTCAACATGTCCAGCGACATCAACATGAAACCCCGCAAGAAACAATCCCGGGCAAGGGTTCCTGTACTCACCAATTTGAAGATTGAACGCTCCTGGGTGTTGTTCTGGGGGGGTCGACGGGGTTACCGCTTTAAAAGGGATCCCAGCTATGTTGGAGTGGAGCTTTATGCTTTGGGAGAGAAGGAGGGTACGTTGGAACCTTTTGAGACGGTGATTGAATACTCTTATGAGGACTGGTTGAAGGTGATGGCATGGAGAGACCAGGGGCTTGTGGATAAGACTCTAGAAGGCTTGCAAGAGGTTCCAAGAGAAGGCGAAACGGAGTCTCCGACTCAGAGTTTTGAAAGGTGTGAATGGGAAAGCTTGCAGAACTACGGTACAGTGGTGAAGAGTCTATCTCTAACTACTGATCGTAAGGTTTTGTTTAGCAGTACCCTGATTACAAACCCTATTGAAGGGGTTGTGGAGGATCCAGAAAAACAGGTTACTGAAATTATGTTTGACGCCGTGGACTGGCCATTCTTGAAAGAGGTCATAAACTGTATAAATGATGGTTTTGACATCTTGACCAAATGTTCACAACTGGATTCTGTTAGAAGGAGAATATGCTGGATTATGGATTATATATCCCCCTTGAATGACGACGACGATGATAAAACAGACGACCTGTGGGGGGTTGGAGGGGGGTCTGACGGCTCAGGGTCTACTCTCTTCTAAGAGGGCGGTGTGTCGTGACGTAGTGAAGAGATAGGATAAAAGGCGCAACAATTCATTCATGGTTTAAAATTAAAGAGAATGTCTTACCCGAAAGCTGCGGACGTCGACAGGCTCTACAGGCCTCTTCAAACCCGGGATCAACCCTGGTTCTATTCCCCAGATTTTGTATACACTCCGGAACCCTCTGACTGCGGTTACCCTCCAAGACCTCAGACCCCGGTCCCTCAGGACGAAACAACATGCGGGGCGATGGATGTCCAAATGAGTCTCGTGGATCCCCAGCCTCTGGAGCTCATGGAGGGCCTCGATTTTGCCGAACTGTCTACCGTCTGTGCGTCTCAGGAGGGGGTCAGTCCAATGGATGTAGAAACACCCCACAAACCACCAGGCGACCCAATGAGCATCGGACTGTCTCGGGGGCGTGATGAAGACGCAGGATTTATGCCCGGGGTATGTGGCCAAGTAAGCAGAGTGGTTAAAAGCACCCTGGTGTATATTCTGAGTGCTCTCATCGACCGAGCTCTGAAAGAAGTCTGTCGGGGGTGTGAAGTGAATCACCCCAGTCAGTTGAGACACAGTTGTTTGTTTGAACCAGACCGTTACTATTTCCTGTTCTATTTCAACGTGTTTTACAGAAGACTGAACAAACCGTGGCTGAAACCGGCACTAATCAAGGCTCTGTCTTACTCCCACATACATGTCACTGCGGGACAAGTCCAGAAAATCATAGATGAGATTTTGCTGGAGCTGAAAAAGGAGCCGTTTATAATAGAGAAACTTGGGCAGCTGCTCAATGACCTGGATGAGCCAAGTAGAAAAACCGCTGGCAAGCTAAAAGCTTATTTCTTCCGTAAAGAAGTTAAAGCTGGGGGCAGCGACGAAGAATTCGACATCTACGCCACTGATTCAGACTCTGACCTGAACTAAGGGACTTTGAACATGGGGAATGTTCTGGACTGCTGCTGCAACTGGTTCTGTCATCAACACTCTGCAGCTAACCTGAGAGCGCTATTACACCATGTGCTTGACAGAAAAGTAGCCAACGCGAGCCTTTTCTCTACAGATTTAACCATCGATGAGGATCAACTTTCAAACCTGGAAAAGTTAATGGTTGCTGTAACAAAGACCGGGGGGTACGAACACTGGGATGAAGCGCTCAAGGGGGCCAAGAATGATATTAGGCCATTTCATCAACATCTGTATGACCTTTTACTGAGCATGTTTAATACCCCTCTGTTTACTTTTAAAATAGGTCATATTGTTGTTTTATTTACATATGTAACTGAGGTGTGTGCCTACAAGATAAAGAAACAGGTATTTGTTGATATAGATCAAATAACCAATCATCTGATTTCTTTTTGTCTGGACCGTAGAAAAAATTGTTGTGTATGTTATACTTTTCTCAAATGTCTAAAAAGGGGTATCTGCTCTCCTGAAGTTGAATAAAAAACCTTGTATAAAAACTTTGGCGCATAGTGTGGGTCTGTGTGTTTATTTGGCAGAATGACTCGGCAAGCTCCCCAAATGCATGAACTATACTACAACCCAGCCAAGATTGGGGGTTTGGCGGGTAAGAAGGGTTTTCAAAGAGGACTCGCTGAGGCCGGTGTGAAGGTTAATGATGTGGTTGTTTCAGAATGGTTACGGGAACAAGACGCCTATACCTTACATAAACCTCTCAGGATTAACTTTAAAAGAAACCGCGTATATGCAACTGACATAGACTCACAATGGCAAATGGATCTAGTCGATATGTCAAATTTATCAAAACATAACAATGGTCACAAATTTATGTTGATGTGTATCGATGTGTTATCAAAATATGCCTGGGCTCGCATTCTACATAATAAAACAGGTCGGGCGGTGACAAGGGCCTTTGAGGATATATTGTCCCAGGGACGATGTCCTAAAAAACTGCAGACTGATAAAGGAAAAGAGTTTCTCAACAGAGAATTTCAGAATCTACTGAAGAGACACAAAATACATCATTTCACCACCGGTAATGAGCTTAAGGCATCGGTGGTGGAGAGGTTTAACCGCACCATAAAGACCAAAATGTGGAGATATTTTACAGTGGTCAACACGTTCAAGTATTTTGATAAAGTTCAGGATTTTATCGATGCTTACAACCAAGGGTATCACGGCAGTATTAAAATGAAGCCTCTAGATGTTGATCAAAGTAATTCTTTTAAGGTCTATAAAAAATTATATGGCCCATTTATTAAGAAGGGGAAAACTACTTATAAGTTCAACATCGGCGATGTGGTTCGCGTTTCAAAGCTAAGGAGTACTTTTGCCAAAGGTTATGAACAAACATTTTCTGACGAATATTTTACAGTTACCGAACAGGTGGCTAGAGACCCCCCCGTGTACCGGTTAAAAGACAATGACGGGGAGGCTATAGAAGGAACGTTTTACGAAGCCGAGTTACAAAAAATTATTGTGGGTAAAGACATTGTATACAGAGTTGAAAAGATATTAGCTGAGAAAACCCAGAACCGGAAAAAATATGTGTTGGTGAAATGGCTTGGATGGCCTGAAAAGTTCAATAGTTGGGTCCCGGAACAACAGGTTTGTGATATTCAAGCCTTATAACAACATGCCCGCGGGTGTGGTGGGGTCATTACTTTCGATACTCAAGATGGAATCAGGAGGCTTCTACGTGACTCTACCCAGTAACGCCTCTCTCGATATGTACCCTAAAAATGAAATATCCAGTTACACGGTACAATTTGGAAAATCTATAGATCTAAGGGGTTCGTGGGAAGTGGGGTTGGCGGAAATACAGTATCCTTACACTTGGGCTGTTTTACAAGATAAGGATGCCACCTTCGCCATTTTTGATGATGTTAAAAAGAGTCAATGGACATTCACGATACAAGGAGGTTATTATGACAATGTGGATACAATATTAGATGAGATGCATAAACAGTTCTCAGAAGGCACCCCCAACATCAAGCTATATTACAACCCTATTAAAAACAGAGTGTACAAGGTGTCAAAACCTTGTATTAGCATTCAAACCAACGGACAACTGGGGCGTATATTAGGGTTCTATTCTGACACAGAGAGCAGGTTCTCAGAAGTGGTGGCACCCTTCCCGGCTGACATCAGGGGCGGCTTTTACACTCTTTATGTGTATACGGATATCATAACACACCAGAGGGTCGGGGATAGCTATGTCCCCCTTTTGAGAAATGTACTTATTAAAGGTAAAAGCAATGACATGGTCACAATTACTTATGACAAGCCACACTACGTACCAGTCTCAAAGACACACTTTGACAACATCACGATCGAAGTAAAATCGGATCAGAATATCAACGTACCCTTCCGCTTCGGTAAAGTTATTGTCAAACTACATTTTCGACCCCTGAAACAGTGTGTACATTATTAAAATGGCTACCTCGAGGGGTTATGTAGATCCTAGCGCCTATGTGGATTATTACAAGATGCAAGCCGGGAACGGCTTGCCCGGTTTTGTAGGAGCCCCCACAATGTATGGAGCCGGTCTAGGAGGACTCTTTCGTGGTCTCTTTAGAATGGCCATACCCCTGCTTAAGAGAGGCTTTGCTATAGCCAGACCCCACTTGAAATCAGCGGCTAAAAATATTGTTAGTGACGTGTTCACCAATGTTATGAACCAGGCAGCTAGCCATGAGCAGCAGGAGGGTTCGGGTCTCATGGTAATGGCGAGGAGGGGGGGTAAAAGAAGAAACAGTATGTGTCCACCAGGGCGACGAAGATCCGTGGCTAACAAAAAACGAAGAATCTCTCATTCTCCAACATATCGTGGAAACACTCGGAGAAGGAAGCAGCACAAGAAAAAACCTGCAAAAAGAAAGTCTCAAAGAAAGACAAATAGAGCCTCAGGATACATCTTTTAAAAATGTCTTTTGTCCACAGTCTATCGGAAGAATGCGTCAAATCAGAACTGGATCTGTTTACAGTTCCATACACTCAAACGAGTATAGATAAGAGCATATATGTAGAGATACCCCCTCTTTCCACAATTTCAGATACGGCACCTCTGGAGTTTTTTATAGCTGGCAATGGCGAGGATTATATTGATTTGAATAACACATTTATTTTAATGAACTGTAAAGTGACTGATGAGGATGGCGATACAATCGAGAAGACGGCCAACGCTGGGGTCATCAATTACCCGGTGGCCACCATGTTTTCACAGGTGGATGTGACCCTGGGAGATCGGCTCATTAGTCAAAGCAGCAATACTTACCCCTATAGGGCCATGATGGAGTGTATCCTTAATTATAGTGAGGAGACCCTAAGCAAACAGTTCAGCCCCGGCCTTTTCTTCAAAGACACCCCGGAAGCTATGGACGACCAGAATCCAGAGGGACTCAATAAGGGTTTGCAAAAAAGAACGGCCTTTTCAACAGAAGGGAGGACCTTTGAGCTAATGGGACATATCCATGCCGACATATTTTTCCAAGAAAAACTCATGCTCAACGGGGTAGACATTAAAATTAAAATGATCCGTAGTAAAAGTGCTTTTTGTCTGATGACCCCTGATACTGAAAAATATAAACTGACCATATTATCGGCCTCGCTGTTTGTGAAAAAAGTATCCGTCTCCCCGGCGGTTAAACTAGGACATGCGCAGGCTTTAATGACGGCAAACGCCAAGTACCCGATCGAAAGAGTCTATATGAAAGTCCACAGTATCCCCGCCGGGACACGGGTGATGAACCAGGAAAATCTGTTTCTAGGACAGCTCCCAAAACAGGTTATTATAGGTCTCGTGGATAATGATGCATTTACCGGGGTTTACAACAAGAACCCCTTTAACTTTAAACATTATAACGCAGAAATTATAGCACTGTACGTCGATGGTGTGCAGACCATCCAGACCTTTTCAACCTGACTTTGAAAACGGCAACGCGGTTCGTGAATATTACAGTCTAGTACTGGCTACGGGTCGCCATCTCAAGGATCAACCTCTGCTGATCGATCGCCGGGAATACTGCAGCGGTTACACCCTGTACGGTTTCAACCTGACCCCTGACGAAGAGTGTGGACAACATTTTTCACTGATGAAGACGGGCAATATGCGTTTGGAGATGCGTTTCAAGCAGCCTCTACCACGCACTGTAAATATGGTCGTGTATGCTGTGTTTGACAACATTATTGAGGTGAATCAGAGGAGAAACGTTCTGTATGATTATTATTAAAATGAACACCAGAGAGCTCAACCACATCATGAATGCCCTGGCCGGCTCACGGAAAGTGTTTCAAGGAGTCTACGCCTGCGACCAGCTGCCTAAATTTAAGATCAAGAATTTACCTGCAATGTACATAATCAACACACACCCTAAAAATATGCCCGGAGAACATTGGCTGGCTATTTATCTAAGGGAGGACCGCCGTGGGGAATTTTTTGATTCCTATGGAAACCCCCCGGATTTCAGACCTTTCGCTCGGAAGATCAATAACTTTCTGCTCAACAACTGTCAAGAAACCATTTACAGCGGTCGTCAAGTACAAAGTCTTCAGACCTTCACTTGTGGTCAACACTGTGTGTTTTTCTTATATCATAGATCTAAAGGAAGGTCATACCCCGATATTATGTCCTTGTACAGTGAGGATTTAGGCCAAAATGATAAAAAAGTGGCAGAGTTTGTCAGGACACTGTGGACCCCCCCTTATAACACAATTACTTACGACCCTAGCCAGCCATGTATACAGATGGGGTGTTCTTGTGAGGATTTTAAAAGATGTCATGCGTGTTAAAGTGAAAAAATAATGAAAACAGCCTTTGAATCATTAGTTTTGTTTTTATTCAACACAAATCTTATACAAAGCAGGGTTATGTTATAAATAAATGTACAACATTTGAAAATAAAAATAAAAAATAAAAAAAATTGTTTGTCGGTTCCTTATTTACAGGGGAGACAAATAAAAACATGAGATTAATAAGCTTCCCAACGATGGATAGATCCTGAGGATGGTTGCTCAGCACGGTCAGAGTAATGAGATATCGGCGTCAGATCAGTCGCCACCTCTTTACACAGACGGATTTTTTGTCGCGTTTCCTGGTTAGGGACTGTTGATTGGGGCATGTTCAGACAGGCCATCGCCTGTAGGAAAGCATTCCAGCCTACAGGTCGGCGACTATCGGGTACCTTATTAGTGCTAGTGACACTAGTGACAAATCAAACATGTGTGAACCTTTGATCAGTTGTCCTTTAAAAACAAATTCACCCTGTTCTTTCCAAGTCGTTACCCGCGGTTTCTGAACCATTTTGTGCAGAATATATTCTGCATGTCTTTTGCTTCTGGCCGGCATGTTTCTCAAAACATCCGTTACAACATCTCCCTCTGAACTCTCAACAGGTTCGGGCACTGCAACATCTTTATCAACCGTACCCCCCGCATCAGCCCCAGAACCATTTTCTTGAGAGGCCATGGTTAAAGTTAAAATGTTTTGATCTTTTTCACCCTGTCTAACCAGACGGAGGTAGCGCTGTAACGTGTTGCTATACATCTGGGCTTTGGAATACTGATTTAAATCGGCCCTGGCCAGTATAGCTTTCATTTCAGAGTCCAGGTTGTTTTCGGCCGTTTGTCTAATGGGCTCTGGCCCGACAACATTTTTTCTCAGTTTCTCAAGCTGCTCCTGAGGGATCAAAAACATTTTCTGAGCATATTCCATTATTAACCCACTCTGGAAGCTAGAAGACTGGTTAGGAAAGGCACGGCTATGCTCAACAGCGGTCCTATAAAACCTCCGGTTTGATTAATCTTCTTTCTTTTTCTTTTAATAGAATACTTCTTATTAGCGATGATCTTGATAACCGCTTTTTGTTTTTTGAGTTTAGAATGTTGAGAAGGGGTTAGGGGTATATTACCGCTTAAGATGTTAAAAGCTATTTCACACAGGGTCTCGATCAAATCCGAGGGGGCCCCTGCCAGCACAGCTTTCCTATGGCGCGGGCTCCCCTCAAATAACATTTGCAAAAGCGGCAGATTTCTTTTAATCCGAACAGACATTCTTATTTATTTCCTTTTCTTTAGCACATAACACTGCCGGCCAATCGGGCGGGCACAAACCTGTTCTGAGGCGAAAGTCTTCTGGGGTTTGTGCTTTTAAGTCCACAATCAAGTACCCGTAGGGTTTTTTGGTGGCATCCTCAAATGCCTCCAAAAAGAACTTGGTCTGGTTAGGGTACATTTGACGAGCCAAGACGGTGACCTGTAGTTTATCTCTGGGGTTTTTAAAAAGAATTATATAATTGGCATTTAAATTAATAGTGCGGCTTTTTTTACCTTGAAAAAATAGATTTTGAACTAAATAAATAATACTTAAATTCCTATGATGAGTGTACTTTGTGAAAGCTTTTTCCACTTCACTGTTGTCACCGGCCTGCTCCATCAGATCATCAAGGATCACTAGATTAGTTTGTCCGGGCGGGAACAGGTCATCGTCACACAACGAGGCGGGGAGACCTTGCACAAATTTCAGATTATTTTTTTTTTATGCCAAATCATCGTAGAGAGGTTGCCAGCAAGAGTAACACCACACTATGTTGTCAAGAGCTTGGGACACGGTTGCGTCCACATCTTCTATGATGTTCTTTATAAGATAGCTCTTACCCGAATTGGAGGGACCGGCTATAATACAGGAGAAAGGGTGTTGAAGTCGGTTATCAAAACCACTGCTAATATCCATAAGGCAGAGTGGTATAATCAGTCTTCAACACTCTTTTATTGTACACCACCCTGAACCGTTTGTTTAGTGATCTATTTTCCAATGTGTACCCCTTTTTATTGCGATAGATCTGATTTCCGGCTGTAATAATCTCGCGAGGAGGCGCGTCTTTCTCGGTTACAAAACTTTGTACCAGGGTCGTCAGAGACTTGATGTTAATGAGCTTGTTGTTACAATGGTTCAGAGTGAAACCCTTAACTTTTATACAGGTCTTACCCGCAGCCGTTCTGTATGCGTAAGTCTTAGGACCCCCTGAAACAAACTCCACTATGTGGTCCTGAGGATCTAGCTCGCTCGTTAACTCCCCAAGGTAGTCCCCGAGGGGAGGGATCCAATCCCCTGGCCTGGTGACAAAGATTACAGAGTCAGTATCATGATAGAGCGTGCGTTCCTGCAGCTGATCCATTAAGTTGTACAGTTCAAGCCGGGCGTAAGCCGTGGTAAAAACCGCTATGAAAACATTAACGTTTCCCTGTTTGGTGGGGAAATCTTTAGGGGCCCTCCACTGGACCTGTGCCACGTGGTCATTTAAGAATTGAAAGTGTGATACTGCATGTTGTTTGGAAAACATAAATTCTATAAACTGTTCAGGGGTTTTAATCAAGGTTGTGTTTAGACGGTTATTTCTTTCCCCAAACTTCCCCCACAGACTGTTTAAAATCAGTTTGGACATTTGTCTCTTGGCGGGGTTTACAGTTATGTTCCCCGGCTCTAGACGGATCCCTTCCTTTTCAAAATATTGCTGAACGTACCGCTCTTTGGCCGCGGAGTCAACACACCATGAGGGATAGCCCGATGCCTCCTGTTTCCCTTTCAGATGGGTCATAATGTACTCAGCAAAAAGAGTATCAGATTTTTCAGAAAAATGCCAAACCTCATACACCTTACCGACTCTGTAACCTTTCTCCACCGCCTTGTCAAGCTCAATGCTACACCAGACACCCGTCAGCGCTCTCTCGTCATCACTGTGCAGACAAGAGGTATTTTGATTTTCAGTTTCCACACACGTTCTACACAGAGGGAACATCAATTTTCCCGAACACCTGTAAGGCAACACGGGTAAGAACAGCTCGCGAGGAGGGTACATGGTGACTTTGATCAAACCAAAGTACTGTCCGATTTCGAGAAAGTCACGATAAACAATGGTTGGATGCCCCACCGGGTACATTTTGGTCTTGTTGACATAAGGGTACAGACTGGTGAAATCATAGTAATCTACTCTCTCACCCTCCTTTACCTCATAATGTAAACAGAGGGCGTTGGTACGACCCCCAAATAACGCATCCCTGGGCTCTAGACGTTCAGGAAAGTCCAAGGTTTCCATAAACCGTTGTACCCCCACATCCTGTTGCTTCAGGGTCGTCCACGCGTGTTCCCAAATCACCAGCACATTCAAACCATAGGTGTTTTTTAAAGTTTCAATTCGTTCCTGGAAATCATAGTACATATCACCACAGAGTTTTTGTGTTACGGGGTTAAAGGTGTTTGGGTCGAAGCACTGAGGACAGCCATGGTAAATACAACCAGCAAACTCATAAGCGGTACGCCGCCCGGACACGTCGCTAAAACCGTCTAAGTAGTAAGGCCCCATTTTGACTTCCCCTTGATTTAAAGCATGTCTGATGAAGATGTTATCCCGGGCACTCAGATATTCCAGCCACTGTATGGAGACAGTCGAAAAGTTCTTTTGTCTAGCACGATAGTTGTCAGAAGTGGTGACCGCTATAGTGTTTTTCTGCAAGAAATTGGATCGATACATTTTCATGCAGAGAGACGCTATGGTCACACTTTGCAAAGGGTCGAGACCCGATGTGTTGATAACCTCGGCGCGGAAACGCAAACAGGCTTCTTTAAGGATCACCACATCATTTTTACAATAAGCGGCCATCTCTTCTCGGAAATCAAAAACACCGCCCTTAACCGTATTGTACCATTTAAAGAATTCCTCCCTCTCATGAGACATCATAGTATCAACCCCATAATAAGAGGCGGGCGGGTAGGACCCTCGATAATTTTGAGTGTCCTTAGTATTAAAAAAATGGCAGAACCAACCTTTCTTCTGAGCCTCAAAACCCAGAGCTTTAGGCAAAGCGCTCAATTTCATGGGGAGGAAATTTAACGAGTCTATGTAACGTTGGTTGAAAGCTTCGTCGGTGAAACACATGATCTTGCTACCCTGAGCTATTATTTTTGGGGTCACCCCATTTTCCACCAGATACTTCATCAAAATGTAAGAATCATAACCCTTAGCATTGTGGGCAATAAATGTGTAATTGAGGTATTTTGGACCGCGATACCGTGTAAAGAAATCCCTGACACAACTCTCACCGCTAGCTGACCACTCACAATCCAACATGTCAATACAGTGTATATAATTAGCAACATGGACCCCGTTTTCTTGCCGGCATTCAAAATCAAAAAAGACATACCGGTTGTGCGGCGGCTCCTTTTTAACCGGCTGAATAAAGCACTGGTGTTCAGACCCCGGGGTTAAATCAGCATTACAGATCCTACATCTCGGCTCCAGACATTTGTGTGGTTTAACCTCATGAAAACGGTACTGGAGGCAACACTGCGGGCAATATTTAGTTTGATCACAATAACTCAGTTTTTTAACCCCCTCAGCAGCGGCCCTCTGTACCTTATGTTCGGAAAAACAGAACGCGGAGAGACAAATCCTTAAGCAATCTTTACATCGGATGGTAGGGGCCAAACCCTTACGACATTGCGGATTGAAACAGACGGTACAGTAACTGTCACAGTGGTGCTTAAGCTTATCATTGAAGGCCTTATAACACCAATGACAAACATACGAACAACCCAAAAAAGCCGTCAAACTCTTTATTCCAAAGTAATGACTATCACTTAGGAAGAGAAACAGTGTCTGTGTATGGGTTTCAGGATGTGTCTGAAATTTCACAAATACTTCCTTTACCTCACAACGGTACCACACAACAATTTTTAAAGACAACAACTCCTCAAACATGGTAATGTCTGAAAAGGCAACCATCTGTTGAGAGTTTAAGCCGGCCCTCTGATGAAGCATTAAAGCCTCTTGCATAGCTTGGGGTTCAGGCATGTCGGGGGTGAGTAGTTTTATTAAACTGTAAGCAAAACAGAGCTTATTGTCCCCATTGGAACTCACCACTAATTGCCTGAGCTTGTTCCTAATTATGTCGTTCTTCAAGCATTTCGACAGTCTTCTAAGTGCCCCACCCTCAGGGTTACGAACTACATTCATTACCAGAGACAGACTTTCATCCGCTAAGATGGATGCGTTACTTTGCAATAACGCTTCGATTTTAGCCAGAAATTCATCAACATCTAAATTATCTCCACTCATCATTACAGATAGGTTGCTAAACAAATCATCCCCTCTGAGTTCTAACTGTACAACATCTCGAGGTCTGACCCTTTCAGCAACCTGTTCAAGCATGTTTTGCAAGGCCTCGTGTATGTTGACAAATATTTCTGCATAATTGTCACAATTTAAAAGTTCTGCAAAATTAAAACGCTGAATCATTGTATTGTTTGAATTGTATTGAATTGTTATAGGCCGGTCTATCTATAATCACGGGATCACTGGTACTCTTGGCCACATCATCATTTTGAACAAAGCCTTCAACCCCTACATTCTCACAGAGCATGTCCTCCACAACCTTATCAGTCTCAGAACCCTCCACATTCCGAACACCCCCACTGCTGACATCTACAAAACCCCCTTTTTGAGGAGGCTCATTTAAAGCCTGTAAAAGTCCTTCAAAGATATCCAACCGGTTAATGTCAAGACCCTCCTCTATAGTGACGGCTGCTTCTGCCGCCGTACTGTGTTCTAATTGTCTCAAATCATTTATAATAGGGGCAGAATTTGGTCGGGGTAGCGTCTCCAAAGCCTCCACCATTTCAAACAAATCGGGGTGAACTAGGGGTTGAACCTCTATAAGCTCTACCGTTGGGAGGTGGTTATTTAGATCATTGACCATCTGTAACAGGTCGGGGTTCACCGGTAAGTCTGTTAATTCACATTCTATCGGGGGTGATTGGGGGTTATTTAAATCATTTATCATTTGTAATAGTTCCTGGTTCATTGGGACATCAGAGGAGTTCACAACAGGGCCGGGGATGTTCTCTCGGGAAGGTCTTTTTGGGGCCCTAACTTGATCATAATCCTTTAGTTTGTGAGTTCTTTTACCAAGTCCGGACATTTTTTTATTTATTTCTTATTTTTCCAACAACCCACAATAGTAAGGCGTTTTGTATCTATTAAAACATTAAATACGGTACAATTCGTTAGTAAGGGTATTAATAAGGGTGTTTTGGCTCTCTATCACAAGGTTTTGCCCCACTAACACAATTCTTTGATTTAGTAACAAAGTACGTAGCAACTCATGCCGACCTTCAGGAAGTAGCTCCGGGGGATGGTGTCCTGGCACAGCTTCAAAGGATGGTCGCTCCGGTAAATCTCGGTCGAAGGAGGCAGGGAGCGAGCGTATACTCATGGACGGAGACCAAGAAGGCCTTTGCGGTGACACCCTGGCCAATCGCGGTGTACTGTTCAGCGTTTCTGTAGCCAAGAAACGGGGATGGGGGGACGATGTTGAAACCAGTCCGTCGTTGGGTGGTGTGTCAACCCTGCCTGACGGCGACCCCTGAGGTTGTTGGTTGCCTGTATTTGTTCCGACCGACAATGCGTCGGGCTGAATCTGGGTTGTTGAATTACCCCCAGAAGGCTGTGGCCTGAGTAGATGTTGGGGGGTCTCCAAGACCACCGTGGGGGATCCTCTCGGTGATCTCTCCGGGGAAGATGTTTGATCCCACTTAGACGGGGTAATTGTCCTCAATAGCTCATCCACAGAATGACTATCCCAAGAGTCTTGGGAAGAATAAAAATATACATTACATTTACATCTTTAAACGGCGACAGAAATCAAACTTAAAACAACATATCCAGGACCTTCAAAACCTTTAGCTTTTTTAGACCTTTGAAAATAGGCTTAGACATTCACTACAACGCCTTATTATTTACAGACAATATACTTATTAGGACTTGATAATAAATGTAAAACAGAGAAGCCTCTGTAAATAAACGGTTTCTTAAATGTTTCTTTAAAAACTGTAATATTGTTAATAAAACTTTTTATACACACACACACCACATTTCATTTTTAAACGAACCTTCCAAGTGTAAACGCTTCCTGATCCCGGGACTTCCTGTTTCACAACCGTTTTCACAATCTGTTTAAATATTAAATACAATGAACACCTTCAAGCCTTTTCCTACAGCCACTTTAAAACAGAAGTATAATTGCGGAAGATAAGCCAAACAACTTACTAAAACCTTTCGGACAGCTTTACTTCCTAACCAGACGGTAGGACAATCGGTCATTTCTAAACACATGCCCCAGAAACAAGCCTAGACCTGTCCGGACTTCTAAAGATCTTTCCCAGAACCCCCCGCCCTACAGGAAATGGGCACCCATCGCTTAAATATTAGCCCTCAACGGGCAAACAAAGCCCTTTTAAAAACATTAAAGTTTGAAAGATCTTACTTACCTCCAAAGAATAATCGTTTCTTATGTTTTTCAGCTGGTTTAGCTTTTTGCACTTCTGTGGAGGTAAGAGACATGTTTAACCTTTAACCACCCCGCTTTATAAAAAGCTTTAACCTCTTACAAGCGGCAGATATATACTCACCGCTATCAGATACAGGGGCTGACGGCCTTTCAGATTCTTGAAAGGTTACGGTTCTCGAAGGTAAAACTAAACAAGACCTCGATGTGGAAGGCCTTTCGTTGTCTCGAACCACGTTTCTTAATACTGTTAGAAAGGATAATTTTTTAAAATTAACAAAACGGGCCTCAAACATCTTACAGAAACGTTATACAAACAAACAGGGGTTTAGTTCTTACCCGGTCGGCAGACAGCCTGTCTAGGGACAACCACTTCTCTTGGTTGATCCTCGGAGACATTAATCACAGGCCTTTCGATAGTTTCTGTGTAATTAAAGAGACCGGCATTAATATATATTAAAACGTTTTCATAACTCTAATGAGCCGCTTCAAAACCACACACACACCCATACATAAGAACCCATGAGCGCAAACACAAAAATCTTACCGTCGTTGTTCCAGATGATATCCTCAGCGTTGGGAATTAACTCCTGTTGACTGGCTGAAAAATAATTTTACAGAACTTAAAACAGATGTTATAACCTTATTTACAATACATGCCCACAACACGCTCTGAGTCAATGAAAATAATCTGAAGACTTACCTAAAAACTCGTTTAAATCGAAGTCGTTGATGTTGTTTCCGGACATTGTTGATCTTTAGGCTTAAATCGAAAGGTCAGTACGAGTCTGTCGAGCTGAAGACCAGACCTTCATACTTATACTGATGGCCAGATGCCGGATCTGCTTGTAAGGCATTGTTCTGGGCTGGCCTTTGTGCCATCCTGTTACCAATTAACATATCAAAAACAACCAATAAAATGACCCTGCATCAAATTTCAAATAGAAACCAAGATGGCGACGATCTCTCTCCTCTCTACTCTAAACTTTTATTAGAACCTTTTGGTCTCTCAAAAAACATTTTTAAGCATCAAGACCTATAGTCAATAAACACTAAGAATATTTCAGGCCTTTATACGCGCTAAAAAACAACCTGAGCCAAGAAAATAACTATAAAGATCTAAAATAAGTAGCGCTTTTACAGCGTTTTTTTTTTTTTTTTTTTTTTTTTTTTTTTTAATAGCGCTGCTTTGTTTGGTATTAAACAAGTCACAAACTACTCAGAACAGCGTTTATCCCCGCAAAAGAGATATTTGGGTTTATTTTACAAAGCTTATAAATTATATAGTTTAAAAGTATTCTGAATGTTTTGATAACACACGCCATACCGACGTTTGTCTGAGCCCACCCCCGCCCCCCATGGTGTCAGTGATTTAGCCTTGAGTGTTGTGATCTATTTAGCATTGAGTAATCAGTTGTTTTTATTTTTTAAATGATTCCTTATCATCAGGGATTGAGACTGCTAAAATACCTTAAAAACATATCCTTATCTTAAGTCTAACTCTTATGAGCTTTAAGACCCTAGAATGTATTTAAGTAAAACGAATGAACACATTATGTGTGAGATAAAATATAACCACAGCTTTTTTTTTTTTTTTTTTTTTTTACAAAAACAATTAACCTATACACACAAACACCCCCACACACGCACACCCTCTTTTTTTAATTTTATTTTTAATTAAATTTGAGGGGAGAGACAGAGCCATATACCTTGGGGTTAACATAAGTACCCTATGCAAAACAGGCATTGTTAGGACCTGTGACCATTACAGACAACAGAACTTGTTGATCTTATAAAATGCTTGGGCGAGAGAGAGAGAGAGAGAGAGACAGACAAAGCCAGAGACAGTGTGAATATGATAAACGCACTATTCAAAATGGCATTGTTAAGACCTGGGACCATTACAGACAACAGAACTTGTTGATCTTATAAAATGCTTGGGCGAGAGAGAGAGAGAGAGAGAGACAGACAGAGACATAGACAGTGTGAATATGATAAACGCACTATTCAAACAGGCCTTGTTAAGACCTGGGACCATTACAGACCACAGAACTTGTTGATCTTATAAAATGCTTGGGGCGAGAGAGACAGATAGAGACAGAGACAGTGTGAATATGATAAACACACTATTCAAAACAGGCATTGTTAAGACCTGGGACCATTACATGTATATTAAAAAAAGACCCCCAACCACTACAGGAAGAGCCGACCCATTCACACTCTACAGTTCACCAACAAGAACAACAAGAACAACCGGTTATGGGAGGCCTTGTTGTTCAGGGTTTTATGGGTGTACACTTTCTGACGGATATGACGTAGGAATAATTAAGGAAATAAATCTACCTAAAATCACGCCCCCCAATTATGACGTAGGAATATTAATAAGCTTAGGGCATACGTCATAACAAAATAGGCCGCGCCCAAAAAACCCTACTATCTACTCACATCAAACTTTACAGAATGAAGTTATTGCAAAACCATCCAAAACAAGCTTCTTTCAGTCTGATATGCTCCCACACTATACTTTAGAGCACTCTCTGTCATAGGTGAAGAGTTTACATGTATATTTGCAAGATAACATTACAATTCATCAAACTCTTGAAACCAAGTCAGTTCTGACCTGAAACAACATGAAATGTTGTAAAATTCCATTTGTAAGCATATGTATTGCAATTGAGCACATCAAACTTTACAGAATGAAGTTATTGCATTACCATCCAAAACAAGCTTCTTTCAGTCTGATATGCTCCCACACTATACTTTAGAGCACTCTCTGTCATAGGTGAAGAGTTTACATGTATATTTGCAAGATAACATTACAATTCATCAAACTCTTGAAACTAAGTCAGTTCTGACCTGAAACAACATGAAATGTTGTAAAATTCCATTTGTAAGCATATGTATTGCAATTGAGCACATCAAACTTTACAGCATGAAGTTATTGCAAAACCATCCAAAACAAGCTTCTTTCAGTCTGATATGCTCCCACACTATACTTTAGAGCACTCTCTGTCATAGGTGAAGAGTTTACATGTATATTTGCAAGATAACATTACAATTCATCAAACTCTTGAAATCAAGTCAGTTCTGACCTGAAACAACATGAAATGTTGTAAAATTCAATATGTAAGCATATGTATTGCAATTGAGCACATCAAACTCTACAGAATGAAGTTATTGCAAAACCATCCAAAACAAGCTTCTTTCAGTCTGATATGCTCCCACACTATACTTTAGAGCACTCTCTGTCATAGGTGAAGAGTTTACATGTATATTTGCAAGATAACATTACAATTAATCAAACTCTTGAAACCAAGTCAGTTCTGACCTGAAACAACATGAAATGTTGTAAAATTCCATTTGTAAGCATATGTATTGCAATTGAGCACATCAAACTTTACAGAATGAAGTTATTGCATTACCATCCAAAACAAGCTTCTTTCAGTCTGATATGCTCCCACACTATACTTTAGAGCACTCTCTGTCATAGGTGAAGAGTTTACATGTATATTTGCAAGATAACATTACAATTAATCAAACTCTTGAAACCAAGTCAGTTCTGACCTGAAACAACATGAAATGTTGTAAAATTCCATTTGTAAGCATATGTATTGCAATTGAGCACATCAAACTTTACAGAATGAAGTTATTGCAAAACCATCCAAAACAAGCTTCTTTCAGTCTGATATGCTCCCACACTATACTTTAGAGCACTCTCTGTCATAGGTGAAGAGTTTACATGTATATTTGCAAGATAACATTACAATTCATCAAACTCTTGAAACCAAGTCAGTTCTGACCTGAAACAACATGAAATGTTGTAAAATTCCATTTGTAAGCATATGTATTGCAATTGAGCACATCAAACTTTACAGAATGAAGTTATTGCATTACCATCCAAAACAAGCTTCTTTCAGTCTGATATGCTCCCACACTATACTTTAGAGCACTCTCTGTCATAGGTGAAGAGTTTACATGTATATTTGCAAGATAACATTACAATTCATCAAACTCTTGAAACTAAGTCAGTTCTGACCTGAAACAACATGAAATGTTGTAAAATTCCATTTGTAAGCATATGTATTGCAATTGAGCACATCAAACTTTACAGCATGAAGTTATTGCAAAACCATCCAAAACAAGCTTCTTTCAGTCTGATATGCTCCCACACTGTACTTTAGAGTACTCTCTGTCATAGGTGAAGAGTTTACATGTATATTTGCAAGATAACATTACAATTCATCAAACTCTTGAAACCAAGTCAGTTCTGACCTGAAACAACATGAAATGTTGTAAAATTCCATTTGTAAGCATATGTATTGCAATTGAGCAGATCAAACTTTACAGAATTAAGTTATTGCAAAACCATGCAAAACAAGCTTCTTTCAGTCTGATATGCTCCCACACTATACTTTAGAGCACTCTCTGTCATAGGTGAAGAGTTTACATGTATATTTGCAAGATAACATTACAATTCATCAAACTCTTGAAACCAAGTCAGTTCTGACCTGAAACAACATGAAATGTTGTAAAATTCCATTTGTAAGCATATGTATTGCAATTGAGCACATCAAACTTTACAGAATGAAGTTATTGCAAAACCATCCAAAACAGGCTTCTTTCAGTCTGATATGCTCCCACACTATACTTTAGAGCACTCTCTGTCATAGGTGTAGAGTTTACATGTATATTTGCAAGATAACATTACAATTCATCAAACTCTTGAAACCAAGTCAGTTCTGATCTGAAACAACATGAAATGTTGTAAAATTCCATTTGTAAGCATATGTATTGCAATTGAGCACATCAAACTTTACAGAATGAAGTTATTGCAAATCCATCCAAAACAAGCTTCTTTCAGTCTGATATGCTCCCACACTATACTTTAGAGCACTCTCTGTCATAGGTGAAGAGTTTACATGTGTATTTGCAAGATATTACAATTCATCAAACTTTTGAAACCAAGTCAGTTCTGACCTGAAACAACATGAAATGTTGTAAAATTCCATTTGTAAGCATATGTATTGCAATTGAGCACATCAAACTTTACAGAATGAAGTTATTGCAAAACCATCCAAAACAGGATTCTTTCAGTCTGATATGCTCCCACACTATACTTTAGAGCACTCTCTGTCATAGGTGAAGAGTTTACATTTATATTTGCAAGATAACATTACAATTCATCAAACTCTTGAAACCAAGTCAGTTCTGACCTGAAACAACATGAAATGTTGTAAAATTCCATTTGTAAGCATATGTATTGCAATTGAGCACATCAAACTTTACAGAATGAAGTTATTGCAAAACCATGCAAAACAAGCTTCTTTCAGTCTGATATGCTCCCACACTATACTTTAGAGCACTCTCTGTCATAGGTGAAGAGTTTACATGTATATTTGCAAGATAACATTACAATTCATCAAACTCTTGAAACCAAGTCAGTTCTGACCTGAAACAACATGAAATGTTGTAAAATTCCTTTTGTAAGCATATGTATTGCAATTGAGCACATCAAACTTTACAGAATGAAGTTATTGCAAAACCATCCAAAACAGGATTCTTTCAGTCTGATATGCTCCCACACTATACTTTAGAGCACTCTCTGTCATAGGTGAAGAGTTTACATGTATATTTGCAAGATAACATTACAATTCATCAAACTCTTGAAACCAAGTCAGTTCTGACCTGAAACAACATGAAATGTTGTAAAATTCCATTTGTAAGCATATGTATTGCAATTGAGCACATCAAACTTTACAGAATTAAGTTATTGCAAAACCATGCAAAACAAGCTTCTTTCAGTCTGATATGCTCCCACACTATACTTTAGAGCACTCTCTGTCATAGGTGAAGAGTTTACATGTATATTTGCAAGATAACATTACAATTCATCAAACTCTTGAAACCAAGTCAGTTCTGACCTGAAACAACATGAAATGTTGTAAAATTCCATTTGTAAGCATATGTATTGCAATTGAGCACATCAAACTTTACAGAATGAAGTTATTGCAAAACCATCCAAAACAGGATTCTTTCAGTCTGATATGCTCCCACACTATACTTTAGAGCACTCTCTGTCATAGGTGAAGAGTTTACATGTATATTTGCAAGATAACATTACAATTCATCAAACTCTTGAAACCAAGTCAGTTCTGACCTGAAACAACATGAAATGTTGTAAAATTCCATTTGTAAGCATATGTATTGCAATTGAGCACATCAAACTTTACAGAATTAAGTTATTGCAAAACCATGCAAAACAAGCTTCTTTCAGTCTGATATGCTCCCACACTATACTTTAGAGCACTCTCTGTCATAGGTGAAGAGTTTACATGTATATTTGCAAGATAACATTACAATTCATCAAACTCTTGAAACCAAGTCAGTTCTGACCTGAAACAACATGAAATGTTGTAAAATTCCATTTGTAAGCATATGTATTGCAATTGAGCACATCAAACTTTACAGAATTAAGTTATTGCAAAACCATCCAAAACAAGCTTCTTTCAGTCTGATATGCTCCCACACTATACTTTAGAGCACTCTCTGTCATAGGTGAAGAGTTTACATGTATATTTGCAAGATAACATTACAATTCATCAAACTCTTGAAACCAAGTCAGTTCTGACCTGAAACAACATGAAATGTTGTAAAATTCCATTTGTAAGCATATGTATTGCAATTGAGCACATCAAACTTTACAGAATGAAGTTATTGCAAAACCATCCAAAACAAGCTTTTTTCAGTCTGATATGCTCCCACACTATACTTTAGAGCACTCTCTGTCATAGGTGAAGAGTTTACATGTGTATTTGCAAGATATTACAATTCATCAAACTCTTGAAACCAAGTCAGTTCTGACCTGAAACAACATGAAATGTTGTAAAATTCCATTTGTAAGCATATGTATTGCAATTGAGCACATCAAACTTTACAGAATGAAGTTATTGCAAAACCATCCAAAACAGGCTTCTTTCAGTCTGATATGCTCCCACACTATACTTTAGAGCACTCTCTGTCATAGGTGAAGAGTTTACATGTATATTTGCAAGATAACATTACAATTCATCAAACTCTTGAAACCAAGTCAGTTCTGACCTGAAACAACATGAAATGTTGTAAAATTCCATTTGTAAGCATATGTATTGCAATTGAGCACATCAAACTTTACAGAATGAAGTTATTGCAAAACCATCCAAAACAAGCTTTTTTCAGTCTGATATGCTCCCACACTATACTTTAGAGCACTCTCTGTCATAGGTGAAGAGTTTACATGTGTATTTGCAAGATATTACAATTCATCAAACTCTTGAAACCAAGTCAGTTCTGACCTGAAACAACATGAAATGTTGTAAAATTCCATTTGTAAGCATATGTATTGCAATTGAGCACATCAAACTTTACAGAATGAAGTTATTGCAAAACCATCCAAAACAGGCTTCTTTCAGTCTGATATGCTCCCACACTATACTTTAATGCACTCTCTGTCATAGGTGAAGAGTTTACATGTATATTTGCAAGATAACATTACAATTCATCAAACTCTTGAAACCAAGTCAGTTCTGATCTGAAACAACATGAAATGTTGTAAAATTCCATTTGTAAGCATATGTATTGCAATTGAGCACATCAAACTTTACAGAATGAAGTTATTGCAAAACCATCCAAAACAAGCTTCTTTCAGTCTGATATGCTCCCACACTATACTTTAGAGCACTCTCTGTCATAGGTGAAGAGTTTACATGTGTATTTGCAAGATATTACAATTCATCAAACTCTTGAAACCAAGTCAGTTCTGACCTGAAACAACATGAAATGTTGTAAAATTCCATTTGTAAGCATATGTATTGCAATTGAGCACATCAAACTTTACAGAATGAAGTTATTGCAAAACCATCCAAAACAGGATTCTTTCAGTCTGATATGCTCCCACACTATACTTTAGAGCACTCTCTGTCATAGGTGAAGAGTTTACATGTATATTTGCAAGATAACATTACAATTCATCAAACTCTTGAAACCAAGTCAGTTCTGACCTGAAACAACATGAAATGTTGTAAAATTCCATTTGTAAGCATATGTATTGCAATTGAGCACATCAAACTTTACAGAATTAAGTTATTGCAAAACCATGCAAAACAAGCTTCTTTCAGTCTGATATGCTCCCACACTATACTTTAGAGCACTCTCTGTCATAGGTGAAGAGTTTACATGTATATTTGCAAGATAACATTACAATTCATCAAACTCTTGAAACCAAGTCGGTTCTGACCTGAAACAACATGAAATGTTGTAAAATTCCATTTGTAAGCATATGTATTGCAATTGAGCACATCAAACTTTACAGAATGAAGTTATTGCAAAACCATCCAAAACAAGCTTCTTTCAGTCTGATATGCTCCCACACTATACTTTAGAGCACTCTCTGTCATAGGTGAAGAGTTTACATGTATATTTGCAAGATAACATTACAATTCATCAAACTCTTGAAACCAAGTCAGTTCTGACCTGAAACAACATGAAATGTTGTAAAATTCCATTTGTAAGCATATGTATTGCAATTGAGCACATCAAACTTTACAGAATTAAGTTATTGCAAAACCATGCAAAACAAGCTTCTTTCAGTCTGATATGCTCCCACACTATACTTTAGAGCACTCTCTGTCATAGGTGAAGAGTTTACATGTATATTTGCAAGATAACATTACAATTCATCAAACTCTTGAAACCAAGTCAGTTCTGACCTGAAACAACATGAAATGTTGTAAAATTCCATTTGTAAGCATATGTATTGCAATTGAGCACATCAAACTTTACAGAATGAAGTTATTGCATTACCATCCAAAACAAGCTTCTTTCAGTCTGATATGCTCCCACACTATACTTTAGAGCACTCTCTGTCATAGGTGAAGAGTTTACATGTGTATTTGCAAGATATTACAATTCATCAAACTCTTGAAACCAAGTCAGTTCTGACCTGAAACAACATGAAATGTTGTAAAATTCCATTTGTAAGCATATGTATTGCAATTGAGCACATCAAACTTTACAGAATGAAGTTATTGCAAAACCATCCAAAACAGGATTCTTTCAGTCTGATATGCTCCCACACTATACTTTAGAGCACTCTCTGTCATAGGTGAAGAGTTTACATGTATATTTGCAAGATAACATTACAATTCATCAAACTCTTGAAACCAAGTCAGTTCTGACCTGAAACAACATGAAATGTTGTAAAATTCCATTTGTAAGCATATGTATTGCAATTGAGCACATCAAACTTTACAGAATTAAGTTATTGCAAAACCATGCAAAACAAGCTTCTTTCAGTCTGATATGCTCCCACACTATACTTTAGAGCACTCTCTGTCATAGGTGAAGAGTTTACATGTATATTTGCAAGATAACATTACAATTCATCAAACTCTTGAAACCAAGTCGGTTCTGACCTGAAACAACATGAAATGTTGTAAAATTCCATTTGTAAGCATATGTATTGCAATTGAGCACATCAAACTTTACAGAATGAAGTTATTGCAAAACCATCCAAAACAAGCTTCTTTCAGTCTGATATGCTCCCACACTATACTTTAGAGCACTCTCTGTCATAGGTGAAGAGTTTACATGTATATTTGCAAGATAACATTACAATTCATCAAACTCTTGAAACCAAGTCAGTTCTGACCTGAAACAACATGAAATGTTGTAAAATTCCATTTGTAAGCATATGTATTGCAATTGAGCACATCAAACTTTACAGAATTAAGTTATTGCAAAACCATGCAAAACAAGCTTCTTTCAGTCTGATATGCTCCCACACTATACTTTAGAGCACTCTCTGTCATAGGTGAAGAGTTTACATGTATATTTGCAAGATAACATTACAATTCATCAAACTCTTGAAACCAAGTCAGTTCTGACCTGAAACAACATGAAATGTTGTAAAATTCCATTTGTAAGCATATGTATTGCAATTGAGCACATCAAACTTTACAGAATGAAGTTATTGCAAAACCATCCAAAACAAGCTTCTTTCAGTCTGATATGCTCCCACACTATACTTTAGAGCACTCTCTGTCATAGGTGAAGAGTTTACATGTATATTTGCAAGATAACATTACAATTCATCAAACTCTTGAAACCAAGTCAGTTCTGATCTGAAACATCATGAAATGTTGTAAAATTCCATTTGTAAGCATATGTATTGCAATTGAGCACATCAAACTTTACAGAATGAAGTTATTGCAAAACCATCCAAAACAAGCTTCTTTCAGTCTGATATGCTCCCACACTATACTTTAGAGCACTCTCTGTCATAGGTGAAGAGTTTACATGTATATTTGCAAGATAACATTACAATTCATCAAACTCTTGAAATCAAGTCAGTTCTGACCTGAAACAACATGAAATGTTGTAAAATTCCATTTGTAAGCATATGTATTGCAATTGAGCACATCAAACTTTACAGAATGAAGTTATTGCATTACCATCCAAAACAAGCTTCTTTCAGTCTGATATGCTCCCACACTATACTTTAGAGCACTCTCTGTCATAGGTGAAGAGTTTACATGTATATTTGCAAGATAACATTACAATTCATCAAACTCTTGAAACCAAGTCAGTTCTGACCTGAAACAACATGAAATGTTGTAAAATTCCAATTGTAAGCATATGTATTGCAATTGAGCACATCAAACTTTACAGAATGAAGTTATTGCAAAACCATCCAAAACAAGCTTCTTTCAGTCTGATATGCTCCCACACTATACTTTAGAGCACTCTCTGTCATAGGTGAAGAGTTTACATGTGTATTTGCAAGATATTACAATTCATCAAACTCTTGAAACCAAGTCAGTTCTGACCTGAAACAACATGAAATGTTGTAAAATTCCAATTGTAAGCATATGTATTGCAATTGAGCACATCAAACTTTACAGAATGAAGTTATTGCAAAACCATCCAAAACAGGCTTCTTTCAGTCTGATATGCTCCCACACTATACTTTAGAGCACTCTCTGTCATAGGTGAAGAGTTTACATGTATATTTGCAAGATAACATTACAATTCATCAAACTCTTGAAACCAAGTCAGTTCTGACCTGAAACAACATGAAATGTTGTAAAATTCCAATTGTAAGCATATGTATTGCAATTGAGCACATCAAACTTTACAGAATGAAGTTATTGCAAAACCATCCAAAACAAGCTTCTTTCTGTCTGATATGCTCCCACACTATACTTTAGAGCACTCTCTGTCATAGGTGAAGAGTTAACATGTATATTTGCAAGATAACATTACAATTCATCAAACTCTTGAAACCAAGTCAGTTCTGACCTGAAACAACATGAAATGTTGTAAAATTCCATTTGTAAACATATGTATTGCAATTGAGCACATCAAACTTTACAGAATTAAGTTATTGAAAAACCATCCAAAACAAGCTTCTTTCAGTCTGATATGCTCCCACACTATACTTTAGAGCACTCTCTGTCATAGGTGAAGAGTTTACATGTATATTTGCAAGATATTACAATTCATCAAACTCTTGAAACCAAGTCAGTTCTGACCTGAAACAACATGAAATGTTGTAAAATTCCATTTGTAAGCATATGTATTGCAATTGAGCACATCAAACTTTAAAAAATTAAGTTATTGCAAAACCATCCAAAACAAGCTTCTTTCAGTCTGATATGCTCCCACACTATACTTTAGAGCACTCTCTGTCATAGGTGAAGAGTTTACATGTATATTTGCAAGATAACATTACAATTCATCAAACTCTTGAAATCAAGTCAGTTCTGACCTGAAACAACATGAAATGTTGTAAAATTCAATATGTAAGCATATGTATTGCAATTGAGCACATCAAACTTTACAGAATGAAGTTATTGCAAAACCATCCAAAACAAGCTTCATTCAGTCTGATATGCTCCCACACTATACTTTAGAGCACTCTCTGTCATAGGTGAAGAGTTTACATGTATATTTGCAAGATAACATTACAATTCATCAAACTCTTGAAACCAAGTCAGTTCTGATCTGAAACAACATGAAATGTTGTAAAATTCAATTTGTAAGCATATGTATTGCAATTAAGCACATCAAACTTTACAGAATGAAGTTATTGCAAAACCATCCAAAACAAGCTTCTTTCAGTCTGATATGCTCCCACACTATACTTTAGAGCACTCTCTGTCTTAGGTTTTGAGTTTACATGTATATTTGCAAGATAACATTGCAATTCATCAAACTCTTGAAACCAAGTCAGTTCTGACCTGAAACAACATGAAATGTTGTAAAATTCCATTTGTAACCATATGTATTGCAATTGAGCACATCAAACTTTTCAGAATGAAGTTATTGCAAAACCATCCAAAACAAGCTTCTTTCAGTCTGATATGCTCCCACACTATACTTTAGAGCACTCTCTGTCATAGGTGAAGAGTTTACATGTATATTTGCAAGATAACATTACAATTCATCAAACTCTTGAAACCAAGTCAGTTCTGACCTGAAACAACATGAAATGTTGTAAAATTCCAATTGTAAGCATATGTATTGCAATTGAGCACATCAAACTTTACAGAATGAAGTTATTGCAAAACCATTCAAAACAAGCTTCTTTCAGTCTGATATGCTCCCACACTATACTTTAGAGCACTCTCTATCATAGGTGAAGAGTTTACATGTATATTTGCAAGATAACATTACAATTAATCAAACTCTTGAAATCAAGTCAGTTCTGACCTGAAACAACATGAAATGTTGTAAAATTCAATATGTAAGCATATGTATTGCAATTGAGCACATCAAACTTTACAGAATGAAGTTATTGCAAAACCATCCAAAACAAGCTTCTTTCAGTCTGATATGCTCCCACACTATACTTTAGAGCACTCTCTGTCATAGGTGAAGAGTTTACATGTATATTTGCAAGATAACATTACAATTAATCAAACTCTTGAAATCAAGTCAGTTCTGACCTGAAACAACGTGAAATGTTGTAAAATTCCATTTGTAAGCATATGTATTGCAATTGAGCACATCAAACTTCACAGAATGAAGATATTGCAAAACCATCCAAAACAAGCTTCTTTCAGTCTGATATGCTCCCACACTATACTTTAGAGCACTCTCTGTCATAGGTGAAGAGTTTACATGTATATTTGCAAGATAACATTACAATTCATCAAGCTCTTGAAACCAAGTCAGTTCTGACCTGAAACAACATGAAATGTTGTAAAATTCCATTTGTAAGCATATGTATTGCAATTGAGCACATCAAACTTTACAGAATTAAGATATTGCAAAACCATCCAAAACAAGCTTCTTTCAGTCTGATATGCTCCCACACTATACTTTAGAGCACTCTCTGTCATAGGTGAAGAGTTTACATGTATATTTGCAAGATATTACAATTCATCAAACTCTTGAAACCAAGTCAGTTCTGACCTGAAACAACATGAAATGTTGTAAAATTCCATTTGTAAGCATATGTATTGCAATTGAGCACATAAATCTTTAAAGAATTAAGTTATTGCAAAACCATCCAAAACAAGCTTCTTTCAGTCTGATATGCTCCCACACTATACTTTAGAGCACTCTCTGTCATAGGTGAAGAGTTTACATGTGTATTTGCAAGATAACATTACAATTCATCAAACTCTTGAAACCAAGTCAGTTCTGATCTGAAACAACATGAAATGTTGTAAAATTCCATTTGTAAGCATATGTATTGCAATTGAGCACATCAAACTTCACAGAATGAAGATATTGCAAAACCATCCAAAACAAGCTTCTTTCAGTCTGATATGCTCCCACAATATACTTTAGAGCACTCTATGTCATAGGTGAAGAGTTACATGTATATTTGCAAGATAACATTACAATTCATCAAACTCTTGAAACCAAGTTAGTTCTGACCTGAAACAACATGAAATGTTGTAAAATTCAATATGTAAGCATATGTATTGCAATTTAGCACATCAAATTTTACAGAATGAAGTTATTGCAAAACCATCCAAAACAGGCTTCTTTCAGTCTGATATGCTCCCACACTATACTTTAGAGCACTCTCTGTCATAGGTGAAGAGTTTACATGTATATTTGCAAGATAACATTGCAATTCATCAAACTCTTGAAACCAAGTCAGTTCTGACCTGAAACAACATGAAATGTTGTAAAATTCCATTTGTAACCATATGTATTGCAATTGAGCACATCAAACTTTTCAGAATGAAGTTATTGCAAAACCATCCAAAACAAGCTTCTTTCAGTCTGATATGCTCCCACACTATACTTTAGAGCACTCTCTGTCATAGGTGAAGAGTTTACATGTATATTTGCAAGATAACATTACAATTCATCAAACTCTTGAAATCAAGTCAGTTCTGACCTGAAACAACATGAAATGTTGTAAAATTCCATTTGTAAGCATATGTATTGCAATTGAGCACATCAAACTTTACAGAATGAAGTTATTGCATTACCATCCAAAACAAGCTTCTTTCAGTCTGATATGCTCCCACACTATACTTTAGAGCACTCTCTGTCATAGGTGAAGAGTTTACATGTATATTTGCAAGATAACATTACAATTCATCAAACTCTTGAAACCAAGTCAGTTCTGACCTGAAACAACATGAAATGTTGTAAAATTCCAATTGTAAGCATATGTATTGCAATTGAGCACATCAAACTTTACAGAATGAAGTTATTGCAAAACCATCCAAAACAAGCTTCTTTCAGTCTGATATGCTTCCACACTATACTTTAGAGCACTCTCTGTCATAGGTGAAGAGTTTACATGTGTATTTGCAAGATATTACAATTCATCAAACTCTTGAAACCAAAGTCAGTTCTGACCTGAAACATCATGAAATGTTGTAAAATTCCAATTGTAAGCATATGTATTGCAATTGAGCACATCAAACTTTACAGAATGAAGTTATTGCAAAACCATCCAAAACAGGCTTCTTTCAGTCTGATATGCTCCCACACTATACTTTAGAGCACTCTCTGTCATAGGTGAAGAGTTTACATGTATATTTGCAAGATAACATTACAATTCATCAAACTCTTGAAACCAAGTCAGTTCTGACCTGAAACAACATGAAATGTTGTAAAATTCCAATTGTAAGCATATGTATTGCAATTGAGCACATCAAACTTTACAGAATGAAGTTATTGCAAAACCATCCAAAACAAGCTTCTTTCTGTCTGATATGCTCCCACACTATACTTTAGAGCACTCTCTGTCATAGGTGAAGAGTTAACATGTATATTTGCAAGATAACATTACAATTCATCAAACTCTTGAAACCAAGTCAGTTCTGACCTGAAACAACATGAAATGTTGTAAAATTCCATTTGTAAACATATGTATTGCAATTGAGCACATCAAACTTTACAGAATTAAGTTATTGAAAAACCATCCAAAACAAGCTTCTTTCAGTCTGATATGCTCCCACACTATACTTTAGAGCACTCTCTGTCATAGGTGAAGAGTTTACATGTATATTTGCAAGATATTACAATTCATCAAACTCTTGAAACCAAGTCAGTTCTGACCTGAAACAACATGAAATGTTGTAAAATTCCATTTGTAAGCATATGTATTGCAATTGAGCACATCAAACTTTAAAAAATTAAGTTATTGCAAAACCATCCAAAACAAGCTTCTTTCAGTCTGATATGCTCCCACACTATACTTTAGAGCACTCTCTGTCATAGGTGAAGAGTTTACATGTATATTTGCAAGATAACATTACAATTCATCAAACTCTTGAAATCAAGTCAGTTCTGACCTGAAACAACATGAAATGTTGTAAAATTCAATATGTAAGCATATGTATTGCAATTGAGCACATCAAACTTTACAGAATGAAGTTATTGCAAAACCATCCAAAACAAGCTTCATTCAGTCTGATATGCTCCCACACTATACTTTAGAGCACTCTCTGTCATAGGTGAAGAGTTTACATGTATATTTGCAAGATAACATTACAATTCATCAAACTCTTGAAACCAAGTCAGTTCTGATCTGAAACAACATGAAATGTTGTAAAATTCAATTTGTAAGCATATGTATTGCAATTAAGCACATCAAACTTTACAGAATGAAGTTATTGCAAAACCATCCAAAACAAGCTTCTTTCAGTCTGATATGCTCCCACACTATACTTTAGAGCACTCTCTGTCTTAGGTTTTGAGTTTACATGTATATTTGCAAGATAACATTGCAATTCATCAAACTCTTGAAACCAAGTCAGTTCTGACCTGAAACAACATGAAATGTTGTAAAATTCCATTTGTAACCATATGTATTGCAATTGAGCACATCAAACTTTTCAGAATGAAGTTATTGCAAAACCATCCAAAACAAGCTTCTTTCAGTCTGATATGCTCCCACACTATACTTTAGAGCACTCTCTGTCATAGGTGAAGAGTTTACATGTATATTTGCAAGATAACATTACAATTCATCAAACTCTTGAAACCAAGTCAGTTCTGACCTGAAACAACATGAAATGTTGTAAAATTCCAATTGTAAGCATATGTATTGCAATTGAGCACATCAAACTTTACAGAATGAAGTTATTGCAAAACCATTCAAAACAAGCTTCTTTCAGTCTGATATGCTCCCACACTATACTTTAGAGCACTCTCTATCATAGGTGAAGAGTTTACATGTATATTTGCAAGATAACATTACAATTAATCAAACTCTTGAAATCAAGTCAGTTCTGACCTGAAACAACATGAAATGTTGTAAAATTCAATATGTAAGCATATGTATTGCAATTGAGCACATCAAACTTTACAGAATGAAGTTATTGCAAAACCATCCAAAACAAGCTTCTTTCAGTCTGATATGCTCCCACACTATACTTTAGAGCACTCTCTGTCATAGGTGAAGAGTTTACATGTATATTTGCAAGATAACATTACAATTAATCAAACTCTTGAAATCAAGTCAGTTCTGACCTGAAACAACGTGAAATGTTGTAAAATTCCATTTGTAAGCATATGTATTGCAATTGAGCACATCAAACTTCACAGAATGAAGATATTGCAAAACCATCCAAAACAAGCTTCTTTCAGTCTGATATGCTCCCACACTATACTTTAGAGCACTCTCTGTCATAGGTGAAGAGTTTACATGTATATTTGCAAGATAACATTACAATTCATCAAGCTCTTGAAACCAAGTCAGTTCTGACCTGAAACAACATGAAATGTTGTAAAATTCCATTTGTAATCATATGTATTGCAATTGAGCACATCAAACTTTACAGAATTAAGATATTGCAAAACCATCCAAAACAAGCTTCTTTCAGTCTGATATGCTCCCACACTATACTTTAGAGCACTCTCTGTCATAGGTGAAGAGTTTACATGTATATTTGCAAGATATTACAATTCATCAAACTCTTGAAACCAAGTCAGTTCTGACCTGAAACAACATGAAATGTTGTAAAATTCCATTTGTAAGCATATGTATTGCAATTGAGCACATAAATCTTTAAAGAATTAAGTTATTGCAAAACCATCCAAAACAAGCTTCTTTCAGTCTGATATGCTCCCACACTATACTTTAGAGCACTCTCTGTCATAGGTGAAGAGTTTACATGTGTATTTGCAAGATAACATTACAATTCATCAAACTCTTGAAACCAAGTCAGTTCTGATCTGAAACAACATGAAATGTTGTAAAATTCCATTTGTAAGCATATGTATTGCAATTGAGCACATCAAACTTCACAGAATGAAGATATTGCAAAACCATCCAAAACAAGCTTCTTTCAGTCTGATATGCTCCCACAATATACTTTAGAGCACTCTATGTCATAGGTGAAGAGTTACATGTATATTTGCAAGATAACATTACAATTCATCAAACTCTTGAAACCAAGTTAGTTCTGACCTGAAACAACATGAAATGTTGTAAAATTCAATATGTAAGCATATGTATTGCAATTTAGCACATCAAATTTTACAGAATGAAGTTATTGCAAAACCATCCAAAACAGGCTTCTTTCAGTCTGATATGCTCCCACACTATACTTTAGAGCACTCTCTGTCATAGGTGAAGAGTTTACATGTATATTTGCAAGATAACATTGCAATTCATCAAACTCTTGAAACCAAGTCAGTTCTGACCTGAAACAACATGAAATGTTGTAAAATTCCATTTGTAACCATATGTATTGCAATTGAGCACATCAAACTTTTCAGAATGAAGTTATTGCAAAACCATCCAAAACAAGCTTCTTTCAGTCTGATATGCTCCCACACTATACTTTAGAGCACTCTCTGTCATAGGTGAAGAGTTTACATGTATATTTGCAAGATAACATTACAATTCATCAAACTCTTGAAACCAAGTCAGTTCTGACCTGAAACAACATGAAATGTTGTAAAATTCCAATTGTAAGCATATGTATTGCAATTGAGCACATCAAACTTTACAGAATGAAGTTATTGCAAAACCATCCAAAACAAGCTTCTTTCAGTCTGATATGCTCCCACACTATACTTTAGAGCACTCTCTGTCATAGGTGAAGAGTTTACATGTATATTTGCAAGATAACATTACAATTAATCAAACTCTTGAAATCAAGTCAGTTCTGACCTGAAACAACATGAAATGTTGTAAAATTCAATATGTAAGCATATGTATTGCAATTGAGCACATCAAACTTTACAGAATGAAGTTATTGCAAAACCATCCAAAACAAGCTTCTTTCAGTCTGATATGCTCCCACACTATACTTTAGAGCACTCTTTGTCATAGGTGAAGAGTTTACATGTATATTTGCAAGATAACATTACAATTCATCAAACTCTTGAAACCAAGTCAGTTCTGATCTGAAACAACATGAAATGTTGTAAAATTCCATTTGTAAGCATATGTATTGCAATTGAGCACATCAAACTTCACAGAATGAAGATATTGCAAAACCATCCAAAACAAGCTTCTTTCAGTCTGATATGCTCCCACACTATACTTTAGAGCACTCTCTGTCATAGGTGAAGAGTTAAATGTATATTTGCAAGATAACATTACAATTCATCAAACTCTTGAAACCAAGTCAGTTCTGACCTGAAACAACATGAAATGTTGTAAAATTCCATTTGTAAGCATATGTATTGCAATTGAGCACATCAAACTTTACAGAATGAAGTTATTGCAAAACCATCCAAAACAAGCTTCTTTCAGTCTGATATGCTCCCACACTATACTTTAGAGCACTCTCTGTCATAGGTGAAGAGTTTACATGTATATTTGCAAGATAACATTACAATTCATCAAACTCTTGAAACCAAGTCAGTTCTGACCTGAAACAAAATGAAATGTTGTAAAATTCCATTTGTAAGCATATGTATTGCAATTGAGCACATCAAACTTTACAGAATGAAGTTATTGCAAAACCATCCAAAACAAGCTTCTTTCAGTCTGATATGCTCCCACACTATACTTTAGAGCACTCTCTGTCATAGGTGAAGAGTTTACATGTATATTTGCAAGATAACATTACAATTCATCAAACTCTTGAAACCAAGTAAGTTCTGACCTGAAACAACATGAAATGTTGTAAAATTCCATTTGTAAGCATATGTATTGCAATTGAGCACATCAAACTTTACAGAATGAAGATATTGCAAAACCATCCAAAACAAGCTTCTTTCAGTCTGATATGCTCCCACACTATACTTTAGAGCACTCTCTGTCATAGGTGAAGAGTTTACATGTATATTTGCAAGATAACATTACAATTCATCAAACTCTTGAAACCAAGTCAGTTCTGACCTGAAACAACATGAAATGTTGTAAAATTCCATTTGTAAGCATATGTATTGCAATTGAGCACATCAAACTTTACAGAATGAAGTTATTGCAAAACCATCCAAAACAAGCTTCTTTCAGTCTGATATGCTCCCACACTATACTTTAGTGCACTCTCTGTCATAGGTGAAGAGTTTACATGTATATTTGCAAGATAACATTACAATTCATCAAACTCTTGAAACCAAGTCAGTTCTGACCTGAAACAACATGAAATGTTGTAAAATTCCATTTGTAAGCATATGTATTGCAATTGAGCACATCAAACTTTACAGAATGAAGTTATTGCAAAACCATCCAAAACATGCTTCTTTCAGTCTGATATGCTCCCACACTATACTTTAGAGCACTCTCTGTCATAGGTGAAGAGTTTACATGTATATTTGCAAGATAACATTGCAATTCATCAAACTCTTGAAACCAAGTCAGTTCTGACCTGAAACAACATGAAATGTTGTAAAATTCCATTTGTAACCATATGTATTGCAATTGAGCACATCAAACTTTTCAGAATGAAGTTATTGCAAAACCATCCAAAACAAGCTTCTTTCAGTCTGATATGCTCCCACACTATACTTTAGAGCACTCTCTGTCATAGGTGAAGAGTTTACATGTATATTTGCAAGATAACATTACAATTCATCAAACTCTTGAAACCAAGTCAGTCCTGTCCTGAAACAACATGAAATGTTGTAAAATTCCATTTGTAAGCATATGTATTGCAATTGAGCACATCAAACTTTATAGAATGAAGTTATTGCAAAACCTTCCAAAACATGCTTCTTTCAGTCTGATATGCTCCCGCACTATACTTTAGAGCACTCTTTGTCATAGGTGAAGAGTTTACATGTATATTTGCAAGATAACATTACAATTCATCAAACTCTTGAAACCAAGTCAGTTCTGACCTGAAACAACATGAAATGTTGTAAAATTCCATTTGTAAGCATATGTATTGCAATTGAGCACATCAAACTTTACAGAATGAAGATATTGCAAAACCATCCATAACAAGCTTCTTTCAGTCTGATATGCTCCCACACTATACTTTAGAGCACTCTCTGTCATATGTGAAGAGTTTACATGTATATTTGCAAGATAACATTACAATTCATCAAAATCGTGAAACCAAGTCAGTTCTGACCTGAATCAACATGAAATGTTGTAAAATTCAATATGTAAGCATATGTATTGCAATTGAGCACATCAAACTTTACAGAATGAAGTTATTGCAAAACCATCCAAAACAGGCTTCTTTCAGTCTGATATGCTCCCACACTATACTTTAGAGCACTCTCTGTCATAGGTGAAGAGTTTACATGTATATTTGCAAGATAACATTACAATTCATCAAACTCTTGAAACCAAGTCAGTTCTGACCTGAAACAACATGAAATGTTGTAAAATTCCATTTGTAACCATATGTATTGCAATTGAGCACATCAAACTTTACAGAATGAAGTTATTGCAAAACCATCCAAAACAAGCTTCTTTCAGTCTGATATGCTCACACACTATACTTTAGAGCACTCTCTGTCATAGGTGAAGAGTTTACATGTATATTTGCAAGATAACATTACAATTAATCAAACTCTTGAAACCAAGTCAGTTCTGACCTGAAACAACATGAAATGTTGTAAAATTCAATTTGTAAGCATATGTATTGCAATTGAGCACATCAAACTTTACAGAATGAAGTTATTGCAAAACCATCCAAAACAAGCTTCATTCAGTCTGATATGCTCCCACACTATACTTTAGAGCACTCTCTGTCATAGGTGAAGAGTTTACATGTGTATTTGCAAGATAACATTACTATTCATCAAACTCTTGAAACCAAGTCAGTTCTGACCTGAAACAACATGAAATGTTGTAAAATTCCATTTGTAAGCATATGTATTGCAAATGAGCACATCAAACTTTACAGAATGAAGATATTGCAAAACCATCCAAAACAAGCTTCTTTCAGTCTGATATGCTCCCACACTATACTTTAGAGCACTCTCTGTCATAGGTAAAGAGTTTACATGTATATTAGCAAGATAACATTACAATTCATCAAACTCTTGAAACCAAGTCAGTTCTGACCTGAAACAACATGAAATGTTGTAAAATTCCATTTGTAAGCATATGTATTGCAATTGAGCACATCAAACTTTACAGAATGAAGTTATTGCAAAACCATCCAAAACAAGCTTCTATCAGTCTGATATGCTCCCACACTATACTTTAGAGCACTCTCTGTCATAGGTGAAGAGTTTACATGTGTATTTGCAAGATAACATTACTATTCATCAAACTCTTGAAACCAAGTCAGTTCTGACCTGAAACAACATGAAATGTTGTAAAATTCCATTTGTAAGCATATGTATTGCAATTGAGCACATCAAACTTTACAGATTGAAGTTATTGCAAAACCATCCAAAACAAGCTTCTTTCAGTCTGATATGCTCCCACACTATACTTTAGAGCACTCTCTGTCATAGGTGAAGAGTTTACATGTGTATTTGCAAGATAACATTACTATTCATCAAACTCTTGAAACCAAGTCAGTTCTGACCTGAAACAACATGAAATGTTGTAAAATTCCATTTGTAAGCATATGTATTGCAATTGAGCACATCAAACTTTACAGAATGAAGTTATTGCAAAACCATCCAAAACAAGCTTCTTTCAGTCTGATATGCTCCCACACTATACTTTAGAGCACTCTCTGTCATAGGTAAAGAGTTTACATGTATATTTGCAAGATAACATTACAATTCATCAAACTCTTGAAACCAAGTCAGTTCTGACCTGAAACAATATGAAATGTTGTAAAATTCCATTTCTAAGCATATGTATTGCAAATGAGCACATCAAACTTTACAGAATGAAGTTATTGCAAAACCATCCAAAACAAGCTTCTATCAGTCTGATATGCTCCCACACTATAATTTAGAGCACTCTCTGTCATAGGTGAAGAGTTTACATGTATATTTGCAAGATAACATTACAATTCATCAAACTCTTGAAACCAAGTCAGTTCTGACCTGAAACAACAAGAAATGTTGTAAAATTCCATTTGAAAGCATATGTATTGCAATTGAGCACATCAAACTTTACAGAATGAAGTTATTGCAAAACCATCCAAAACAAGCTTCTTTCAGTCTGATATGCTCCCACACTATACTTTAGAGCACTCTCTGTCATAGGTGAAGAGATTACATGTGTATTTGCAAGATAACATTACAATTCATCAAACTCTTGAAATCAAGTCAGTTCTGACCTGAAACAACATGAAATGTTGTAAAATTCAATATGTAAGCATATGTATTGCAATTGAGCACATCAAACTTTACAGAATGAAGTTATTGCAAAACCATCCAAAACAAGCTTCTTTCAGTCTGATATGCTCCCACACTATACTTTAGAGCACTCTCTGTCATAGGTGAAGAGTTTACATGTGTATTTGCAAGATATTACAATTCATCAAACTCTTGAAACCAAGTCAGTTCTGACCTGAAACAACATGAAATGTTGTAAAATTCCATTTGTAAGCATATGTATTGCAATTGAGCACATCAAACTTTACAGAATGAAGTTATTGTAAAACCATCCAAAACAAGCTTCTTTCAGTCTGATATGCTCCCACACTATACTTTAGAGCACTCTCTGTCATAGGTGAAGAGTTTACATGTGTATTTGTAAGAACATTACTATTCATCAAACTCTTGAAACCAAGTCAGTTCTGACCTGAAACAACATGAAATGTTGTAAAATTCCATTTGTAAGCATATGTATTGCAATTGAGCACATCAAACTTTACAGAATGAAGTTATTGCAAAACCATCCAAAACAAGCTTCTTTCAGTCTGATATGCTCCCACACTATACTTTAGAGCACTCTCTGTCATAGGTGAAGAGTTTACATGTATATTTGCAAGATAACATTACAATTCATCAACCTCTTGAAACCAAGTCAGTTCTGACCTGAAACAACATGAAATGTTGTAAAATTCCATTTGTAAGCATATGTATTGCAATTGAGCACATCAAACTTTACAGAATGAAGTTATTGCAAAACCATCCAAAACAAGCTTCTTTCAGTCTGATATGCTCCCACACTATACCTTAGAGCACTCTCTGTCATAGGTGAAGAGTTTACATGTATATTTGCAAGATAACATTACAATTCATCAAACTCTTGAAATCAAGTCAGTTCTGACCTGAAACAACATGAAATGTTGTAAAATTCAATATGTAAGCATATGTATTGCAATTGAGCACATCAAACTTTACAGAATGAAGTTATAGCAAAACCATCCAAAACAAGCTTCTTTCAGTCTGATATGCTCCCACACTATACTTTAGAGCACTTTCTGTCATAGGTGAAGAGTTTACATGTATATTTGCAAGATAACATTACAATTCATCAAACTCTTGAAACCAAGTCAGTTCTGACCTGAAACAACATGAAATGTTGTAAAATTCCATTTGTAAGCATATGTATTGCAATTGAGCACATCAAACTTCACAGAATGAAGATATTGCAAAACCATCCAAAACAAGCTTCTTTCAGTCTGATATGCTCCCACACTATACTTTAGAGCACTCTCTGTCATAGGTGAAGAGTTTACATGTGTATTTGCAAGATAAGATTACAATTCATCAAACTCTTGAAACCAAGTCAGTTCTGACCTGAAACAACATGAAATGTTGTAAAATTCCATTTGTAAGCATATGTATTGCAATTGAGCACATCAAACTTTACAGAATGAAGTTATTGCAAAACCATCCAAAACAAGCTTCTATCAGTCTGATATGCTCCCACACTATACTTTAGAGCACTCTCTGTCATAGGTGAAGAGTTTACATGTATATTTGCAAGATAACATTACAATTCATCAAACTCTTGAAACCAAGTCAGTTCTGACCTGAAACAACATGAAATGTTGTAAAATTCCATTTGTAAGCATATGTATTGCAATTGAGCACATCAAACTTTACAGAATGAAGTTATTGCAAAACCATCCAAAACAAGCTTCTTTCAGTCTGATATGCTCCCACACTATACTTTAGAGCACTCTCTGTCATAGGTGACGAGTTTACATGTATATTTGCAAGATAACATTACAATTCATCAAACTCTTGAAACCAAGTCAGTTCTGACCTGAAACAACAAGAAATGTTGTAAAATTCCATTTGTAAGCATATGTATTGCAATTGAGCACATCAAACTTTACAGAATGAAGTTATTGCAAAACCATCCAAAACAAGCTTCTTTCAGTCTGATATGCTCCTACACTATACTTTAGAGCACTCTCTGTCATAGGTGAAGAGTTTACATGTATATTTGCAAGATAACATTACAATTCATCAAACTCTTGAAACCAAGTCAGTTCTGACCTGAAACAACATGAAATGTTGTAAAATTCCATTTGTAAGCATATGTATTGCAATTGAGCACATCAAACTTCACAGAATGAAGATATTGCAAAACCATCCAAAACAAGCTTCTTTCAGTCTGATATGCTCCCACACTATACTTTAGAGCACTCTCTGTCATAGGTCAAGAGTTTACATGTGTATTTGCAAGATAACATTACTATTCATCAACCTCTTGAAACCAAGTCAGTTCTGACCTGAAACAACATGAAATGTTGTAAATTCCATTTGTAAGCATATGTATTGCAATTGAGCACATCAAACTTTACGGAATGAAGTTATTGCAAAACCATCCAAAACAAGCTTCTTTCAGTCTGATATGCTCCCACACTATACTTTAGAGCACTCTCTGTCATAGGTAAAGAGTTTACATGTATATTTGCAAGATAACATTACAATTCATCAAACTCTTGAAACCAAGTCAGTTCTGACCTGAAACAACATGAAATGTTGTAAAATTCCATTTGTAAGCATATGTATTGCAATTGAGCACATCAAACTTTACAGAATGAAGTTATTGCAAAACCATCCAAAACAAGCTTCTATCAGTCTGATATGCTCCCACACTATACTTTAGAGCACTCTCTGTCATAGGTGAAGAGTTTACATGTATATTTGCAAGATAACATTACAATTCATCAAACTCTTGAAACCAAGTCAGTTCTGACCTGAAACAACATGAAATGTTGTAAAATTCCATTTGTAAGCATATGTATTGCAATTGAGCACATCACACTTTACAGAATGAAGTTATTGCAAAACCATCCAAAACAAGCTTCTTTCAGTCTGATATGCTCCCACACTATAGTTTAGAGCACTCTCTGTCATAGGTGAAGAGTTTACATGTATATTTGCAAGATAACATTACAATTCATCAAACTCTTGAAACCAAGTCAGTTCTGACCTGAAACAACATGAAATGTTGTAAAATTCCAATTGTAAGCATATGTATTGCAATTGAGCACATCAAACTTTACAGAATGAAGTTATTGCAAAACCAGCCAAAACAAGCTTCTTTCAGTCTGATATGCTCCCACACTATACTTTAGAGCACTCTCTGTCATAGGTGAAGAGTTTACATGTATATTTGCAAGATAACATTACAATTCATCAAACTCTTGAAATCAAGTCAGTTCTGACCTGAAACAACATGAAATGTTGTAAAATTCAACATGTAAGCATATGTATTGCAATTGAGCACATCAAACTTTACAGAATGAAGTTATTGCAAAACCATCCAAAACAAGCTTCTTTCAGTCTGATATGCTCCCACACTATACTTTAGAGCACTCTTTGTCATAGGTGAAGAGTTTACATGTATATTTGCAAGATAACATTACAATTCATCAAACTCTTGAAACCAAGTCAGTTCTGATCTGAAACAACATGAAATGTTGTAAAATTCCATTTGTAAGCATATGTATTGCAATTGAGCACATCAAACTTCACAGAATGAAGATATTGCAAAACCATCCAAAACAAGCTTCTTTCAGTCTGATATGCTCCCACACTATACTTTAGAGCACTCTCTGTCATAGGTGAAGAGTTTACATGTATATTTGCAAGATAACATTACAATTCATCAAACTCTTGAAATCAAGTCAGTTCTGACCTGAAACAACATGAAATGTTGTAAAATTCCATTTGTAAGCATATGTATTGCAATTGAGCACATCACACTTTACAGAATGAAGTTATTGCAAAACCATCCAAAACAAGCTTCTTTCAGTCTGATATGCTCCCACACTATAGTTTAGAGCACTCTCTGTCATAGGTGAAGAGTTTACATGTATATTTGCAAGATAACATTACAATTCATCAAACTCTTGAAACCAAGTCAGTTCTGACCTGAAACAACATGAAATGTTGTAAAATTCCAATTGTAAGCATATGTATTGCAATTGAGCACATCAAACTTTACAGAATGAAGTTATTGCAAAACCATCCAAAACAAGCTTCTTTCAGTCTGATATGCTCCCACACTATACTTTAGAGCACTCTCTGTCATAGGTGAAGAGTTTACATGTATATTTGCAAGATAACATTACAATTCATCAAACTCTTGAAATCAAGTCAGTTCTGACCTGAAACAACATGAAATGTTGTAAAATTCAATATGTAAGCATATGTATTGCAATTGAGCACATCAAACTTTACAGAATGAAGTTATTGCAAAACCATCCAAAACAAGCTTCTTTCAGTCTGATATGCTCCCACACTATACTTTAGAGCACTCTTTGTCATAGGTGAAGAGTTTACATGTATATTTGCAAGATAACATTACAATTCATCAAACTCTTGAAACCAAGTCAGTTCTGATCTGAAACAACATGAAATGTTGTAAAATTCCATTTGTAAGCATATGTATTGCAATTGAGCACATCAAACTTCACAGAATGAAGATATTGCAAAACCATCCAAAACAAGCTTCTTTCAGTCTGATATGCTCCCACACTATACTTTAGAGCACTCTCTGTCATAGGTGAAGAGTTAAATGTATATTTGCAAGATAACATTACAATTCATCAAACTCTTGAAACCAAGTCAGTTCTGACCTGAAACAACATGAAATGTTGTAAAATTCCATTTGTAAGCATATGTATTGCAATTGAGCACATCAAACTTTACAGAATGAAGTTATTGCAAAACCATCCAAAACAAGCTTCTTTCAGTCTGATATGCTACCACATTATACTTTAGAGCACTCTCTGTCATAGGTGAAGAGTTTACATGTATATTTGCAAGATAACATTACAATTCATCAAACTCTTGAAACCAAGTCAGTTCTGACCTGAAACAACATGAAATGTTGTAAAATTCCATTTGTAAGCATATGTATTGCAATTGAGCACATCACACTTTACAGAATGAAGTTATTGCAAAACCATCCAAATCAAGCTTCTTTCAGTCTGATATGCTCCCACACTATAGTTTAGAGCACTCTCTGTCATAGGTGAAGAGTTTACATGTATATTTGCAAGATAACATTACAATTCATCAAACTCTTGAAACCAAGTCAGTTCTGACCTGAAACAACATGAAATGTTGTAAAATTCCAATTGTAAGCATATGTATTGCAATTGAGCACATCAAACTTTACAGAATGAAGTTATTGCAAAACCATCCAAAACAAGCTTCTTTCAGTCTGATATGCTCCCACACTATACTTTAGAGCACTCTCTGTCATAGGTGAAGAGTTTACATGTATATTTGCAAGATAACATTACAATTCATCAAACTCTTGAAATCAAGTCAGTTCTGACCTGAAACAACATGAAATGTTGTAAAATTCAATATGTAAGCATATGTATTGCAATTGAGCACATCAAACTTTACAGAATGAAGTTATTGCAAAACCATCCAAAACAAGCTTCTTTCAGTCTGATATGCTCCCACACTATACTTTAGAGCACTCTTTGTCATAGGTGAAGAGTTTACATGTATATTTGCAAGATAACATTACAATTCATCAAACTCTTGAAACCAAGTCAGTTCTGATCTGAAACAACATGAAATGTTGTAAAATTCCATTTGTAAGCATATGTATTGCAATAGAGCACATCAAACTTCACAGAATGAAGATATTGCAAAACCATCCAAAACAAGCTTCTTTCAGTCTGATATGCTCCCACACTATACTTTAGAGCACTCTCTGTCATAGGTGAAGAGTTAAATGTATATTTGCAAGATAACATTACAATTCATCAAACTCTTGAAACCAAGTCAGTTCTGACCTGAAACAACATGAAATGTTGTAAAATTCCATTTGTAAGCATATGTATTGCAATTGAGCACATCAAACTTTACAGAATGAAGTTATTGCAAAACCATCCAAAACAAGCTTCTTTCAGTCTGATATGCTCCCACATTATACTTTAGAGCACTCTCTGTCATAGGTGAAGAGTTTACATGTATATTTGAAAGATAACATTACAATTCATCAAACTCTTGAAACCAAGTCAGTTCTGACCTGAAACAAAATGAAATGTTGTAAAATTCCATTTGTAAGCATATGTATTGCAATTGAGCACATCAAACTTTACAGAATGAAGTTATTGCAAAACCATCCAAAACAAGCTTCTTTCAGTCTGATATGCTCCCACATTATACTTTAGAGCACTCTCTGTCATAGGTGAAGAGTTTACATGTATATTTGCAAGATAACATTACAATTCATCAAACTCTTGAAACCAAGTCAGTTCTGACCTGAAACAAAATGAAATGTTGTAAAATTCCATTTGTAAGCATATGTATTGCAATTGAGCACATCAAACTTTACAGAATGAAGTTATTGCAAAACCATCCAAAACAAGCTTCTTTCAGTCTGATATGCTCCCACACTATACTTTAGAGCACTCTCTGTCATAGGTGAAGAGTTTACATGTATATTTGCAAGATAACATTACAATTCATCAAACTCTTGAAACCAAGTCAGTTCTGACCTGAAACAACATGAAATGTTGTAAAATTCCATTTGTAAGCATATGTATTGCAATTGAGCACATCAAACTTTACAGAATGAAGATATTGCAAAACCATCCAAAACAAGCTTCTTTCAGTCTGATATGCTCCCACACTATACTTTAGAGCACTCTCTGTCATAGGTGAAGAGTTTACATGTATATTTGCAAGATAACATTACAATTCATCAAACTCTTGAAACCAAGTCAGTTCTGACCTGAAACAACATGAAATGTTGTAAAATTCCATTTGTAAGCATATGTATTGCAATTGAGCACATCAAACTTTACAGAATGAAGTTATTGCAAAACCATCCAAAACAAGCTTCTTTCAGTCTGATATGCTCCCACACTATACTTTAGTGCACTCTCTGTCATAGGTGAAGAGTTTACATGTATATTTGCAAGATAACATTACAATTCATCAAACTCTTGAAACCAAGTCAGTTCTGACCTGAAACAACATGAAATGTTGTAAAATTCCATTTGTAAGCATATGTATTGCAATTGAGCACATCAAACTTTACAGAATGAAGTTATTGCAAAACCATCCAAAACATGCTTCTTTCAGTCTGATATGCTCCCACACTATACTTTAGAGCACTCTCTGTCATAGGTGAAGAGTTTACATGTATATTTGCAAGATAACATTGCAATTCATCAAACTCTTGAAACCAAGTCAGTTCTGACCTGAAACAACATGAAATGTTGTAAAATTCCATTTGTAACCATATGTATTGCAATTGAGCACATCAAACTTTTCAGAATGAAGTTATTGCAAAACCATCCAAAACAAGCTTCTTTCAGTATGATATGCTCCCACACTATACTTTAGAGCACTCTCTGTCATAGGTGAAGAGTTTACATGTATATTTGCAAGATAACATTACAATTCATCAAACTCTTGAAACCAAGTCAGTTCTGACCTGAAACAACATGAAATGTTGTAAAATTCCAATTGTCAGCATATGTATTGCAATTGAGCACATCAAACTTTACAGAATGAAGTTATTGCAAAACCATCCAAAACAAGCTTCTTTCAGTCTGATATGCTCCCACACTATACTTTAGAGCACTCTCTGTCATAGGTGAAGAGTTTACATGTATATTTGCAAAATAACATTACAATTCATCAATCTCTTGAAACCAAGTCAGTTCTGACCTGAAACAACATGAAATGTTGTAAAATTCCATTTGTAAGCATATGTATTGCAATTGAGCACATCAAACTTTATAGAATGAAGATATTGCAAAACCATCCAAAACATGCTTCTTTCAGTCTGATATGCTCCCACACTATACTTTAGAGCACTCTCTGTCATAGGTGAAGAGTTTACATGTATATTTGCAAGATAACATTACAATTCATCAAACTCTTGAAACCAAGTCAGTTCTGACCTGAAAAAACATGAAATGTTGTAACATTCCATTTGGAAGCATATGTATTGCAATTGAGCACATCAAACTTTACAGAATGAAGTTATTGCAAAACCATCCAAAACAAGCTTCATTCTGTCTGATATGCTCCCACACTATACTTTAGAGCACTCTCTGACATAGGTGAAGAGTTTACATGTATATTTGCAAGATAACATTACAATTCATCAAACTCTTGAAACCAAGTCAGTTCTGACCTGAAACAACATGAAATGTTGTAAAATTCCATTTGTAAGCATATGTATTGCAATTGAGCACATCAAACTTCACAGAATGAAGATATTGCAAAACCATCCAAAACAAGCTTCTTTCAGTCTGATATGCTCCCACACTATACTTTAGAGCACTCTCTCTCATAGGTGAAGAGTTTACATGTATATTTGCAAGATAACATTACAATTCATCAAACTCGTGAAACCAAGTCAGTTCTGACCTGAAACAACATGAAATGTTGTAAAATTCAATATGTAAGCATATGTATTGCAATTGAGCACATCAAACTTTACAGAATGAAGTTATTGCAAAACCATCCAAAACAGGCTTCTTTCAGTCTGATATGCTCCCACACTATACTTTAGAGCACTCTCTGTCATAGGTGAAGAGTTTACATGTATATTTGCAAGATAACATTACAATTCATCAAACTCTTGAAACCAAGTCAGTTCTGACCTGAAACAACATGAAATGTTGTAAAATTCCATTTGTAACCATATGTATTGCAATTGAGCACATCAAACTTTACAGAATGAAGTTATTGCAAAACCATCCAAAACAAGCTTCTTTCAGTCTGATATGCTCCCACACTATACTTTAGAGCACTCTCTGTCATAGGTGAAGAGTTTACATGTATATTTGCAAGATAACATTACAATTCATCAAACTCTTGAAACCAAGTCAGTTCTGACCTGAAACAACATGAAATGTTGTAAAATTCCATTTGTAAGCATATGTATTGCAATTGAGCACATCAAACTTCACAGAATGAAGATATTGCAAAACCATCCAAAACAAGCTTCTTTCAGTCTGATATGCTCCCACACTATACTTTAGAGCACTCTTTGTCATAGGTGAAGAGTTTACATGTATATTTGCAAGATAACATTACAATTCATCAAACTCGTGAAACCAAGTCAGTTCTGACCTGAAACAACATGAAATGTTGTAAAATTCAATATGTAAGCATATGTATTGCAATTGAGCACATCAAACTTTACAGAATGAAGTTATTGCAAAACCATCCAAAACAGGCTTCTTTCAGTCTGATATGCTCCCACACTATACTTTAGAGCACTCTCTGTCATAGGTGAAGAGTTTACATGTATATTTGCAAGATAACATTACAATTCATCAAACTCTTGAAACCAAGTCAGTTCTGACCTGAAACAACATGAAATGTTGTAAAATTCCAATTGTAAGCATATGTATTGCAATTGAGCACATCAAACTTTACAGAATGAAGTTATTGCAAAACCATCCAAAACAAGCTTCTATCAGTCTGATATGCTCCCACACTATACTTTAGAGCACTATCTGTCATAGGTGAAGAGTTTACATGTGTATTTGCAAGATAACATTACAATTCATCAAACTCTTGAAACCAAGTCAGTTCTGACCTGAAACAACATGAAATGTTGTAAAATTCCATTTGTAAGCATATGTATTGCAATTGAGCACATCAAACTTTACAGATTGAAGTTATTGCAAAACCATCCAAAACAAGCTTCTTTCAGTCTGATATGCTCCCACACTATACTTTAGAGCACTCTCTGTCATAGGTGAAGAGTTTACATGTGTATTTGCAAGATAACATTACTATTCATCAAACTCTTGAAACCAAGTCAGTTCTGACCTGAAACAACATGAAATGTTGTAAAATTCCATTTGTAAGCATATGTATTGCAATTGAGCACATCAAACTTTACAGAATGAAGTTATTGCAAAACCATCCAAAACAAGCTACTTTCAGTCTGATATGCTCCCACACTATACTTTAGAGCACTCTCTGTCATAGGTGAAGAGTTTACATGTGTATTTGCAAGATATTACAATTCATCAAACTCTTGAAACCAAGTCAGTTCTGACCTGAAACAACATGAAATGTTGTAAAATTCCATTTGTAAGCATATGTATTGCAATTGAGCACATCAAACTTTACAGAATGAAGTTATTGTAAAACCATCCAAAACAAGCTTCTTTCAGTCTGATATGCTCCCACACTATACTTTAGAGCACTCTCTGTCATAGGTGAAGAGTTTACATGTGTATTTGTAAGAACATTACTATTCATCAAACTCTTGAAACCAAGTCAGTTCTGACCTGAAACAACATGAAATGTTGTAAAATTCCATTTGTAAGCATATGTATTGCAATTGAGCACATCAAACTTTACAGAATGAAGTTATTGCAAAACCATCCAAAACAAGCTTCTTTCAGTCTGATATGCTCCCACACTATACTTTAGAGCACTCTCTGTCATAGGTGAAGAGTTTACATGTATATTTGCAAGATAACATTACAATTCATCAACCTCTTGAAACCAAGTCAGTTCTGACCTGAAACAACATGAAATGTTGTAAAATTCCATTTGTAAGCATATGTATTGCAATTGAGCACATCAAACTTTACAGAATGAAGTTATTGCAAAACCATCCAAAACAAGCTTCTTTCAGTCTGATATGCTCCCACACTATACTTTAGAGCACTCTCTGTCATAGGTGACGAGTTTACATGTATATTTGCAAGATAACATTACAATTCATCAAACTCTTGAAACCAAGTCAGTTCTGACCTGAAACAACAAGAAATGTTGTAAAATTCCATTTGTAAGCATATGTATTGCAATTGAGCACATCAAACTTTACAGAATGAAGTTATTGCAAAACCATCCAAAACAAGCTTCTTTCAGTCTGATATGCTCCCACACTATACTTTAGAGCACTCTCTGTCATAGGTGAAGAGTTTACATGTGTAATTGTAAGATAACATTACGATTCATCAAACTCTTGAAACCAAGTCAGTTCTGACCTGAAACAACATGAAATGTTGTAAAATTCCATTTGTAAGCATATGTATTGCAATTGAGCACATCAAACTTTACAGAATGAAGTTATTGCAAAACCATCCAAAACAAGCTTCTTTCAGTCTGATATGCTCCCACACTATACCTTAGAGCACTCTCTGTCATAGGTGAAGAGTTTACATGTATATTTGCAAGATAACATTACAATTCATCAAACTCTTGAAACCAAGTCAGTTCTGACCTGAAACAACATGAAATGTTGTAAAATTCCAATTGTAAGCATATGTATTGCAATTGAGCACATCAAACTTTACAGAATGAAGTTATTGCAAAACCATCCAAAACAAGCTTCTTTCAGTCTGATATGCTCCCACACTATACTTTAGAGCACTCTCTGTCATAGGTGAAGAGTTTACATGTATATTTGCAAGATAACATTACAATTCATCAAACTCTTGAAACCAAGTCAGTTCTGACCTGAAACAACATGAAATGTTGTAAAATTCCATTTGTAAGCATATGTATTGCAATTGAGCACATCAAACTTTACAGAATGAAGTTATTGCAAAACCATCCAAAACAAGCTTCTTTCAGTCTGATATACTCCCACACTATACTTTAGAGCACTCTCTGTCATAGGTGAAGAGTTTACATGTATATTTTCAAGATAACATTACAATTCATCAAACTCTTGAAACCAAGTCAGTTCTGACCTGAAACAACATGAAATGTTGTAAAATTCCATTTGTAAGCATATGTATTGCAATTGAGCACATCAAACTTTACAGAATGAAGTTATTGCAAAACCATCCAAAACAAGCTTCTTTCAGTCTGGTATGCTCCCACACTATACTTTAGAGCACTCTCTGTCATAGGTGAGGAGTTTACATGTATATTTGCAAGATAAATTACAATTCATCAAACTCTTGAAACCAAGTCAGTTCTGACCTCAAACAACATGAAATGTTGTAAAATTCCATTTGTAAGCATATGTATTGCAATTGAGCACATCAAACTTTACAGAATGAAGTTATTGAAAAACCATCCAAAACAAGCTTCTTTCAGTCTGATATACTCCCACACTATACTTTAGAGCACTCTCTGTCATAGGTGAAGAGTTTACATGTATATTTTCAAGATAACATTACAATTCATCAAACTCTTGAAACCAAGTCAGTTCTGACCTGAAACAACATGAAATGTTGTAAAATTCCATTTGTAAGCATATGTATTGCAATTGAGCACATCAAACTTTACAGAATGAAGTTATTGCAAAACCATCCAAAACAAGCTTCTTTCAGTCTGGTATGCTCCCACACTATACTTTAGAGCACTCTCTGTCATAGGTGAGGAGTTTACATGTATATTTGCAAGATAAATTACAATTCATCAAACTCTTGAAACCAAGTCAGTTCTGACCTCAAACAACATGAAATGTTGTAAAATTCCATTTGTAAGCATATGTATTGCAATTGAGCACATCAAACTTTACAGAATGAAGTTATTGAAAAACCATCCAAAACAAGCTTCTTTCAGTCTGATATGCTCCCACACTATACCTTAGAGCACTCTCTGTCATAGGTGAAGAGTTTACATGTATATTTGCAAGATAACATTACAATTCATCAAACTCTTGAAACCAAGTCAGTTCTGACCTGAAACAACATGAAATGTTGTAAAATTCCATTTGTAAGCATATGTATTGCAATTGAGCACATCAAACTTTACAGAATGAAGTTATTGCAAAACCATCCAAAACAAGCTTCTTTCAGTCTGGTATGCTCCCACACTATACTTTAGAGCACTCTCTGTCATAGGTGAGGAGTTTACATGTATATTTGCAAGATAAATTACAATTCATCAAACTCTTGAAACCAAGTCAGTTCTGACCTCAAACAACATGAAATGTTGTAAAATTCCATTTGTAAGCATATGTATTGCAATTGAGCACATCAAACTTTACAGAATGAAGTTATTGCAAAACCATCCAAAACAAGCTTCTTTCAGTCTGATATGCTCCCACACTATACCTTAGAGCACTCTCTGTCATAGGTGAAGAGTTTACATGTATATTTGCAAGATAACATTACAATTCATCAAACTCTTGAAACCAAGTCAGTTCTGACCTGAAACAACATGAAATGTTGTAAAATTCCAATTGTAAGCATATGTATTGCAATTGAGCACATCAAACTTTACAGAATGAAGTTATTGCAAAACCATCCAAAACAAGCTTCTTTCAGTCTGATATGCTCCCACACTATACTTTAGAGCACTCTCTGTCATAGGTGAAGAGTTTACATGTATATTTGCAAGATAACATTACAATTCATCAAACTCTTGAAACCAAGTCAGTTCTGACCTGAAACAACATGAAATGTTGTAAAATTCCATTTGTAAGCATATGTATTGCAATTGAGCACATCAAACTTTACAGAATGAAGTTATTGCAAAACCATCCAAAACAAGCTTCTTTCAGTCTGAAATACTCCCACACTATACTTTAGAGCACTCTCTGTCATAGGTGAAGAGTTTACATGTATATTTTCAAGATAACATTACAATTCATCAAACTCTTGAAACCAAGTCAGTTCTGACCTGAAACAACATGAAATGTTGTAAAATTCCATTTGTAAGCATATGTATTGCAATTGAGCACATCAAACTTTACAGAATGAAGTTATTGCAAAACCATCCAAAACAAGCTTCTTTCAGTCTGGTATGCTCCCACACTATACTTTAGAGCACTCTCTGTCATAGGTGAGGAGTTTACATGTATATTTGCAAGATAAATTACAATTCATCAAACTCTTGAAACCAAGTCAGTTCTGACCTCAAACAACATGAAATGTTGTAAAATTCCATTTGTAAGCATATGTATTGCAATTGAGCACATCAAACTTTACAGAATGAAGTTATTGAAAAACCATCCAAAACAAGCTTCTTTCAGTCTGATATACTCCCACACTATACTTTAGAGCACTCTCTGTCATAGGTGAAGAGTTTACATGTATATTTTCAAGATAACATTACAATTCATCAAACTCTTGAAACCAAGTCAGTTCTGACCTGAAACAACATGAAATGTTGTAAAATTCCATTTGTAAGCATATGTATTGCAATTGAGCACATCAAACTTTACAGAATGAAGTTATTGCAAAACCATCCAAAACAAGCTTCTTTCAGTCTGGTATGCTCCCACACTATACTTTAGAGCACTCTCTGTCATAGGTGAGGAGTTTACATGTATATTTGCAAGATAAATTACAATTCATCAAACTCTTGAAACCAAGTCAGTTCTGACCTCAAACAACATGAAATGTTGTAAAATTCCATTTGTAAGCATATGTATTGCAATTGAGCACATCAAACTTTACAGAATGAAGTTATTGAAAAACCATCCAAAACAAGCTTCTTTCAGTCTGATATACTCCCACACTATACTTTAGAGCACTCTCTGTCATAGGTGAAGAGTTTACATGTATATTTTCAAGATAACATTACAATTCATCAAAGTCTTGAAACCAAGTCAGTTCTGACCTGAAACAACATGAAATGTTGTAAAATTCCATTTGTAAGCATATGTATTGCAATTGAGCACATCAAACTTTACAGAATGAAGTTACTGCAAAACCATCCAAAACAAGTTTCTTTCAGTCTGATATACTCCCACACTATACTTTAGAGCACTCTCTGTCATAGGTGAAGAGTTTACATGTATATTTGCAAGATAACATTACAATTCATCAAACTCTTGAAACCAAGTCAGTTCTGACCTGAAACAACATGAAATGTTGTAAAATTCCATTTGTAAGCATATGTATTGCAATTGATCACATCAAACTTTACAGAATGAAGTTATTGCAAAACCATCCAAAACAAGCTTCTTTCAGTCTGATATGCTCCCACATTATACTTTAGAGCACTCTCTGTCATAGGTGAAGAGTTTACATGTATATTTGCAAGATAACATTACAATTCATCAAACTCTTGAAACCAAGTCAGTTCTGACCTGAAACAACATGAAATGTTGTAAAATTCCATTTGTAAGCATATGTATTGAAATTGAGCACATCAAACTTTACAGAATGAAGTTATTGCAAAACCATCCAAAACAAGCTACTTTCAGTCTGATATGCTCCCACACTATACTTTAGGGCATTCTCTGTCAAAGGTGAGGAGTTTACATGAATATTTGAAAGAAAACATAACAATTCATCAAAGTCTTGAAACCATGTCAGTTCTGACCTGAAACAACAAGAAATGATGTAAAATTGCATTTCTAAGCATATGTAATGCAGCTGAACGAATCAATCTTTACAGAATTTAGAATTTGCAAAACCATCCAAAATAAGTTTATTTCAGTCTGATATGCTCCCACACTATACTTTAGGGCTCTGTCATAGGTGAAGAGTATACATGAATATTTGCTAAAAAACATTACAATTAATCAAACTCTTGAAACCATGTCAGTTCTGACCTGAAACATCAATAAATGTTGTAAAATTGCATTTCAAAGCATATGTAATGCAGTTGAACACATCAAAATTTACAGAATGAAGATAATGCAAAACAATCCAAAACATGATTCTCTCTGTCTGATATTCTCCCACACTATACTTTAGGGCATTCTATGTCATAGGTGAAGAGTTTACATGAATATTTGCAAGAAAACATTACAATTCATCAATGTCTTGAAACCATGTCAGTTCTGACCTGAAACAACAAGAAATGTTATAAAATTGCATTTCAAAGCACATATAATGCAGCTGAACACATCAAACTTTACAGAATGAAGATAATGAAAAACCATCCAAAACATGATTCTCTCAGTTTGAAAAGCTCCCACATTATACTTTAGGGCATTCTCTGTCATACGTCAAGAGTTTATATGAATATTTGCAAGAAAACATTACAATTCATCAAAGTCTTGAAACCAAGTCAGTTCTGACCTGAAACAACAAGAAATGATTAAAAATTGCATTTGTAAGCATATGTATTGCAATTGAGCACATCAAACTTTAGAGAATGAAGTTATTGCAAAACCATCAAAAACAAGCTTCTTTCAGTCTGATATGCTCCCACATTATACTTTAGAGCACTCTCTGTCATAGGTGAAGAGTTTACATGTATATTTGCAAGATAACATTACAATTCATCAAACTCTTGAAACCAAGTCAGTTCTGACCTGAAACAACATGAAATGTTGTAAAATTCCATTTGTAAGCATATGTATTGCAATTGAGCACATCAAACTTTACAGAATGAAGTTATTGCAAAACCATCCAAAACAAGCTTCTTTCAGTCTGATATGCTCCCACACTATACTTTAGAGCACTCTCTGTCATAGGTGAAGAGTTTACATGTATATTTGCAAGATAACATTACAATTCATCAAACTCTTGAAACCAAGTCAGTTCTGACCTGAAACAACATGAAATGTTGTAAAATTCCATTTGTAAGCATATGTATTGCAATTGAGCACATCAAACTTTACAGAATGAAGTTATTGCAAAACCATCCAAAACAAGCTTCTTTCAGTCTGATATACTCCCACACTATACTTTAGAGCACTCTCTGTCATAGGTGAAGAGTTTACATGTATATTTTCAAGATAACATTACAATTCATCAAACTCTTGAAACCAAGTCAGTTCTGACCTGAAACAACATGAAATGTTGTAAAATTCCATTTGTAAGCATATGTATTGCAATTGAGCACATCAAACTTTACAGAATGAAGTTATTGCAAAACCATCCAAAACAAGCTTCTTTCAGTCTGATATGCTCCCACATTATACTTTAGAGCACTCTCTGTCATAGGTGAAGAGTTTACATGTATATTTGCAAGATAACATTACAATTCATCAAACTCTTGAAACCAAGTCAGTTCTGACCTGAAACAACATGAAATGTTGTAAAATTCCATTTGTAAGCATATGTATTGCAATTGAGCACATCAAACTTTACAGAATGAAGTTATTGCAAAACCATCCAAAACAAGCTTCTTTCAGTCTGATATACTCCCACACTATACTTTAGAGCACTCTCTGTCATAGGTGAAGAGTTTACATGTATATTTTCAAGATAACATTACAATTCATCAAACTCTTGAAACCAAGTCAGTTCTGACCTGAAACAACATGAAATGTTGTAAAATTCCATTTGTAAGCATATGTATTGCAATTGAGCACATCAAACTTTACAGAATGAAGTTATTGCAAAACCATCCAAAACAAGCTTCTTTCAGTCTGGTATGCTCCCACACTATACTTTAGGGCACTCTCTGTCATAGGTGAAGAGTTTACATGTATATTTGCAAGATAACATTACAATTTATCAAACTCTTGAAACCAAGTCAGTTCTGACCTGAAACAACATAAAATGTTGTAAAATTCCATTTGTAAGCATATGTATTGCAATTGAGCACATCAAACTTTACAGAATGAAGTTATTGCAAAACCATCCAAAACAAGCTTCTTTCAGTCTGATATGCTCCCACATTATACTTTAGAGCACTCTCTGTCATAGGTGAAGAGTTTACATGTATATTTGCAAGATAACATTACAATTCATCAAACTCTTGAAACCAAGTCAGTTCTGACCTGAAACAACATGAAATGTTGTAAAATTCCATTTGTAAGCATATGTATTGCAATTGAGCACATCAAACTTTACAGAATGAAGTTAATGCAAAACCATCCAAAACAAGCTTCTTTCAGTCTGATATGCTCCCACACTATACTTTAGAGCACTCTCTGTCATAGGTGAAGAGTTTACATGTATATTTGCAAGATAACATTACAATTCATCAAACTCTTGAAACCAAGTCAGTTCTGACCTGAAACAACATGAAATGTTGTAAAATTCCATTTGTAAGCATATGTATTGCAATTGAGCACATCAAACTTTACAGAATGAAGTTATTGCAAAACCATCCAAAACAAGCTTCTTTCAGTCTGATATACTCCCACACTATACTTTAGAGCACTCTCTGTCATAGGTGAAGAGTTTACATGTATATTTGCAAGATAACATTACAATTCATCAAACTCTTGAAACCAAGTCAGTTCTGACCTGAAACAACATGAAATGTTGTAAAATTCCATTTGTAAGCATATGTATTGCAATTGAGCACATCAAACTTTACAGAATGAAGTTATTGCAAAACCATCCAAAACAAGCTTCTTTCAGTCTGATATGCTCCCACATTATACTTTAGAGCACTCTCTGTCATAGGTGAAGAGTTTACATGTATATTTGCAAGATAACATTACAATTCATCAAACTCTTGAAACCAAGTCAGTTCTGACATGAAACAACAAGAAATGATGAAGAATTGCATTTGTAAGCATATGTAATGCAATTGAGCACACCAAACTTTACAGAATCAATGAATTGCAAAACCATCCAAAATAAGTTTCTTTCAGTCTGATATGCTCCCACACTATACTTTAGGGCATTCTCTGTCATAGGTGAAGAGTATACACGAATTTTTGCTAGAAAACATTACAATTATTCAAACTCTTGAAATCATGTCAGTTATGACCTGAAACAACAAGAAATGTTGTAAAATTGCATTTCAAAGCACATCTAATGCAGCTGAACAAATCAATCTTTACAGAATGAAGAAATTGCAAAACCATCCAAAATAAGTTTATTTCAGTCTGATATGCTCCCACACTATACTTTAGGGCTCTGTCATAGGTGAAGCGTATACATGAATATTTGCTAAAAAACATTACAATAAATCAAACTCTTGAAACCATGTCAGTTCTGACCTGAAACATCAATAAATGTTGTAAAATTGCATTTCAAAGCATATGTAATGCAGTTGAACACATCAAATTTTACAGAATGAAGATAATGCAAAACAATCCAAAACATGATTCTCTCTGTCTGATATTCTCCCACACTATACTTTAGGGCATTCTATGTCATAGATGAAGAGTTTACATGAATATTTGCAAGAAAACATTACAATTCATCAATGTCTTGAAACCATGTCAGTTCTGACCTGAAACAACAAGAAATGTTATAAAATTGCATTTCAAAGCACATATAATGCAGCTGAACACATCAAATTTTACAGAATGAAGATAATGAAAAACCATCCAAAACATGATTCTCTCAGTTTGAAAAGCTCCCACATTATACTTTAGGGCATTCTCTGTCATACGTCAAGAGTTTACATGAATATTTGCAAGAAAACATTACAATTCATCAAAGTCTTGAAACCAAGTCAGTTCTGACCTGAAACAACAAGAAATGATTAAAAATTGCATTTGTAAGCATATGTAATGCAATTGAGCACATCAAACTTTACAGAATGAAGTTATTGCAAAACCATCCAAAACAAGCTTCTTTCAGTCTGGTATGCTCCCACACTATACTTTAGGGCATTCTCTGTCAAAGGTGAGGAGTTTACATGAATATATGCAAGAAAACATTAAAATTCATCACAGTCTTGAAACCAAGTCAGTTTCTGACCTGAAACAACAATAAATGATGTAAAATTGCATTTGTAAGCATATGTAATGCAGTTGAACACATCAAACTTTACAGAATCAATGAATTGCAAAACCATCCAAAATAAGTTTCTTTCAGTCTGATATGCTCCCACACTATACTTTAGGGCATTCTCTGTCATAGGTGAAGAGTATAAACGAATTTTTGCTAGCAAACATTACAATTATTCAAACTCTTGAAATCATGTCAGTTATGACCTGAAACAACAAGAAATGTTGTAAAATTGCATTTCAAAGCACATCTAATGCAGCTGAACAAATCAAACTTTACAGAATGAAGAAATTGCAATTCCATCCAAAATAAGTTTCTTTCAGTCTGATATGCTCCCACACTATACTTTAGGGCATTCTCTGTCAAAGGTGAGGAGTTTACATGAATATTTGAAAGAAAACATTACAATTCATCAAAGTCTTGAAACCATGTCAGTTCTGACCTGAAACAACAAGAAATGATGTAAAATTGCATATCTAAGCATATGTACTGCAGCTGAACGAATCAATCTTTACAGAATTTAGAAATTGCAAAACCATCCAAAATAAGTTTATTTCAGTCTGATATGCTCCCACACTATACTTTAGGGCTCTGTCATAGGTGAAGAGTATACATGAATATTTGCTAAAAAACATTACAATTAATCAAACTCTTGAAACCATGTCAGTTCTGACCTGAAACATCAAAAAATGTCGTAAAATTGCATTCCAAGCATATGTAATGCAGTTGGACACATCAAATTTTACAGAATAAATGAATTGCAATATCAACCAAAATAAGTTTCTTTCAGTCTGATATGCTCCCACACTATACTTTAGGGCATTCTCTCTCAAAGGTGAGGAGTTTACATGGATATTTGAAAGAAAACATTACAATTCATCAAAGTCTTGAAACCATGTCAGTTCTGACCTGAAACATCAAGAAATGTTTTAAAATTGCATTACTAAGCATATGTAATGCAGCTGAACGAATCAATCTTTACAGAATTTAGAAATTGCAAAACCATCCAAAATAAGTTTCTTTCAGTCTGATATGCTCCCACACTATACTTTAGGGCACTCTCTGTCATAGGTGAAGAGTATACATGAATATTTGCTAAAAAACATTACAATTAATCAAACTCTTGAAACCATGTCAGTTCTGACCTGAAACATCAATAAATGTTGTAAAATTGCATTTCAAAGCATATGTAATGCAGTTGAACACATCAAATTTTACAGAATGAAGATAATGCAAAACAATCCAAAACATGATTCTCTCTGTCTGATATTCTCCCACACTATACTTTAGGGCATTCTATGTCATAGGTGAAGAGTTTACATTAATATTTGCAAGAAAACATTAAAATTCATAAATGTCTTGAAACCATGTCAGTTCTGACCTGAAACAACAAGAAATGTTATAAAATTGCATTTCAAAGCACATATAATGCAGCTGAACACATCAAACTTTACAGAATGAAGATAATGAAAAACCATCCAAAACATGATTCTCTCAGTTTGAAAAGCTCCCACATTATACTTTAGGGCATTCTCTGTCATATGTCAAGAGTTTACATGAATATTTGCAAGAAAACATTACAATTCATCAAAGTCTTGAAACCAAGTCAGTTCTGACCTGAAACAACAAGAAATTATTAAAAATTGCATTTGTAAGCATATGTAATGCAATTGAGCACATCAAACTTTACAGAATGAAGTTATTGCAAAACCATCCAAAACAAGCTTCTTTCAGTCTGGTATGCTCCCACACTATACTTTAGGGCACTCTCTGTCATAGGTGAAGAGTTTACATGTATATTTGCAAAGATAACATTACAATTCATCAAACTCTTGAAACCAAGTCAGTTCTGACCTGAAACAACATGAAATGTTGTAAAATTCCATTTGTAAGCATATGTATTGCAATTGAGCACATCAAACTTTACAGAATGAAGTTATTGCAAAACCATCCAAAACAAGCTTCTTTCAGTCTGATATGCTCCCACACTATACTTTAGAGCACTCTCTGTCATAGGTGAAGAGTTTACATGTATATTTGCAAGATAACATTACAATTCATCAAACTCTTGAAACCAAGTCAGTTCTGACCTGAAACAACATGAAATGTTGTAAAATTCCATTTGTAAGCATATGTATTGCAATTGAGCACATCAAACTTTACAGAATGAAGTTATTGCAAAACCATCCAAAACAAGCTTCTTTCAGTCTGGTATGCTCCCACACTATACTTTAGGGCACTCTCTGTCATAGGTGAAGAGTTTACATGTATATTTGCAAGATAACATTACAATTTATCAAACTCTTGAAACCAAGTCAGTTCTGACCTGAAACAACATAAAATGTTGTAAAATTCCATGTGTAAGCATATGTATTGCAATTGAGCACATCAAACTTTACAGAATGAAGTTATTGCAAAACCATCCAAAACAAGCTTCTTTCAGTCTGGTATGCTCCCACACTATACTTTAGGGCACTCTCTGTCATAGGTGAAGAGTTTACATGTATATTTGCAAGATAACATTACAATTTATCAAACTCTTGAAACCAAGTCAGTTCTGACCTGAAACAACATAAAATGTTGTAAAATTCCATTTGTAAGCATATGTATTGCAATTGAGCACATCAAACTTTACAGAATGAAGTTATTGCAAAACCATCCAAAATAAGTTTCTTTCAGTCTGATATGCTCCCACACTATACTTTAGGGCATTCTCTGTCATAGGTGAAGAGTATACACAAATTTTTGCTAGAAAACATTACAATTATTCAAACTCTTGAAATCATGTCAGTTATGACCTGAAACAACAAGAAATGTTGTAAAATTGCATTTCAAAGCACATCTAATGCAGCTGAACATATCAATCTTTACAGAATGAAGAAATTGCAAAACCATCCAAAATAAGTTTATTTCAGTCTGATATGCTCCCACACTATACTTTAGGGCTCTGTCATAGGTGAAGAGTATACATGAATATTTGCTAAAAAACATTACAATTAATCAAACTCTTGAAACCATGTCAGTTCTGACCTGAAACATCAATAAATGTTATAAAATTGCATTTCAACGCATATGTAATGCAGTTGAACACATCAAATTTTACAGAATGAAGATAATGCAAAACAATCCAAAACATGATTCTCTCTGTCTGATATTCTCCCACACTATACTTTAGGGCATTCTATGTCATAGATGAAGAGTTTACATGAATATTTGCAAGAAAACATTACAATTCTTCAATGTCTTGAAACCATGTCAGTTCTGACCTGAAACAACAAGAAATGTTATAAAATTGCATTTCAAAGCACATATAATGCAGCTGAACACATCAAATTTTACAGAATGAAGATAATGAAAAACCATCCAAAACATGATTCTCTCAGTTTGAAAAGCTCCCACATTATACTTTAGGGCATTCTCTGTCATACGTCAAGAGTTTACATGAATATTTGCAAGAAAACATTACAATTCATCAAAGTCTTGAAACCAAGTCAGTTCTGACCTGAAACAACAAGAAATGATTAAAAATTGCATTTGTAAGAATATGTAATGCAATTGAGCACATCAAACTTTACAGAATGAAGTTATTGCAAAACCATCCAAAACAAGCTTCTTTCAGTCTGGTATGCTCCCACACTATACTTTAGGGCATTCTCTGTCAAAGGTGAGGAGTTTACATGAATATATGCAAGAAAACATTAAAATTCATCACAGTCTTGAAACCAAGTCAGTTTCTGACCTGAAACAACAATACATGATGTAAAATTGCATTTGTAAGCATATGTAATGCAGTTGAACACATCAAACTTTACAGAATCAATGAATTGCAAAACCATCCAAAATAAGTTTCTTTCAGTCTGATATGCTCCCACACTATACTTTAGGGCATTCTCTGTCATAGGTGAAGAGTATAAACGAATTTTTGCTAGCAAACATTACAATTATTCAAACTCTTGAAATCATGTCAGTTATGACCTGAAACAACAAGAAATGTTGTAAAATTGCATTTCAAAGCACATCTAATGCAGCTGAACAAATCAAACTTTACAGAATGAAGAAATTGCAATTCCATCCAAAATAAGTTTCTTTCAGTCTGATATGCTCCCACACTATACTTTAGGGCATTCTCTGTCAAAGGTGAGGAGTTTACATGAATATTTGAAAGAAAACATTACAATTCATCAAAGTCTTGAAACCATGTCAGTTCTGACCTGAAACAACAAGAAATGATGTAAAATTGCATATCTAAGCATATGTACTGCAGCTGAACGAATCAATCTTTACAGAATTTAGAAATTGCAAAACCAGCCAAAATAAGTTTATTTCAGTCTGATATGCTCCCACACTATACTTTAGGGCTCTGTCATAGGTGAAGAGTATACATGAATATTTGCTAAAAAACATTACAATTAATCAAACTCTTGAAACCATGTCAGTTCTGACCTGAAACATCAAAAAATGTCGTAAAATTGCATTCCAAGCATATGTAATGCAGTTGGACACATCAAATTTTACAGAATAAATGAATTGCAATATCAACCAAAATAAGTTTCTTTCAGTCTGATATGCTCCCACACTATACTTTAGGGCATTCTCTCTCAAAGGTGAGGAGTTTACATGGATATTTGAAAGAAAACATTACAATTCATCAAAGTCTTGAAACCATGTCAGTTCTGACCTGAAACATCAAGAAATGTTTTAAAATTGCATTACTAAGCATATGTAATGCAGCTGAACGAATCAATCTTTACAGAATTTAGAAATTGCAAAACCATCCAAAATAAGTTTCTTTCAGTCTGATATGCTCCCACACTATACTTTAGGGCACTCTCTGTCATTGGTGAAGAGTATACATGAATATTTGCTAAAAAACATTACAATTAATCAAACTCTTGAAATAATGTCAGTTCTGACCTGAAACAACAAGAAATGTTATAAAATTGCATTTCAAAGCACATATAATGCAGCTGAACACATCAAACTTTACAGAATGAAGATAATGCAAAACCATCCAAAACATGATTCTCTCAGTTTGAAAAGCTCCCACATTATACTTTAGGGCATTCTCTGTCATACGTCGAGTTTACATGAATATTTGCAAGAAAACATTACAATTCATCAAAGTCTTGAAACCAAGTCAGTTCTGACCTGAAACAACAAGAAATGATTAAAAATTGCATTTGTAAGCATATGTAATGCAATTGAGTACATCAATCTTTACAGAATCAAAGAATTGCAATATCAACCAAAATAAGTTTCTTTCAGTCTGATATGCTCCCACACTATACTTTAGGGCATTCTCTGTCAAAGGTGAGGAGTTTACATGAATATATGCAAGAAAACATTATAATTCATCAAAGTCTTGAAACCAAGTCAGTTTCTGACCTGAAACAACAAGAAATGATGTAAAATTGCATTTCAAAGCACATCTAATGCAGCTGAACAAATCAAACATTACAGAATGAAGAAATTGCAATACCATCCAAAATAAGTTTCTTTCAGTCTGATATGCTCCCACATTATACTTTAGGGTATTCTCTGTCATACGTCAAGAGTTTACATGAATATTTGAAAGAATACATTACAGTTCATCAAAGTCTTGAAACCATGTCAGTTCTGACCTGAAACATCAAGAAATGTTGTAAAATTGCATTTCTAAGCATATGTAATGCAGCTGAACGAATCAATCTTTACAGAATTTAGAAATTGCAAAACCATCCAAAATAAGTTTCTTTCAGTCTGATATGCTCCCACACTATACTTTAGGCCACTCTCTGTCATAGGTGAAGAGTATACATGAATATTTGCTAAAAAACATTACATTTCATCAAAGTCTTGAAACCAAGTCGGTTCTGACCTGAATCAACAAAAAATTATGTAAAATTGCATTTGTAAACATATGTAATGCAGTTGAACACATCAAACTTTACAGAATGAAGATAATGCAAAACAATCCAAAACATGATTCTCTCTGTCTGATATTCTCCCACACTATACTTTAGGGCATTCTATGTCATAGGTGAAGAGTTTACATGAATATTTGCAAGAAAACATTACAATTCATCAAAGTCTTGAAACCAAGTCAGTTCTGACCTGAAACAACAAGAAATGATTAAAAATTGCATTTGTAAACATATGTAATGCAATTGAGCACATCAATCTTTACAGAATCAATGAATTGCAATATCAACCAAAATAAGTTTCTTACAGTCTGATATGCTCCCACACTATACTTTAGGGCATTCTCTGTCAAAGGTGAGGAGTTTACATGAATATATGCAAGAAAACATTAAAATTCATCAAAGTCTTGAAACCAAGTCAGTTTCTGACCTGAAACAACAAGAAATGATGTAAAATTGCATTTCAAAGCACATCTAATGCAGCTGAACAAATCAAACTTTACAGAATGAAGAAATTGCAATACCATCCAAAATAAGTTTCTTTCAGTCTGATATGCTCCCACACTATACTTTAGGGCATTCTCTGTCAAAGGTGAGGAGTTTACATGAATATTTGAAAGAATACATTACAATTCATCAAAGTCTTGAAACCATGTCAGTTCTGACCTGAAACATCAAGAAATGTTGTAAAATTGCATTTCTAAACATATGTAATGCAGCTGAACGAATCAATCTTTACAGAATTTAGAAATTGCAAAACCATCCAAAATAAGTTTCTTTCAGTCTGATATTCTCCCACACTATACTTTAGGGCATTCTCTGTCATAGGTGAAAAGTATACATGAATATTTGCTAGAAAACATTACAATTAATCAAACTCTTGAAACCATGTCAGTTCTGACCTGATACATCAAAAAATGTTGTAAAATTGCATTCCAAAGCATATGTAATGCAGCTGAACGAATCAATCTTTACAGAATTTGGAAATTGCAAAACCATCCAAAATAAGTTTCTTTCAGTCTGATATGCTCCCACACTATACTTTAGGGCACTCTCTGTCATAGGTGAAGAGTATACATGAATATTTGCTAAAAAACATTACAATTAATCAAACTCTTGAAATAAAGTCAGGTCTGACCTGAAACAACAAGAAATGTTATAAAATTGCATTTCAAAGCACATATAATGCAGCTGAACACATCAAACTTTACAGAATGAAGATAATGCAAAACCATCCAAAACATGATTCTCTCCGTTTGAAAAGCTCCCACATTATACTTTAGGGCATTCTCTGTCATACGTCGAGTTTACATGAATATTTGCAAGAAAACATTACAATTCATCAAAGTCTTGAAACCAAGTCAGTTCTGACCTGAAACAACAAGAAATGATTAAAAATTGCATTTGTAAGCATATGTAATGCAATTGAGCACATCAATCTTTACAGAATCAATGAATTGCAATATCAACCAAAATAAGTTTCTTTCAGTCTGATATGCTCCCACATTATACTTTAGGGTATTCTCTGTCATACGTCAAGAGTTTACATGAATATTTGAAAGAATACATTACAGTTCATCAAAGTCTTGAAACCATGTCAGTTCTGACCTGAAACATCAAGAAATGTTGTAAAATTGCATTTCTAAGCATATGTAATGCAGCTGAACGAATCAATCTTTACAGAATTTAGAAATTGCAAAACCATCCAAAATAAGTTTCTTTCAGTCTGATATGCTCCCACACTATACTTTAGGACACTCTCTGTCATAGGTGAAGAGTATACATGAATATTTGCTAAAAAACATTACATTTCATCAAAGTCTTGAAACCAAGTCGGTTCTGACCTGAATCAACAAGAAATTATGTAAAATTGCATTTGTAAACATATGTAATGCAGTTGAACACATCAAACTTTACAGAATGAAGATAATGCAAAACAATCCAAAACATGTTTCTCTCTGTCTGATATTCTCCCACACTATACTTTAGGGCATTCTATGTCATAGGTGAAGAGTTTACATGAATATTTGCAAGAAAACATTACAATTCATCAAAGTCTTGAAACCATGTCAGTTCTGACCTGAAACAACAAGAAATGTTATAAAATTGCATTTCAAAGCACATATAATGCAGCTGAACACATCAAACTTTACAGAATGAAGATAATGCAAAACCATCCAAAACATGATTCTCTCAGTTTGAAAAGCTTCCACATTATACTTTAGGGCATTCTCTGTCATACGTCAAGAGTTTACATGAATATTTGCAAGAAAACATTACAATTCATCAAAGTCTTGAAACCAAGTCAGTTCTGACCTGAAACAACAAGAAATGATTAAAAATTGCATTTGTAAACATATGTAATGCAATTGAGCACATCAATCTTTACAGAATCAATGAATTGCAATATCAACCAAAATAAGTTTCTTACAGTCTGATATGCTCCCACACTATACTTTAGGGCATTCTCTGTCAAAGGTGAGGAGTTTACATGAATATATGCAAGAAAACATTAAAATTCATCAAAGTCTTGAAACCAAGTCAGTTTCTGACCTGAAACAACAAGAAATGATGTAAAATTGCATTTCAAAGCACATCTAATGCAGCTGAACAAATCAAACTTTACAGAATGAAGAAATTGCAATACCATCCAAAATAAGTTTCTTTCAGTCTGATATGCTCCCACACTATACTTTAGGGCATTCTCTGTCAAAGGTGAGGAGTTTACATGAATATTTGAAAGAATACATTACAATTCATCAAAGTCTTGAAACCATGTCAGTTCTGACCTGAAACATCAAGAAATGTTGTAAAATTGCATTCCAAAGCATATGTAATGCAGCTGAACGAATCAATCTTTACAGAATTTAGAAATTGCAAAACCATCCAAAATAAGTTTCTTTCAGTCTGATATGCTCCGACACTATACTTTAGGGCACTCTCTGTCATAGGTGAAGAGTATACATGAATATTTGCTAAAAAACATTACAATTAATCAAACTCTTGAAATAAAGTCAGGTCTGACCTGAAACATCAAGAAATGTTGTAAAATTGCATTTCTAAGCATATGTAATGCAGCTGAACGAATCAATCTTTACAGAATTTAGAAATTGCAAAACCATCCAAAATAAGTTTCTTTCAGTCTGATATGCTCCCACACTATACTTTAGGCCACTCTCTGTCATAGGTGAAGAGTATACATGAATATTTGCTAAAAAACATTACATTTCATCAAAGTCTTGAAACCAAGTCGGTTCTGACCTGAATCAACAAGAAATTATGTAAAATTACATTTGTAAACATATGTAATGCAGTTGAACACATCAAACTTTACAGAATGAAGATAATGCAAAACAATCCAAAACATGATTCTCTCTGTCTGATATTCTCCCACACTATACTTTAGGGCATTCTATGTCATAGGTGAAGAGTTTACATGAATATTTGCAAGAAAACATTACAATTCATCAAAGTCTTGAAACCATGTCAGTTCTGACCTGAAACAACAAGAAATGTTATAAAATTGCATTTCAAAGCACATATAATGCAGCTGAACACATCAAACTTTACAGAATGAAGATAATGCAAAACCATCCAAAACATGATTCTCTCAGTTTGAAAAGCTCCCACATTATACTTTAGGGCATTCTCTGTCATACGTCAAGAGTTTACATGAATATTTGCAAGAAAACATTACAATTCATCAAAGTCTTGAAACCAAGTCAGTTCTGACCTGAAACAACAAGAAATGATTAAAAATTGCATTTGTAAACATATGTAATGCAATTGAGCACATCAATCTTTACAGAATCAATGAATTGCAATATCAACCAAAATAAGTTTCATACAGTCTGATATGCTCCCACACTATACTTTAGGGCATTCTCTGTCAAAGGTGATGAGTTTACATGAATATATGCAAGAAAACATTAAAATTCATCAAAGTCTTGAAACCAAGTCAGTTTCTGACCTGAAACAACAAGAAATGATGTAAAATTGCATTTCAAAGCACATCTAATGCAGCTGAACAAATCAAACTTTACAAAATGAAGAAATTGCAATACCATCCAAAATAAGTCTCTTTCAGTCTGATATGCTCCCACACTATACTTTAGGTCATTCTCTGTCAAAGGTGAGGAGTTTACATGAATATTTGAAAGAATACATTACAATTCATCAAAGTCTTGAAACCATGTCAGTTCTGACCTGAAACATCAAGAAATGTTGTAAAATTGCATTTCTAAGCATATGTAATGCAGCTGAACGAATCAATCTTTACAGAATTTAGAAATTGCAAAACCATCCAAAATAAGTTTCTTTCAGTCTGATATGCTCCCACACTATACTTTAGGACACTCTCTGTCATAGGTGAAGAGTATACATGAATATTTGCTAAAAAACATTACATTTCATCAAAGTCTTGAAACCAAGTCGGTTCTGACCTGAATCAACAAGAAATTATGTAAAATTGCATTTGTAAACATATGTAATGCAGTTGAACACATCAAACTTTACAGAATGAAGATAATGCAAAACAATCCAAAACATGTTTCTCTCTGTCTGATATTCTCCCACACTATACTTTAGGGCATTCTATGTCATAGGTGAAGAGTTTACATGAATATTTGCAAGAAAACATTACAATTCATCAAAGTCTTGAAACCATGTCAGTTCTGACCTGAAACAACAAGAAATGTTATAAAATTGCATTTCAAAGCACATATAATGCAGCTGAACACATCAAACTTTACAGAATGAAGATAATGCAAAACCATCCAAAACATGATTCTCTCAGTTTGAAAAGCTTCCACATTATACTTTAGGGCATTCTCTGTCATACGTCAAGAGTTTACATGAATATTTGCAAGAAAACATTACAATTCATCAAAGTCTTGAAACCAAGTCAGTTCTGACCTGAAACAACAAGAAATGATTAAAAATTGCATTTGTAAACATATGTAATGCAATTGAGCACATCAATCTTTACAGAATCAATGAATTGCAATATCAACCAAAATAAGTTTCTTACAGTCTGATATGCTCCCACACTATACTTTAGGGCATTCTCTGTCAAAGGTGAGGAGTTTACATGAATATATGCAAGAAAACATTAAAATTCATCAAAGTCTTGAAACCAAGTCAGTTTCTGACCTGAAACAACAAGAAATGATGTAAAATTGCATTTCAAAGCACATCTAATGCAGCTGAACAAATCAAACTTTACAGAATGAAGAAATTGCAATACCATCCAAAATAAGTTTCTTTCAGTCTGATATGCTCCCACACTATACTTTAGGGCATTCTCTGTCAAAGGTGAGGAGTTTACATGAATATTTGAAAGAATACATTACAATTCATCAAAGTCTTGAAACCATGTCAGTTCTGACCTGAAACATCAAGAAATGTTGTAAAATTGCATTTCTAAACATATGTAATGCAGCTGAACGAATCAATCATAACAGAATTTAGAAATTGCAAAACCATCCAAAATAAGTTTCTTTCAGTCTGATATGCTCCCACACTATACTTTAGGGCACTCTCTGTCATAGGTGAAGAGTATACATGAATATTTGCTAAAAAACATTACAATTAATCAAACTCTTGAAATAAAGTCAGGTCTGACCTGAAACAACAAGAAATGTTATAAAATTGCATTTCAAAGCACATATAATGTAGCTGAACACATCAAACTTTACAGAATGAAGATAATGCAAAACCATCCAAAACATGATTCTCTCAGTTTGAAAAGCTCCCACATTATACTTTAGGGCATTCTCTGTCATACGTCAAGAGTTTACATGAATATTTGCAAGAAAACATTACAATTCATCAAAGTCTTGAAACCAAGTCAGTTCGGACCTGAAACAACAAGAAATGATGAAAAATTGCATTTGTAAGCATATGTAATGCAATTGAGCAAATCAAACTTTACAGAATCAATGAATTGCAAAACCATCCAAAATAAGTTTCTTTCAGTCTGATATGCTCCCACACTATACTTTAGGGCATTCTCTGTCATAGGTGAAGAGTATACATGAATTTTAGCTAGAAAACATTACAATTATTCAAACTCTTGAAATCATGTCAGTTATGACCTGAAACAACAAGAAATGTTGTAAAATTGCATTTGTAAGCATATGTAATGCAGTTGAACACATCAAACTTTACAGAATAAATGAATTGCAATATCAACCAAAATAAGTTTCTTTCAGTCTGATATGCTCCCACACTATACTTCAGGGCATTCTCTGTCAAAGGTGAGGAGTTTACATGGATATTTGAATGAAAACATTACAATTAATCAAACTCTTGAAATCATGTCAGTTCTGACCTGAAACAACAAGAAATGTTGTAAAATTGCATTTGTAAGCATATGTAATGCAGTTGAACACATCAAACTTTACAGAATGAAGATAATGCAAAACAATCCAAAACATGATTCTCTCTGTCTGATATTCTCCCACACTATACTTTAGGGCATTCTCTGTCATACGTCAAGAGTTTACATGAATATTTGCAAAAAAACATTACAATTCATCAAAGTCTTGAAACCAAGTCAGTTCTGACCTGAAACAACAAGAAATAATTAAAAATTGCATTTGTAAGCATATGTAATGCAATTGAGCACATCAATCTTTACAGAATCAATGAATTGCAATATCAACCAAAATGAGTTTCTTTCAGTCTGATATGCTCCCACACTATACTTTAGGGCATTCTCTGTCAAAGGTGAGGAGTTTACATGAATATATGCAAGAAAACATTAAAATTAATCAAAGTCTTGAAACCAAGTCAGTTTCTGACCTGAAACAACAAGAAATGATATAAAATTGCATTTCAAAGCACATCTAATGCAGCTGAACACATCAAACTTTACAGAATGAAGATAATGCAAAACCATCCAAAACATGATTCTCTCAGTTTGAAAAGCTCCCACATTATACTTTAGGGCATTCTCTGTCATACGTCAAGAGTTTACATGAATATTTGCAAGAAAACATTACAATTCATCAAAGTCTTGAAACCAAGTCAGTTCGGACCTGAAACAACAAGAAATGATGAAAAATTGCATTTGTAAGCATATGTAATGCAATTGAGCACATCAAACTTTACAGAATCAATGAATTGCAAAACCATCCAAAATAAGTTTCTTTCAGTCTGATATGCTCCCACACTATACTTTAGGGCATTCTCTGTCATAGGTGAAGAGTATACATGAATTTTAGCTAGAAAACATTACAATTATTCAAACTCTTGAAATCATGTCAGTTATGACCTGAAACAACAAGAAATGTTGTAAAATTGCATTTGTAAGCATATGTAATGCAGTTGAACACATCAAACTTTACAGAATAAATGAATTGCAATATCAACCAAAATAAGTTTCTTTCAGTCTGATATGCTCCCACACTATACTTCAGGGCATTCTCTGTCAAAGGTGAGGAGTTTACATGGATATTTGAATGAAAACATTACAATTAATCAAACTCTAGAAATCATGTCAGTTCTGACCTGAAACAACAAGAAATGTTGTAAAATTGCATTTGTAAGCATATGTAATGCAGTTGAACACATCAAACTTTACAGAATGAAGATAATGCAAAACAATCCAAAACATGATTCTCTCTGTCTGATATTCTCCCACACTATACTTTAGGGCATTCTCTGTCATACGTCAAGAGTTTACATGAATATTTGCAAGAAAACATTACAATTCATCAAAGTCTTGAAACCAAGTCAGTTCTGACCTGAAACAACAAGAAATAATTAAAAATTGCATTTGTAAGCATATGTAATGCAATTGAGCACATCAATCTTTACAGAATCAATGAATTGCAATATCAACCAAAATGAGTTTCTTTCAGTCTGATATGCTCCCACACTATACTTTAGGGCATTCTCTGTCAAAGGTGAGGAGTTTACATGAATATATGCAAGAAAACATTAAAATTAATCAAAGTCTTGAAACCAAGTCAGTTTCTGACCTGAAACAACAAGAAATGATATAAAATTGCATTTCAAAGCACATCTAATGCAGCTGAACAAATCAAACTTTACAGAATTAAGAAATTGCAATACCATCCAAAATAAGTTTCTTTCAGTCTGATATGCTCCCACACTATACTTTAGGGCATTCTCTGTCAAAGGTGAGGAGTTTACATGAATATTTGAAAGAATACATTACAATTCATCAAAGTCTTGAAACCATGTCAGTTCTGACCTGAAACATCAAGAAATGTTGTAAAATTGCATATCTAAGCATATGTAATGCAGCTGAACGAATCAATCTTTACAGAATTCAGAAATTGCAAAACCATCCAAAATAAGTTTCTTTCAGTCTGATATGCTCCCACACTATACTTTAAGGCATTCTCTGTCATAGGTGAAGAGTATACATGAATATTTGCTAGAAAACATTACAATTAATCAAACTCTTGAAATCATGTCTGTTCTGACCTGAAACAACAAGAAATGTTGAAAAATTGCATTTGTAAGCATATGTAATGCAGTTGAACACATCAAACTTAACAGAATGAAGATAATGCAAAACCATCCAAAACATGATTCTCTCAGTCTGATATTCTCCCACACTATACTTTAGGGAATTCTCTGTCATAAGTGAAGAGTTTACATGAATATTTGCAAGAAAACATTACAATTCATCAAAGTCTTGAAACCAAGTCAGTTCTGACCTCAAACAACAAGAAATGATGAAAAATTGCATATCTAAGCATATGTAATGCAGCTGAACGAATCAATCTTTACAGAATTTAGAAATTGCAAAACCATCCAAAATAAGTTTATTTCAGTCTGATATGCTCCCACACTATACTTTAGGGCATTCTCTGTCAAAGGTGAGGAGTTTACATGAATATATGAAAGAATACATTACAATTCATCAAAGTCTTGAAACCATGTCAGTTCTGACCTGAAACATCAAGACATGTTGTAAAATTGCATTTCTAAGCATATGTAATGCAGCTGAACGAATCAATCTTTACAGAATTTAGAAATTGCAAAACCATCCAAAATAAGTTTCTTTCAGTCTGATATGCTCCCACACTATACTTTAGGCCACTCTCTGTCATAGGTGAAGAGTATACATGAATATTTGCTAAAAAACATTACATTTCATCAACGTCTTGAAACCAAGTCAGTTCTGACCTGAATCAACAAGAAATGATGTAGAATTGCATTTGTAAGCATATCTAATGCAGCTGAACACAACAAACTTTACAGAATGAAGATAATGCAAAACCATCCAAATCAAGATTCTCTCAGTTTGAAAAGCTCCCACATTATACTTTAGGGCATTCTCTGTCATACGTCAAGAGTTTACATGAATATTTGCAAGAAAACATTACAATTCATCAAAGTCTTGAAACCAAGTCAGTTCTGACCTGAAACAACAAGAAATGATGAAAAATTGCATTTGTAAGCATATGTAATACAATTGAGCACATCAAACTTTACAGAATCAATGAATTGCAAAACCATCCAAAATAAGTTTCTTTCAGTCTGATATGCTCCCACACTATACTTTAGGGCATTCTCTGTCATAGGTGAAGAGTCTACACAAATTTTTGCTAGAAAACATTACAATTATTCAAACTCTTGAAATCATGTCAGTTATGAACTGAAACAACAAGAAGTGTTGTAAAATTGCATTTCAAAGCACATCTAATGCAGCTGAACAAATCAAACTTTACAGAATGAAGAAATTGCAATACCATCCAAAATAAGTTTCTTTCAGTCTGATATGCTCCCACACTATACTTTAGGGCATTCTCTGTCAAAGGTGAGGAGTTTACATGAATATTTGAAAGAAAACATTACAATTCATCAAAGTCTTGAAACCATGTCAGTTCTGACCTGTAACAACAAGAAATGATGTAAAATTGCATATCTAAGCATATGTAATGCAGCTGAACGAATCAATCTTTACAGAATGAAGAAATTGCAATACCATCCAAAATAAGTTTCTTTCAGTCTGATATGCTCCCACACTATACTTTAGGGCTCTGTCATAGGTGAAGAGTATACATGAATATTTGCTAATAAACATTACAATTAATCAAACTCTTGAAACCATGTCAGTTCTGACCTGAAACATCAATAAATGTTGTAAAATTGCATTTCAAAGCATATGTAATGCAGTTGAACACATCAAATTTTACAGAATAAAGATAATGCAAAACAATCCAAAACATGATTCTCTCTGTCTGATATTCTCCCACACTATACTTTAGGGCATTCTATGTCATAGGTGAAGAGTTTACATGAATATTTGCAAGAAAACATTACAATTCATCAATGTCTTGAAACCATGTCAGTTCTGACCTGAAACAACAAGAAACGTTATAAAATTGCATTTCAAAGCACATATAATGCAGCTGAACACATCAAACTTTACAGAATGAAGATAATGAAAAACCATCCAAAACATGATTCTCTCAGTTTGAAAAGCTCCCACATTATACTTTAGGGCATTCTCTGTCATACGTCAAGAGTTTACATGAATATTTGCAAGAAAACATTACAATTCATCAAAGTCTTGAAACCAAGTCAGTTCTGACCTGAAACAACAAGAAATGATTAAAAATTGCATTTGTAAGCATATGTAATGCAATTGAGCACATCAAACTTTACAGAATGAAGTTATTGCAAAACCATCCAAAACAAGCTTCTTTCAGTCTGGTATGCTCCCACACTATACTTTAGGGCATTCTCTGTCAAAGGTGAGGAGTTTACATGAATATATGCAAGAAAACATTAAAATTCATCACAGTCTTGAAACCAAGTCAGTTTCTGACCTGAAACAACAAGAAATGATGTAAAATTGCATTTGTAAGCATATGTAATGCAGTTGAACACATCAAACTTTACAGAATGAAGATAATGCAAAGCCATCCAAAACATGATTCTCTCAGTCTGATATTCTCCCACACTATACTTTAGGGCATTCTCTGTCATAGGTGAAGAGTATACATGAATATTTGCTAGAAAACATTACAATTAATCAAACTCTTGAAATCAAGTCTGTTCTGACCTGAAACAACAAGAAATGTTGAAAAATTGCATTTATAAGCATATGTAATGCAGTTGAACACATCATACTTTACAGAATGAAGATAATGCAAAACCATACAAATCAAGATTCTCTCAGTTTGAAAAGCTCCCACATTATACTTTAGGGCATTCTCTGTCATACGTCAAGAGTTTACATGAATATTTGCAAGAAAACATTACAATTCATCAAAGTCTTGAAACCAAGTCAGTTCTGACATGAAACAACAAGAAATGATGAAGAATTGCATTTGTAAGCATATGTAATGCAATTGAGCACACCAAACTTTACAGAATCAATGAATTGCAAAACCATCCAAAACAAGCTTCTTTCAGTCTGATATGCTCCCACACTATACTTTAGGGCATTCTCTGTCATAGGTGAAGAGTATACACGAATTTTTGCTAGAAAACATTACAATTATTCAAACTCTTGAAATCATGTCAGTTATGACCTGAAACAACAAGAAATGTTGTAAAATTGCATTTCAAAGCACATCTAATGCAGCTGAACAAATCAAACTTTACAGAATGAAGAAATTGCAATTCCATTCAAAATAAGTTTCTTTCAGTCTGATATGCTCCCACACTATACTTTAGGGCATTCTCTGTCAAAGGTGAGGAGTTTACATGAATATTTGAAAGAAAACATTACAATTCATCAAAGTCTTGAAACCATGTCAGTTCTGACCTGAAACAACAAGAAATGATGTAAAATTGCATATCTAAGCATATGTACTGCAGCTGAACGAATCAATCTTTACAGAATTTAGAAATTGCAAAACCATCCAAAATAAATTTATTTCAGTCTGATAAGCTCCCACACTATACTTTAGGGCTCTGTCATAGGTGAAGAGTATACATGAGTATTTGCTAAAAAACATTACAATTAATCAAACTCTTGAAACCATGTCAGTTCTGACCTGAAACATCAAAAAATGTTGTAAAATTGCATTCCAAGCATATGTAATGCAGTTGAACACATCAAATTTTACAGAATAAATGAATTGCAATATCAACCAAAATAAGTTTCTTTCAGTCTGATATGCTCCCACACTATACTTTAGGGCATTCTCTGTCAAAGGTGAGGAGTTTACATGGATATTTGAAAGAAAACATTACAATTCATCAAAGTCTTGAAACCATGTCAGTTCTGACCTGAAACATCAAGAAATGTTTTAAAATTGCATTACTAAGCATATGTAATGCAGCTGAACGAATCAATCTTTACAGAATTTAGAAATTGCAAAACCATCCAAAATAAGTTTCTTTCAGTCTGATATGCTCCCACACTATACTTTAGGGCACTCTCTGTCATAGGTGAAGAGTATACATGAATATTTGCTAAAAAACATTACAATTAATCAAACTCTTGAAATAATGTCAGTTCTGACCTGAAACAACAAGAAATGTTATAAAATTGCATTTCAAAGCACATATAATGCAGCTGAACACATCAAACTTTACAGAATGAAGATAATGCAAAACCATCCAAAACATGATTCTCTCAGTTTGAAAAGCTCCCACATTATACTTTAGGGCATTCTCTGTCATACGTCGAGTTTACATGAATATTTGCAAGAAAACATTACAATTCATCAAAGTCTTGAAACCAAGTCAGTTCTGACCTGAAACAACAATAAATGATTAAAAATTGCATTTGTAAGCATATGTAATGCAATTGAGCACATCAATCTTTACAGAATCAATGAATTGCAATATCAACCAAAATAAGTTTCTTTCAGTCTGATATGCTCCCACACTATACTTTAGGGCATTCTCTGTCAAAGGTGAGGAGTTTACATGAATATAGGCAAGAAAACATTATAATTCATCAAAGTATTGAAACCAAGTCAGTTTCAGACCTGAAACAACAAGAAATGATGTAAAATTGCATTTCAAAGCACATCTAATGCAGCTGAACAAATCAAACATTACAGAATGAAGAAATTGCAATACCATCCAAAATAAGTTTCTTTCAGTCTGATATGCTCCCACATTATACTTTAGGGTATTCTCTGTCATACGTCAAGAGTTTACATGAATATTTGAAAGAATACATTACAATTCATCAAAGTCTTGAAACCATGTCAGTTCTGACCTGAAACATCAAGAAATGTTGTAAAATTGCATTTCTAAGCATATGTAATGCAGCTGAACGAATCAATCTTTACAGAATTTAGAAATTGCAAAACCATCCAAAATAAGTTTCTTTCAGTCTGATATGCTCCCACACTATACTTTAGGCCACTCTCTGTCATAGGTGAAGAGTATACTTGAATATTTGCTAAAAAACATTACATTTCATCAAAGTCTTGAAACCAAGTCGGTTCTGACCTGAATCAACAAGAAATGATGTAAAATTGCATTTGTAAACATATGTAATGCAGTTGAACACATCAAACTTTACAGAATGAAGATAATGCAAAACAATCCAAAACATGATTCTCTCTGTCTGATATTCTCCCACACTATACTTTAGGGCATTCTCTGTCATACGTCAAGAGTTTACATGAATATTTGCAAGAAAACATTACAATTCATCAAAGTCTTGAAACCAAGTCAGTTCTGACCTGAAACAACAAGAAATTATTAAAAATTGCATTTGTAAGCATATGTAATGAAATTGAGCACATCAATCTTTACAGAATCAATGAATTGCAATATCAACCAAAATGAGTTTCTTTCAGTCTGATATGCTCCCACACTATACTTTAGGGCATTCTCTGTCAAAGGTGAGGAGTTTACATGAATATATGCAAGAAAACATTAAAATTAATCAAAGTCTTGAAACCAAGTCAGTTTCTGACCTGAAACAACAAGAAGTGATATAAAATTGCATTTCAAAGCACATCTAATGCAGCTGAACGAATCAATCTTTACAGAATTTAGAAATTGCAAAACCATCCAAAATAAGTTTATTTCAGTCTGATAAGCTCCCACACTATACTTTAGGGCTCTGTCATAGGTGAAGAGTATACATGAATATTTGCAAGAAAACATTACAATTCATCAAAGTCTTGAAACCAAGTCAGTTCGGACCTGAAACAACAAGAAATGATGAAAAATTGCATTTGTAAGCATATGTAATGCAATTGAGCACATCAAACTTTACAGAATCAATGAATTGCAAAACCATCCAAAATAAGTTTCTTTCAGTCTGATATGCTCCCACACTATACTTTAGGGCATTCTCTGTCATAGGTGAAGAGTATACATGAATATTTGCTAGAAAACATTACAATTAATCAAACTCTTGAAATCAAGTCTGTTCTGACCTGAAACAACAAGAAATGTTGAAAAATTGCATTTATAAGCATATGTAATGCAGTTGAACACACCAAACTTTACAGAATCAATGAATTGCAAAACCATCCAAAACAAGCTTCTTTCAGTCTGATATGCTCCCACACTATACTTTAGGGCATTCTCTGTCATAGGTGAAGAGTATACACGAATTTTTGCTAGAAAACATTACAATTATTCAAACTCTTGAAATCATGTCAGTTATGACCTGAAACAACAAGAAATGTTGTAAAATTGCATTTCAAAGCACATCTAATGCAGCTGAACAAATCAAACTTTACAGAATGAAGAAATTGCAATTCCATTCAAAATAAGTTTCTTTCAGTCTGATATGCTCCCACACTATACTTTAGGGCATTCTCTGTCAAAGGTGAGGAGTTTACATGAATATTTGAAAGAAAACATTACAATTCATCAAAGTCTTGAAACCATGTCAGTTCTGACCTGAAACAACAAGAAATGATGTAAAATTGCATATCTAAGCATATGTACTGCAGCTGAACGAATCAATCTTTACAGAATTTAGAAATTGCAAAACCATCCAAAATAAGTTTATTTCAGTCTGATAAGCTCCCACACTATACTTTAGGGATCTGTCATAGGTGAAGAGTATACATGAGTATTTGCTAAAAAACATTACAATTAATCAAACTCTTGAAACCATGTCAGTTCTGACCTGAAACATCAAAAAATGTTGTAAAATTGCATTCCAAGCATATGTAATGCAGTTGAACACATCAAATTTTACAGAATAAATGAATTGCAATATCAACCAAAATAAGTTTCTTTCAGTCTGATATGCTCCCACACTATACTTTAGGGCATTCTCTGTCAAAGGTGAGGAGTTTACATGGATATTTGAAAGAAAACATTACAATTCATCAAAGTCTTGAAACCATGTCAGTTCTGACCTGAAACAACAAGAAATGTTTTAAAATTGCATTACTAAGCATATGTAATGCAGCTGAACGAATCAATCTTTACAGAATTTAGAAATTGCAAAACCATCCAAAATAAGTTTCTTTCAGTCTGATATGCTCCCACACTATACTTTAGGGCACTCTCTGTCATAGGTGAAGAGTATACATGAATATTTGCTAAAAAACATTACAATTAATCAAACTCTTGAAATAATGTCAGTTCTGACCTGAAACAACAAGAAATGTTATAAAATTGCATTTCAAAGCACATATAATGCAGCTGAACACATCAAACTTTACAGAATGAAGATAATGCAAAACCATCCAAAACATGATTCTCTCAGTTTGAAAAGCTCCCACATTATACTTTAGGGCATTCTCTGTCATACGTCGAGTTTACATGAATATTTGCAAGAAAACATTACAATTCATCAAAGTCTTGAAACCAAGTCAGTTCTGACCTGAAACAACAAGAAATGATTAAAAATTGCATTTGTAAGCATATGTAATGAAATTGAGCACATCAATCTTTACAGAATCAATGAATTGCAATATCAACCAAAATAACTTTCTTTCAGTCTGATATGCTCCCACACTATACTTTAGGGCATTCTCTGTCAAAGGTGAGGAGTTTACATGAATATTTGAAAGAATACATTACAATTCATCAAAGTCTTGAAACCAAGTCAGTTCTGACCTGAAACAACAAGAAATTATTAAAAATTGCATTTGTAAGCATATGTAATGCAATTGAGCACATCAAACTTTACAGAATTTAGAAATTGAAAAACCATCCAAAATAAGTTTATTTCAGTCTGATATGCTCCCACACTATACTTTAGGGCTCTGACATAGGTGAAGAGTATACATGAATATTTGCTAAAAAACATTACAATTAATCAAACTCTTGAAACCATGTCAGTTCAGACCTGAAACATCAAAAAATGTTGTAAAATTGCATTCCAAAGCATATGTAATGCAGCTGAACGAATCAATCTTTACAGAATTTAGAAATTGCAAAACCATCCAAAATAAGTTTCTTTCAGTCTGATATGCTCCCACACTATACTTTCGGGCACTCTCTGTCATAGGTGAAGAGTATACATGAATATTTGCTAAAAAACATTACAAATAATCAAACTCTTGAAACCATGTCAGTTCTGACCTGAAACATCAAAAAATGTTGTAAAATTGCATTCCAAAGCATATGTAATGCAATTGAGCACATCAATCTTTACAGAATCAATGAATTGCAATATCAACCAAAATAACTTTCTTTCAGTCTGATATGCTCCCACACTATACTTTAGGGCATTCTCTGTCAAAGGTGAGGAGTTTACATGAATATTTGAAAGAATACATTACAATTCATCAAAGTCTTGAAACCATTTCAGTTCTGACCTGAAACAACAAGAAATTATTAAAAATTGCATTTCTAAGCATATGTAATGCAGCTGAACGAATCAATCTTTACATAATTTAGAAATTGCAAGACCATCCAAAATAAGTTTCTTTCAGTCTGATATGCTCCCACACTATACTTTAGGCCACTCTCTGTCATAGGTGAAGAGTATACATGAATATTTGCAAGAAAACATTACAATTCATCAAAGTCTTGAAACCAAGTCAGTTCTGACCTGAAACAACAAGAAATGAAGAAAAATTGCGTTTGTAAGCATATGTAATACAATTGAGCACATCAAACTTTACAGAATCAATGAATTGCAAAACCATCCAAAATAAGTTTCTTTCAGTCTGATATGCTCCCACACTATACTTTAGGGCATTCTCTGTCATAGGTGAAGAGTATACACAAATTTTTGCTAGAAAACATTACAATTATTCAAAGTCTTGAAACCATGTCAGTTCTGACCTGAAACAACAAGAAATGATGTAAAATTGCATATCTAAGCATATGTAATGCAGCTGAACGAATCAATCTTTACAGAATTTAGAAATTGCAAAACCATCCAAAATAAGTTTATTTCAGTCTGATAAGCTCCCACACTATACTTTAGGGCTCTGTCATAGGTGAAGAGTATACATGAATATTTGCTAAAAAACATTACAATTAATCAAACTCTTGAAACCATGTCAGTTCTGACCTGAAACATCAACAAATGATGTAAAATTGCATTCCAAGCATATGTAATGCAGTTGAACACATCAAATTTTACAGAATAAATGAATTGCAATATCAACCAAAATAAGTTTCTTTCAGTCTGATATGCTCCCACACTATACTTTAGGGCATTCTCTGTCAAAGGTGAGGAGTTTACATGGATATTTGAAAGAAAACATTACAATTCATCAAAGTCTTGAAACCATGTCAGTTCTGACCTGAAACATCAAGAAATGTTTTAAAATTGCATTACTAAGCATATGTAATGCAGCTGAACGAATCAATCTTTACTGAATTTAGAAATTGCAAAACCATCCAAAATAAGTTTCATTCAGTCTGATATGCTCCCACACTATACTTTAGGGCACTCTCTGTCATAGGTGAAGAGTATACATGAATATTTGCTAAAAAACATTACAATTAATCAAACTCTTGAAATAATGTCAGTTCTGACCTGAAACAACAAGAAATGTTATAAAATTGCATTTCAAAGCACATATAATGCAGCTGAACACATCAAACTTTACAGAATGAAGATAATGCAAAACCATCCAAAACATGATTCTCTCAGTTTGAAAAGCTCCCACATTATACTTTAGGGCATTCTCTGTCATACGTCAAGTTTACATGAATATTTGCAAGAAAACATTACAATTCATCAAAGTCTTGAAACCAAGTCAGTTCTGACCTGAAACAACAAGAAATGATTAAAAATTGCATTTGTAAGCATATGTAATGCAATTGAGCACATCAATCTTTACAGAATCAATGAATTGCAATATCAACCAAAATAAGTTTCTTTCAGTCTGATATGCTCCCACTCTATACTTTAGGGCATTCTCTGTCAAAGGTGAGGAGTTTACATGAATATAGGCAAGAAAACATTATAATTCATCAAAGTCTTGAAACCAAGTCAGTTTCAGACCTGAAACAACAAGAAATGATGTAAAATTGCATTTCAAAGCACATCTAATGCAGCTGAACAAATCAAACATTACAGAATGAAGAAATTGCAATACCATCCAAAATAAGTTTCTTTCAGTCTGATATGCTCCCACATTATACTTTAGGGTATTCTCTGTCATACATCAAGAGTTTACATGAATATTTGAAAGAATACATTACAATTCATCAAAGTCTTGAAACCATGTCAGTTCTGACCTGAAACATCAAGAAATGTTGTAAAATTGCATTTCTAAGCATATGTAATGCAGCTGAACGAATCAATCTTTACAGAATTTAGAAATTGCAAAACCATCCAAAATAAGTTTCTTTCAGTCTGATATGCTCCCACACTATACTTTAGGCCACTCTCTGTCATAGGTGAAGAGTATACATGAATATTTGCTAAAAAACATTACATTTCATCAAAGTCTTGAAACCAAGTCGGTTCTGACCTGAATCAACAAGAAATGATGTAAAATTGCATTTGTAAACATATGTAATGCAGTTGAACACATCAAACTTTACAGAATGAAGATAATGCAAAACAATCCAAAACATGATTCTCTCTGTCTGATATTCTCCCACACTATACTTTAGGGCATTCTCTGTCATACGTCAAGAGTTTACATGAATATTTGAAAGAAAACATTACAATTCATCAAAGTCTTGAAACCAAGTCAGTTCTGACCTGAAACAACAAGAAATTATTAAAAATTGCATTTGTAAGCATATGTAATGCAATTGAGCACATCAAACTTTACAGAATTTAGAAATTGAAAAACCATCCAAAATAAGTTTATTTCAGTCTGATATGCTCCCACACTATACTTTAGGGCTCTGACATAGGTGAAGAGTATACATGAATATTTGCTAAAAAACATTACAATTAATCAAACTCTTGAAACCATGTCAGTTCAGACCTGAAACATCAAAAAATGTTGTAAAATTGCATTCCAAAGCATATGTAATGCAGCTGAACGAATCAATCTTTACAGAATTTAGAAATTGCAAAACCATCCAAAATAAGTTTCTTTCAGTCTGATATGCTCCCACACTATACTTTAGGGCACTCTCTGTCATAGGTGAAGAGTATACATGAATATTTGCTAAAAAACATTACAAATAATCAAACTCTTGAAACCATGTCAGTTCTGACCTGAAACATCAAAAAATGTTGTAAAATTGCATTCCAAAGCATATGTAATGCAATTGAGCACATCAATCTTTACAGAATCAATGAATTGCAATATCAACCAAAATAACTTTCTTTCAGTCTGATATGCTCCCACACTATACTTTAGGGCATTCTCTGTCAAAGGTGAGGAGTTTACATGAATATTTGAAAGAATACATTACAATTCATCAAAGTCTTGAAACCATGTCAGTTCTGACCTGAAACATCAAGACATGTTGTAAAATTGCATTTCTAAGCATATGCAATGCAGCTGAACGAATCAATCTTTACATAATTTAGAAATTGCAAGACCATCCAAAATAAGTTTCTTTCAGTCTGATATGCTCCCACACTATACTTTAGGCCACTCTCTGTCATAGGTGAAGAGTATACATGAATATTTGCTAAAAAACATTACATTTCATCAACGTCTTGAAACCAAGTCAGTTCTGACCTGAAACAACAAGAAATGATGTAGAATTGCATTTGTAAGCATATCTAATGCAGCTGAACACAACAAACTTTACAGAATGAAGATAATGCAAAACCATCCAAATCAAGATTCTCTCAGTTTGAAAAGCTCCCACATTATACTTTAGGGCATTCTCTGTCATACGTCAAGAGTTTACATGAATATTTGCAAGAAAACATTACAATTCATCAAAGTCTTGAAACCAAGTCAGTTCTGACCTGAAACAACAAGAAATGAAGAAAAATTGCGTTTGTAAGCATATGTAATACAATTGAGCACATCAAACTTTACAGAATCAATGAATTGCAAAACCATCCAAAATAAGTTTCTTTCAGTCTGATATGCTCCCACACTATACTTTAGGGCATTCTCTGTCATAGGTGAAGAGTATACACAAATTTTTGCTAGAAAACATTACAATTATTCAAAGTCTTGAAACCATGTCAGTTCTGACCTGAAACAACAAGAAATGATGTAAAATTGCATATCTAAGCATATGTAATGCAGCTGAACGAATCAATCTTTACAGAATTTAGAAATTGCAAAACCATCCAAAATAAGTTTATTTCAGTCTGATATGCTCCCACACTATACTTTAGGGCTCTGTCATAGGTGAAGAGTATACATGAATATTTGCTAAAAAACATTACAATTAATCAAACTCTTGAAACCATGTCAGTTCTGACCTGAAACATCAAAAAATGTTGTAAAATTGCATTTCAAAGCATATGTAATGCAGTTGAACACATCAAATTTTAAAGAATAAATGAATTGCAATATCAACCAAAATAAGTATCTTTCAGTCTGAGATGCTCCCACACTATACTTTAGGGCATTCTCTGTCAAAGGTGCGGAGTTTACATCGATATTTGAAAGAAAACATCACAATTCATCAAAGTCTTGAAACCATGTCAGTTTTGACCTGAAACATCAAGAAATGTTGTAAAATTGCATTACTAAGCATGTGTAATGCAGCTGAACGAATCAATCTCTACAGAACTTAGAAATTGCAAAACCATCCAAAATAAGTTTCTTTCAGTCTGATATGCTCCCACACTATACTTTAGGGCAATCTCTGTCATAGGTGAAGAGTATACATGAATATTTGCTAAAAAACATTACAATTCATCAAAGTCTTGAAACCATGTCAGTTCTGACCTGAAACAACAAGAAATGTTATAAAATTGCATTTCAAAGCACATATAATGCAGCTGAACACATCAAACTTTTTCAGAATGAAGATAATGCAAAACCATCCAAAACATGATTCTCTCAGTTTGAAAAGCTCCCACATTATACCTTAGGGCATTCTCTGTCATACGTCAAGAGTTTACATGAATATTTACAAGAAAACATTACAATTCATCAAAGTCTTGAAACCAAGTCAGTTCTGACCTGAAACAACAAGAAATGATTAAAAATTGCATTTGTAAGCATATGTAATGCAATTGAGCACATCAATCTTTACAGAATCAATGAATTGCAATGTCAACCAAAATAAGTTTCTTTCAGTCTGATATGCTCCCATACTATACTTTAGGGCATTCTCTGTCAAAGGTGAGGAGTTTACATGAATATATGCAAGAAAACATTAAAATTCATCAAAGTCTTGAAACCAAGTCAGTTTCTGACCTGAAACAACAAGAAATGATGTAAAATTGCATTTCAAAGCACATTTAATGCAGCTGAACAAATTAAACTTTACAGAATGAAGAAATTGCAATACCATCCAAAATAAGTTTCTTTCAGTCTGATATGCTCCCACACTATACTTTAGGGCATTCTCTGTCAAAGGTGAGGAGTTTACATGAATATTTGAAAGAAAACATTACAATTCATCAAAGTCTTGAAACCATGTCAGTTCTGACCTGAAACAACAAGAAATGATGTAAAATTGCATATCTAAGCATATGTAATGCAGCTGAACGAATCAATCTTTACAGAATTTAGAAATTGCAAAACCATCCAAAATAAGTTTATTTCAGTCTGATATGCTCCCACACTATACTTTAGGGCTCTGTCATAGGTGAAGAGTATACATGAATATTTGCTAAAAAACATTACAATTAATCAAACTCTTGAAACCATGTCAGTTCTGACCTGAAACATCAAAAAATGTTGTAAAATTGCATTTCAAAGCATATGTAATGCAGTTGAACACATCAAATTTTAAAGAATAAATGAATTGCAATATCAACCAAAATAAGTATCTTTCAGTCTGAGATGCTCCCACACTATACTTTAGGGCATTCTCTGTCAAAGGTGAGGAGTTTACATCGATATTTGAAAGAAAACATCACAATTCATTAAAGTCTTGAAACCATGTCAGTTCTGACCTGAAACATCAAGAAATGTTGTAAAATTGCATTACTAAGCATATGCAATGCAGCTGAACGAATCAATCTTTACAGAACTTAGAAATTGCAAAACCATCCAAAATAAGTTTCTTTTAGTCTGACATGCTCCCACACTATACTTTAGGGCACTCTCTGTCATAGGTGAAGAGTATACATGAATATTTGCTAAAAAACATTACAATTAATCAAACTCTTGAAAAATTGTCAGTTCTGACCTGAAACAACAAGAAATGTTGTAAAATTGCATTTGTAAGCATATGTAATGCAGTTGAACACATCAAACTTTACAGAATGAAGATAATGCAAAACAATCCAAAACATGATTCTCTCTGTCTGATATTCTCCCACACTATACTTTAGGGCATTCTATGTCATAGGTGAAGAGTTTACATGAATATTTGCAAGAAAACATTACAATTCATCAAAGTCTTGAAACCATGTCAGTTCTGACCTGAAACAACAAGAAATGTTATAAAATTGCATTTCAAAGCACATATAATGCAGCTGAACACATCAAACTTTTTCAGAATGAAGATAATGCAAAACCATCCAAAACATGATTCTCTCAGTTTGAAAAGCTCCCACATTATACCTTAGGGCATTCTCTGTCATACGTCAAGAGTTTACATGAATATTTGCAAGAAAACATTACAATTCATCAAAGTCTTGAAACCAAGTCAGTTCTGACCTGAAACAACAAGAAATGATTAAAAATTGCATTTGTAAGCATTTGTAATGCAATTGAGCACATCAATCTTTACAGAATCAATTAATTGCAATATCAAGCAAAATAAGTTTCTTTCAGTCTGATATGCTCCCATACTATACTTTAGGGCATTCTCTGTCAAAGGTGAGGAGTTTACATGAATATATGCAAGAAAACATTAAAATTCATCAAAGTCTTGAAACCAAGTCAGTTTCTGACCTGAAACAACAAGAAATTATGTAAAATTGCATTTCAAAGCACATCTAATGCAGCTGAACAAATCAAACTTTACAGAATGAAGAAATTGCAATACCATCCAAAATAAGTTTCTTTCAGTCTGATATGCTCCCACACTATACTTTAGGGCATTCTCTGTCAAAGGTGAGAAGTTTACATGAATATTTGAAAGAATACATTACAATTCATCAAAGTCCTGAAACCATGTCAGTTCTGACCTGAAACATCAAGAAATGTTGTAAAATTGCATTTCAATGCATATGTAATGCAGCTGAACGAATCAATCTTTACAGAATTTAGAAATTGCAAAACCATCCAAAATAAGTTTCTTTCAGTCTGATATGCTCCCACACTATACTTTAGGCCACTCTCTGTCATAGGTGAAGAGTATACATGAATATTTGCTAAAAAACATTACAATTAATCAAACTCTTGAAACCAAGTCAGTTCTGACCTGAATCAACAAGAAATTATGTAAAATTGCATTTGTAAGCATATGTAATGCAGTTGAACACATCAAACTTTACAGAATGAAGATAATGCAAAACCATCCAAAACGTGATTCTCTCATTCTGATATTCTCCCACATTATACTTTAGGGCATTCTCTGTCATACGTCAAGAGTTTACATGAATATTTGCAAGAAAACATTACAATTCATCAAAGTCTTGAAACCAAGTCAGTTCTGACCTGAAACAACAAGAAATTATGTAAAATTGCATTTCAAAGCACATCTAATGCAGCTGAACAAATCAAACTTTACAGAATTAATAAATTGCAATACCATCCAACATAAGTTTATTTCAGTCTGATATGCTCCCACACTATACTTCAGGGCATTCTCTGTCAAAGTTGAGGAGTTTACATGGATATTTGAAAGAATACATTACAATTCATCAAAGTCTTGAAACCATGTCAGTTCTGACCTGAAACATCAAGACATGTTGTAAAATTGCATATCTAAGCATATGTAATGCAGCTGAACGAATCAATCTTTACAGAATTTAGAAATTGCAAAACCATCCAAAATAAGTTTATTTCAATCTGATATGCTCCCACACTATACTTTAGGGCTCTGTCATAGGTGAAGAGTATACATGAATATTTGCTAAAAAACATTACAATTAATCAAACTCCTGAAACCATGTCAGTTCTGACCTGAAACATCAAAAAATGTTGTAAAATTGCATTTCAAAGCATATGTAACGCAGTTGAACACATCAAATTTAACAAAATAAATGAATTGCAATATCAACCAAAATAAGTATCTTTCAGTCTGATATGCTCCCACACTATACTTTAGGGCATTCTCTGTCAAAGGTGAGGAGTTTACATGGATATTTGAAAGAAAACATGACAATTCATCAAAGTCTTGAAACCATGTCAGTTCTGACGTGAAACATCAAGAAATGTTGTAAAATTGCATTACTAAGCATATGAAATGCAGCTGAACGAATCAATCTTTACAGAATTTAGAAATTGCAAAACCATCCAAAATAAGTTTCTTTCAGTCTGATATGCTCCCACACTATACTTTAGGCCACTCTCTGTCATAGGTGAAGAGTATACATGAATATTTGCTAAAAAACATTACAATTAATCAAACTCTTGAAAAATTGTCAGTTCTGACCTGAATCAACAAGAAATGATGTAAAATTGCATTTGTAAGCATATCTAATGCAGCTGAACACAACAAACTTTACAGAATGAAGATAATGCAAAACCATCCAAATCAAGATTCTCTCAGTTTGAAAAGCTCCCACATTATACTTTAGGGCATTCTCTGTCATACGTCAAGAGTTTACATGAATATTTGCAAGAAAACATTACAATTCATCAAAGTCTTGAAACCAAGTCAGTTCTGACCTGAAACAACAAGAAATGATGAAAAATTGCATTTGTAAGCATATGTAATGCAATTGAGCACATCAATCTTTACAGAATCAATGCATTGCAATATCAACCAAAATGAGTTTCTTTCAGTCTGATATGCTCCCACACTATACTTTAGGGCATTCTCTGTCAAAGGTGAGGAGTTTACATGAATATATGCAAGAAAACATTACAATTCATCAAAGTCTTGAAACCAAGTCAGTTCTGACCTGAAACAACAAGAAATGATTAAAAATTGCATTTGTAAGCATATGTAATGCAATTGAGCACATCAATCTTTACAGAATCAATGAATTGCAATATCAACCAAAATAAGTTTCTTTCAGTCTGATATGCTCCCATACTATACTTTAGGGCATTCTCTGTCAAAGGTGAGGAGTTTACATGAATATATGCAAGAAAACATTAAAATTCATCAAAGTCTTGAAACCAAGTCAGTTTCTGACCTGAAACAACAAGAAATTATGTAAAATTGCATTTCAAAGCACATCTAATGCAGCTGAACAAATCAAACTTTACAGAATGAAGAAATTGCAATACCATCCAAAATAAGTTTCTTTCAGTCTGATATGCTCCCACACTATACTTTAGGGCATTCTCTGTCAAAGGTGAGAAGTTTACATGAATATTTGAAAGAATACATTACAATTCATCAAAGTCCTGAAACCATGTCAGTTCTGACCTGAAACATCAAGAAATGTTGTAAAATTGCATTTCAATGCATATGTAATGCAGCTGAACGAATCAATCTTTACAGAATTTAGAAATTGCAAAACCATCCAAAATAAGTTTCTTTCAGTCTGATATGCTCCCACACTATACTTTAGGCCACTCTCTGTCATAGGTGAAGAGTATACATGAATATTTGCTAAAAAACATTACAATTAATCAAACTCTTGAAACCAAGTCAGTTCTGACCTGAATCAACAAGAAATTATGTAAAATTGCATTTGTAAGCATATGTAATGCAGTTGAACACATCAAACTTTACAGAATGAAGATAATGCAAAACCATCCAAAACGTGATTCTCTCATTCTGATATTCTCCCACATTATACTTTAGGGCATTCTCTGTCATACGTCAAGAGTTTACATGAATATTTGCAAGAAAACATTACAATTCATCAAAGTCTTGAAACCAAGTCAGTTCTGACCTGAAACAACAAGAAATTATGTAAAATTGCATTTCAAAGCACATCTAATGCAGCTGAACAAATCAAACTTTACAGAATTAATAAATTGCAATACCATCCAACATAAGTTTATTTCAGTCTGATATGCTCCCACACTATACTTCAGGGCATTCTCTGTCAAAGTTGAGGAGTTTACATGGATATTTGAAAGAATACATTACAATTCATCAAAGTCTTGAAACCATGTCAGTTCTGACCTGAAACATCAAGACATGTTGTAAAATTGCATATCTAAGCATATGTAATGCAGCTGAACGAATCAATCTTTACAGAATTTAGAAATTGCAAAACCATCCAAAATAAGTTTATTTCAATCTGATATGCTCCCACACTATACTTTAGGGCTCTGACATAGGTGAAGAGTATACATGAATATTTGCTAAAAAACATTACAATTAATCAAACTCTTGAAACCATGTCAGTTCAGACCTGAAACATCAAAAAATGTTGTAAAATTGCATTCCAAAGCATATGTAATGCAGCTGAACGAATCAATCTTTACAGAATTTAGAAATTGCAAAACCATCCAAAATAAGTTTCTTTCAGTCTGATATGCTCCCACACTATACTTTAGGGCACTCTCTGTCATAGGTGAAGAGTATACATGAATATTTGCTAAAAAACATTACAAATAATCAAACTCTTGAAACCATGTCAGTTCTGACCTGAAACATCAAAAAATGTTGTAAAATTGCATTCCAAAGCATATGTAATGCAATTGAGCACATCAATCTTTACAGAATCAATGAATTGCAATATCAACCAAAATAACTTTCTTTCAGTCTGATATGCTCCCACACTATACTTTAGGGCATTCTCTGTCAAAGGTGAGGAGTTTACATGAATATTTGAAAGAATACATTACAATTCATCAAAGTCTTGAAACCATGTCAGTTCTGACCTGAAACATCAAGACATGTTGTAAAATTGCATTTCTAAGCATATGCAATGCAGCTGAACGAATCAATCTTTACATAATTTAGAAATTGCAAGACCATCCAAAATAAGTTTCTTTCAGTCTGATATGCTCCCACACTATACTTTAGGCCACTCTCTGTCATAGGTGAAGAGTATACATGAATATTTGCTAAAAAACATTACATTTCATCAACGTCTTGAAACCAAGTCAGTTCTGACCTGAAACAACAAGAAATGATGTAGAATTGCATTTGTAAGCATATCTAATGCAGCTGAACACAACAAACTTTACAGAATGAAGATAATGCAAAACCATCCAAATCAAGATTCTCTCAGTTTGAAAAGCTCCCACATTATACTTTAGGGCATTCTCTGTCATACGTCAAGAGTTTACATGAATATTTGCAAGAAAACATTACAATTCATCAAAGTCTTGAAACCAAGTCAGTTCTGACCTGAAACAACAAGAAATGAAGAAAAATTGCGTTTGAAAGCATATGTAATACAATTGAGCACATCAAACTTTACAGAATCAATGAATTGCAAAACCATCCAAAATAAGTTTCTTTCAGTCTGATATGCTCCCACACTATACTTTAGGGCATTCTCTGTCATAGGTGAAGAGTATACACAAATTTTTGCTAGAAAACATTACAATTATTCAAAGTCTTGAAACCATGTCAGTTCTGACCTGAAACAACAAGAAATGATGTAAAATTGCATATCTAAGCATATGTAATGCAGCTGAACGAATCAATCTTTACAGAATTTAGAAATTGCAAAACCATCCAAAATAAGTTTATTTCAGTCTGATATGCTCCCACACTATACTTTAGGGCTCTGTCATAGGTGAAGAGTATACATGAATATTTGCTAAAAAACATTACAATTAATCAAACTCTTGAAACCATGTCAGTTCTGACCTGAAACATCAAAAAATGTTGTAAAATTGCATTTCAAAGCATATGTAATGCAGTTGAACACATCAAATTTTAAAGAATAAATGAATTGCAATATCAACCAAAATAAGTATCTTTCAGTCTGAGATGCTCCCACACTATACTTTAGGGCATTCTCTGTCAAAGGTGCGGAGTTTACATCGATATTTGAAAGAAAACATCACAATTCATCAAAGTCTTGAAACCATGTCAGTTTTGACCTGAAACATCAAGAAATGTTGTAAAATTGCATTACTAAGCATGTGTAATGCAGCTGAACGAATCAATCTCTACAGAACTTAGAAATTGCAAAACCATCCAAAATAAGTTTCTTTCAGTCTGATATGCTCCCACACTATACTTTAGGGCAATCTCTGTCATAGGTGAAGAGTATACATGAATATTTGCTAAAAAACATTACAATTCATCAAAGTCTTGAAACCATGTCAGTTCTGACCTGAAACAACAAGAAATGTTATAAAATTGCATTTCAAAGCACATATAATGCAGCTGAACACATCAAACTTTTTCAGAATGAAGATAATGCAAAACCATCCAAAACATGATTCTCTCAGTTTGAAAAGCTCCCACATTATACCTTAGGGCATTCTCTGTCATACGTCAAGAGTTTACATGAATATTTACAAGAAAACATTACAATTCATCAAAGTCTTGAAACCAAGTCAGTTCTGACCTGAAACAACAAGAAATGATTAAAAATTGCATTTGTAAGCATATGTAATGCAATTGAGCACATCAATCTTTACAGAATCAATGAATTGCAATGTCAACCAAAATAAGTTTCTTTCAGTCTGATATGCTCCCATACTATACTTTAGGGCATTCTCTGTCAAAGGTGAGGAGTTTACATGAATATATGCAAGAAAACATTAAAATTCATCAAAGTCTTGAAACCAAGTCAGTTTCTGACCTGAAACAACAAGAAATGATGTAAAATTGCATTTCAAAGCACATTTAATGCAGCTGAACAAATTAAACTTTACAGAATGAAGAAATTGCAATACCATCCAAAATAAGTTTCTTTCAGTCTGATATGCTCCCACACTATACTTTAGGGCATTCTCTGTCAAAGGTGAGGAGTTTACATGAATATTTGAAAGAAAACATTACAATTCATCAAAGTCTTGAAACCATGTCAGTTCTGACCTGAAACAACAAGAAATGATGTAAAATTGCATATCTAAGCATATGTAATGCAGCTGAACGAATCAATCTTTACAGAATTTAGAAATTGCAAAACCATCCAAAATAAGTTTATTTCAGTCTGATATGCTCCCACACTATACTTTAGGGCTCTGTCATAGGTGAAGAGTATACATGAATATTTGCTAAAAAACATTACAATTAATCAAACTCTTGAAACCATGTCAGTTCTGACCTGAAACATCAAAAAATGTTGTAAAATTGCATTTCAAAGCATATGTAATGCAGTTGAACACATCAAATTTTAAAGAATAAATGAATTGCAATATCAACCAAAATAAGTATCTTTCAGTCTGAGATGCTCCCACACTATACTTTAGGGCATTCTCTGTCAAAGGTGAGGAGTTTACATCGATATTTGAAAGAAAACATCACAATTCATTAAAGTCTTGAAACCATGTCAGTTCTGACCTGAAACATCAAGAAATGTTGTAAAATTGCATTACTAAGCATATGTAATGCAGCTGAACGAATCAATCTTTACAGAACTTAGAAATTGCAAAACCATCCAAAATAAGTTTCTTTTAGTCTGACATGCTCCCACACTATACTTTAGGGCACTCTCTGTCATAGGTGAAGAGTATACATGAATATTTGCTAAAAAACATTACAATTAATCAAACTCTTGAAAAATTGTCAGTTCTGACCTGAAACAACAAGAAATGTTGTAAAATTGCATTTGTAAGCATATGTAATGCAGTTGAACACATCAAACTTTACAGAATGAAGATAATGCAAAACAATCCAAAACATGATTCTCTCTGTCTGATATTCTCCCACACTATACTTTAGGGCATTCTATGTCATAGGTGAAGAGTTTACATGAATATTTGCAAGAAAACATTACAATTCATCAAAGTCTTGAAACCATGTCAGTTCTGACCTGAAACAACAAGAAATGTTATAAAATTGCATTTCAAAGCACATATAATGCAGCTGAACACATCAAACTTTTTCAGAATGAAGATAATGCAAAACCATCCAAAACATGATTCTCTCAGTTTGAAAAGCTCCCACATTATACCTTAGGGCATTCTCTGTCATACGTCAAGAGTTTACATGAATATTTGCAAGAAAACATTACAATTCATCAAAGTCTTGAAACCAAGTCAGTTCTGACCTGAAACAACAAGAAATGATTAAAAATTGCATTTGTAAGCATTTGTAATGCAATTGAGCACATCAATCTTTACAGAATCAATTAATTGCAATATCAAGCAAAATAAGTTTCTTTCAGTCTGATATGCTCCCATACTATACTTTAGGGCATTCTCTGTCAAAGGTGAGGAGTTTACATGAATATATGCAAGAAAACATTAAAATTCATCAAAGTCTTGAAACCAAGTCAGTTTCTGACCTGAAACAACAAGAAATTATGTAAAATTGCATTTCAAAGCACATCTAATGCAGCTGAACAAATCAAACTTTACAGAATGAAGAAATTGCAATACCATCCAAAATAAGTTTCTTTCAGTCTGATATGCTCCCACACTATACTTTAGGGCATTCTCTGTCAAAGGTGAGAAGTTTACATGAATATTTGAAAGAATACATTACAATTCATCAAAGTCCTGAAACCATGTCAGTTCTGACCTGAAACATCAAGAAATGTTGTAAAATTGCATTTCAATGCATATGTAATGCAGCTGAACGAATCAATCTTTACAGAATTTAGAAATTGCAAAACCATCCAAAATAAGTTTCTTTCAGTCTGATATGCTCCCACACTATACTTTAGGCCACTCTCTGTCATAGGTGAAGAGTATACATGAATATTTGCTAAAAAACATTACAATTAATCAAACTCTTGAAACCAAGTCAGTTCTGACCTGAATCAACAAGAAATTATGTAAAATTGCATTTGTAAGCATATGTAATGCAGTTGAACACATCAAACTTTACAGAATGAAGATAATGCAAAACCATCCAAAACGTGATTCTCTCATTCTGATATTCTCCCACATTATACTTTAGGGCATTCTCTGTCATACGTCAAGAGTTTACATGAATATTTGCAAGAAAACATTACAATTCATCAAAGTCTTGAAACCAAGTCAGTTCTGACCTGAAACAACAAGAAATTATGTAAAATTGCATTTCAAAGCACATCTAATGCAGCTGAACAAATCAAACTTTACAGAATTAATAAATTGCAATACCATCCAACATAAGTTTATTTCAGTCTGATATGCTCCCACACTATACTTCAGGGCATTCTCTGTCAAAGTTGAGGAGTTTACATGGATATTTGAAAGAATACATTACAATTCATCAAAGTCTTGAAACCATGTCAGTTCTGACCTGAAACATCAAGACATGTTGTAAAATTGCATATCTAAGCATATGTAATGCAGCTGAACGAATCAATCTTTACAGAATTTAGAAATTGCAAAACCATCCAAAATAAGTTTATTTCAATCTGATATGCTCCCACACTATACTTTAGGGCTCTGTCATAGGTGAAGAGTATACATGAATATTTGCTAAAAAACATTACAATTAATCAAACTCCTGAAACCATGTCAGTTCTGACCTGAAACATCAAAAAATGTTGTAAAATTGCATTTCAAAGCATATGTAACGCAGTTGAACACATCAAATTTAACAAAATAAATGAATTGCAATATCAACCAAAATAAGTATCTTTCAGTCTGATATGCTCCCACACTATACTTTAGGGCATTCTCTGTCAAAGGTGAGGAGTTTACATGGATATTTGAAAGAAAACATGACAATTCATCAAAGTCTTGATACCATGTCAGTTCTGACGTGAAACATCAAGAAATGTTGTAAAATTGCATTACTAAGCATATGAAATGCAGCTGAACGAATCAATCTTTACAGAATTTAGAAATTGCAAAACCATCCAAAATAAGTTTCTTTCAGTCTGATATGCTCCCACACTATACTTTAGGCCACTCTCTGTCATAGGTGAAGAGTATACATGAATATTTGCTAAAAAACATTACAATTAATCAAACTCTTGAAAAATTGTCAGTTCTGACCTGAATCAACAAGAAATGATGTAAAATTGCATTTGTAAGCATATCTAATGCAGCTGAACACAACAAACTTTACAGAATGAAGATAATGCAAAACCATCCAAATCAAGATTCTCTCAGTTTGAAAAGCTCCCACATTATACTTTAGGGCATTCTCTGTCATACGTCAAGAGTTTACATGAATATTTGCAAGAAAACATTACAATTCATCAAAGTCTTGAAACCAAGTCAGTTCTGACCTGAAACAACAAGAAATGATGAAAAATTGCATTTGTAAGCATATGTAATGCAATTGAGCACATCAATCTTTACAGAATCAATGCATTGCAATATCAACCAAAATGAGTTTCTTTCAGTCTGATATGCTCCCACACTATACTTTAGGGCATTCTCTGTCAAAGGTGAGGAGTTTACATGAATATATGCAAGAAAACATTACAATTCATCAAAGTCTTGAAACCAAGTCAGTTCTGACCTGAAACAACAAGAAATGATTAAAAATTGCATTTGTAAGCATATGTAATGCAATTGAGCACATCAATCTTTACAGAATCAATGAATTGCAATATCAACCAAAATAAGTTTCTTTCAGTCTGATATGCTCCCATACTATACTTTAGGGCATTCTCTGTCAAAGGTGAGGAGTTTACATGAATATATGCAAGAAAACATTAAAATTCATCAAAGTCTTGAAACCAAGTCAGTTTCTGACCTGAAACAACAAGAAATTATGTAAAATTGCATTTCAAAGCACATCTAATGCAGCTGAACAAATCAAACTTTACAGAATGAAGAAATTGCAATACCATCCAAAATAAGTTTCTTTCAGTCTGATATGCTCCCACACTATACTTTAGGGCATTCTCTGTCAAAGGTGAGAAGTTTACATGAATATTTGAAAGAATACATTACAATTCATCAAAGTCCTGAAACCATGTCAGTTCTGACCTGAAACATCAAGAAATGTTGTAAAATTGCATTTCAATGCATATGTAATGCAGCTGAACGAATCAATCTTTACAGAATTTAGAAATTGCAAAACCATCCAAAATAAGTTTCTTTCAGTCTGATATGCTCCCACACTATACTTTAGGCCACTCTCTGTCATAGGTGAAGAGTATACATGAATATTTGCTAAAAAACATTACAATTAATCAAACTCTTGAAACCAAGTCAGTTCTGACCTGAATCAACAAGAAATTATGTAAAATTGCATTTGTAAGCATATGTAATGCAGTTGAACACATCAAACTTTACAGAATGAAGATAATGCAAAACCATCCAAAACGTGATTCTCTCATTCTGATATTCTCCCACATTATACTTTAGGGCATTCTCTGTCATACGTCAAGAGTTTACATGAATATTTGCAAGAAAACATTACAATTCATCAAAGTCTTGAAACCAAGTCAGTTCTGACCTGAAACAACAAGAAATTATGTAAAATTGCATTTCAAAGCACATCTAATGCAGCTGAACAAATCAAACTTTACAGAATTAATAAATTGCAATACCATCCAACATAAGTTTATTTCAGTCTGATATGCTCCCACACTATACTTCAGGGCATTCTCTGTCAAAGTTGAGGAGTTTACATGGATATTTGAAAGAATACATTACAATTCATCAAAGTCTTGAAACCATGTCAGTTCTGACCTGAAACATCAAGACATGTTGTAAAATTGCATATCTAAGCATATGTAATGCAGCTGAACGAATCAATCTTTACAGAATTTAGAAATTGCAAAACCATCCAAAATAAGTTTATTTCAATCTGATATGCTCCCACACTATACTTTAGGGCTCTGTCATAGGTGAAGAGTATACATGAATATTTGCTAAAAAACATTACAATTAATCAAACTCTTGAAACCATGTCAGTTCTGACCTGAAACATCAAAAAATGTTGTAAAATTGCATTTCAAAGCATATGTAACGCAGTTGAACACATCAAATTTTACAAAATAAATGAATTGCAATATCAACCAAAATAAGTATCTTTCAGTCTGATATGCTCCCACACTATACTTTAGGGCATTCTCTGTCAAAGGTGAGGAGTTTACATGGATATTTGAAAGAAAACATGACAATTCATCAAAGTCTTGAAACCATGTCAGTTCTGACGTGAAACATCAAGAAATGTTGTAAAATTGCATTACTAAGCATATCTAATGCAGCTGAACACAACAGACTTTACAGAATGAAGATAATGCAAAACCATCCAAATCAAGATTCTTTCAGTTTGAAAAGCTCCCACATTATACTTTAGGGCATTCTCTGTCATACGTCAAGAGTTTACATGAATATTTGCATGAAAACATTACAATTCATCAAACTCTTGAACCAAGTCATTTCTGACCTGAAACAACAAGAAATGATGAAAAATTGCATTTGTAAGCATATGTAATGCAATTGAGTACATCAAACTTTACAGAATCAATGAATTGCAAAACCATCCAAAATAAGTTTCTTTCAGTCTGATATGCTCCCACACTATACTTTAGGGCATTCTCTGTCATAGGTGAAGAGTATACACGAATTTTTGCGATAAAACATTACAATTAATCAAACTCTTGAAATCATGTCTGTTCTGACCTGAAACATCAAGAAATGTTGTAAAATTGCTTTTCTAAGCATATGTAATGCAGCTGAACGAATCAATCTTTACAGAATTTAGAAATTGCAAAACCATCCAAAATAAGTTTCTTTCAGTCTAATATGCTCCCACACTATACTTTAGGGCATTCTCCGTCATAGGTGAAGAGTATACATGAATATTTGCTAGAAAACATTACAATTAATCAAACTCTTGAAATCAAGTCAGTTCTGACCTGAATCAACAAGAAATGATGTAAAATTGCATTTGTAAGCATATCTAATGCAGCTGAACACAACAAACTTTACAGAATGAAGATAATGCAAAAACATCCAAAGCATGATTCTCTCAGTTTGAAAAGCTCCCACATTATACTTTAGGGCATTCTCTGTCATACGTCAAGAGTTTACATGAATATTTGCAAGAAAACATTACAATTCATCAAAGTCTTGAAACCAAGTCAGTTCTGACCTCAAACAACAAGAAATGATGAAAAATTGCATTTGTAAGCATATGTTATGCAATTGAGCACATCAAACTTTACAGAATCAATGAATTGCAAAACCATCCAAAATAAGTTTCTTTCAGTCTGATATGCTCCCACACTATACTTTAGGGCATTCTCTGTCATAGGTGAAGAGTATACACGAATTTTTGCTAGAAAACATTACAATTATTCAAACTCTTGAAATCATGTCTGTTCTGACTTGAAACAACAAGAAATGTTGAAAAATTGCATTTGTAAGCATATGTAATGCAGTTGAACACATCAAACTTTACAGAATGAAGATAATGCAAAACCATCCAAATTTTGTATCTCTCAGTTTGATAAGCACCCACAGTATACTTTAGGGAATTCTCTATCATAAGTGAAGAGATTATATGAATATATGCAAGAAAACATTACAATTCATCAAAGTCTTGAAACCAAGTCAGTTCTGACCTGAAACAACAAGAAATGATGAAAAATTGCATTTGTAAGCATATGTAATGCAATTGAGTACATCAAACTTTACATAATCAATGAATTGCAAAACCATCCAAAATAAGTTTCTGTCAGTCTGATATGCTCCCACACTATACTTTAGGGCATTCTCTGTCATAGGTGAAGAGTATACATGAATATTTGCTAGAAAACATTACAATTAATCAAACTCTTGAAATCATGTCTGTTCTGACCTGAAACAACAAGAAATGTTGAAAAATTGCATTTGTAAGCATATGTAATGCAGTTGAACACATCAAACTTTACAGAATGATGATAATGCAAAACCATCCAAAACATGATTCTCTCAGTCTGATATTCTCCCACACTATACTTTAGGGCATTCTCTGTCATACGTCAAGAGTTTACATGAATATTTGCAAGAAAACATTACAATTCATCAAAGTCTTGAAACCAAGTCAGTTCTGACCTGAAACAACAAGAAATGATTAAAAATTGCATTTGTAAATGCTTGTAAATGTAATGCAATTGAGCACATCAATCTTTACAGAATCAATGAATTGCAATATCAACCAAAATAAGTTTCTTTCAGTCTGATATGCTCCCACACTATACTTTAGGGCATTCTCTGTCAAAGGTGAGGAGTTTACATGAATATTTGAAAGAATACATTACAATTCATCAAAGTCTTGAAACCATGTCTGTTCTGACCTGAAACATCAAGAAATGTTGTAAAATTGCATTTCTATGCATATGTAATGCAGCTGAACGAATCAATCTTTACAGAATGAAAAAATTGCAATACCATCCAAAATAAGTTTCTTTCAGTCTGATATGCTCCCACACTATACTTTAGGGCATTCTCTGTCATAGGTGAAGAGTATACACGATTTTTTGCTAGAAAACATTACAATTATTCAAACTCTTGAAATCATGTCTGTTCTGACCTGAAACAACATGAAATGTTGAAAAATTGCATTTGTAAGCATATGTAATGCAATTGAACACATCAAAATTTACAGAATGAAGATAATGCAAAACCATCCAAAACATGATTCTCTCAGTCTGATATTCTCCCACACTATACTTTAGGGCATTCTCTGTCATAGGTGAAGAGTATACATGAATATTTGCAAGAAAACATTGCAATTAATCAAACTCTTGAAATCATGTCTGTTCTGACCTGAAACTACAAGAAATTTTGTAAAATTGCATTTGTAAGCATATGTAATGCAGTTGAACACATCAAACTTTATAGAATGAACATATTGCAAAACCATCCAAAACACGATTCTCTCAGTCAGATATTCTCCCACACTATACTTTAGGGAATTCTCTGTCATAAGTGAAGAGTTTACATTAATTTTTGCAAGAAGACATTACAATTCATCAAAGTCTTGAAACCAAGTCAGTTCTGACCTGAATCAACAAGAAATGATGTAAATTTGCATTTGTAAGCATATCTAATGCAGCTGAACACAACAAACTTTACAGAATGAAGATAATGCAAAACCATCCAAATCAAGATTCTTTCAGTTTGAAAAGCTCCCACATTATACTTTAGGGCATTCTCTGTCATACGTCAAGAGTTTACATGAATATTTGCAAGAAAACATTACAATTCATCAAACTCTTGAAACCAAGTCAGTTCTGACCTGAAACAACAAGAAATGATGAAAAATTGCATTTGTAAGCATATGTAATGCAATTGAGTACATCAAACTTTACAGAATCAATGAATTGCAAAACCATCCAAAATAAGTTTCTTTCAGTCTGATATGCTCCCACACTATACTTTAGGGCATTCTCTGTCATAGGTGAAGAGTTTACATGAATATTTGCTAGAAAACATTACAATTAATCAAACTCTTGAAATCATGTCTGTTCTGACCTGAAACAACAAGAAATGTTGAAAAATTGCATTTGTAAGCATATGTAATGCAGTTGAACACGTCAAACTTTACAGAATGAAGATAATGCAAAACCATCCAAAACATGATTCTCTCAGTCTGATATTCTCCCACACTATACTTTAGGGCATTCTCTGTCATAGGTGAAGAGTATACATGAATATTTGCAAGAAAACATTGCAATTAATCAAACTCTTGAAATCATGTCTGTTCTGACCTGAAACAACAAGAAATTTTGTAAAATTGCATTTGTAAGCATATGTAATGCAGTTGAACACATCAAACTTTATAGAATGAAGATATTGCAAAACCATCCAAAACACGATTCTCTCAGTCTGATATTCTCCCACACTATACTTTAGGGAATTCTCTGTCATAAGTGAAGAGTTTACATTAATTTTTGCAAGAAGACATTACATTTCATCAAAGTCTTGAAACCAAGTCAGTTCTGACCTGAATCAACAAGAAATGATGTAAATTTGCATTTGTAAGCATATCTAATGCAGCTGAACACAACAAACTTTACAGAATGAAGAAAATGCAAAACCATCCAAATCAAGATTCTTTCAGTTTGAAAAGCTCCCACATTATACTTTAGGGCATTCTCTGTCATACGTCAAGAGTTTACATGAATATTTGCAAGAAAACATTACAATTCATCAAACTCTTGAAACCAAGTCAGTTCTGACCTGAAACAACAAGAAATGATGAAAAATTGCATTTGTAAGCATATGTAATGCAATTGAGTACATCAAACTTTACAGAATCAATGACTTGCAAAACCATCCAAAATAAGTTTCTTTCAGTCTGATATGCTCCCACACTATACTTTAGGGCATTCTCTGTCATAGGTGAAGAGTTTACATGAATATTTGCAAGAAAACATTACAATTCATCAAAGTCTTGAAACCAAGTCAGTTCTGACCTGAAACAACAAGAAATGATGAAAAATTGCCTTTGTAAGCATATGTAATGCAGTTGAACACATCAAACTTTACAGAATGAAGATAATGCAAAACCATCCAAAACATGATTCTCTCAGTTTGAAAAGCTCCCACATTATACTTTAGGGCATTCTCTGTCATAAGTGAAGAGTTTACATGAATATTTGCAAGAAAACATTACAATTCATCAAAGTCTTGAAACCAAGTCAGTTCTGACCTGAAACAACAAGAAATGATAAAAAATTGCATTTGTAAGCATATGTAATGCAATTGAGCACATCAAACTTTACAGAATCAATGAATTGCAAAACCATCCAAAATAAGTTTCTTTCAGTCTGATATGCTCCCACACTATGCTTTAGGCCATTCTCTGTCATAGGTGAAGAGTATACATGAATATTTGCTAGAAAACATTACAATTCATCAAAGTCTTGAAACCAAGTCAGTTCTGACCTCAAACAACAAGAAATGATGAAAAATTGCATTTGTAAGCATATGTTATGCAATTGAGCACATCAAACTTTACAGAATCAATGATTTGCAAAACCAACCAAAATAAGTTTCTTTCAGTCTGATATGCTCCCACACTATACTTTAGGGCATTCTCTGTCATAGGTGAAGAGTATACACGAATTTTTGCTAGAAAACATTACAATTATTCAAACTCTTGAAATCATGTCTGTTCTGACTTGAAACAACAAGAAATGTTGAAAAATTGCATTTGTAAGCATATGTAATGCAGTTGAACACATCAAACTTTACAGAATGAAGATAATGCAAAACCATCCAAAACATGATTCTCTCAGTCTGATATTCTCCCACACTATACTTTAGGGCATTCTCTGTCATAGGTGAAGAGTATACATGAATATTTGCTAGAAAACATTACAATTAATCAAACTCTTGAAATCATGTCTGTTCTGACCTGAAACAACAAGAAATGTTGAAAAATTGCATTTGTAAGCATATCTAATGCAGTTGAACACATCAAACTTTACAGAATGAAGATAATGCAAAACCATCCAAAACATGATTCTCTCAGTCTGATATTCTCCCACACTATACTTTAGGGAATTCTCTGTCATAAGTGAAGAGTTTACATGAATATTTGCAAGAAAACATTACAATTCATCAAAGTCTTGAAACCAAGTCAGTTCTGACCTCAAACAACAAGAAATGATGAAAAATTGCATTTGTAAGCATATGTAATGCAGTTGAACACATCAAACTTTACAGAATGAAGATAATGCAAAACCATCCAAAACATGATTCTCTCAGTCTGATATGCTCCCACACTATACTTTAGGGCATTCTCTGTCATAGGTGAAGAGTATACACGAATTTTTGCTAGAAAACATTACAATTATTCAAACTCTTGAAATCATGTCTGTTCTGACTTGAAACAACAAGAAATGTTGAAAAATTGCATTTGTAAGCATATGTTATGCAATTGAGCACATCAAACTTTACAGAATCAATGAATTGCAAAACCATCCAAAATAAGTTTCTTTCAGTCTGATATGCTCCCACACTATACTTTAGGGCATTCTCTGTCATAGGTGAAGAGTATACACGAATTTTTGCTAGAAAACATTACAATTATTCAAACTCTTGAAATCATGTCTGTTCTGACTTGAAACAACAAGAAATGTTGAAAAATTGCATTTGTAAGCATATGTAATGCAGTTGAACACATCAAACTTTACAGAATGAAGATAATGCAAAACCATCCAAAACATGATTCTCTCAGTCTGATATTCTCCCACACTATACTTTAGGGCATTCTCTGTCATAGGTGAAGAGTATACATGAATATTTGCTAGAAAACATTACAATTAATCAAACTCTTGAAATCATGTCTGTTCTGACCTGAAACAACAAGAAATGTTGAAAAATTGCATTTGTAAGCATATCTAATGCAGTTGAACACATCAAACTTTACAGAATGAAGATAATGCAAAACCATCCAAAACATGATTCTCTCAGTCTGATATTCTCCCACACTATACTTTAGGGCATTCTCTGTCATAGGTGAAGAGTATACACGAATTCTTGCTAGAAAACATTACAATTATTTAAACTCTTGAAATCATGTCTGTTCTGACTTGAAACAACAAGAAATGTTGAAAAATTGCATTTGTAAGCATATGTAATGCAGTTGAACACATCAAACTTTACAGAATGAAGATAATGCAAAACCATCCAAAACATGATTCTCTCAGTTTAAAAAGCTCCCACATTATACTTTAGGGCATTCTCTGTCATACGTCAAGAGTTTACATGAATATTTGCAAGAAAACATTACAATTCATCAAAGTCTTGAAACCAAGTCAGTTCTGACCTAAAACAACAAGAAATGATGAAAAATTGCATTTGTAAGCATATGTAATGCAGTTGAACACATCAAACTTTACAGAATGAAGATAATGCAAAACCATCCAAAACATGATTCTCTCAGTCTGATATTCTCCCACACTATACTTTAGGGAATTCTCTGTCATAAGTGAAGAGTTTACATGAATATTTGCAAGAAAACATTACAATTCATCAAAGTCTTGAAACCAAGTCAGTTCTGACCTCAAACAACAAGAAATGATGAAAAATTGCATTTGTAAGCATATGTTATGCAATTGAGCACATCAAACTTTACAGAATCAATGAATTGCAAAACCATCCAAAATAAGTTTCTTTCAGTCTGATATGCTCCCACACTATACTTTAGGGCATTCTCTGTCATAGGTGAAGAGTTTACATGTATATTTGCTAGAAAACATTACAATTAATCAAACTCTTGAAATCATGTCTGTTCTGACCTGAAACAACAAGAAATGTTGAAAAATTGCATTTGTAAGCATATGTAATGCAGTTGAACACATCAAACTTTACAGAATGAAGATAATGCAAAACCATCCAAAACATGATTCTCTCAGTCTGATATGCTCTCACACTATACTTTAGGGCATTCTCTGTCATAGGTGAAGAGTATACACGAATTTTTGCTAGAAAACATTACAATTATTCAAACTCTTGAAATCATGTCTGTTCTGACTTGAAACAACAAGAAATGTTGAAAAATTGCATTTGTAAGCATATGTAATGCAGTTGAACACATCAAACTTTACAGAATGAAGATAATGCAAAACCATCCAAAACATGATTCTCTCAGTTTGAAAAGCTCCCACATTATACTTTAGGGCTTCTCTGTCATACGTCAAGAGTTTACATGAATATTTGCAAGAAAACATTACAATTCATCAAAGTCTTGAAACCAAGTCAGTTCTGACCTGAAACAACAAGAAATGATTAAAAATTGCATTTGTAAGCATATGTAATGCAATTGAGCACATCAATCTTTACAGAATCAATTAATTGCAATATCAACCAAAATAAGTTTCTTTCAGTCTGATATGCTCCCACACTATACTTTAGGGCATTCTCTGTCAAAGGTGAGGAGTTTACATGAATATTTGAAAGAATACATTACATTTCATCAAAGTCTTGAAACCAAGTCAGTTCTGACCTGAATCATCAAGAAATGTTGTAAAATTGCATTTCTAAGCATATCTAATGCAGCTGAACACAACAAACTTTACAGAATGAAGATATTGCAAAACCATCCAAATCAAGATTCTCTCAGTTTGAAAAGCTCCCACATTATACTTTATGGCATTCTCTGTCATACGTCAAGAGTTTACATGAATATTTGAAAGAAAACATTACAATTCATCAAAGTCTTGAAACCAAGTCAGTTCTGACCTGAAACAACAAGAAATGATTACAAATTGCATTTGTAAGCATATGTAATGCAATTGAGCACATCAAACTTTACAGAATCAATTAATTGCAAAACCATCCAAAATAAGTTTCTTTCAGTCTGATATGCTCCCACACTATACTTTAGGCCATTCTCTGTCATAGGTGAAGAGTATACACGAATTTTAGCTAGAAAACATTACAATTCATCATAGTCTTGAAACCAAGTCAGTTATGACCTGAAACAACAAGAAATGTTGTAAAATTGCATTTGTAAGCATATGTAATGCAGTTGAACACATCAAACTTTACAGAATGAAGATATTGCAAAACCATCCAAAACATGATTCTCTCAGTTTGAAAAGCTCCCACATTATACTTTAGGGCATTCTCTGTCATACGTCAAGAGTTTACTTGAATATTTGCAAGAAAACATTACAATTCATCAAAGTCTTGAAACCAAGACAGTTCTGACCTGAAACAACAAGAAATGATTAAAAATTGCATTTGTAAGCATATGTAATGCAATTGAGCACATCAATCTTTACAGAATCAATGAATTGCAATATCAACCAAAATAAGTTTCTTTCAGTCTGATATGCTCCGACACTATACTTTAGGGCATTCTCTGTCAAAGGTGAGGAGTTTACATGAATATTTGAAAGAATACATTACAATTCATCAAAGTCTTGAAACCATGTCAGTTCTGACCTGAAACATCAAGAAATGTTGTAAAATTGCATTTCTAAGCATATGTAATGCAGCTGAACGAATCAATCTTTACATAATTTAGAAATTGCAAAACAATCCAAAATAAGTTTCTTTCAGTCTGATATGCTCCCACACTATACTTTAGGCCACTCTCTGTCATAGGTGAAGAGTATACATGAATATTTGCTAAAAAACATTACAATTAATCAAACTCTTGAAATCATGTCAGTTCTGACCTGAAACAACAAGAAATGTTGTAAAATTGCATTTGTAAGCATATGTAATGCAGTTGAAAACATCAACCTTTACAGAATGAAGATAATGCAATACCATCCAAAACATGATTCTCTCAGTCTGATATTCTCCCACACTATACTTTAGGGCATTATCTGTCATAGGTGAAGAGTATACATGAATATTTGCTAGAAAACATTACAATTAATCAAACTCTTGAAATCAAGTCTGTTCTGACCTGAAACAACAAGAAATGTTGAAAAACTGCATTTGTAAGCATATGTAATGCAGTTGAACACATCATACTTTACAGAATGAAGATAATGCAAAACAATCCAAAACATGATTCTCTCAGTCTGATATTCTCCCACACTATACTTTAGGGAATTCTCTGTCATAAGTGAAGAGTTTACATTAATTTTTGCAAGAAAACATTACATTTCATCAAAGTCTTGAAACCAAGTCAGTTCTGACCTGAATCAACAAGAAATGATGTAAAATTGCATTTGTAAGCATATCTAATGCAGCTGAACACAACAAACTTTACATTATGAAGATAATGCAAAACCATCCAAATCAAGATTCTCTCATATTGAAAAGCTCCCACATTATAGTTTAGGGCATTCTCTGTCATAGGTGAAGAGTATACACGAATTTTAGCTAGAAAACATTACAATTCATCAAAGTCTTGAAACCAAGTCAGTTATGACCTGAAACAACAAGAAATGTTGTAAAATTGCATTTGTAAGCATATGTAATGCAATTGAGCACATCAATCTTTACAGAATCAATGAATTGCAATATCAACCAAAATAAGTTTCTTTCAGTCTGATATGCTCCGACACTATACTTTAGGGCATTCTCTGTCAAAGGTGAGGAGTTTACATGAATATTTGAAAGAAAGCATTACAATTCATCAAAGTCTTGAAACCATGTCAGTTCTGACCTGAAACATCAAGAAATGTTGTAAAATTGCATTTCTAAGCATATGTAATGCAGCTGAACGAATCAATCTTTACATAATTTAGAAATTGCAAAACAATCCAAAATAAGTTTCTTTCAGTCTGATATGCTCCCACACTATACTTTAGGCCACTCTCTGTCATAGGTGAAGAGTATACATGAATATTTGCTAAAAAACATTACAATTAATCAAACTCTTGAAATCATGTCAGTTCTGACCTGAAACAACAAGAAATGTTGTAAAATTGCATTTGTAAGCATATGTAATGCAGTTGAACACATCAACCTTTACAGAATGAAGATAATGCAATACCATCCAAAACATGATTCTCTCAGTCTGATATTCTCCCACACTATACTTTAGGGCATTATCTGTCATAGGTGAAGAGTATACATGAATATTTGCTAGAAAACATTACATTTCATCAAAGTCTTGAAACCAAGTCAGTTCTGACCTGAATCAACAAGAAATGATGTAAAATTGCATTTGTAAGCATATCTAATGCAGCTGAACACAACAAACTTTACAGAATGAAGATAATGCAAAACCATCCAAATCAAGATTCTCTCATATTGAAAAGCTCCCACATTATAGTTTAGGGCATTCTCTGTCATAGGTGAAGAGTATACACGAATTTTAGCTAGAAAACATTACAATTCATCAAAGTCTTGAAACCAAGTCAGTTATGACCTGAAACAACAAGAAATGTTGTAAAATTGCATTTGTAAGCATATGTAATGCAGTTGAACACATCAAACTTTACAGAATAAATGAATTGCAATATCAACCAAAATAAGTTTCTTTCAGTCTGATATGCTCCCACACTATACTTTAGGGCATTCTCTTTCAAAGGTGAGGAGTTTACATGGATAATTGAATGAAAACATTACAATTCATCAAAGTCTTGAAACAATGTCAGTTCTGACCTGAATCATCAAGAAATGTTGTAAAATTGCATTTCTAAGCATATGTAATGCAGCTGAACGAATCAATCTTTACAGAATTTAGAAATTGCAAAACCATCCAAAATAAGTTTCTTTCAGTCTGATATGCTCCCACACTATACTTTAGGGCACTCTCTGTCATAGGTGAAGAGTATACATGAATATTTGCTAAAAAACATTACAATTAATCAAACTCTTGAAATCATGTCAGTTCTGACCTGAAACAACAAGAAATGTTGTAAAATTGCATTTGTAAGCATATGTAATGCAGTTGAACCCATCAAACTTTACAGAATGAAGATAATGCAAAACAATCCAAAACATGATTTTCTCTGTCTGATATTCTCCCACACTATACTTTAGGGCATTCTCTGTCATACGTCAAGAGTTTACATGAATATTTGCAAGAAAACATTACAATTCATCAAAGTCTTGAAACCAAGACAGTTCTGACCTGAAACAACAAGAAATGATTAAAAATTGCATTTGTAAGCATATGTAATGCAATTGAGCACATCAATCTTTACAGAATCAATGAATTGCAATATCAACCAAAATAAGTTTCTTTCAGTCTGATATGCTCCGACACTATACTTTAGGGCATTCTCTGTCAAAGGTGAGGAGTTTACATGAATATTTGAAAGAATACATTACAATTCATCAAAGTCTTGAAACCATGTCAGTTCTGACCTGAAACATCAAGAAATGTTGTAAAATTGCATTTCTAAGCATATGTAATGCAGCTGAACGAATCAATCTTTACATAATTTAGAAATTGCAAAACAATCCAAAATAAGTTTCTTTCAGTCTGATATTCTCCCACACTATACTTTAGGGCATTATCTGTCATAGGTGAAGAGTATACATGAATATTTGCTAGAAAACATTACAATTAATCAAACTCTTGAAATCAAGTCTGTTCTGACCTGAAACAACAAGAAATGTTGAAAAACTGCATTTGTAAGCATATGTAATGCAGTTGAACACATCATACTTTACAGAATGAAGATAATGCAAAACCATCCAAAACATGATTCTCTCAGTCTGATTTTCTCCCACACTATACTTTAGGGAATTCTCTGTCATAAGTGAAGAGTTTACATTAATTTTTGCAAGAAAACATTACATTTCATCAAAGTCTTGAAACCAAGTCAGTTCTGACCTGAATCAACAAGAAATGATGTAAAATTGCATTTGTAAGCATATCTAATGCAGCTGAACACAACAAACTTTACAGAATGAAGATAATGCAAAACCATCCAAATCAAGATTCTCTCATATTGAAAAGCTCCCACATTATAGTTTAGGGCATTCTCTGTCATAGGTGAAGAGTATACACGAATTTTAGCTAGAAAACATTACAATTCATCAAAGTCTTGAAACCAAGTCAGTTATGACCTGAAACAACAAGAAATGTTGTAAAATTGCATTTGTAAGCATATGTAATGCAGTTGAACACATCAAACTTTACAGAATAAATGAATTGCAATATCAACCAAAATAAGTTTCTTTCAGTCTGATATGCTCCCACACTATACTTTAGGGCATTCTCTTTCAAAGGTGAGGAGTTTACATGGATAATTGAATGAAAACATTACAATTCATCAAAGTCTTGAAACAATGTCAGTTCTGACCTGAATCATCAAGAAATGTTGTAAAATTGCATTTCTAAGCATATGTAATGCAGCTGAACGAATCAATCTTTACAGAATTTAGAAATTGCAAAACCATCCAAAATAAGTTTCTTTCAGTCTGATATGCTCCCACACTATACTTTAGGGCACTCTCTGTCATAGGTGAAGAGTATACATGAATATTTGCTAAAAAACATTACAATTAATCAAACTCTTGAAATCATGTCAGTTCTGACCTGAAACAACAAGAAATGTTGTAAAATTGCATTTGCAAAGCATATGTAATGCAGTTGAACCCATCAAACTTTACAGAATGAAGATAATGCAAAACAATCCAAAACATGATTTTCTCTGTCTGATATTCTCCCACACTATACTTTAGGGCATTCTCTGTCATACGTCAAGAGTTTACATGAATATTTGCAAGAAAACATTACAATTCATCAAAGTCTTGATACCAAGTCAGTTCTGACCTAAAACATCAAGAAATGATTAAAAATTGCATTTGTAAGCATATGTAATGCAATTGAGTACATCAATCTTTACAGAATCAATGAATTGCAATATCAACCAAAATAAGTTTCTTTCAGTCTGATATGCTCCCACACTATACTTTAGGGCATTCTCTGTCAAAGGTGAGGAGTTTACCTGAATATATGCAAGAAAACATTAAAATTCATCAAAGTCTTGAAACCAAGTCAGTTTCTGCCCTGAAACAACAAGAAATGATGTAAAATTGCATTTCAAAGCACATCTAATGCAGCTGAACAAATCAAACTTTCCAGAATGAAGAAATTGCAATACCATCCAAAATAAGTTTCTTTCAGTCTTATATGCTCCCACACTATACTTTAGGGCATTCTCTGTCAAAGGTGAGGAGTTTATATGAATATTTGAAAGAAAACATTACAATTCATCAAAGTCTTGAAACCATGTCAGTTCTGACCCGAAACAACAAGAAATGTTGTAAAATTGCATTTCTAAGCATATGTAATGCAGCTGAACGAATCAATCTTTACAGAATGAAGATAATGCAAAACCATCCAAAACATGATTCTCTCAGTCTGATATTCTCCCACACTATACTTTAGGGCATTCTCTGTCATAGGTGAAGAGTATACATGAATATTTGCAAGAAAACATTACAATTCATCAAAGTCTTGAAACCATGTCAGTTCTGACCTCAAACAACAAGAAATGATGAAAAAATGCATTTGAAAGCATATGTAATGCAGTTGAACACATCAAACTTTACAGAATGAAGATATTGCAAAACCATCCAAAACATGATTCTCTCAGTCTGATATTCTCCCACACTATACTGTAGGGCATTCTCTGTCATACGTCAAGAGTTTACATGAATATTTGCAAGAAAACATTACAATTCATCAAAGTCTTGAAACCATGTCAGTTCTGACCTGAAACATCAAGAAATGTTGTAAAATTGCATTTCAAAGCATATGTAATGCAGCTAAACACATCAAATTTTACAGAATGAAGATAAAGCAAAACCATCCAAATCATGATTCTCTCAGTTTGATAAGCACCCACACTATACTTTAGGGCATTCTCTGGTATAGGTGAAGAGTTTACATTAATTTTTGCATGAAAACATTGCAATTCATCAAAGTCTTGAAACCATGTCAGTTCTGACCTGAAACAACAAGAAATGTTGTAAAATTGCATTTCAAAGCATATGTAATGCATTTGAACGAATCAAACTTTACAGAATGAAGATATTGCAAAACCATCCAAAACATGATTCTCTCAGTCTGATATTCTCCCACACTATACTTTAGGGCATTCTCTGTCATAGGTGAAGAGTTTACATGAATATTTGCAAGAAAACATTAGAATTAATCAAACTCTTGAAATCACGTCAGTTCTGACCTGAAACAACAAGAAATGTTGTAAAATTGCATTTGTAAGCATATGTAATGCAGTTGAACACATCAAACTTTACAGAATGAAGATAATGCAAAACAATCCAAAACATGATTCTCTCAGTTTGAAAAGCTCCCACATTATACTTTAGGGCATTCTCTGTCATACGTCAAGAATTTACATGAATATTTGCAAGAAAACATTACAATTCATCAAAGTCTTGAAACCAAGTCAGTTCTGACCTAAAACATCAAGAAATGATTAAAAATTGCATTTGTAAGCATATGTAATGCAATTGAGCACATCAATCTTTACAGAATCAATGAATTGCAATATCAACCAAAATAAGTTTCTTTCAGTCTGATATGCTCCCACACTATACTTTAGGGCATTCTCTGTCAAAGGTGAGGAGTTTACATGAATATATGCAAGAAAACATTAAAATTCATCAAAGTCTTGAAACCAAGTCAGTTTCTGACCTGAAACAACAAGAAATGATGTACAATTGCATTTCAAAGCACATCTAATGCAGCTGAACAAATCAAACTTTACAGAATTAAGAAATTGCAATACCATCCAAAATAATTTTCTTTCAGTCTGATATGCTCCCACACTATACTTTAGGGCATTCTCTGTCATAGGTGAAGAGTATACATGAATATTTGCAAGAAAACATTACAATTAATCAAACTCTTGAAATCATGTGTGTTCTGACCTGAAACAACAAGAAATTTTGTAAAATTGCATTTGTAAGCATATGTAATGCAGTTGAACACATCAAACTTTATAGAATGAAGATAATGCAAAACCATCCAAAACATGATTTTCTCAGTCTGATATTCTCCCACACTATACTTTAGGGAATTCTCTGTCATAAGTGAAGAGTTTACATTAATTTTTGCAAGAAGACATTACATTTCATCAAAGTCTTGAAACCAAGTCAGTTCTGACCTGAATCAACAAGAAATGATGTAAATTTGCATTTGTAAGCATATGTAATGCAGTTGAACACATCAAACTTTACAGAATGAAGATAATGCAAAACCATCCAAAACATGATTCTCTCAGTCTGATATTCTCCCACACTATACTTTAGGGCATTCTCTGTCATAGGTGAAGAGTATACATGAATATATGCTAGAAAACATTACAATTAATCAAACTTTTGAAATCATGTCTGTTCTGACCTGAATCAACAAGAAATGAGGTAAAATTGCATTTGTAAGCATATCTAATGCAGCTGAACACAACAAACTTTACAGAATGAAGATAATGCAAAACCATCCAAATCAAGATTCTTTCAGTTTGAAAAGCTCCCACATTATACTTTAGGGCATTCTCTGTCATACGTTAAGAAATTACATGAATATTTGCAAGAAAACATTACAATTCATCAAAGTCTTGAAACCAAGTCAGTTCTGACCTCAAACAACAAGAAATGATGAAAAAATGCATTTGAAAGCATATGTAATGCAGTTGAACACATCAAACTTTACAGAATGAAGATATTGCAAAACCATCCAAAACATGATTCTCTCAGTCTGATATTCTCCCACACTATACTGTAGGGCATTCTCTGTCATACGTCAAGAGTTTACATGAATATTTGCAAGAAAACATTACAATTCATCAAAGTCTTGAAACCATGTCAGTTCTGACCTGAAACATCAAGAAATGTTGTAAAATTGCATTTCAAAGCATATGTAATGCAGCTAAACACATCAAATTTTACAGAATGAAGATAAAGCAAAACCATCCAAATCATGATTCTCTCAGTTTGATAAGCACCCACACTATACTTTAGGGCATTCTCTGGTATAGGTGAAGAGTTTACATTAATTTTTGCATGAAAACATTGCAATTCATCAAAGTCTTGAAACCATGTCAGTTCTGACCTGAAACAACAAGAAATGTTGTAAAATTGCATTTCAAAGCATATGTAATGCATTTGAACGAATCAAACTTTACAGAATGAAGATATTGCAAAACCATCCAAAACATGATTCTCTCAGTCTGATATTCTCCCACACTATACTTTAGGGCATTCTCTGTCATAGGTGAAGAGTTTACATGAATATTTGCAAGAAAACATTAGAATTAATCAAACTCTTGAAATCACGTCAGTTCTGACCTGAAACAACAAGAAATGTTGTAAAATTGCATTTGTAAGCATATGTAATGCAGTTGAACACATCAAACTTTACAGAATGAAGATAATGCAAAACAATCCAAAACATGATTCTCTCAGTTTGAAAAGCTCCCACATTATACTTTAGGGCATTCTCTGTCATACGTCAAGAATTTACATGAATATTTGCAAGAAAACATTACAATTCATCAAAGTCTTGAAACCAAGTCAGTTCTGACCTAAAACATCAAGAAATGATTAAAAATTGCATTTGTAAGCATATGTAATGCAATTGAGCACATCAATCTTTACAGAATCAATGAATTGCAATATCAACCAAAATAAGTTTCTTTCAGTCTGATATGCTCCCACACTATACTTTTAGGGCATTCTCTGTCAAAGGTGAGGAGTTTACATGAATATATGCAAGAAAACATTAAAATTCATCAAAGTCTTGAAACCAAGTCAGTTTCTGACCTGAAACAACAAGAAATGATGTACAATTGCATTTCAAAGCACATCTAATGCAGCTGAACAAATCAAACTTTACAGAATTAAGAAATTGCAATACTATCCAAAATAATTTTCTTTCAGTCTGATATGCTCCCACACTATACTTTAGGGCATTCTCTGTCATAGGTGAAGAGTATACATGAATATTTGCAAGAAAACATTACAATTAATCAAACTCTTGAAATCATGTGTGTTCTGACCTGAAACAACAAGAAATTTTGTAAAATTGCATTTGTAAGCATATGTAATGCAGTTGAACACATCAAACTTTATAGAATGAAGATAATGCAAAACCATCCAAAACATGATTTTCTCAGTCTGATATTCTCCCACACTGTACTTTAGGGAATTCTCTGTCATAAGTGAAGAGTTTACATGAATATTTGCAAGAAAACATTACAATTCATCAAACTCTTGAAACCAAGTCAGTTCTGACCTGAAACAACAAGAAATTATGAAAAATTGCATTTGTAAGCATATGTAATGCAATTGAGTACATCAAACTTTACATAATCAATGAATTGCAAAACCATCCAAAATAAGTTTCTTTCAGTCTGATATGCTCCCACACTATACTTTAGGGCATTCTCTGTCATATGTGAAGAGTATACATTAATTTTTGCTAGAAAACATTACAATTAATCAAACTCTTGAAATCATGTCTGTTATTACCTGAAACAACAAGAAATGTTGAAAAATTGCATTTGTAAGCATATGTATTGCAGTTGAACACATCAAACTTTACAGAATGAAGATATTGCAAAACCATCCAAAACATGATTCTCTCAGTCTGATATTCTCCCACACTATACTTTAGGGCATTCTCTATCATACGTCAAGAGTTTACATGAATATTTGCAAGAAAACATTACAATTCATCAAAGTCTTGAAACCATGTCAGTTCTGACCTGAAACATCAAGAAATGTTGTAAAATTGCATTTCAAAGCATATGTAATGCAGCTGAACACATCGAATTTTACAGAATGAAGATAAAGCAAAACCATCCAAATCATGATTCTCTCAGATTGATAAGCACCCACACTATACTTTAGGGCATTCTCTGTCATACGTCAAGAGTTTACATGAATATTTGCAAGAAAACATTACAATTCATCAAAGTCTTGAAACCAAGTCAGTTCTGACCTAAAACAACAAGAAATGTTGTAAAATTGCATTTGTAAGCATATGTAATGCAATTGAGCACATCTATCTTTACAGAATCAATGAATTGCAATATCAACCAAAATAAGTTTCTCTCAGTCTGATATGCTCCCACACTATACTCTAGGGCATTCTCTGTCAAAGGTGAGGAGTTTACGTGAATATATGCAAGAAAACATTAAAATTCATCAAAGTCTTGAAACCAAGTCAGTTTTTGCCCTGAAACAACAAGAAATGATGTAAAATTGCATTTCAAAGCACATCTAATGCAGCTGAACAAATCAAACTTTACAGAATGAAGAAATTGCAATATTATCCAAAATAAGTTTCTTTCAGTCTGATATGCTCCCACACTATACTTTAGGGCAATCTCTGTCAAAGGTGAGGAGTTTATATGAATATTTGAAAGAAAACATTACAATTCATCAAAGTCTTGAAACCATGTCAGTTCTGACCCGAAACAACAAGAAATGTTGTAAAATTGCATTTGTTAGCATATGTAATGCAGTTGAACAAATCAAACTTTACAGAATGAAGATAATGCAAAACCATCCAAAACATGACTCTCAGTCTGATATTCTCCCACACTATACTTTAGGGCATTCTCTGTCATAGGTGAAGAGTATACATGAATATTTGCTAGAAAACATTACAATTCATCAAAGTCTTGAAACCAAGTCAGTTCTGACCTCAAACAACAAGAAATGATGAAAAATTGCATTTGTAAGCATATGTAATGCATTTGAACGAATCAAACTTTACAGAATGAAGATCATGCAAAATCATCCAAAAAATGATTCTCTCAGTCTGATGTTCTCCCACAATTTTAGGGCATTCTCTGTCATACGTCAAGAGTTTACATGAATATTTGCAAGAAAACATTAGAATTAATCAAACTCTTGAAATCACGTCAGTTCTGACCTGAAACAACAAGAAATGTTGTAAAATTGCATTTGTAAGCATATGTAATGCAGTTGAACAAATCAAACTTTACAGAATCAATTAATTGCAATACCATCCAAAATAAGTTTCTTTCAGTCTGATATGCTCCTACACTATACTTTAGGGCATTCTCTGTCAAAGGTGAGGAGTTTACATGAATATTTGAAAGAATACATTACAATTTATCAAACTCTTGAAACCAAGTCAGTTCTGACCTGAAACAACATGAAATGTTGTAAAATTCCATTTGTAAGCATAAGTATTGCAATTGAGCACATCAAACTTTACAGAATGAAGTTATTGCAAAACCATCCAAAACAAGCTTCTATCAGTCTGATATGCTACCACACTATACTTTAGAGCACTCTCTGTCATAGGTGAGGAGTTAACATGTATATTTCCAAGATAAATTACAATTCATCAAACTCTTGAAACCAAGTCAGTTCTGACCTGAAACAACATGAAATGTTGTAAAATTCCATTTGTAAGCATTGTATTGCAATTGAGCACATTAAACTTTACAGAATGAAGTTATTGCAAAACCATCCAAAACAAGCTTCTTTCAGTCTGATATGCTCCCACATTATACTTTAGAGCACTCTCTGTCATAGGTGAAGAGTTTACATGTATATTTCCAAGATAACATTACAATTCATCAAACTCTTGAAACCAAGTCAGTTCTGACCTGAAACAACATGAAATGTTGTAAAATTCCATTTGTAAGCATTGTTTTGCAATTGAGCACATTAAACTTTACAGAATGAAGTTATTGCAAAACCATCCAAAACAAGCTTCTATCAGTCTGATATGCTCCCACACTATACTTTAGAGCACTCTCTGTCATAGGTGTAGAGTTTACATGTATATTTGCAAGATAACATTACAATTCATCAAACTCTTGAAACCAAGTCAGTTCTGACCTGAAACAACATGAAATGTTGTAAAATTCCATTTGTAAGCATATGTATTGCAATTGAGCACATCAAACTTTACAGAATGAAGTTATTACAAAACCATCCAAAACAAGCTTCTTTCAGTCTGATATGCTCCCACACTATACTTTAGAGCACTCTCTGTCATAGGTGAAGAGTTTACATGTATATTTGCAAGATAACATTACAATTCATCAAACTCTTGAAACCAAGTCAGTTCTGACCTGAAACAACATGAAATGTTGTAAAATTCCATTTGTAAGCATTGTATTGCAATTGAGCACATCAAACTTTACAGAATGAAGTTATTGCAAAACCATCCAAAACAAGCTTCTTTCAGTCTGATATGCTCCCACACTATACTTTAGAGCACTCTCTGTCATAGGTGAAGAGTTTACATGTATATTTGCAAGATAACATTACAATTCATCAAACTCTTGAAACCAAGTCAGTTCTGACCTGAAACAACATGAAATGTTGTAAAATTCCATTTGTAAGCATTGTATTGCAATTGAGCACATCAAACTTTACAGAATGAAGTTATTGCAAAACCATCCAAAACAAGCTTCTATCAGTCTGATATGCTCCCACACTATACTTTAGAGCACTCTCTGTCATAGTTGTAGAGTTTACATGTATATTTGCAAGATAACATTACAATTCATCAAACTCTTGAAACCAAGTCAGTTCTGACCTGAAACAACATGAAATGTTGTAAAATTCCATTTGTAAGCATATGTATTGCAATTGAGCACATCAAACTTTACAGAATGAAGTTATTGCAAAACCATCCAAAACAAGCTTCTATCAGTCTGATATGCTCCCACACTATACTTTAGAGCACTCTCTGTCATAGGTGAAGAGTTTACATGTATATTTGCAAGATTACATTTCAATTCATCAAACTCTTGAAACCAAGTCAGTTCTGACCTGAAACAACATGAAATGTTGTAAAATTCCATTTGTAAGCATATGTATTGCAATTGAGCACAGCAAACTTTACAGAATGAAGTTATTGCAAAACCATCCAAAACAAGCTTCTTTCAGTCTGATATGCTCCCACATTATACTTTAGAGCACTCTCTGTCATAGGTGAAGAGTTTACATGTATATTTGCAAGATAACATTACAATTCATCAAACTCTTGAAACCAAGTCAGTTCTGACCTGAAACAACATGAAATGTTGTAAAATTCCATTTGTAAGCATTGTATTGCAATTGAGCACATCAAACTTTACAGAATGAAGTTATTGCAAAACCATCCAAAACAAGCTTCGATCAGTCTGATATGCTCCCACACTATACTTTAGAGCACTCTCTGTCATAGGTGTAGAGTTTACATGTATATTTGCAAGATAACATTACAATTCATCAAACTCTTGAAACCAAGTCAGTTCTGACCTGAAACAACATGAAATGTTGTAAAATTCCATTTGTAAGCATATGTATTGCAATTGAGCACATCAAACTTTACAGAATGAAGTTATTACAAAACCATCCAAAACAAGCTTCTTTCAGTCTGATATGCTCCCACACTATACTTTAGAGCACTCTCTGTCATAGGTGAAGAGTTTACATGTATATTTGCAAGATAAATTACAATTCATCAAACTCTTGAAACCAAGTCAGTTCTGACCTGAAACAACATGAAATGTTGTAAAATTCCATTTGTAAGCATATGTATTGCAATTGAGCACAGCAAACTTTACAGAATGAAGTTATTGCAAAACCATCCAAAACAAACTTCTTTCAGTCTGATATGCTCCCACACTATACTTTAGAGCACTCTCTGTCACAGGTGAAGAGTTTACATGTATATTTGCAAGATAACATTACAATTCATCAAACTCTTGAAACCAAGTCAGTTCTGACCTGAAACAACATGAAATGTTGTAAAATTCCATTTGTAAGCATTGTATTGCAATTGAGCACATCAAACTTTACAGAATGAAGTTATTGCAAAACCATCCAAAACAAGCTTCGATCAGTCTGATATGCTCCCACACTATACTTTAGAGCACTCTCTGTCATAGGTGTAGAGTTTACATGTATATTTGCAAGATAACATTACAATTCATCAAACTCTTGAAACCAAGTCAGTTCTGACCTGAAACAACATGAAATGTTGTAAAATTCCATTTGTAAGCATATGTATTGCAATTGAGCACATCAAACTTTACAGAATGAAGTTATTACAAAACCATCCAAAACAAGCTTCTTTCAGTCTGATATGCTCCCACACTATACTTTAGAGCACTCTCTGTCATAGGTGAAGAGTTTACATGTATATTTGCAAGATAAATTACAATTCATCAAAATCTTGAAACCAAGTCAGTTCTGACCTGAAACAACATGAAATGTTGTAAAATTCCATTTGTAAGCATATGTATTGCAATTGAGCACATCAAACTTTACAGAATGTAGTTATTGCAAAACCATCCAAAACAAGCTTCTTTCAGTCTGATATGCTCCCACACTATACTTTAGAGCACTCTCTGTCATAGGTGAAGAGTTTACATGTATATTTGCAAGATAACATTACAAATCATCAAACTCTTGAAACCAAGTCAGTTCTGACCTGAAACAACATGAAATGTTGTAAAATTCCATTTGTAAGCATATGTATTGCAATTGAGCACATCAAACTTTACAGAATGAAGTTATTGCAAAACCATCCAAAACAAGCTTCTTTCAGTCTGATATGCTCCCACATTATACTTTAGAGCACTCTCTGTCATAGGTGTAGAGTTTACATGTATATTTGCAAGATAACATTACAATTCATCAAACTCTTGAAACCAAGTCAGTTTCTGACCTGAAACAACAAGAAATGATGAAAAATTGCATTTCAAAGCACATCTAATGCTGCAGAACAAATCAAACTTTACAGAATGAAGTAATTGCAATACCATCCAAAATAAGTTTCTTTCAGTCTGATATGCTCCCACACTATACTTTAGGGCATTCTCTGTCAAAGGTGAGGAGTTTACATGAATATTTGAAAGAATACATTACAATTAATCAATGTCTTGAAACCATGTCAGTTCTGACCTGAAACATCAAGAAATGTTGTGAAATTGCATTTCTAAGCATATGTAATACAGCTGAACGAATCAATCTTTACAGAATTTAGAAATTGCAAAACCATCCAAAATAAGTTTCTTTCAGTCTGATATGCTGCAACATTATACTTTAGAGCACTCTCTGTCATAGGTGAAGAGTTTACATGTATATTTGCAAGATAACATTACAATTCATCAAACTCTTGAAACCAATTCAGTTCTGACCTGAAACAACATGAAATGTTGTAAAATTCCATTTGTAAGCATTGTATTGCAATTGAGCACATCAAACTTTACAGAATGAAGTTATTGCAAAACCATCCAAAACAAGCTTTATCAGTCTGATATGCTCCCACACTATACTTTAGAGCACTCTCTGTCATAGGTGAAGAGTTTACATGTATATTTGCAAGATAACATTACAATTCATCAAACTCTTGAAACCAAGTCAGTTCTGACCTGAAACAACATGAAATGTTGTAAAATTCCATTTGTAAGCATATGTATTGCAATTGAGCACAGCAAACTTTACAGAATGAAGTTATTGCAAAACCATCAAAAACAAGCTTCAATCAGTCTGATATGCTCCCACACTATACTTTAGAGCACTCTCTGTCATAGGTGAAGAGTTTACATGTATATTTGCAAGATAACATTACAATTTATCAAACTCTTGAAACCAAGTCAGTTCTGACCTGAAACAACATGAAATGTTGTAAAATTCCATTTGTAAGCATATGTATTGCAATTGAGCACATCAAACTTTACAGAATGAAGTTATTGCAGAACCATCCAAAACAAGCTTCAATCAGTCTGATATGCTCCCACACTATACTTTAGAGCACTCTCTGTCATAGGTGAAGAGTTTACATGTATATTTGCAAGATAACATTACAATTTATCAAACTCTTGAAACCAAGTCAGTTCTGACCTGAAACAACATGAAATGTTGTAATATTCCATTTGTAAGCATATGTATTGCAATTGAGCACATCAAACTTTACAGAATGAAGTTATTGCAAAACCATCCAAAACAAGCTTCAATCAGTCTGATATGCTCCCACACTATACTTTAGAGCACTCTCTGTCATAGGTGAAGAGTTTACATGTATATTTGCAAGATAACATTACAATTTATCAAACTCTTGAAACCAAGTCAGTTCTGACCTGAAACAACATGAAATGTTGTAAAATTCCATTTGTAAGCATATGTATTGCAATTGAGCACATCAAACTTTACAGAATGAAGTTATTGCAAAACCATCCAAAACAAGCTTCTTTCAGTCTGATATGCTCCCACACTATACTTTAGAGCACTCTCTGTCATAGGTGAGGAGTTTACATGTATATTTTCAAGATAAATTACAATTCATCAAACTCTTGAAACCAAGTCAGTTCTGACCTGAAACAACATGAAATGTTGTAAAATTCCATTTGTAAGCATATGTATTGCAATTGAGCACATCAAACTTTACAGAATGTAGTTATTGCAAAACCATCCAAAACAAGCTTCTTTCAGTCTGATATGCTCCCACACTATACTTTAGAGCACTCTCTGTCATAGGTGAAGAGTTTACATGTATGTTTGCAAGATAACATTACAATTCATCAAACTCTTGAAACCAAGTCAGTTCTGACCTGAAACAACATGAAATGTTGTAAAATTCCATTTGTAAGCATATGTATTGCAATTGAGCACAGCAAACTTTACAGAATGAAGTTATTGCAAAACCATCCAAAACAAGCTTCAATCAGTCTGATATGCTCCCACACTATACTTTAGAGCACTCTCTGTCATAGGTGAAGAGTTTACATGTATATTTGCAAGATAACATTACAATTTATCAAACTCTTGAAACCAAGTCAGTTCTGACCTGAAACAACATGAAATGTTGTAAAATTCCATTTGTAAGCATATGTATTGCAATTGAGCACATCAAACTTTACAGAATGAAGTTATTGCAGAACCATCCAAAACAAGCTTCAATCAGTCTGATATGCTCCCACACTATACTTTAGAGCACTCTCTGTCATAGGTGAAGAGTTTACATGTATATTTGCAAGATAACATTACAATTTATCAAACTCTTGAAACCAAGTCAGTTCTGACCTGAAACAACATGAAATGTTGTAAAATTCCATTTGTAAGCATATGTATTGCAATTGAGCACATCAAACTTTACAGAATGAAGTTATTGCAAAACCATCCAAAACAAGCTTCTTTCAGTCTGATATGCTCCCACACTATACTTTAGAGCACTCTCTGTCATAGGTGAGGAGTTTACATGTATATTTGCAAGATAAATTACAATTCATCAAACTCTTGAAACCAAGTCAGTTCTGACCTGAAACAACATGAAATGTTGTAAAATTCCATTTGTAAGCATATGTATTGCAATTGAGCACATCAAACTTTACAGAATGAAGTTATTGCAAAACCATCCAAAACAAGCTTCTTTCAGTCTGATATGCTCCCACATTATACTTTAGAGCACTCTCTGTCATAGGTGAAGAGTTTACATGTATATTTGCAAGATAACATTACAATTCATCAAACTCTTGAAACCAAGTCAGTTCTGACCTGAAACAACATGAAATGTTGTAAAATTCCATTTGTAAGCATTGTATTGCAATTGAGCACATCAAACTTTACAGAATGAAGTTATTGCAAAACCATCCAAAACAAGCTTCTATCAGTCTGATATGCTCCCACACTATACTTTAGAGCACTCTCTGTCATAGGTATAGAGTTTACATGTATATTTGCAAGATAACATTACAATTAATCAAACTCTTGAAACCAAGTCAGTTCTGAACTGAAACAACATGAAATGTTGTAAAATTCCATTTGTAAGCATATGTATTGCAATTGAGCACATCAAACTTTACAGAATGAAGTTATTACAAAACCTTCCAAAACAAGCTTCTTTCAGTCTGATATGCTCCCACACTATACTTTAGAGCACTCTCTGTCATAGGTGAAGAGTTTACATGTATATTTGCAAGATAACATTACAATTCATCAAACTCTTGAAACCAAGTCAGTTCTGACCAGAAACAACATGAAATGTTGTAAAATTCCATTTGTAAGCATATGTATTGCAATTGAGCACATCAAACTTTACAGAATGAAGTTATTGCAAAACCATCCAAAACAAGCTTCAATCAGTCTGATAGCTCCCACACTATACTTTAGAGCACTCTCTGTCATAGGTGAAGAGTTTACATGTATATTTGCAAGATAACATTACAATTCATCAAACTCTTGAAACCAAGTCAGTTCTGACCTGAAACAACATGAAATGTTGTAAAATTCCATTTGTAAGCATAAGTATTGCAATTGAGCACATCAAACTTTACAGAATGAAGTTATTGCAAAACCATCCAAAACAAGCTTCAATCAGTCTGATAGCTCCCACACTATACTTTAGAGCACTCTCTGTCATAGGTGAAGAGTTTACATGTATATTTGCAAGATAACATTACAATTTATCAAACTCTTGAAACCAAGTCAGTTCTGACCTGAAACAACATGAAATGTTGTAAAATTCCATTTGTAAGCATATGTATTGCAATTGAGCACATCAAACTTTACAGAATGAAGTTATTGCAAAACCATCCAAAACAAGCTTCTATCAGTCTGATATGCTCCCACACTATACTTTAGAGCACTCTCTGTCATAGGTGAAGAGTTTACATGTATATTTGCAAGATAAATTACAAATCATCAAACTCTTGAAACCAAGTCAGTTCTGACCTGAAACAACATGAAATGTTGTAAAATTCCATTTGTAAGCATATGTATTGCAATTGAGCACATCAAACTTTACAGAATGAAGTTATTGCAAAACCATCCAAAACAAGCTTCTTTCAGTCTGATATGCTCCCACACTATACTTTAGAGCACTCTCTGTCATAGGTGTAGAGTTTACATGTATATTTGCAAGATAACATTACAATTCATCAAACTCTTGAAACCAAGTCAGTTCTGACCTGAAACAACATGAAATGTTGTAAAATTCCATTTGTAAGCATATGTATTGCAATTGAGCACATCAAACTTTACAGAATGAAGTTATTACAAAACCATCCAAAACAAGCTTCTTTCAGTCTGATATGCTCCCACACTATACTTTAGAGCACTCTCTGTCATAGGTGAAGAGTTTACATGTATATTTGCAAGATAACATTACAAATCATCAAACTCTTGAAACCAAGTCAGTTCTGACCCGAAACAACATGAAATGTTGTAAAATTCCATTTGTAAGCATATGTATAGCAATTGAGCACATCAAACTTTACAGAATGAAGTTATTGCAAAACCATCCAAAACAAGCTTCTTTCAGTCTGATATGCTCCCACACTATACTTTAGAGCACTCTCTGTCATAGGTGAAGAGTTTACATGTATATTTGCAAGATAACATTACAATTCATCAAACTCTTGAAACCAAGTCAGTTCTGACCTGAAACAACATGAAATGTTGTAAAATTCCATTTGTAAGCATTGTATTGCAATTGAGCACATCAAACTTTACAGAATGAAGTTATTGCAAAACCATCCAAAACAAGCTTCTATCAGTCTGATATGCTCCCACACTATACTTTAGAGCACTCTCTGTCATAGGTATAGAGTTTACATGTATATTTGCAAGATAACATTACAATTAATCAAACTCTTGAAACCAAGTCAGTTCTGAACTGAAACAACATGAAATGTTGTAAAATTCCATTTGTAAGCATATGTATTGCAATTGAGCACATCAAACTTTACAGAATGAAGTTATTACAAAACCTTCCAAAACAAGCTTCTTTCAGTCTGATATGCTCCCACACTATACTTTAGAGCACTCTCTGTCATAGGTGAAGAGTTTACATGTATATTTGCAAGATAACATTACAATTCATCAAACTCTTGAAACCAAGTCAGTTCTGACCAGAAACAACATGAAATGTTGTAAAATTCCATTTGTAAGCATATGTATTGCAATTGAGCACATCAAACTTTACAGAATGAAGTTATTGCAAAACCATCCAAAACAAGCTTCAATCAGTCTGATAGCTCCCACACTATACTTTAGAGCACTCTCTGTCATAGGTGAAGAGTTTACATGTATATTTGCAAGATAACATTACAATTCATCAAACTCTTGAAACCAAGTCAGTTCTGACCTGAAACAACATGAAATGTTGTAAAATTCCATTTGTAAGCATAAGTATTGCAATTGAGCACATCAAACTTTACAGAATGAAGTTATTGCAAAACCATCCAAAACAAGCTTCAATCAGTCTGATAGCTCCCACACTATACTTTAGAGCACTCTCTGTCATAGGTGAAGAGTTTACATGTATATTTGCAAGATAACATTACAATTTATCAAACTCTTGAAACCAAGTCAGTTCTGACCTGAAACAACATGAAATGTTGTAAAATTCCATTTGTAAGCATATGTATTGCAATTGAGCACATCAAACTTTACAGAATGAAGTTATTGCAAAACCATCCAAAACAAGCTTCTATCAGTCTGATATGCTCCCACACTATACTTTAGAGCACTCTCTGTCATAGGTGAAGAGTTTACATGTATATTTGCAAGATAAATTACAAATCATCAAACTCTTGAAACCAAGTCAGTTCTGACCTGAAACAACATGAAATGTTGTAAAATTCCATTTGTAAGCATATGTATTGCAATTGAGCACATCAAACTTTACAGAATGAAGTTATTGCAAAACCATCCAAAACAAGCTTCTTTCAGTCTGATATGCTCCCACACTATACTTTAGAGCACTCTCTGTCATAGGTGTAGAGTTTACATGTATATTTGCAAGATAACATTACAATTCATCAAACTCTTGAAACCAAGTCAGTTCTGACCTGAAACAACATGAAATGTTGTAAAATTCCATTTGTAAGCATATGTATTGCAATTGAGCACATCAAACTTTACAGAATGAAGTTATTACAAAACCATCCAAAACAAGCTTCTTTCAGTCTGATATGCTCCCACACTATACTTTAGAGCACTCTCTGTCATAGGTGAAGAGTTTACATGTATATTTGCAAGATAACATTACAAATCATCAAACTCTTGAAACCAAGTCAGTTCTGACCCGAAACAACATGAAATGTTGTAAAATTCCATTTGTAAGCATATGTATAGCAATTGAGCACATCAAACTTTACAGAATGAAGTTATTGCAAAACCATCCAAAACAAGCTTCTTTCAGTCTGATATGCTCCCACACTATACTTTAGAGCACTCTCTGTCATAGGTGAAGAGTTTACATGTATATTTGCAAGATAACATTACAATTCATCAAACTCTTGTAACCAAGTCAGTTCTGACCTGAAACAACATGAAATGTTGTAAAATTCCATTTGTAAGCATATGTATTGCAATTGAGCACATCAAACTTTACAGAATGAAGTTATTGCAAAACCATCCAAAACAAGCTTCTTTCAGTCTGATATGCTCCCACACTATACTTTAGAGCACTCTCTGTCATAGGTGATGAGTTTACATGTATATTTGCAAGATAACATTACAATTCATCAAACTCTTGAAACCAAGTCAGTTCTGACCTGAAACAACATGAAATGTTGTAAAATTCCATTTGTAAGCATATGTATTGCAATTGAGCACATCAAACTTTACAGAATGAAGTTATTGCAAAACCATCCAAAACAAGCTTCTATCAGTCTGATATGCTCCCACACTATACTTTAGAGCACTCTCTGTCATAGGTGAAGAGTTTACATGTATATTTGCAAGATAACATTACAATTCATCAAACTCTTGAAACCAAGTCAGTTCTGACCTGAAACAACATTAAATGTTGTAAAATTCCATTTGTAAGCATTGTATTGCAATTGAGCACATCAAACTTTACAGAATGAAGTTATTGCAAAACCATCCAAAACAATCTTCTTTCAGTCTGATATGCTCCCACACTATACTTTAGAGCACTCTCTGTCATAGGTGTAGAGTTTACATGTATATTTGCAAGATAACATTACAATTCATCAAACTCTTGAAACCAAGTCAGTTCTGACCTGAAACAACATGAAATGTTGTAAAATTCCATTTGTAAGCATATGTATTGCAATTAAGCACATCAAACTTTACAGAATGAAGTTATTGCATTACCATCCAAAACAAGCTTCTTTCAGTCTGATATGCTCCCACACTATACTTTAGAGCACTCTCTGTCATAGGTGAAGAGTTTACATGTATATTTGCAAGATAACATTACAATTCATCAAACTCTTGAAACCAAGTCAGTTCTGACCTGAAACAACATGAAATGTTGTAAAATTCAATATGTAAGCATATGTATTGCAATTGAGCACATCAAACTTTACAGAATAAAGTTATTGCAAAACCATCCAAAACAAGCTTCTTTCAGTCTGATATGCTCCCACACTATACTTTAGAGCACTCTCTGTCATAGGTGAAGAGTTTACATGTATATTTGCAAGATAACATTACAATTCATCAAACTCTTGAAACCAAGTCAGTTCTGACCTGAAACAACATGAAATGTTGTAAAATTCCATTTGTAAGCATATGTATTGCAATTGAGCACATCAAACTTTACAGAATGAAGTTATTGCAAAACCATCCAAAACAAGCTTCTATCAGTCTGATATGCTCCCACACTATACTTTAGAGCACTCTCTGTCATAGGTGAAGAGTTTACATGTATATTTGCAAGATAACATTACAATTCATCAAACTCTTGAAACCAAGTCAGTTCTGACCTGAAACAACATGAAATGTTGTAAAATTCAATATGTAAGCATATGTACTGCAATTGAGCACATCAAACTTTACAGAATAAAGATATTGCAAAACCATCCAAAACAAGCTTCTTTCAGTCTGATATGCTCCCACACTATACTTTAGAGCACTCTCTGTCATAGGTGAAGAGTTTACATGTATATTTGCAAGATAACATTACAATTCATCAAACTCTTGAAACCAAGTCAGTTCTGACCTGAAACAACATGAAATGTTGTAAAATTCCATTTGTAAGCATATGTATTGCAATTAAGCACATCAAACTTTACAGAATGAAGTTATTGCATTACCATCCAAAACAAGCTTCTTTCAGTCTGATATGCTCCCACACTATACTTTAGAGCACTCTCTGTCATAGGTGAAGAGTTTACATGTATATTTGCAAGATAACTACAATTCATCAAACTCTTGAAACCAAGTCAGTTCTGACCTGAAACAACATGAAATGTTGTAAAATTCCATTTGTAAGCATATGTATTGCAATTGAGCACATCAAACTTTACAGAATGAAGTTATTGCAAAACCATCCAAAACAAGCTTCTTTCAGTCTGATATGCTCCCACACTATACTTTAGGGCACTCTCTGTCATAGGTGAAGAGTATACATGAATATTTGCTAAAAAACATTACAAATAATCAAACTCTTGAAATAAAGTCAGGTCTGACCTGAAACAACAAGAAATGTTATAAAATTGCATTTCAAAGCACATATAATGCAGCTGAACACATCAAACTTTACAGAATGAAGATAATGCAAAACCATCCAAAACATGATTCTCTCAGTTTGAAAAGCTCCCACATTATACTTTAGGGCATTCTCTGTCATACGTCAAGAGTTTACATGAATATTTGCAAGAAAACATTACAATTCATCAAAGTCTTGAAACCAAGTCAGTTCTGACCTGAAACAACAAGAAATGATTAAAAATTGCATTTGTAAGCATATGTAATGCAATTGAGCACATCAATCTTTACAGAATCAATGAATTGCAATATCAACCAAAATAACTTTCTTTCAGTCTGATATGCTCCCACACTATACTTTAGGGCATTCTCTGTCAAAGGTGAGGAGTTTACATGAATATTTGAAAGAATACATTACAATTCATCAAAGTCTTGAAACCATGTCAGTTCTGACCTGAAACATCAAGACATGTTGTAAAATTGCATTTCTAAGCATATGTAATGCAGCTGAACGAATCAATCTTTACAGAATTTAGAAATTGCAAAACCATCCAAAATAAGTTTCTTTCAGTCTGATATGCTCCCACACTATACTTTAGGCCACTCTCTGTCATAGGTGAAGAGTATACATGAATATTTGCTAAAAAACATTACATTTCATCAACGTCTTGAAACCAAGTCAGTTCTGACCTGAATCAACAAGAAATGATGTAGAATTGCATTTGTAAGCATATCTAATGCAGCTGAACACAACAAACTTTACAGAATGAAGATAATGCAAAACCATCCAAATCAAGATTCTCTCAGTTTGAAAAGCTCCCACATTATACTTTAGGGCATTCTCTGTCATACGTCAAGAGTTTACATGAATATTTGCAAGAAAACATTACAATTCATCAAAGTCTTGAAACCAAGTCAGTTCTGACCTGAAACAACAAGAAATGATGAAAAATTGCATTTGTAAGCATATGTAATACAATTGAGCACATCAAACTTTACAGAATCAATGAATTGCAAAACCATCCAAAATAAGTTTCTTTCAGTCTGATATGCTCCCACACTATACTTTAGGGCATTCTCTGTCATAGGTGAAGAGTATACACAAATTTTTGCTAGAAAACATTACAATTATTCAAACTCTTGAAATCATGTCAGTTATGAACTGAAACAACAAGAAATGTTGTAAAATTGCATTTCAAAGCACATCTAATGCAGCTGAACAAATTAAACTTTACAGAATGAAGAAATTGCAATACCATCCAAAATAAGTTTCTTTCAGTCTGATATGCTCCCACACTATACTTTAGGGCATTCTCTGTCAAAGGTGAGGAGTTTACATGAATATTTGAAAGAAAACATTACAATTAATCAAAGTCTTGAAACCATGTCATTTCTGACCTGAAACAACAAGAAATGATGTAAAATTGCATATCTAAGCATATGTAATGCAGCTGAACGAATCAATCTTTACAGAATTTAGAAATTGCAAAACCATCCAAAATAAGTTTATTTCAGTCTGATATGCTCCCACACTATACTTTAGGGCTCTGTCATAGGTGAAGAGTATACATGAATATTTGCTAAAAAACATTACATTTCATCAAACTCTTGAAACCATGTCAGTTCTGACCTGAAACATCAAAAAATGTTGTAAAATTGCATTTCAAAGCATATGTAATGCAGTTGAACACATCAAATTTTAAAGAATAAATGAATTGCAATATCAACCAAAATAAGTATCTTTCAGTCTGAGATGCTCCCACACTATACTTTAGGGCATTCTCTGTCAAAGGTGAGGAGTTTACATCGATATTTGAAAGAAAACATCACAATTCATCAAAGTCTTGAAACCATGTCAGTTCTGACCTGAAACATCAAGAAATGTTGTAAAATTGCATTACTAAGCATATGTAATGCAGCTGAACGAATCAATCTTTACAGAACTTAGAAATTGCAAAACCATCCAAAATAAGTTTCTTTCAGTCTGATATGCTCCCACACTATACTTTAGGGCACTCTCTGTCATAGGTGAAGAGTATACATGAATATTTGCTAAAAAACATTACAATTAATCAAACTCTTGAAAAATTGTCAGTTCTGACCTGAAACAACAAGAAATGTTGTAAAATTGCATTTGTAAGCATATGTAATGCAGTTGAACACATCAAACTTTACAGAATGAAGATAATGCAAAACAATCCAAAACATGATTCTCTCTGTCTGATATTCTCCCACACTATACTTTAGGGCATTCTATGTCATAGGTGAAGAGTTTACATGAATATTTGCAAGAAAACATTACAATTCATCAAAGTCTTGAAACCATGTCAGTTCTGACCTGAAACAACAAGAAATGTTATAAAATTGCATTTCAAAGCACATATAATGCAGCTGAACACATCAAACTTTTTCAGAATGAAGATAATGCAAAACCATCCAAAACATGATTCTCTCAGTTTGAAAAGCTCCCACATTATACCTTAGGGCATTCTCTGTCATACGTCAAGAGTTTACATGAATATTTGCAAGAAAACATTACAATTCATCAAAGTCTTGAAACCAAGTCAGTTCTGACCTGAAACAACAAGAAATGATTAAAAATTGCATTTCAAAGCACATCTAATGCAGCTGAACAAATCAAACTTTACAGAATGAAGAAATTGCAATACCATCCAAAATAAGTTTCTTTCAGTCTGATATGCTCCCACACTATACTTTAGGGCATTCTCTGTCAAAGGTGAGAAGTTTACATGAATATTTGAAAGAATACATTACAATTCATCAAAGTCCTGAAACCATGTCAGTTCTGACCTGAAACATCAAGAAATGTTGTAAAATTGCATTTCAAAGCATATGTAATGCAGCTGAACGAATCAATCTTTACAGAATTTAGAAATTGCAAAACCATCCAAAATAAGTTTCTTTCAGTCTGATATGCTCCCACACTATACTTTAGGCCACTCTCTGTCATAGGTGAAGAGTATACATGAATATTTGCAAGAAAACATTACAATTCATCAAAGTCTTGAAACCAAGTCAGTTCTGACCTGAAACAACAAGAAATTATGTAAAATTGCATTTCAAAGCACATCTAATGCAGCTGAACAAATCAAACTTTACAGAATGAATAAATTGCAATACCATCCAAAATAAGTTTATTTCAGTCTGATATGCTCCCACACTATACTTTAGGGCATTCTCTGTCATAGGTGAAGAGTATACACGAATTTTTGCGATAAAACATTACAATTAATCAAACTCTTGAAATCATGTCTGTTCTGACCTGAAACATCAAGAAATGTTGTAAAATTGCTTTTCTAAGCATATGTAATGCAGCTGAACGAATCAATCTTTACAGAATTTAGAAATTGCAAAACCATCCAAAATAAGTTTCTTTCAGTCTAATATGCTCCCACACTATACTTTAGGGCATTCTCTGTCATAGGTGAAGAGTATACATGAATATTTGCTAGAAAACATTACAATTAATCAAACTCTTGAAATCAAGTCAGTTCTGACTTGAAACAACAAGAAATGTTGAAAAATTGAATTTTGTAAGCATATCTAATGCAGCTGAACACATCAAACTTTACAGAATGAAGATAATGCAAAACCATCCAAAGCATGATTCTCTCAGTTTGAAAAGCTCCCACATTATACTTTAGGGCATTCTCTGTCATACGTCAAGAGTTTACATGAATATTTGCAAGAAAACATTACAATTCATCAAACTCTTGAAACCAAGTCAGTTCTGACCTGAAACAACAAGAAATGATGAAAAATTGCATTTGTAAGCATATGTTATGCAATTGAGCACATCAAACTTTACAGAATCAATGAATTGCAAAACCATCCAAAATAAGTTTCTGTCAGTCTGATATGCTCCCACACTATACTTTAGGGCATTCTCTGTCATAGGTGAAGAGTATACATGAATATTTGCTAGAAAACATTACAATTAATCAAACTCTTGAAATCATGTCTGTTCTGACCTGAAACAACAAGAAATTTTGTAAAATTGCATTTGTAAGCATATGTAATGCAGTTGAACACATCAAACTTTATAGAATGAAGATATTGCAAAACCATCCAAAACATGATTCTCTCAGTCTGATATTCTCCCACACTATACTTTAGGGAATTCTCTGTCATGAGTGAAGAGTTTACATTAATTTTTGCAAGAAGACATTACATATCATCAAAGTCTTGAAACCAAGTCAGTTCTGACCTGAATCAACAAGAAATGATGTAAATTTGCATTTCTAAGCATATCTAATGCAGCTGAACACAACAGACTTTACAGAATGAAGATAATGCAAAACCATCCAAATCAAGATTCTTTCAGTTTGAAAAGCTCCCACATTATACTTTAGGGCATTCTCTGTCATACGTCAAGACTTTACATGAATATTTGCATGAAAACATTACAATTCATCAAACTCTTGAACCAAGTCATTTCTGACCTGAAACAACAAGAAATGATGAAAAATTGCATTTGTAAGCATATGTAATGCAATTGAGCACATCAATCTTTACAGAATCAATTAAGTGCAATATCAACCAAAATAAGTTTCTTTCAGTCTGATATGCTCCCACACTATACTTTAGGCCATTCTCTGTCATAGGTGAAGAGTATACACAAATTTTTGCTAGAAAACATTACAATTATTCAAACTCTTGAAATCATGTCTGTTCTGACTTGAAACAACAAGAAATGTTGAAAAATTGAATTTTGTAAGCAAGTAATGCAGTTGAACACATCAAACTTTATAGAATGAAGATATTGCAAAACCATCCAAAACACGATTCTCTCAGTCTGATATAATCCCACACTATACTTTAGGGAATTCTCTGTCATACGTCAAGAGTTTACATGAATATTTGCAAGAAAACATTACAATTCATCAAACTCTTGAAACCAAGTCAGTTCTGACCTGAAACAACAAGAAATGATGAAAAATTGCATTTATAAGCATATGTAATGCAATTGAGTACATCAAACTTTACAGAATCAATGAATTGCAAAACCATCCAAAATAAGTTTCTGTCAGTCTGATATGCTCCCACACTATACTTTAGGGCATTCTCTGTCATAGGTGAAGAGTATACATGAATATTTGCTAGAAAACATTACAATTCATCAAACTCTTGAAATCATGTCTGTTCTGACCTGAAACAACAAGAAATGTTGAAAAATTGCATTTGTAAGCATATGTAATGCAGTTGAACACATCAAACTTTACAGAATGAAGATAATGCAAAACCATCCAAAACATGATTCTCTCAGTCTGATATTCTCCCACACTATACTTTAGGGCATTCTCTGTCATACGTCAAGAGTTTACATGAATATTTGCAAGAAACATTACAATTCATCAAAGTCTTGAAACCAAGTCAGTTCTGACCTGAAACAACAAGAAATGATTAAAAATTGCATTTGTAAATGCTTGTAAATGTAATGCAATTGAGCACATCAATCTTTACAGAATCAATGAATTGCAATATCAACCAAAATAAGTTTCTTTCAGTCTGATATGCTCCCACACTATACTTTAGGGCATTCTCTGTCAAAGGTGCGAATTTACATGAATATTTGAAAGAATACATTACAATTCATCAAAGTCTTGAAACCATGTCTGTTCTGACCTGAAACATCAAGAAATGTTGTAAAATTGCATTTCTATGCATATGTAATGCAGCTGAACGAATCAATCTTTACAGAATGAAAAAATTGCAATACCATCCAAAATAAGTTTCTTTCAGTCTGATATGCTCCCACACTATACTTTAGGGCATTCTCTGTCATAGGTGAAGAGTATACACGAATTTTTGCTAGAAAACATTACATTTATTCAAACTCTTGAAATCATGTCTGTTCTGACCTGAAACAACATGAAATGTTGAAAAATTGCATTTGTAAGCATATGTAATGCAATTGAACACATCAAAATTTACAGAATGAAGATAATGCAAAACCATCCAAAACATGATTCTCTCAGTCTGATATTCTCCCACACTATACTTTAGGGCATTCTCTTTCATAGGTGAAGAGTATACATGAATATTTGCAAGAAAACATTGCAATTAATCAAACTCTTGAAATCATGTCTGTTCTGACCTGAAACTACAAGAAATTTTGTAAAATTGCATTTGTAAGCATATGTAATGCAATTGAGTACATCAAACTTTACAGAATCAATGAATTGCAAAACCATCCAAAATAAGTTTCTGTCAGTCTGATATGCTCCCACACTATACTTTAGGGCATTCTCTGTCATAGGTGAAGAAGACATTACATTTCATCAAAGTCTTGAAACCAAGTCAGTTCTGACCTGAATCAACAAGAAATGATGTAAATTTGCATTTGTAAGCATATCTAATGCAGCTGAACACAACAAACTTTACAGAATGAAGATAATGCAAAACCATCCAAATCAAGATTCTTTCAGTTTGAAAAGCTCCCACATTATACTTTAGGGCATTCTCTGTCATACGTCAAGAGTTTACATGAATATTTGCAAGAAAACATTACAATTCATCAAACTCTTGAAACCAAGTCAGTTCTGACCTGAAACAACAAGAAATGATGAAAAATTGCATTTGTAAGCATATGTAATGCAATTGAGTACATCAAACTTTACAGAATCAATGAATTGCAAAACCATCCAAAATAAGTTTCTTTCAGTCTGATATGCTCCCACACTATACTTTAGGGCATTCTCTGTCATAGGTGAAGAGTATACATGAATATTAGCTAGAAAACATTACAATTAATCAAACTCTTGAAATCATGTCTGTTCTGACCTGAAACAACAAGAAATGTTGAAAAATTGCATTTGTAAGCATATGTAATGCAGTTGAACACATCAAACTTTACAGAATGAAGATAATGCAAAACCATCCAAAACATGATTCTCTCAGTCTGATATTCTCCCACACTATACTTTAGGGCATTCTCTGTCATAGGTGAAGAGTATACATGAATATTTGCAAGAAAACATTGCAATTAATCAAACTCTTGAAATCATGTCTGTTCTGACCTGAAACAACAAGAAATTTTGTAAAATTGCATTTGTAAGCATATGTAATGCAGTTGAACACATCAAACTTTATAGAATGAAGATATTGCAAAACCATCCAAAACACGATTCTCTCAGTCTGATATTCTCCCACACTTTACTTTAGGGAATTCTCTGTCATAAGTGAAGAGTTTACATTAATTTTTGCAAGAAGACATTACATTTCATCAAAGTCTTGAAACCAAGTCAGTTCTGACCTGAATCAACAAGAAATGATGTAAATTTGCATTTGTAAGCATATCTAATGCAGCTGAACACAACAAACTTTACAGAATGAAGATAATGCAAAACCATCCAAATCAAGATTCTTTCAGTTTGAAAAGCTCCCACATTATACTTTAGGGCATTCTCTGTCATACGTCAAGAGTTTACATGAATATTTGCAAGAAAACATTACAATTCATCAAACTCTTGAACCCAATCAGTTCTGACCTGAAACAAAAAGAAATGATGAAAAATTGCATTTGTAAGCATATGTAATGCAGTTGAACACATCAAACTTTACAGAATGAAGATAATGCAAAACCATCCAAAACATGATTCTCTCAGTCTGATATTCTCCCACACTATACTTTAGGGCATTCTCTGTCATAGGTGAAGAGTATACATGAATATTTGCAAGAAAACATTGCAATTAATCAAACTCTTGAAATCATGTCTGTTCTGACCTGAAACAACAAGAAATTTTGTAAAATTGCATTTGTAAGCATATGTAATGCAGTTGAACACATCAAACTTTATAGAATGAAGATATTGCAAAACCATCCAAAACACGATTCTCTCAGTCTGATATTCTCCCACACTATACTTTAGGGAATTCTCTGTCATAAGTGAAGAGTTTACATTAATTTTTGCAAGAAGACATTACATTTCATCAAAGTCTTGAAACCAAGTCAGTTCTGACCTGAATCAACAAGAAATGATGTAAATTTGCATTTGTAAGCATATCTAATGCAGCTGAACACAACAAACTTTACAGAATGAAGATAATGCAAAACCATCCAAATCAAGATTCTTTCAGTTTGAAAAGCTCCCACATTATACTTTAGGGCATTCTCTGTCATACGTCAAGAGTTTACATGAATATTTGCAAGAAAACATTACAATTCATCAAACTCTTGAAACCAAGTCAGTTCTGACCTGAAACAACAAGAAATGATGAAAAATTGCATTTGTAAGCATATGTAATGCAATTGAGTACATCAAACTTTACAGAATCAATGACTTGCAAAACCATCCAAAATAAGTTTCTTTCAGTCTGATATGCTCCCACACTATACTTTAGGGCATTCTCTGTCATAGGTGAAGAGTATACATGAATATTTGCTAGAAAACATTACAATTAATCAAACTCTTGAAATCATGTCTGTTCTGACCTGAAACAACAAGAAATGTTGAAAAATTGCCTTTGTAAGCATATGTAATGCAGTTGAACACATCAAACTTTACAGAATGAAGATAATGCAAAACCATCCAAAACATGATTCTCTCAGTTTGAAAAGCTCCCACATTATACTTTAGGGCATTCTCTGTCATAAGTGAAGAGTTTACATGAATATTTGCAAGAAAACATTACAATTCATCAAAGTCTTGAAACCAAGTCAGTTCTGACCTGAAACAACAAGAAATGATGAAAAATTGCATTTGTAAGCATATGTAATGCAATTGAGCACATCAAACTTTACAGAATCAATGAATTGCAAAACCATCCAAAATAAGTTTCTTTCAGTCTGATATGCTCCCACACTATGCTTTAGGCCATTCTCTGTCATAGGTGAAGAGTATACATGAATATTTGCTAGAAAACATTACAATTAATCAAACTCTTGAAATCATGTCTGTTCTGACCTGAAACAACAAGAAATGTTGAAAAATTGCATTTGTAAGCATATGTAATGCAATTGAGTACATCAAACTTTACAGAATCAATGAATTGCAAAACCATCCAAAATAAGTTTCTTTCAGTCTGATATGCTCCCACACTATACTTTAGGGCATTCTCTGTCATAGGTGAAGAGTATACATGAATATTTTCTAGAAAACATTACAATTAATCAAACTCTTGAAATCATGTCTGTTCTGACCTGAAACAACAAGAAATGTTGAAAAATTGCATTTGTAAGCCTATGTAATGCAGTTGAACACATCAAACTTTACAGAATGAAGATAATGCAAAACCATCCAAAACATGATTCTCTCAGTCTGATATTCTCCCACACTATACTTTAGGGCATTCTCTGTCATAGGTGAAGAGTATACATGAATATTTGCAAGAAAACATTGCAATTAATCAAACTCTTGAAATCATGTCTGTTCTGACCTGAAACAACAAGAAATTTTGTAAAATTGCATTTGTAAGCATATGTAATGCAGTTGAACACATCAAACTTTATAGAATGAAGATATTGCAAAACCATCCAAAACACGATTCTCTCAGTCTGATATTCTCCCACACTATACTTTAGGGAATTCTCTGTCATAAGTGAAGAGTTTACATTAATTTTTGCAAGAAGACATTACATTTCATCAAAGTCTTGAAACCAAGTCAGTTCTGACCTGAATCAACAAGAAATGATGTAAATTTGCATTTGTAAGCATATCTAATGCAGCTGAACACAACAAACTTTACAGAATGAAGATAATGCAAAACCATCCAAATCAAGATTCTTTCAGTTTGAAAAGCTCCCACATTATACTTTAGGGCATTCTCTGTCATACGTCAAGAGTTTACATGAATATTTGCAAGAAAACATTACAATTCATCAAACTCTTGAAACCAAGTCAGTTCTGACCTGAAACAACAAGAAATGATGAAAAATTGCATTTGTAAGCATATGTAATGCAATTGAGTACATCAAACTTTACAGAATCAATGACTTGCAAAACCATCCAAAATAAGTTTCTTTCAGTCTGATATGCTCCCACACTATACTTTAGGGCATTCTCTGTCATAGGTGAAGAGTATACATGAATATTTGCTAGAAAACATTACAATTAATCAAATTCTTGAAATCATGTCTGTTCTGACCTGAAACAACAAGAAATGTTGAAAAATTGCCTTTGTAAGCATATGTAATGCAGTTGAACACATCAAACTTTACAGAATGAAGATAATGCAAAACCATCCAAAACATGATTCTCTCAGTTTGAAAAGCTCCCACATTATACTTTAGGGCATTCTCTGTCATAAGTGAAGAGTTTACATGAATATTTGCAAGAAAACATTACAATTAATCAAACTCTTGAAATCATGTCTGTTCTGACCTGAAACAACAAGAAATGTTGAAAAATTGCATTTGTAATCATATGTAATGCAGTTGAACACATCAAACTTTACAGAATGAAGATAATGCAAAACCATCCAAAACATGATTCTCTCAGTCTGATATTCTCCCACACTATACTTTAGGGCATTCTCTGTCATAGGTGAAGAGTATACATGAATATTTGCAAGAAAACATTGCAATTAATCAAACTCTTGAAATCATGTCTGTTCTGACCTGAAACAACAAGAAATTTTGTAAAATTGCATTTGTAAGCATATGTAATGCAGTTGAACACATCAAACTTTATAGAATGAAGATATTGCAAAACCATCCAAAACACGATTCTCTCAGTCTGATATTCTCCCACACTATACTTTAGGGCATTCTCTGTCATAAGTGAAGAGTTTACATTAATTTTTGCAAGAAAACATTACAATTCATCAAACTCTTGAAACCAAGTCAGTTCTGACCTGAAACAACAAGAAATGATGAAAAATTGCATTTGTAAGCATATGTAATGCAATTGAGTACATCAAACTTTACAGAATCAATGACTTGCAAAACCATCCAAAATAAGTTTCTTTCAGTCTGATATGCTCCCACACTATACTTTAGGGCATTCTCTGTCATAGGTGAAGAGTATACATGAATATTTGCTAGAAAACATTACAATTAATCAAACTCTTGAAATCATGTCTGTTCTGACCTGAAACAACAAGAAATGTTGAAAAATTGCCTTTGTAAGCATATGTAATGCAGTTGAACACATCAAACTTTACAGAATGAAGATAATGCAAAACCATCCAAAACATGATTCTCTCAGTTTGAAAAGCTCCCACATTATACTTTAGGGCATTCTCTGTCATAAGTGAAGAGTTTACATGAATATTTGCAAGAAAACATTACAATTCATCAAAGTCTTGAAACCAAGTCAGTTCTGACCTGAAACAACAAGAAATGATGAAAAATTGCATTTGTAAGCATATGTAATGCAATTGAGCACATCAAACTTTACAGAATCAATGAATTGCAAAACCATCCAAAATAAGTTTCTTTCAGTCTGATATGCTCCCACACTATGCTTTAGGCCATTCTCTGTCATAGGTGAAGAGTATACATGAATATTTGCTAGAAAACATTACAATTAATCAAACTCTTGAAATCATGTCTGTTCTGACCTGAAACAACAAGAAATGTTGAAAAATTGCATTTGTAAGCATATGTAATGCAATTGAGTACATCAAACTTTACAGAATCAATGAATTGCAAAACCATCCAAAATAAGTTTCTTTCAGTCTGATATGCTCCCACACTATACTTTAGGGCATTCTCTGTCATAGGTGAAGAGTATACATGAATATTTTCTAGAAAACATTACAATTAATCAAACTCTTGAAATCATGTCTGTTCTGACCTGAAACAACAAGAAATGTTGAAAAATTGCATTTGTAAGCCTATGTAATGCAGTTGAACACATCAAACTTTACAGAATGAAGATAATGCAAAACCATCCAAAACATGATTCTCTCAGTCTGATATTCTCCCACACTATACTTTAGGGCATTCTCTGTCATAGGTGAAGAGTATACATGAATATTTGCAAGAAAACATTGCAATTAATCAAACTCTTGAAATCATGTCTGTTCTGACCTGAAACAACAAGAAATTTTGTAAAATTGCATTTGTAAGCATATGTAATGCAGTTGAACACATCAAACTTTATAGAATGAAGATATTGCAAAACCATCCAAAACACGATTCTCTCAGTCTGATATTCTCCCACACTATACTTTAGGAAATTCTCTGTCATAAGTGAAGAGTTTACATTAATTTTTGCAAGAAGACATTACATTTCATCAAAGTCTTGAAACCAAGTCAGTTCTGACCTGAATCAACAAGAAATGATGTAAATTTGCATTTGTAAGCATATCTAATGCAGCTGAACACAACAAACTTTACAGAATGAAGATAATGCAAAACCATCCAAATCAAGATTCTTTCAGTTTGAAAAGCTCCCACATTATACTTTAGGGCATTCTCTGTCATACGTCAAGAGTTTACACGAATATTTGCAAGAAAACATTACAATTCATCAAACTCTTGAAACCAAGTCAGTTCTGACCTGAAACAACAAGAAATGATGAAAAATTGCATTTGTAAGCATATGTAATGCAATTGAGTACATCAAACTTTACAGAATCAATGACTTGCAAAACCATCCAAAATAAGTTTCTTTCAGTCTGATATGCTCCCACACTATACTTTAGGGCATTCTCTGTCATAGGTGAAGAGTATACATGAATATTTGCTAGAAAACATTACAATTAATCAAACTCTTGAAATCATGTCTGTTCTGACCTGAAACAACAAGAAATGTTGAAAAATTGCCTTTGTAAGCATATGTAATGCAGTTGAACACATCAAACTTTACAGAATGAAGATAATGCAAAACCATCCAAAACATGATTCTCTCAGTTTGAAAAGCTCCCACATTATACTTTAGGGCATTCTCTGTCATAAGTGAAGAGTTTACATGAATATTTGCAAGAAAACATTACAATTCATCAAAGTCTTGAAACCAAGTCAGTTCAGACCTGAAACAACAAGAAATGATGAAAAATTGCATTTGTAAGCATATGTAATGCAATTGAGCACATCAAACTTTACAGAATCAATGAATTGCAAAACCATCCAAAATAAGTTTCTTTCAGTCTGATATGCTCCCACACTATACTTTAGGGCATTCTCTGTCATAGGTGAAGAGTATACATGAATATTTGCTAGAAAACATTACAATTAATCAAACTCTTGAAATCATGTCTGTTCTGACCTGAAACAACAAGAAATGTTGAAAAATTGCCTTTGTAAGCATATGTAATGCAGTTGAACACATCAAACTTTACAGAATGAAGATAATGCAAAACCATCCAAAACATGATTCTCTCAGTTTGAAAAGCTCCCACATTATACTTTAGGGCATTCTCTGTCATAAGTGAAGAGTTTACATGAATATTTGCAAGAAAACATTACAATTAATCAAACTCTTGAAATCATGTCTGTTCTGACCTCAAACAACAAGAAATGTTGAAAAATTGCATTTGTAAGCATATGTAATGCAGTTGAACACATCAAACTTTACAGAATGAAGATAATGCAAAACCAACCAAAACATGATTATCTCAGTCTGATATTCTCCCACACTATACTTTAGGGCATTCTCTGTCATAGGTGAAGAGTATACATGAATATTTGCAAGAAAACATTGCAATTAATCAAACTCTTGAAATCATGTCAGTTCTGACCTGAATCAACAAGAAATGATGTAAATTTGCATTTGTAAGCATATCTAATGCAGCTGAACACAACAAACTTTACAGAATGAAGATAATGCAAAACCATCCAAATCAAGATTCTTTCAGTTTGAAAAGCTCCCACATTATACTTTAGGGCATTCTCTGTCATACGTCAAGAGTTTACATGAATATTTGCAAGAAAACATTACAATTCATCAAACTCTTGAAACCAAGTCAGTTCTGACCTGAAACAACAAGAAATGATGAAAAATTGCATTTGTAAGCATATGTAATGCAATTGAGTACATCAAACTTTACAGAATCAATGACTTGCAAAACAATCCAAAATAAGTTTCTTTCAGTCTGATATGCTCCCACACTATACTTTAGGGCATTCTCTGTCATAGGTGAAGAGTATACATGAATATTTGCTAGAAAACATTACAATTAATCAAACTCTTGAAATCATGTCTGTTCTGACCTGAAACAACAAGAAATGTTGAAAAATTGCCTTTGTAAGCATATGTAATGCAGTTGAACACATCAAACTTTACAGAATGAAGATAATGCAAAACCATCCAAAACATGATTCTCTCAGTCTGATATGCTCCCACACTATACTTTAGGGCATTCTCTGTCATAGGTGAAGAGTATACACGAATTTTTGCTAGAAAACATTACAATTATTCAAACTCTTGAAATCATGTCTGTTCTGACTTGAAACAACAAGAAATGTTGAAAAATTGCATTTGTAAGCATATGTTATGCAATTGAGCACATCAAACTTTACAGAATCAATGAATTGCAAAACCATCCAAAATAAGTTTCTTTCAGTCTGATATGCTCCCACACTATACTTTAGGGCATTCTCTGTCATAGGTGAAGAGTATACACGAATTTTTGCTAGAAAACATTACAATTATTCAAACTCTTGAAACCAAGTCAGTTCTGACCTCAAACAACAAGAAATGATGAAAAATTGCATTTGTAAGCATATGTTATGCAATTGAGCACATCAAACTTTACAGAATCAATGAATTGCAAAACCAACCAAAATAAGTTTCTTTCAGTCTGATATGCTCCCACACTATACTTTAGGGCATTCTCTGTCATAGGTGAAGAGTATACATGAATATTTGCTAGAAAACATTACAATTAATCAAACTCTTGAAATCATGTCTGTTCTGACCTGAAACAACAAGAAATGTTGAAAAATTGCATTTGTAAGCATATCTAATGCAGTTGAACACATCAAACTTTACAGAATGAAGATAATGCAAAACCATCCAAAACATGATTCTCTCAGTCTGATATTCTCCCACACTATACTTTAGGGAATTCTCTGTCATAAGTGAAGAGTTTACATGAATATTTGCAAGAAAACATTACAATTCATCAAAGTCTTGAAACCAAGTCAGTTCTGACCTCAAACAACAAGAAATGATGAAAAATTGCATTTGTAAGCATATGTAATGCAGTTGAACACATCAAACTTTACAGAATGAAGATAATGCAAAACCATCCAAAACATGATTCTCTCAGTCTGATATGCTCCCACACTATACTTTAGGGCATTCTCTGTCATAGGTGAAGAGTATACACGAATTTTTGCTAGAAAACATTACAATTATTCAAACTCTTGAAATCATGTCTGTTCTGACTTGAAACAACAAGAAATGTTGAAAAATTGCATTTGTAAGCATATGTTATGCAATTGAGCACATCAAACTTTACAGAATCAATGAATTGCAAAACCATCCAAAATAAGTTTCTTTCAGTCTGATATGCTCCCACACTATACTTTAGGGCATTCTCTGTCATAGGTGAAGAGTATACACGAATTATTGCTAGAAAACATTACAATTATTCAAACTCTTGAAATCATGTCTGTTCTGACTTGAAACAACAAGAAATGTTGAAAAATTGCATTTGTAAGCATATGTAATGCAGTTGAACACATCAAACTTTACAGAATGAAGATAATGCAAAACCATCCAAAACATGATTCTCTCAGTCTGATATTCTCCCACACTATACTTTAGGGCATTCTCTGTCATAGGTGAAGAGTATACATGAATATTTGCTAGAAAACATTACAATTAATCAAACTCTTGAAATCATGTCTGTTCTGACCTGAAACAACAAGAAATGTTGAAAAATTGCATTTGTAAGCATATCTAATGCAGTTGAACACATCAAACTTTACAGAATGAAGATAATGCAAAACCATCCAAAACATGATTCTCTCAGTCTGATATTCTCCCACACTATACTTTAGGGAATTCTCTGTCATAAGTGAAGAGTTTACATGAATATTTGCAAGAAAACATTACAATTCATCAAAGTCTTGAAACCAAGTCAGTTCTGACCTCAAACAACAAGAAATGATGAAAAATTGCATTTGTATGCATATGTAATGCAGTTGAACACATCAAACTTTACAGAATGAAGATAATGCAAAACCATCCAAAACATGATTCTCTCAGTCTGATATGCTCCCACACTATACTTTAGGGCATTCTCTGTCATAGGTGAAGAGTATACACGAATTCTTGCTAGAAAACATTACAATTATTCAAACTCTTGAAATCATGTCTGTTCTGACTTGAAACAACAAGAAATGTTGAAAAATTGCATTTGTAAGCATATGTAATGCAGTTGAACACATCAAACTTTACAGAATGAAGATAATGCAAAACCATCCAAAACATGATTCTCTCAGTTTAAAAAGCTCCCACATTATACTTTAGGGCATTCTCTGTCATACGTCAAGAGTTTACATGAATATTTGCAAGAAAACATTACAATTCATCAAAGTCTTGAAACCAAGTCAGTTCTGACCTGAAACAACAAGAAATGATGAAAAATTGCATTTGTAAGCATATGTAATGCAATTGAGCACATCAATCTTTACAGAATCAATTAATTGCAATATCAACCAAAATAAGTTTCTTTCAGTCTGATATGCTCCCACACTATACTTTAGGGCATTCTCTGTCAAAGGTGAGGAGTTTACATGAATATTTGAAAGAATACATTACATTTCATCAAAGTCTTGAAACCAAGTCAGTTCTGACCTGAATCATCAAGAAATGTTGTAAAATTGCATTTCTAAGCATATCTAATGCAGCTGAACACAACAAACTTTACAGAATGAAGATATTGCAAAACCATCCAAATCAAGATTCTCTCAGTTTGAAAAGCTCCCACATTATACTTTATGGCATTCTCTGTCATACGTCAAGAGTTTACATGAATATTTGCAAGAAAACATTACAATTCATCAAAGTCTTGAAACCAAGTCAGTTCTGACCTGAAACAACAAGAAATGATTAAAAATTGCATTTGTAAGCATATGTAATGCAATTGAGCACATCAAACTTTACAGAATCAATTAATTGCAAAACCATCCAAAATAAGTTTCTTTCAGTCTGATATGCTCCCACACTATACTTTAGGCCATTCTCTGTCATAGGTGAAGAGTATACACGAATTTTAGCTAGAAAACATTACAATTCATCATAGTCTTGAAACCAAGTCAGTTATGACCTGAAACATCAAGAAATGTTGTAAAATTGCATTTCTAAGCATATGTAATGCAGCTGAACGAATCAATCTTTACATAATTTAGAAATTGCAAAACAATCCAAAATAAGTTTCTTTCAGTCTGATATGCTCCCACACTATACTTTAGGCCACTCTCTGTCATAGGTGAAGAGTATACATGAATATTTGCTAAAAAACATTACAATTAATCAAACTCTTGAAATCATGTCAGTTCTGACCTGAAACAACAAGAAATGTTGTAAAATTGCATTTGTAAGCATATGTAATGCAGTTGAACACATCAACCTTTACAGAATGAAGATAATGCAATACCATCCAAAACATGATTCTCTCAGTCTGATATTCTCCCACACTATACTTTAGGGAATTCTCTGTCATAAGTGAAGAGTTTACATTAATTTTTGCAAGAAAACATTACATTTCATCAAAGTCTTGAAACCAAGTCAGTTCTGACCTGAATCAACAAGAAATGATGTAAAATTGCATTTATAAGCATATCTAATGCAGCTGAACACAACAAACTTTACAGAATGAAGATAATGCAAAACCATCCAAATCAAGATTCTCTCATATTGAAAAGCTCCCACACTATACTTTAGGGCATTCTCTGTCATAGGTGAAGAGTATACACGAATTTTAGCTAGAAAACATTACAATTCATCAAAGTCTTGAAACCAAGTCAGTTATGACCTGAAACAACAAGAAATGTTGTAAAATTGCATTTGTAAGCATATGTAATGCAGTTGAACACATCAAACTTTACAGAATAAATGAATTGCAATATCAACCAAAATAAGTTTCTTTCAGTCTGATATGCTCCCACACTATACTTTAGGGCATTCTCTTTCAAAGGTGAGGAGTTTACATGGATAATTGAATGAAAACATTACAATTCATCAAAGTCTTGAAACAATGTCAGTTCTGACCTGAATCATCAAGAAATGTTGTAAAATTGCATTTCTAAGCATATGTAATGCAGCTGAACGAATCAATCTTTACAGAATTTAGAAATTGCAAAACCATCCAAAATAAGTTTCTTTCAGTCTGATATGCTCCCACACTATACTTTAGGGCACTCTCTGTCATAGGTGAAGAGTATACATGAATATTTGCTAAAAAACATTACAATTAATCAAACTCTTGAAATCATGTCAGTTCTGACCTGAAACAACAAGAAATGTTGTAAAATTGCATTTGTATTCATATGTAATGCAGTTGAACACATCAAACTTTACAGAATGAAGATAATGCAAAACAATCCAAAACATGATTCTCTCAGTTTGAAAAGCTCCCACATTATACTTTAGGGCATTCTCTGTCATACGTCAAGAATTTACATGAATATTTGCAAGAAAACATTACAATTCATCAAAGTCTTGATACCAAGTCAGTTCTGACCTAAAACATCAAGAAATGATTAAAAATTGCATTTGTAAGCATATGTAATGCAATTGAGTACATCAATCTTTACAGAATCAATGAATTGCAATATCAACCAAAATAAGTTTCTTTCAGTCTGATATGCTCCCACACTATACTTTAGGGCATTCTCTGTCAAAGGTGAGGAGTTTACCTGAATATATGCAAGAAAACATTAAAATTCATCAAAGTCTTGAAACCAAGTCAGTTTCTGCCCTGAAACAACAAGAAATGATGTAAAATTGCATTTCAAAGCACATCTAATGCAGCTGAACAAGTCAAACTTTACAGAATGAAGAAATTGCAATACCATCCAAAATAAGTTTCTTTCAGTCTGATATGCTCCCACACTATACTTTAGGGCATTCTCTGTCAAAGGTGAGGAGTTTATATGAATATTTGAAAGAAAACATTACAATTCATCAAAGTCTTGAAACCATGTCAGTTCTGACCCGAAACAACAAGAAATGTTGTAAAATTGCATTTCTAAGCATACGTAATGCAGCTGAACGAATCAATCTTTACAGAATAAAGATAATGCAAAACCATCCAAAACATGATTCTCTCAGTCTGAAATGCTCCCACACTATACTTTAGAGCACTCTCTGTCATAGGTGAAGAGTTTACATGTATATTGGAAAATAACATTACAATTCATCAAACTCTTGAAACCAAGTCAGTTCTGACCTGAAACAACATGAAATGTTGTAAAATTCCATTTGTAAGCATATGTATTGCAATTGAGCACATCAAACTTTACAGAATGAAGTTATTGCAAAACCATCCAAAACAAGCTTCTGTCAGTCTGATATGCTCCCACACTATACTTTAGAGCACTCTCTGTCATAGGTGAAGAGTTTACATGTATATTTGCAAGATAACATTACAATTCATCAAACTCTTGAAACCAAGTCAGTTCTGACCTGAAACAACATGAAATGTTGTAAAATTCCATTTGTAAGCATATGTATTGCAATTGAGCACATCAAACTTTACAGAATGAAGTTATTGCAAAACCATCCAAAACAAGCTTCTTTCAGTCTGATATGCTCCCACACTATACTTTAGAGCACTCTCTGTCATAGGTGAAGAGTTTACATGTATATTTGCAAGATAACATTACAATTCATCAAACTCTTGAAACCTAGTCAGTTCTAACCTGAAACAACATGAAATGTTGTAAAATTCCATGTGTAAGCATATGTATTGCAATTGAGCACATCAAACTTTACAGAATGAAGTTATTGCAAAACCATCCAAAACAAGCTTCTATCAGTCTGATATGCTCCCACACTATACTTTAGAGCACTCTCTGCCATAGGTGAAGAGTTTACATGTATATTTGCAAGATATCATTACAATTCATCAAACTCTTGAAACCAAGTCAGTTCTGACCTGAAACAACATGAAATGTTGTAAAATTCCATGTGTAAGCATATGTATTGCAATTGAGCACATCAAACTTTACAGAATGAAGTTATTGCAAAACCATCCAAAACAAGCTTCTTTCAGTCTGATATGCTCCCACACTATACTTTAGAGCACTCTCTGTCATAGGTGAAGAGTTTACATGTATATTTGCAAGATAACATTACAATTCATCAAACTCTTGAAACCAAGTCAGTTCTGACCTGAAACAACATGAAATGTTGTAAAATTCCATGTGTAAGCATATGTATTGCAATTGAGCACATCAAACTTTACAGAATGAAGTTATTGCAAAACCATCCAAAACAAGCTTCTTTCAGTCTGATATGCTCCCACACTATACTTTAGAGCACTCTCTGTCATAGGTGAAGAGTTTACATGTATATTTGCAAGATAACATTACAATTCATCAAACTCTTGAAACCAAGTCAGTTCTGACCTGAAACAACAAGAAATGTTGTAAAATTCCATTTGTAAGCATATGTATTGCAATTGAGCACATCAAACTTTACAGAATGAAGTTATTACAAAACCATCCAAAACAAGCTTCTTTCAGTCTGATATGCTCCCACACTATACTTTAGAGCACTCTCTGTCATAGGTGAAGAGTTTACATATATATTTGCAAGATAACATTACAATTCATCAAACTCTTGAAACCAAGTCAGTTCTGACCTGAAACAACAAGAAATGTTGTAAAATTCCATTTGTAAGCATATGTATTGCAATTGAGCACATCAAACTTCACAGAATGAATATATTGCAAAACCATCCAAAACAAGCTTCTTTCAGTCTGATATGCTCCCACACTATACTTTAGAGCACTCTCTGTCATAGGTGAAGAGTTTACATGTATATTGGAAGATAACATTACAATTCATCAAACTCTTGAAACCAAGTCAGTTCTGACCTGAAACAACATGAAATGTTGTAAAATTCCATTTGTAAGCATATGTATTGCAATTGAGCACATCAAACTTTAAGAGTTTGATTAATTGTAATGTTATCTTGCAAATATTCATGTAAACTCTTGACGTATGACAGAGAATGCCCTAAAGTATAATGTGGGAGCTTTTCAAACTGAGAGAATCTTGATTTGGAAGGTTTTGCATTATCTTCATTCAGTAAAGTTTGTTGTGTTCAGCTGCATTAGATATGCTTACAAATGCAATTTTACATCATTTCTTGTTGATTCAGGCAGAACTGACTTGGTTTCAAGACTTTGATGAAATGTAATGTTTTCTTGCAAAAATTAATGTAAACTCTTCACTTATGACAGAAAATTCCCTAAGGTATAGTGTGGGAGAATATCAGACTGAGAGAATCATGTTTTGGATGGTTTTGCATTATCTTCATTCTGTAAAGATTGATGTGTTCAGCTGCATTAGATGTGCTTTGAAATGCAATTTTATAACATTTCCTGTTGTTTCAGGTCAGAACTGACATGGTTTCAAGACTTTGATGAATTGTAGTGTTTTCTTGCAAATATTCATGTAAACTCTTCACCTATGACAGATAATGCCCTAAAGTATAGTGTGAGTGCTTATCAAACTGAAAGAATCATGATTTGGATGGTTTTGCATTATCTTCATTCTGTAAAGTTTGATGTGTTCATCTGCATTCGATATATGCTTACAAATGCAATTTTACAACATTTCTTGTTGTTTCAGGTCAGAACTGACATGGTTTCAAGACTTTGATGAATTGTAATGTTTTCTTGCAAATATTCATGTAAACTCTTCACCTATGACAGAGAATGCCCTAAAGTATACTGTGGGAACATATCAGACTGAGAGAATCATGTTTTGGATGGTTTTGCATTATCTTCATTCTGTAAAGTTTGATGTGTTCAGCTGCATTAGATATGCTTTCAAATGCAATTTTCCATAATTTCTTGTTGTTTCAAGTCAGAACTGACATGGTTTCAAGATTTTGATGAATTGTAATATCTTTCAAATATTCATGTAAACTTTTCACCTATGACAGACAATAAAGTATAGTGTGGGAGCATATCAGACTGAGAGAATCATGTTTTGGATGGTCTTGCATTATCTTCATTCTGTAAAGTTTGATGTGTTGAGAAGCATTAGATATGCTTACAAATGCTGTTTGACAACATTTCTTGTTTCTGGTCAGAACTGACATGATTTCAAGAGTTTGATGAATTGTAATGTTTTCAAGCAAATATACATGTCAACTCTTCACCTATGACAGAGAATAAAGTATGGGAGCATATCAGACTGAGAGAATTATGTTTTGGATGGTTCTTGTCTTCATTCTGTAAAGTTTGTAATGTTCAGATGCATTAGATATGCTTATAAATGCAATTTTACATCAAATCTTGTTGTTTCAGGTAAGAACTGACTTGGTTTCAAGACTATGATGAATTGTAATGTTTTCTATCTAATATACATGTTAACTCTTCACCTATGACAGAGAATGCCCTAACGTATAGAGTGGGAGCATATCAGACTGAGAGAATCTTGTTTTGGATGGTTTTGCATTATCTTCATTATGTAAAGTTTGATGTGTTCAACTGCATTACATATGCTTTTCAAATGCAATTTTACATCATTTCTTGATGTTTCAGGTCCGAACTGACTTGGTTACAAGACTTTGATGAATTGTAATGTTTTCTATCTAATATACATGTTAACTCTTCACCTATGACAGAGAATGCCCTAACGTATAGAGTGGGAGCATATCAGACTGAGAGAATCATGTTTTGGATGGTATTGCATTATCTTCATTCTGTAAAGTTTTATGTGTTGAGAAGCATTAGATATGCTTACATATGCTGTGTGACAACATTTCTTGTTTCAGGTCAGAACTGCCATGGTTTCAAGACTTTGATGAATTGTTATGTTTGCTAGCAAATTAACATGTTAACTCTTCACCTTAGACAGAGAATGCCCTAAAGTATAGTGTGGGAACATATCAGACTGAGAGAATCTTGCTTTGGATGGTTTTGCATTATCTTCATTCTGTAAAGTTTGATGTGTTCATCTGCATTCGATATATGCTTACAAATGCAATTTTACAACATTTCTTGTTGTTTCAGGTCAGAACTGACATGGTTTCAAGACTTTGATGAATTGTAATGTTTTCTTGAAAATATTCATGTAAACTCTTCACCTATGACAGAGAATGCCCTAAAGTATAGTGTGGGTGCTTATCAAACTGAGAGAAACAACATTTGTATGGTTTTGCATTATCTTCATTCTGTAAAATTTGATGTGTTCAACTGCATTACATATGCTTACAAATGCAATTTTACAACATTTCTTGTTGTTTCAGGTCAGAACTGACGTGATTTCAAGAGTTTGATTAATTGTAATGTTATTTTGCAAGTATTCATGTAAACTCTTCACCTATTACAGAGAATGCCCTAAAGTATAGTGTGGGAGCATATCAGACTGAAAGAAACTTATTTTGGATGGTTTTGCAATTTCTAAATTCTGTAAAGTTTGATTCGTTCAGCTGCATAACATGTGCTTAGAAATGCAATTTTATAACATTTCTTGATGTTTCAGGTAAGAACTGACATGGTTTCAAGACTTTGATGAATTGTAATGATTTCTATCTAATATACATGTAAACTCTTCACCTATGACAGAGAATACCCTAACGTATAGTGTGGGAGCATATCAGACTGAGAGAATCTTGTTTTGGATGGTTTTGCATTATCTTCATTATGTAAAGTTTGATGTGTTCAACTGCATTACATATGCTTTTCAAATGCAATTTTACATCATTTCTTGATGTTTCAGGTCCGAACTGACTTGGTTTCAAGACTTTGATGAATTGTAATGTTTTCTAGCAAATAATCATGTAAACTCTTCACCTAAGACAGAGAATGCCCTAAACTATAGTGTGGGAGCATATTGGACTGAAAGAAACTTACTTTGGATGGTATTGCAATTTCTTCATTTTGTATAGTTTGATTTGCTCAATTGTATTACATATGCTTACAAATGCAATTTTTCAACATTTCTAGTTGTTTGAGGTCCGACCTGACTTGGTTTCAAGACTTTGATGAATTGTAATGGTTTCTAGCAAATATACATGTAAACTCTTCACCTATGACAGAGAATAAAGTATTGAGTGGGAGCATATCAGACTGAGAGAATCATGTTTTGGATGGTTTTGCATTATCTTCATTCTGTAAAATTTGATGTGTTGAGTAGCATTAGATATGCTTACATATGCTGTTTGACAACATTTTTTGTTTCAGGTCAGAACTGCCATGGTTTCAAGACTTTGATGAATTGTAATGTTTTCTTGCAAATATTCATGTAAACTCTTCACCTATGACAGAGAATGCCATAAAGTATACTGTGGGAACATATCAGACTGAGAGAATCATGTTTTGGATGGTTTTGCATTATCTTCATTCTGTAAAGTTTGATGTGTTCAGCTGCATTAGATATGCTTTCAAATGCAATTTTCCATAATCTCTTGTTGTTTCAAGTCAGAACTGACATGGTTTCAAGATTTTGATGAATTGCAATATCTTGCAAATATTCATGTAAACTCTTCACCTATGACAGACAATAAAGTATAGTGTGGGAGCATATCAGACTGAGAGAATCATGTTTTGGATGGTCTTGCATTATCTTCATTCTGTAAAGTTTGATGTGTTGAGAAGCATTAGATATGCTTACAAATGCTATTTGACAACATTTCTTGTTTCTGGTCAGAACTGACATGATTTCAAGAGTTTGATGAATTGTAATGTTTTCAAGCAAATATACATGTCAACTCTTCACCTATGACAGAGAATAAAGTATGGGAGCATTTCAGACTGAGAGAATTATGTTTTGGATGGTTCTTGTCTTCATTCTGTAAAGTTTGTAATGTTCAGATGCATTAGATATGCTTATAAATGCAATTTTACTTCAAATCTTGTTGTTTCAGGTCAGAACTGACTTGGTTTCAAGACTATGATGAATTGTAATGTTTTCTATCTAATATACATGTTAACTCTTCACCTATGACAGAGAATGCCCTAACGTATAGTGTGGGAGCATATCAGACTGAGAGAATCTTGTTTTGGATGGTTTTGCATTATCTTCATTATGTAAAGTTTGATGTGTTCAACTGCATTACATATGCTTTTCAAATGCAATTTTACATAATTTCTTGATGTTTCAGGTCCGAACTGACTTGGTTACAAGACTTTGATGAATTGTAATGTTTTCTAGCAAATAATCATGTAAACTCTTCACCTAAGACAGAGAATGCCCTAAACTATAGTGTGGGAGCATATTGGACTGAAAGAAACTTACTTTGGATGGTATTGCTATTTCTTCATTTTGTATAGTTTGATTTGCTCAATTGTATTACATATGCTTAGAAATGCAATTTTTCAACATTTCTAGTTGTTTCAGGTCCGACCTGACTTGGTTTCAAGACTTTGATGAATTGTAATGGTTTCTAGCAAATATACATGTAAACTCTTCACTTATGACAGAGAATTCCATAAAGTATAGTGTGGGAGAATATCAGACTGAGAGAATCATGTTTTGGATGGTTTTGCATTATCTTCATTCTGTAAAGTTTTATGTGTTGAGAAGCATTAGATATGCTTACAAATGCTGTTTGACAACATTTCTTGCTTCTGGTCAGAACTGACATGCTTTCAAGACTTTGATGAATTGTAATGTTTTCTTGCAAATATTCATGTATGCTCTTCACCTATGACAGAGAATGTCCTAAAGTATAGTGTGGGTGCATATCAGACTGAAAGAAAAGTATTTTGGAAGGTTTTGCAATTTCTAAATTCTGTAAAGTTTTATTTGTTCATCTGCATAAGATATGCTTACAAATGCAATTATTCAACATTTCTTGTTGTTTCAGGTCAGAACTGACATGATTTCAAGAGTTTGATTAATTGTAATGTTATTTAGCAAGTATTCATGTAAACTCTTCACCTAAGACAGAGAATGCCCTAAAGTATAGTGTGGCAGCATATCAGACTGAGAGAATCTTGCTTTGGATGGTTTTGCATTATCTTCATTCTGTGAAGTTTGATGTGTTCAGCTGCATTAGATATGCTTTCAAATGCAATTTTACATAATTTCTTGTTGTTTCAAGTCAGAACTGACATGGTTTCAAGATTTTGATGAATTCTAATATCTTGCAAATATTCATGTAAACTCGTCACCTATGACAGACAATAAAGTATAGTGTGGGAGCATATCAGACTGAGAGAATCATGTTTTGGATGGTTTTGCATTATCTTTATTCTGTAAAGTTTGATGTGTAGAGAATCATTAGATATGCTTACAAATGCTGTTTGACAACATTTCTTGTTTCTGGTCAGAACTGACATCGTTTCAAGACTTTGATGAATTGTAATGTTTTCTTGCAAATATTCATGTATGCTCTTCACCTATGACAGAGAATGTTCTAAAGTATAGTGTGGGTGCATATCAGACTGAAAGAAACATATTTTGGAAGGTTTTGCAATTTCTCAATTCTGTAAAGTTTTATTTGTTCAGCTGCATTAGATATGCTTACAAATGCAATTTTTCAAAATTTCTTGTTGTTTCAGGTCAGAACTGACTTGTTTTCAGGACTTTGATGGATTGTAATGTTTTCTAGCAAATATACATGTCAACTCTTCACCTATGACAGAGAATAAAGTATGGGAGCATATCAGACTGAGAGAATTATGTTTTGGATTGTTCTTGTCTTCATTCTGTAAAGTTTGTAATGTTCAGATGCATTAGATATGCTTATAAGTGCAATTTTACATCAAATCTTGTTGTTTCAAGTCAGAACTGACTTTGTTTCAAGACTTTGATGAATTGTAATGTTTTCTATCTAATATACATGTAAACTCTTCACCTATGACAGAGAATGCCCTAAAGTATAGTGTGGCAGCATATCAGACTGAGAGAATCTTGCTTTGGATGGTTTTGCATTATCTTCATTCTGTAAAGTTTGATGTGTTCAGCTGCATTAGATATGCTTTCAAATGCAATTTTACATAATTTCTTGTTGTTTCAAGTCAGAACTGACATGGTTTCAAGATTTTGATGAATTGTAATATCTTGCAAATATTCATGTAAACTCTTCACCTATGACAGACAATAAAGTATAGTGTGGGAGCATATCAGACTGAGAGAATCATGTTTTGGATGGTTTTGCATTATCTTTATTCTGTAAAGTTTGATGTGTAGAGAAGCATTAGATATGCTTACAAATGCTGTTTGACAACATTTCTTGTTTCTGGTCAGAACTGACATGGTTTCAAGACTTTGATGAATTGTAAATGTTTTCTTGCAAATATTCATGTAAACTCTTCACCTATGACAGAGAATGCCCTAAACTATAGTGTGGGAACATATCAGACTGAGAGAATCATGTTTTGGATGGTTTTGCATTATCTTCATTATGTAAAGTTTGATGTATTCAACTGCATTACATATGCTTACAAATGCAATTTTACAACATTTCTTGTTGTTTCAGGTCAGAACTGACATGATTTCAAGAGTTTGATGAATTGTAATGTTTTCTAGCAAATATACATGTCAACTCTTCACCTACGACAGAGAATAAAGTATGGGAGCATATCAGACTGAGAGAATTATGTTTTGGATGGTTCTTGTCTTCATTCTGTAAAGTTTGTAATGTTCAGATGCATTAGATATGCTAATTAATGCAATTTTTCAACATTTTTTGTTGTTTCAGGTCAGAACTGACTTGGTTTCAAGACTTTGATGAATTGTAATGTTTTCTAGCAAATATACATGTAAACTCTTCACCTATGACAGACAATAAAGTATAGTGTGGGAGCATATCAGACTGAAAGAAACTTATTTTGGATGGTTTTGCAATTTCTTCATTCTGTAAAGTTTGATGTGTTCAACTGCATTACATATGCTTACAAATGAAATTTTACAACATTTCTTGTTGTTTCAGGTCAGAACTGACATGAGTTCAAGAGTTTGATTAATTGTAATGTTTTTCAGCAAATATTCATATATACTCTTCACCTATGACAGAGAATGCCCTAGAGTATAGTGTGGGAGCATATCAGACTGAAAGAAACTTATTTTGGATGGTTTTGCAATTTCTAAATTCTGTAAAGATTGATTCGTTCAGCTGCATTACATATGCTTAGAAATGCAATTTTACAACATTTCTTGTTGTTTCAGGTCAGAACTGACTTGGTTTCAAGACTTTGATGATATGTAATGTTTTCTAGCAAAAATTAATGTAAACTCTTCACTTATGACAGAGAATTCCCTAAAGTATAGTGTGGGAGAATATCAGACTGAGAGAATCATGTTTTGGATGATATTGCAATTCATTTATTCTGTAAAGTTTGATTCGTTCAGCTGCATTACATATGCTTAGAAATACAATTTTACAACATTTCTTGTTGTTTCAGGTCAGAACTGACGTGATTTCAAGAGTTTGATTAATTGTAATGTTTTCTTGCAAATATTCATGTAAACTCTTCACTTATGACAGAGAATTCCCTAAAGTATAGTGTGGGAGAATATCAGACTAAGAGAATCATGTTTTGGATGGTTTTGCATTATCTTTATTCTGTAAAGTTTGATGAGCTCAATTGCATTACATATGCTTACAGTGCAATTTCACAACATTTCTTGTTGTTTCAGGTCAGAACTGATTTGTTTTCAAGACTTTGATGAATTGTAATGTTTTCTTGCCAAAATTAATGTAAACTCTTCACTTATGACAGAGAATTCCCTAAAGTATAATGTGGGAGAATATCAGACTGAGAGACTCATGTTTTGGATGGATTTGCATTATCTTCATTCTGTAAAGATTGATTTGTTCAGCTGCATTACATATGCTTAGAAATGCAATTTTACAACATTTCTTGTTGTTTCAGGTCAGAACTGACTTGGTTTCAAGACTTTGATGAATTGTAATGTTTTCTTTCAAATATTCATGTAAACTCCTCACCTCTGACAGAAGTGCCCTAAAGTATAGTGTGGGAGCATATCAGACTGAAAGAAACTTATTTTGGATGGTATTGCAATTTCTTTATTCTGTAAAGTTTGATGTGTTCAACTGCATTACATATGCTTACAAATGAAATTTTACAACATTTCTTGTTGTTTCAGGTCAGAACTGACTTGGTTTCAAGACTTTGATTAATTGAAATGCTATTTAGCAAATATTCATGTAAACTCTTCACCTATGACAGAGAATGCCCTAAACTATAGTGTGGGAGCATATCAGTCCGAAAGAAACTTATTTTGGATGGTTTTGCAAGTTCTTCATTCTGTAAAGTTTGATGTGTTCAGCTGCATTAGATGTGCTTTGAAATGCAATTTTTCAACATATCTTGCTGTTTCAGGTCAGAAACTGACTTGGTTCCTAGACTTTGATGAATTGTAATGTTTTCTTGCATATATTTATTTAATCTCTTCACTTATGATAGAGAATGCCCTAAAGTATACTGTGGGTGCTTATCAAACTGAGAGAAACAAAATTTGGATGGTTTTGCATTATCTTCATTGTGTAAAATTTGATGTTTTCAACTGCATTACATCTGCTTACAAATGCAATTTTACAACATTTCTTGTTGTTTCAAGTCAGAACTGACTTGGTTTCAAGACTTTGATGATATGTAATGTTTTTTAGCTAAAATTAATGTAAACTCTTCACTTATGACAGAGAATTCCCTAAAGTATAGTGTGGGAGAATATCAGACTGAGAGAATCATGTTTTGGATGATATTGCAATTAATTTATTCTGTAAAGTTTGATTCGTTCAGCTGCATTACATATGTTTAGAAATGCAATTTTACATCATTTCTTGTTGTTTCAGGTCAGAACTGACGTGATTTCAAGAGTTTGATTAATTGTAATGTTTTCTTGCAAATATTCATGTAAGCTCTTTACTTATGACAGAGAATTCCCTAAAGTATAGTGTGGGAGAATATCAGACTAAGAGAATCATGTTTTGGATGGTTTTGCATTATCTTCATTCTGTGAAGTTTGATGAGCTCAATTGCATTACATATGCTTACAGTGCAATTTCACAACATTTCTTGTTGTTTCAGGTCAGAACTGATTTGTTTTCAAGACTTTGATGAATTGTAATGTTTTCTAGCAAAAATTAATGTAAACTCTTCACTTATGACAGAGAATTCCCTAAAGTATAGTGTGGGAGAATATCAGACTGAGAGAATCATGTTTTGGATGATATTGCAATTCATTTATTCTGTAAAGTTTGATTCGTTCAGCTGCATTACATATGTTTAGAAATGCAATTTTACATCATTTCTTGTTGTTTAAGGTCAGAACTGACGTGATTTCAAGAGTTTGATTAATTGTAATGTTTTCTTGCAAATATTCATGTAAACTCTTCACCTATGACAGAGAATGCCCTAAAGTATAGTGTGGGAGAATATCAGACTAAGAGAATCATGTTTTGGATGGTTTTGCATTATCTTCATTCTGTGAAGTTTGATGAGCTCAATTGCATTACATATGCTTACAGTGCAATTTCACAACATTTCTTGTTGTTTCAGGTCAGAACTGATTTCTTTTCAAGACTTTGATGAATTGTAATGTTTTCTAGCAAAAATTAATGTAAACTCTTCACTTATGACAGAGAATTCCCTAAAGTATAGTGTGGGAGAATATCAGACTGAGAGACTCATGTTTTGGATGGATTTGCATTATCTTCATTCTGTAAAGTTTGATGTGTTCAACTGCATTACATATGCTTACAAATGCAATTTTACAACATTTCTTGTTGTTTCAGGTCAGAACTGACGTGATTTCAAGAGTTTGATTAATTGTAATGTTTTTTAGCAAATATTCATGTATACTCTTCACCTATGACAGAGAATGCCCTAAAGTATAGAGTGGGTGCTTATCAAACTGAGAGAATCAAAATGTGGATGGTATTGCATTATCTTCATTCTGTAAATTTTGATGTGTTCAACTGCATTACATCTGCTTACAAATGCTGTTTGACAACATTACTTGTTGTTTCAGGTCAGAACTGACATGATTTCAAGAGTTTGATTAATTGTAATGTTATTTAGCAAGTATTCATGTAAACTCTTCACCTATGACAGAGAATGCCCTAAAGTATAGTGTGGGAGCATATCAGACTGAAAGAAACTTATTTTGGATGGTTTTGCCATTTCGAAATTCTGTAAAGTTTGATTCGTTCAGCTGCATAACATATGCTTAGAAATGCAATTTTACAACATTTCTTGATGTTTCAGGTCAGAACTGACATGGTTTCAAGACTTTGATGAATTGTAATGTTTTCTTGCAAATATTCATGTAAACTCTTGACGTATGACAGAGAATGCCCTAAATTATAGTGTGGGAGCTTATCAAACTTAGATAATCATGATTTGGATTGTTTTGCATTTTCTTCATTCTATAAAGTTTGATGTGTTCAACTGCATTACATATGCTTTACAAATGTAATTTTACAACATTTCTTGTTGTTTCAGGTCAGAACTGACATTATTTCAAGAGTTTGATTAATTGTAATGTTTTTTTAGCACATTTTCATATATACTCTTCACCTATGACAGAGAATGCCCTAAAGTATAGTGTGGGAGCATATCAGACTGAAAGAAACTTATTTTGGATGGTTTTGCAATTTCTAAATTCTGTAAAGATTGATTCGTTCAGCTGCATTACATATGCTTACAAATGCAATTTTACAACATTTCTTGTTGTTTCAGGTCAGAACTGACTTGGTTTCAAGACTTTGATGATATGTAACGTTTTCTAGGAAAAATTAATGTAAACTCTTCACTTATGACAGAGAATTCCCTAAAGTATAGTGTGGGAGAATATCAGACTGAGAGAATCATGTTTTGGATGATATTGCAATTCATTTATTCTGTAAAGTTTGATTCGTTCAGCTGCATTACATATGTTTAGAAATGCAATTTGACATCATTTCTTGTAGTTTCAGGTCAGAACTGACGTGATTTCAAGAGTTTGATTAATTGTAATGTTTTCTTGCAAATATTCATGTAAACTCTTCACCTATGACAGAGAATGCCCTAAAGTATAGTGTGGGAGAATATCAGACTAAGAGAATCATGTTTTGGATGGTTTTGCATTATCTTCATTCTGTGAAGTTTGATGAGCTCAATTGCATTACATATGCTTACAGTGCAATTTCACAACATTTCTTGTTGTTTCAGGTCAGAACTGATTTGTTTTCAAGACTTTGATGAATTGTAATGTTTTCTAGCAAAAATTAATGTAAACTCTTCACTTATGACAGAGAATTCCCTAAAGTATAGTGTGGGAGAATATCAGACTGAGAGACTCATGTTTTGGATGGATTTGCATTATCTTCATTCTGTAAAGTTTGATGTGTTCAACTGCATTACATATGCTTACAAATGCAATTTTACAACATTTCTTGTTGTTTCAGGTCAGAACTGACGTGATTTCAAGAGTTTGATTAATTGTAATGTTTTTAGCAAATATTCATGTATACTCTTCACCTATGACAGAGAATGCCCTAAAGTATAGTGTGGGTGCTTATCAAACTGAGAGAATCAAAATGTGGATGGTTTTGCATTATCTTCATTCTTTAAATTTTGATGTGTTCAACTGCATTACATCTGCTTACAAATGCTGTTTGACAACATTACTTGTTGTTTCAGGTCAGAACTGACATGATTTCAAGAGTTTGATTAATTGTAATGTTATTTAGCAAGTATTCATGTAAACTCTTCACCTATGACAGAGAATGCCCTAAAGTATAGTGTGGGAGCATATCAGACTGAAAGAAACTGATTTTGGATGGTTTTGCAATTTCTAAATTCTGTAAAGTTTGATTCGTTCAGCTGCATAACATATGCTTAGAAATGCAATTTTACAACATTTCTTGATGTTTCAGGTCAGAACTGACATGGTTTCAAGACTTTGATGAATTGTAATGTTTTCTTGCAAATAATCATGTAAACTCTTGACGTATGACAGAGAATGCCCTAAATTATAGTGTGGGAGCTTATCAAACTTAGAGAATCATGATTTGGATTGTTTTGCATTTTCTTCATTCTATAAAGTTTGATGTGTTCAACTGCATTACATATGCTTTACAAATGCAATTTTACAACATTTCTTGTTGTTTCAGGTCAGAACTGACATTATTTCAAGAGTTTGATTAATTGTAATGTTTTTTTAGCAAATTTTCATATATACTCTTCACCTATGACAGAGAATGCCCTAAAGTATAATGTGGGAGAATATCAGACTGAGAGACTCATGTTTTGTATGGATTTGCATTATCTTCATTCTGTAAAGTTTGATGTGTTCAACTGCATTACACATGCTTACAAATGCAATTTTACAACATTTCTTGTTGTTTCAGGTCAGAACTGACATGGTTTCAAGACTTTGATGAATTGTAATGTTTTCTTTCAAATATTCATGTAAACTCCTCACCTCTGACAGAAGTGCCCTAAAGTATAGTGTGGGAGCATATCAGACTGAAAGAAACTTATTTTGGATGGTATTGCAATTTCTTCATTCTGTAAAGTTTGATGTGTTCAACTGCATTACATATGCTTACAAATGAAATTTTACAACATTTCTTGTTGTTTCAGGTCAGAACTGACTTGGTTTCAAGACTTTCATTAATTGAAATGTTATTTAGCAAATATTAATGTATTCTCTTGACGTATGACAGAGAATGCCCTAAACTATAGTGTGGGAGCTTATCAAATTTATAGAATCATGATTTGGATGGTTTTGCATTATCTTCATTCTGTCAAGTTTGATGTGTTCAACTGCATTACATCTGCTTACAAATGCTGTTTGACAACATTACTTGTTGTTTCAGGTCAGAACTGACGTGATTTCAAGAGTTTGATTAATTGTAATGTTATTTAGCAAGTATTCATGTAAACTCTTCACCTATGACAGAGAATGCCCTAAAGTATAGTGTGGGAGCATATCAGTCTGAAAGAAAATTATTTTGGATGGTTTTGCAAGTTCTTCATTCTGTAAAGTTTGATTTGTTCAGCTGCATTAGATGTGCTTTGAAATGCAATTTTTCAACATATCTTGCTGTTTCAGTTCAGAAACTGACTTGGTTCCTAGACTTTGATGAATTGTAATGTTATTTAGCAAGTATTCATGTAAACTCTTCACCTATGACAGAGAATGCCCTAAAGTATAGTGTGGGAGCATATCAGACTGAAAGAAACTTATTTTGGATGGTTTTGCAATTTCTAAATTCTGTAAAGTTTGATTTGTTCAGCTTCATTAGATGTGCTTTGAAATGCAATTTTACAACATATCTTGTTGTTTCAGGTAAGAATCTGACTTGGTTCCAAGACTTTGATGAATTGTAATGTTTTCTTGCATATATTCATGTAAACTGTTCACCTATGATAGAGAATGCCCTAAAGTATAGTGTGGGTGCTTATCAAACTGAGAGAATCAAAATGTGGATGGTTTTGCATTATCTTCATTCTGTAAATTTTGATGTGTTCAACTGCATTACATCTGCTTACAAATGCTGTTTGACAACATTACTTGTTGTTTCAGGTCAGAACTGACATGGTTTCAAGACTTTGATGAATTGTAATGTTTTCTTGCAAATATTCATGTAAACTCTTGACGTATGACAGAGAATGCCCTAAAGTATAGTGTGGGAGCAAATCAGACTAAAAGAAACTTATTTTGAATGGTATTGCAAGTTCTTCATTCTGTAAAGTTTGATTTGTTCAGCTGCATTAGATGTGCTTACAAATTAAATTTTACAACATTTCTTGTTGTTTCAGGTCAGAACTGACTTGGTTTCAAGACTTTGATTAATTGAAATGTTATTTAGCAAATATTCATGTATTCTCTTGACGTATGACAGAGAATGCCCTAAACTATAGTGTGGGAGCTTATCAAATTTAGAGAATCATGATTTGGATGGTTTTGCATTATCTTCATTCTGTAAAGTTTGATGTGTTCAACTGCATTACATCTGCTTACAAATGCTGTTTGACAACATTACTTGTTGTTTCAGGTCAGAACTGACTTGATTTCAAGAGTTTGATTAATTGTAATGTTATTTATCAAGTATTCATGTTAACTCTTCACCTATGACAGAGAATGCCCTAAAGTATAGTGTGGGAGCATATCAGTCTGAAAGAAACTTATTTTGGATGGTTTTGCAAGTTCTTCATTCTGTAAAGTTTGATTTGTTCAGCTGCATTAGATGTGCTTTGAAATGCAATTTTTCAACATATCTTGCTGTTTCAGGTCAGAAACTGACTTGGTTCCTAGACTTTGATGAATTGTAATGTTTTCTTGCATATATTCATTTAATCTCTTCACTAATGATAGAGAATGCCCTAAAGTATACTGTGGGTGCTTATCAAACTGAGAAAAACAAAATTTGGATGGTTTTCCATTATCTTCATTCTGTAAAATTTGATGTTTTCAACTGCATTACATCTGCTTACAAATGCAATTTTACAACATTTCTTGTTGTTTCAGGTCAGAACTGACTTGGTTTCAAGACTTTGATGATATGTAATGTTTTCTAGCTAAAATTAATGTAAACTCTTCACTTATGACAGAGAATTCCCTAAAGTATAGTGTGGGAGAATATCAGACTGAGAGAATCATGTTTTGGATGATATTGCAATTCATTTATTCTGTAAAGTTAGATTCGTTCAGCTGCATTAGATTTGCTTTGAAATGCAATTTTACAACATATCTTGCTGTTTCAGGTCAGAAACTGACTTGGTTCCTAGACTTTGATGAATTGTTATGTTTTCTTGCATATATTCATGTAAACTCTTCACTTATGACAGAGAATTCCCTAAAGCATAGTGTGGGAGAATATCAGACTAAGAGAATCATGTATTGGATGGTATTGCATTATCTTCATTCTGTAAAGTTTGATGAGCTCAATTGCATTACATATGCTTACAATGCAATTTCACAACATTTCTTGTTGTTTCAGGTCAGAACTGATTTGTTTTCAAGACTTTGATGAATTGTAATGTTTTCTTGCAAAAATTAATGTAAACTCTTCACTTATGACAGAGAATTCCCTAAAGTATAATGTGGGAGAATATCAGACTGAGAGACTCATGTTTTGGATGGATTTGCATTATCTTCATTCTGTAAAGTTTGATGTGTTCAACTGCATTACATATGCTTACAATGCAATTTTACAACATTTCTTGATGTTTCAGGTCAGAACTGACATGGTTTCAAGACTTTGATGAATTGTAATGTTTTCTTTCAAATATTCATGTAAACTCCTCACCTCTGACAGAAGTGCCCTAAAGTATAGTGTGGGAGCATATCAGACTGAAAGAAACTTATTTTGGATGGTATTGCAATTTCTTCATTCTGTAAAGTTTGATGTGTTCAACTGCATTACATATGCTTACAAATTAAATTTTACAACATTTCTTGTTGTTTCAGGTCAGAACTGACTTGGTTTCAAGACTTTGATTAATTGAAATGTTATTTAGCAAATATTCATGTATTCTCTTGACGTATGACAGAGAATGCCCTAAACTATAGTGTGGGAGCTTATCAAATTTAGAGAATCATGATTTGGATGGTTTTGCATTATCTTCATTCTTTAAAGTTTGATGTGTTCAACTGCATTACATCTGCTTACAAATGCTGTTTGACAACATTACTTGTTGTTTCAGGTCAGAACTGACGTGATTTCAAGAGTTTGATTAATTGTAATGTTATTTAGCAAGTATTCATGTTAACTCTTCACCTATGACAGAGAATGCCCTAAAGTATAGTGTGGGAGCATATCAGTCTGAAAGAAACTTATTTTGGATGGTTTTGCAAGTTCTTCATTCTGTAAAGTTTGATTTGTTCAGCTGCATTAGATGTGCTTTGAAATGCAATTTTTCAACATATCTTGCTGTTTCAGGTCAGAAACTGACTTGGTTCCTAGACTTTGATGAATTGTAATGTTTTCTTGCATATATTCATTTAATCTCTTCACTAATGATAGAGAATGCCCTAAAGTATACTGTGGGTGCTTATCAAACTGAGAAAAACAAAATTTGGATGGTTTTCCATTATCTTCATTCTGTAAAATTTGATGTTTTCAACTGCATTACATCTGCTTACAAATGCAATTTTACAACATTTCTTGTTGTTTCAGGTCAGAACTGACTTGGTTTCAAGACTTTGATGATATGTAATGTTTTCTAGCTAAAATTAATGTAAACTCTTCACTTATGACAGAGAATTCCCTAAAGTATAGTGTGGGAGAATATCAGACTGAGAGAATCATGTTTTGGATGATATTGCAATTCATTTATTCTGTAAAGTTTGATTCGTTCAGCTGCATTAGATGTGCTTTGAAATGCAATTTTACAACATATCTTGCTGTTTCAGGTCAGAAACTGACTTGGTTCCTAGACTTTGATGAATTGTTATGTTTTCTTGCATATATTCATGTAAACTCTTCACTTATGACAGAGAATTCCCTAAAGCATAGTGTGGGAGAATATCAGACTAAGAGAATTATGTATTGGATGGTTTTGCATTATCTTCATTCTGTAAAGTTTGATGAGCTCAATTGCATTACATATGCTTACAATGCAATTTCACAACATTTCTTGTTGTTTCAGGTCAGAACTGATTTGTTTTCAAGACTTTGATGAATTGTAATGTTTTCTTGCAAAAATTAATGTAAACTCTTCACTTATGACAGAGAATTCCCTAAAGTATAATGTGGGAGAATATCAGACTGAGAGACTCATGTTTTGGATGGATTTGCATTATCTTCATTCTGTAAAGTTTGATGTGTTCAACTGCATTACATATGCTTACATATGCAATTTTACAACATTTCTTGATGTTTCAGGTCAGAACTGACATGGTTTCAAGACTTTGATGAATTGTAATGTTTTCTTTCAAATATTCATGTAAACTCCTCACCTCTGACAGAAGTGCCCTAAAGTATAGTGTGGGAGCATATCAGACTGAAAGAAACTTATTTTGGATGGTATTGCAATTTCTTCATTCTGTAAAGTTTGATGTGTTCAACTGCATTACATATGCTTACAAATTAAATTTTACAACATTTCTTGTTGTTTCAGGTCAGAACTGACTTGGTTTCAAGACTTTGATTAATTGAAATGTTATTTGGCAAATATTCATGTATTCTCTTGACGTATGACAGAGAATGCCCTAAACTATAGTGTGGGAGCTTATCAAATTTAGAGAATCATGATTTGGATGGTTTTGCATTATCTTCATTCTTTAAAGTTTGATGTGTTCAACTGCATTACATCTGCTTACAAATGCTGTTTGTCAACATTACTTGTTGTTTCAGGTCAGAACTGACGTGATTTCAAGAGTTTGATTAATTGTAATGTTATTTAGCAAGTATTCATGTTAACTCTTCACCTATGACAGAGAATGCCCTAAAGTATAGTGTGGGAGCATATCAGTCTGAAAGAAACTTATTTTGGATGGTTTTGCAAGTTCTTCATTCTGTAAAGTTTGATTTGTTCAGCTGCATTAGATGTGCTTTGAAATGCAATTTTTCAACATATCTTGCTGTTTCAGGTCAGAAACTGACTTGGTTCCTAGACATTGATGAATTGTAATGTTTTCTTGCATATATTCATTTAATCTCTTCACTAATGATAGAGAATGCCCTAAAGTATACTGTGGGTGCTTATCAAACTGAGAGAAACAAAATTTGGATGGTTTTCCATTATCTTCATTCTGTAAAATTTGATGTTTTCAACTGCATTACATCTGCTTACAAATGCAATTTTACAACATTTCTTGTTGTTTCAGGTCAGAACTGACTTGGTTTCAAGACTTTGATGATATGTAATGTTTTCTAGCTAAAATTAATGTAAACTCTTCACTTATGACAGAGAATTCCCTAAAGTATAGTGTGGGAGAATATCAGACTGAGAGAATCATGTTTTGGATGATATTGCAATTCATTTATTCTGTAAAGTTTGATTCGTTCAGCTGCATTAGATGTGCTTTGAAATGCAATTTTACAACATATCTTGCTGTTTCAGGTCAGAAACTGACTTGGTTCCTAGACTTTGATGAATTGTTATGTTTTCTTGCATATATTCATGTAAACTCTTCACTTATGACAGAGAATTCCCTAAAGCATAGTGTGGGAGAATATCAGACTAAGAGAATCATGTATTGGATGGTTTTGCATTATCTTCTTTCTGTAAAGTTTGATGAGCTCAATTGCATTACATATGCTTACAATGCAATTTCACAACATTTCTTGTTGTTTCAGGTCAGAACTGATTTGTTTTCAAGACTTTGATGAATTGTAATGTTTTCTTGCAAAAATTAATGTAAACTCTTCACTTATGACAGAGAATTCCCTAAAGTATAATGTGGGAGAATATCAGACTGAGAGACTCATGTTTTGGATGGATTTGCATTATCTTCATTCTGTAAAGTTTGATGTGTTCAACTGCATTACATATGCTTACAAATGCAATTTTACAACATTTCTTGATGTTTCAGGTCAGAACTGACATGGTTTCAAGACTTTGATGAATTGTAATGTTTTCTTTCAAATATTCATGTAAACTCCTCACCTCTGACAGAAGTGCCCTAAAGTATAGTGTGGGAGCATATCAGACTGAAAGAAACTTATTTTGGATGGTATTGCAATTTCTTCATTCTGTAAAGTTTGATGTGTTCAACTGCATTACATATGCTTACAAATTAAATTTTACAACATTTCTTGTTGTTTCAGGTCAGAACTGACTTGGTTTCAAGACTTTGATTAATTGAAATGTTATTTAGCAAATATTCATGTATTCTCTTGACGTATGACAGAGAATGCCCTAAACTATAGTGTGGGAGCTTATCAAATTTAGAGAATCATGATTTGGATGGTTTTGCATTATCTTCATTCTTTAAAGTTTGATGTGTTCAACTGCATTACATCTGCTTACAAATGCTGTTTGTCAACATTACTTGTTGTTTCAGGTCAGAACTGACGTGATTTCAAGAGTTTGATTAATTGTAATGTTATTTAGCAAGTATTCATGTTAACTCTTCACCTATGACAGAGAATGCCCTAAAGTATAGTGTGGGAGCATATCAGTCTGAAAGAAACTTATTTTGGATGGTTTTGCAAGTTCTTCATTCTGTAAAGTTTGATTTGTTCAGCTGCATTAGATGTGCTTTGAAATGCAATTTTTCAACATATCTTGCTGTTTCAGGTCAGAAACTGACTTGGTTCCTAGACTTTGATGAATTGTAATGTTTTCTTGCATATATTCATTTAATCTCTTCACTAATGATAGAGAATGCCCTAAAGTATACTGTGGGTGCTTATCAAACTGAGAAAAACAAAATTTGGATGGTTTTCCATTATCTTCATTCTGTAAAATTTGATGTTTTCAACTGCATTACATCTGCTTACAAATGCAATTTTACAACATTTCTTGTTGTTTCAGGTCAGAACTGACTTGGTTTCAAGACTTTGATGATATGTAATGTTTTCTAGCTAAAATTAATGTAAACTCTTCACTTATGACAGAGAATTCCCTAAAGTATAGTGTGGGAGAATATCAGACTGAGAGAATCATGTTTTGGATGATATTGCAATTCATTTATTCTGTAAAGTTTGATTCGTTCAGCTGCATTAGATGTGCTTTGAAATGCAATTTTACAACATATCTTGCTGTTTCAGGTCAGAAACTGACTTGGTTCCTAGACTTTGATGAATTGTTATGTTTTCTTGCATATATTCATGTAAACTCTTCACTTATGACAGAGAATTCCCTAAAGCATAGTGTGGGAGAATATCAGACTAAGAGAATCATGTATTGGATGGTTTTGCATTATCTTCATTCTGTAAAGTTTGATGAGCTCAATTGCATTACATATGCTTACAATGCAATTTCACAACATTTCTTGTTGTTTCAGGTCAGAACTGATTTGTTTTCAAGACTTTGATGAATTGTAATGTTTTCTTGCAAAAATTAATGTAAACTCTTCACTTATGACAGAGAATTCCCTAAAGTATAATGTGGGAGAATATCAGACTGAGAGACTCATGTTTTGGATGGATTTGCATTATCTTCATTCTGTAAAGTTTGATGTGTTCAACTGCATTACATATGCTTACATATGCAATTTTACAACATTTCTTGATGTTTCAGGTCAGAACTGACATGGTTTCAAGACTTTGATGAATTGTAATGTTTTCTTTCAAATATTCATGTAAACTCCTCACCTCTGACAGAAGTGCCCTAAAGTATAGTGTGGGAGCATATCAGACTGAAAGAAACTTATTTTGGATGGTATTGCAATTTCTTCATTCTGTAAAGTTTGATGTGTTCAACTGCATTACATATGCTTACAAATTAAATTTTACAACATTTCTTGTTGTTTCAGGTCAGAACTGACTTGGTTTCAAGACTTTGATTAATTGAAATGTTATTTAGCAAATATTCATGTATTCTCTTGACGTATGACAGAGAATGCCCTAAACTATAGTGTGGGAGCTTATCAAATTTAGAGAATCATGATTTGGATGGTTTTGCATTATCTTCATTCTTTAAAGTTTGATGTGTTCAACTGCATTACATCTGCTTACAAATGCTGTTTGTCAACATTACTTGTTGTTTCAGGTCAGAACTGACGTGATTTCAAGAGTTTGATTAATTGTAATGTTATTTAGCAAGTATTCATGTTAACTCTTCACCTATGACAGAGAATGCCCTAAAGTATAGTGTGGGAGCATATCAGTCTGAAAGAAACTTATTTTGGATGGTTTTGCAAGTTCTTCATTCTGTAAAGTTTGATTTGTTCAGCTGCATTAGATGTGCTTTGAAATGCAATTTTTCAACATATCTTGCTGTTTCAGGTCAGAAACTGACTTGGTTCCTAGACTTTGATGAATTGTAATGTTTTCTTGCATATATTCATTTAATCTCTTCACTAATGATAGAGAATGCCCTAAAGTATACTGTGGGTGCTTATCAAACTGAGAGAAACAAAATTTGGATGGTTTTCCATTATCTTCATTCTGTAAAATTTGATGTTTTCAACTGCATTACATCTGCTTACAAATGCAATTTTACAACATTTCTTGTTGTTTCAGGTCAGAACTGACTTGGTTTCAAGACTTTGATGATATGTAATGTTTTCTAGCTAAAATTAATGTAAACTCTTCACTTATGACAGAGAATTCCCTAAAGTATAGTGTGGGAGAATATCAGACTGAGAGAATCATGTTTTGGATGATATTGCAATTCATTTATTCCGTAAAGTTTGATTCGTTCAGCTGCATTACATATGTTTAGAAATGCAATTTTACATCATTTCTTGTTGTTTCAGGTCAGAACTGACGTGATTTCAAGAGTTTGATTAATTGTAATGTTTTCTTGCAAATATTCATGTAAACTCTTCACCTATGACAGAGAATGCCCTAAAGTATAGTGTGGGAGAATATCAGACTAAGAGAATCATGTTTTGGATGGTTTTGCATTATCTTCATTCTGTGAAGTTTGATGAGCTCAATTGCATTACATATGCTTACAGTGCAATTTCACAACATTTCTTGTTGTTTCAGGTCAGAACTGATTTGTTTTCAAGACTTTGATGAATTGTAATGTTTTCTAGCAAAAATTAATGTAAACTCTTCACTTATGACAGAGAATTCCCTAAAGTATAGTGTGGGAGAATATCAGACTGAGAGACTCATGTTTTGGATGGATTTGCATTATCTTCATTCTGTAAAGTTTGATGTGTTCAACTGCATTACATATGCTTACAATGCAATTTTACAACATTTCTTGTTGTTTCAGGTCAGAACTGACGTGATTTCAAGAGTTTGATTAATTGTAATGTTTTTTAGCAAATATTCATGTATACTCTTCACCTATGACAGAGAATGCCCTAAAGTATAGTCTGGGAGCATATCAGACTGAAAGAAACTTATTTTGGATGGTTTTGCAATTTCTAAATTCTGTAAAGTTTGATTCGTTCAGCTTCATTAGATGTGCTTTGAAATGCAATTTTACAACATATCTTGTTGTTTCAGGTAAGAATCTGACTTGGTTCCAAGACTTTGATGAATTGTAATGTTTTCTTGCATATATTCATGTAAACTGTTCACCTATGATAGAGAATGCCCTAAAGTATAGTGTGGGTGCTTATCAAACTGAGAGAATCAAAATGTGGATGGTTTTGCATTATCTTCATTCTGTAAATTTTGATGTGTTCAACTGCATTACATCTGCTTACAAATGCTGTTTGACAACATTACTTGTTGTTTCAGGTCAGAACTGACATGATTTCAAGAGTTTGATTAATTGTAATGTTATTTAGCAAGTATTCTTGTAAACTCTTCACCTATGACAGAGAATGCCCTAAAGTATAGTGTGGGAGCATATCAGACTGAAAGAAACTTATTTTGGATGGTTTTGCAATTTCTAAATTCTGTAAAGTTTGATTCGTTCAGCTGCATAACATATGCTTAGAAATGCAATTTTACAACATTTCTTGATGTTTCAGGTCAGAACTGACATGGTTTCAAGACTTTGATGAATTGTAATGTTTTCTTGCAAATATTCATGTAAACTCTTGACGTATGACAGAGAATGCCCTAAAGTATAGTGTGGGAGCATATCAGACTAAAAGAAACTTATTTTGAATGGTATTGCAAGTTCTTCATTCTGTAAAGTTTGATTTGTTCAGCTGCATTAGATGTGCTTTGAAATGCAATTTTACAACATTTCTTGTTGTTTCAGGTCAGAACTGACATGATTTCAAGAGTTTGATTAATTGTAATGTTTTTTAGCAAATATTCATATATACTCTTCTCCTATGACAGAGAATGCCCTAAAGTATAGTGTGGGAGCATATCAGGCTGAAAGAAACTTATTTTGGATGGTTTTGCATTATCTTCATTCTGTAAAGTTTGATGTGTTCAACTGCATTACATCTGCTTACAAATGCTGTTTGACAACATTACTTGTTGTTTCAGGTCAGAACTGACGTGATTTCAAGAGTTTGATTAATTGTAATGTTATTTAGCAAGTATTCATGTAAACTCTTCACCTATGACAGAGAATGCCCTAAAGTATAGTGTGGGAGCATATCAGACTGAAAGAGACTTATTTTGGATGGTTTTGCAATTTCTAAATTCTGTAAAGATTGATTCGTTCAGCTGCATTACATATGCTTACAATGCAATTTCACAACATTTCTTGTTGTTTCAGGTCAGAACTGATTTGTTTTCAAGACTTTGATTAATTGTAATGTTTTCTTGCAAAAATTTATGTAAACTCTTCACTTATGACAGAGAATTCCCTAAAGTATAATGTGGGAGAATATCAGACTGAGAGACTCATGTTTTGGATGGATTTGCATTATCTTCATTCTGTAAAGTTTGATGTGTTCAACTGCATTACATATGCTTACAAATGCAATTTTACAACATATCTTGCTGTTTCAGGTCAGAAACTGACTTGGTTCCTAGACTTTGATGAATTGTTATGTTTTCTTGCATATATTCATGTAAACTCTTCACTTATGACAGAGAATTCCCTAAAGCATAGTGTGGGAGAATATCAGACTAAGAGAATCATGTATTGGATGGTTTTGCATTATCTTCTTTCTTTAAAGTTTGATGAGCTCAATTGCATTACATATGCTTACAATGCAATTTCACAACATTTCTTGTTGTTTCAGGTCAGAACTGATTTGTTTTCAAGACTTTGATGAATTGTAATGTTTTCTTGCAAAAATTAATGTAAACTCTTCACTTATGACAGAGAATTCCCTAAAGTATAATGTGGGAGAATATCAGACTGAGAGACTCATGTTTTGGATGGATTTGCATTATCTTCATTCTGTAAAGTTTGATGTGTTCAACTGCATTACATATGCTTACAAATGCAATTTTACAACATTTCTTGATGTTTCAGGTCAGAACTGACATGGTTTCAAGACTTTGATGAATTGTAATGTTTTCTTTCAAATATTCATGTAAACTCCTCACCTCTGACAGAAGTGCCCTAAAGTATAGTGTGGGAGCATATCAGACTGAAAGAAACTTATTTTGGATGGTATTGCAATTTCTTCATTCTGTAAAGTTTGATGTGTTCAACTGCATTACATATGCTTACAAATTAAATTTTACAACATTTCTTGTTGTTTCAGGTCAGAACTGACTTGGTTTCAAGACTTTGATTAATTGAATTGTTATTTAGCAAATATTCATGTATTCTCTTGACGTATGACAGAGAATGCCCTAAACTATAGTGTGGGAGCTTATCAAATTTAGAGAATCATGATTTGGATGGTTTTGCATTATCTTCATTCTTTAAAGTTTGATGTGTTCAACTGCATTACATCTGCTTACAAATGCTGTTTGTCAACATTACTTGTTGTTTCAGGTCAGAACTGACGTGATTTCAAGAGTTTGATTAATTGTAATGTTATTTAGCAAGTATTCATGTTAACTCTTCACCTATGACAGAGAATGCCCTAAAGTATAGTGTGGGAGCATATCAGTCTGAAAGAAACTTATTTTGGATGGTTTTGCAAGTTCTTCATTCTGTAAAGTTTGATTTGTTCAGCTGCATTAGATGTGCTTTGAAATGCAATTTTTCAACATATCTTGCTGTTTCAGGTCAGAAACTGACTTGGTTCCTAGACTTTGATGAATTGTAATGTTTTCTTGCATATATTCATTTAATCTCTTCACTAATGATAGAGAATGCCCTAAAGTATACTGTGGGTGCTTATCAAACTGAGAGAAACAAAATTTGGATGGTTTTCCATTATCTTCATTCTGTAAAATTTGATGTTTTCAACTGCATTACATCTGCTTACAAATGCAATTTTACAACATTTCTTGTTGTTTCAGGTCAGAACTGACTTGGTTTCAAGACTTTGATGATATGTAATGTTTTCTAGCTAAAATTAATGTAAACTCTTCACTTATGACAGAGAATTCCCTAAAGTATAGTGTGGGAGAAAATCAGACTGAGAGAATCATGTTTTGGATGATATTGCAATTCATTTATTCCGTAAAGTTTGATTCGTTCAGCTGCATTACATATGTTTAGAAATGCAATTTTACATCATTTCTTGTTGTTTCAGGTCAGAACTGACGTGATTTCAAGAGTTTGATTAATTGTAATGTTTTCTTGCAAATATTCATGTAAACTCTTCACCTATGACAGAGAATGCCCTAAAGTATAGTGTGGGAGAATATCAGACTAAGAGAATCATGTTTTGGATGGTTTTGCATTATCTTCATTCTGTGAAGTTTGATGAGCTCAATTGCATTACATATGCTTACAGTGCAATTTCACAACATTTCTTGTTGTTTCAGGTCAGAACTGATTTGTTTTCAAGACTTTGATGAATTGTAATGTTTTCTAGCAAAAATTAATGTAAACTCTTCACTTATGACTGAGAATTCCCTAAAGTATAGTGTGGGAGAATATCAGACTGAGAGACTCATGTTTTGGATGGATTTGCATTATCTTCATTCTGTAAAGTTTGATGTGTTCAACTGCATTACATATGCTTACAATGCAATTTTACAACATTTCTTGTTGTTTCAGGTCAGAACTGACGTGATTTCAAGAGTTTGATTAATTGTAATGTTTTTTAGCAAATATTCATGTATACTCTTCACCTATGACAGAGAATGCCCTAAAGTATAGTCTGGGAGCATATCAGACTGAAAGAAACTTATTTTGGATGGTTTTGCAATTTCTAAATTCTGTAAAGTTTGATTCGTTCAGCTTCATTAGATGTGCTTTGAAATGCAATTTTTCAACATATCTTGCTGTTTCAGGTCAGAAACTGACTTGGTTCCTAGACTTTGATGAATTGTAATGTTTTCTTGCATATATTCATTTAATCTCTTCACTAATGATAGAGAATGCCCTAAAGTATACTGTGGGTGCTTATCAAACTGAGAGAAACAAAATTTGGATGGTTTTCCATTATCTTCATTCTGTAAAATTTGATGTTTTCAACTGCATTACATCTGCTTACAAATGCAATTTTACAACATTTCTTGTTGTTTCAGGTCAGAACTGACTTGGTTTCAAGACTTTGATGATATGTAATGTTTTCTAGCTAAAATTAATGTAAACTCTTCACTTATGACAGAGAATTCCCTAAAGTATAGTGTGGGAGAATATCAGACTGAGAGAATCATGTTTTGGATGGATTTGCATTATCTTCATTCTGTAAAGTTTGATGTGTTCAACTGCATTACATATACTTACAAATGCAATTTTACAACATATCTTGCTGTTTCAGGTCAGAAACTGACTTGGTTCCTAGACTTTGATGAATTGTTATGTTTTCTTTCAAATATTCATGTAAACTCCTCACCTCTGACAGAAGTGCCCTAAAGTATAGTGTGGGAGCATATCAGACTGAAAGAAACTTATTTTGGATGGTATTGCAATTTCTTCATTCTGTAAAGTTTGATGTGTTCAACTGCATTACATATGCTTACAAATTAAATTTTACAACATTTCTTGTTGTTTCAGGTCAGAACTGACTTGGTTTCAAGACTTTGATTAATTGAAATGTTATTTAGCAAATATTCATGTATTCTCTTGACGTATGACAGAGAATGCCCTAAACTATAGTGTGGGAGCTTATCAAATTTAGAGAATCATGATTTGGATGGTTTTGCATTATCTTCATTCTGTAAAGTTTGATGTGTTCAACTGCATTACATCTGCTTACAAATGCTGTTTGTCAACATTACTTGTTGTTTCAGGTCAGAACTGACGTGATTTCAAGAGTTTGATTAATTGTAATGTTATTTAGCAAGTATTCATGTTAACTCTTCACCTATGACAGAGAATGCCCTAAAGTATAGTGTGGGAGCATATCAGTCTGAAAGAAACTTATTTTGGATGGTTTTGCAAGTTCTTCATTCTGTAAAGTTTGATTTGTTCAGCTGCATTAGATGTGCTTTGAAATGCAATTTTTCAACATATCTTGCTGTTTCAGGTCAGAAACTGACTTGGTTCCTAGACTTTGATGAATTGTAATGTTTTCTTGCATATATTCATTTAATCTCTTCACTAATGATAGAGAATGCCCTAAAGTATACTGTGGGTGCTTATCAAACTGAGAGAAACAAAATTTGGATGGTTTTCCATTATCTTCATTCTGTAAAATTTGATGTTTTCAACTGCATTACATCTGCTTACAAATGCAATTTTACAACATTTCTTGTTGTTTCAGGTCAGAACTGACTTGGTTTCAAGACTTTGATGATATGTAATGTTTTCTAGCTAAAATTAATGTAAACTCTTCACTTATGACAGAGAATTCCCTAAAGTATAGTGTGGGAGAATATCAGACTGAGAGAATCATGTTTTGGATGATATTGCAATTCATTTATTCTGTAAAGTTTGATTCGTTCAGCTGCATAAGATGTGCTTTGAAATGCAATTTTACAACATATCTTGCTGTTTCAGGTCAGAAACTGACTTGGTTCCTAGACTTTGATGAATTGTTATGTTTTCTTGCATATATTCATGTAAACTCTTCACTTATGACAGAGAATTCCCTAAAGCATAGTGTGGGAGAATATCAGACTAAGAGAATCATGTATTGGATGGTTTTGCATTATCTTCTTTCTGTAAAGTTTGATGAGCTCAATTGCATTACATATGCTTACAATGCAATTTCACAACATTTCTTGTTGTTTCAGGTCAGAACTGATTTGTTTTCAAGACTTTGATGAATTGTAATGTTTTCTTGCAAAAATTAATGTAAACTCTTCACTTATGACAGAGAATTCCCTAAAGTATAATGTGGGAGAATATCAGACTGAGAGACTCATGTTTTGGATGGATTTGCATTATCTTCATTCTGTAAAGTTTGATGTGTTCAACTGCATTACATATGCTTACAAATGCAATTTTACAACATTTCTTGATGTTTCAGGTCAGAACTGACATGGTTTCAAGACTTTGATGAATTGTAATGTTTTCTTTCAAATATTCATGTAAACTCCTCACCTCTGACAGAAGTGCCCTAAAGTATAGTGTGGGAGCATATCAGACTGAAAGAAACTTATTTTGGATGGTATTGCAATTTCTTCATTCTGTAAAGTTTGATGTGTTCAACTGCATTACATATGCTTACAAATTAAATTTTACAACATTTCTTGTTGTTTCAGGTCAGAACTGACTTGGTTTCAAGACTTTGATTAATTGAAATGTTATTTAGCAAATATTCATGTATTCTCTTGACGTATGACAGAGAATGCCCTAAACTATAGTGTGGGAGCTTATCAAATTTAGAGAATCATGATTTGGATGGTTTTGCATTATCTTCATTCTTTAAAGTTTGATGTGTTCAACTGCATTACATCTGCTTACAAATGCTGTTTGTCAACATTACTTGTTGTTTCAGGTCAGAACTGACGTGATTTCAAGAGTTTGATTAATTGTAATGTTATTTAGCAAGTATTCATGTTAACTCTTCACCTATGACAGAGAATGCCCTAAAGTATAGTGTGGGAGCATATCAGTCTGAAAGAAACTTATTTTGGATGGTTTTGCAAGTTCTTCATTCTGTAAAGTTTGATTTGTTCAGCTGCATTAGATGTGCTTTGAAATGCAATTTTTCAACATATCTTGCTGTTTCAGGTCAGAAACTGACTTGGTTCCTAGACTTTGATGAATTGTAATGTTTTCTTGCATATATTCATTTAATCTCTTCACTAATGATAGAGAATGCCCTAAAGTATACTGTGGGTGCTTATCAAACTGAGAAAAACAAAATTTGGATGGTTTTCCATTATCTTCATTCTGTAAAATTTGATGTTTTCAACTGCATTACATCTGCTTACAAATGCAATTTTACAACATTTCTTGTTGTTTCAGGTCAGAACTGACTTGGTTTCAAGACTTTGATGATATGTAATGTTTTCTAGCTAAAATTAATGTAAACTCTTCACTTATGACAGAGAATTCCCTAAAGTATAGTGTGGGAGAATATCAGACTGAGAGAATCATGTTTTGGATGATATTGCAATTCATTTATTCTGTAAAGTTTGATTCGTTCAGCTGCATTAGATGTGCTTTGAAATGCAATTTTACAACATATCTTGCTGTTTCAGGTCAGAAACTGACTTGGTTCCTAGACTTTGATGAATTGTTATGTTTTCTTGCATATATTCATGTAAACTCTTCACTTATGACAGAGAATTCCCTAAAGCATAGTGTGGGAGAATATCAGACTAAGAGAATCATGTATTGGATGGTTTTGCATTATCTTCATTCTGTAAAGTTTGATGAGCTCAATTGCATTACATATGCTTACAATGCAATTTCACAACATTTCTTGTTGTTTCAGGTCAGAACTGATTTGTTTTCAAGACTTTGATGAATTGTAATGTTTTCTTGCAAAAATTAATGTAAACTCTTCACTTATGACAGAGAATTCCCTAAAGTATAATGTGGGAGAATATCAGACTGAGAGACTCATGTTTTGGATGGATTTGCATTATCTTCATTCTGTAAAGTTTGATGTGTTCAACTGCATTACATATGCTTACATATGCAATTTTACAACATTTCTTGATGTTTCAGGTCAGAACTGACATGGTTTCAAGACTTTGATGAATTGTAATGTTTTCTTTCAAATATTCATGTAAACTCCTCACCTCTGACAGAAGTGCCCTAAAGTATAGTGTGGGAGCATATCAGACTGAAAGAAACTTATTTTGGATGGTATTGCAATTTCTTCATTCTGTAAAGTTTGATGTGTTCAACTGCATTACATATGCTTACAAATTAAATTTTACAACATTTCTTGTTGTTTCAGGTCAGAACTGACATGATTTCAAGAGTTTGATTAATTGTAATGTTTTTTAGCAAATATTCATATATACTCTTCTCCTATGACAGAGAATGCCCTAAAGTATAGTGTGGGAGCATATCAGGCTGAAAGAAACTTATTTTGGATGGTTTTGCATTATCTTCATTCTGTAAAGTTTGATGTGTTCAACTGCATTACATCTGCTTACAAATGCTGTTTGACAACATTACTTGTTGTTTCAGGTCAGAACTGACGTGATTTCAAGAGTTTGATTAATTGTAATGTTATTTAGCAAGTATTCATGTAAACTCTTCACCTATGACAGAGAATGCCCTAAAGTATAGTGTGGGAGCATATCAGTCTGAAAGAAACTTATTTTGGATGGTTTTGCAAGTTCTTCATTCTGTAAAATTTGATTTGTTCAGCTGCATTAGATGTGCTTTGAAATGCAATTTTACAACATATCTTGCTGTTTCAGGTCAGAAACTGACTTGGTTCCTAGACTTTGATGAATTGTTATGTTTTCTTGCATATATTCATGTAATCTCTTCACTTATGATAGAGAATGCCCTAAAGTATACTGTGGGTGCTTATCAAACTGAGAGATACAAAATTTGGATGGTTTTGCATTATCTTCATTCTGTAAAATTTGATGTGTTCAACTGCATTACATATGCTTACATATGCAATTTTACAACATTTCTTGTTGTTTCAGGTCAGAACTGACATGATTTCAAGAGTTTGATTAATTGTAATGTTTTTTAGCAAATTTTCATATATACTCTTCACCTATGACAGAGAATGCCCTAAAGTATAGTGTGGGAGCATATCAGACTGAAAGAAACTTATTTTGGATGGTTTTGCAATTTCTAAATTCTGTAAAGATTGATTCGTTCAGCTGCATTACATATGCTTACAATGCAATTTCACAACATTTCTTGTTGTTTCAGGTCAGAACTGATTTGTTTTCAAGACTTTGATTAATTGTAATGTTTTCTTGCAAAAATTTATGTAAACTCTTCACTTATGACAGAGAATTTCCTAAAGTATAATGTGGGAGAATATCAGACTGAGAGACTCATGTTTTGGATGGATTTGCATTATCTTCATTCTGTAAAGTTTGATGTGTTCAACTGCATTACATAAGCTTACAAATGCAATTTTACAACATTTCTTGTTGTTTCAGGTCAGAACTGACTTGGTTTCAAGACTTTGATGAATTGAAATGTTATTTAGCAAATATTCATGTAAACTCTTGACGTATGACAGAGAATGCCCTAAACTGTAGTGTGGGAGCTTATCAAATTTAGAGAATCATGATTTGGATGGTTTTGCATTATCTTCATTCTGTAAAGTTTGATGTGTTCAACTGCATTACATATGCTTACAAATGCAATTTTACAACATTTCTTGATGATTCAGGTCAGAACTGACGTGATTTCAAGAGTTTGATTAATTGTAATGTTTTCTTGCAAATATTCATGTAAACTCTTCACTTATGACAGAGAATTCCCTAAAGTATAGTGTGGGAGAATATCAGACTAAGAGAATCATGTTTTGGATGGTTTTGCATTATCTTCATTCTGTAAAGTTTGATGAGCTCAATTGCATTACATATGCTTACAATGCAATTTCACAACATTTCTTGTTGTTTCAGGTCAGAACTGATTTGTTTTCAAGACTTTGATGAATTGTAATTTTTTCTTGCAAAAATTTATGTAAACTCTTCACTTATGACAGAGAATTCCCTAAAGTATAATGTGGGAGAAAATCAGACTGAGAGACTCATGTTTTGGATGGATTTGCATTATCTTCATTCTGTAAAGTTTGATGTGTTCAAATGCATTACATATGCTTACAAATGAAATTTTACAACATTTCTTGTTGTTTCAGGTCAGAACTGACTTGGTTTCAAGACTTTGATTAATTGAAATGTTATTTAGCAAATATTCATGTATTCTCTTGACGTATGACAGAGAATGCCCTAAACTATAGTGTGGGAGCTTATCAAATTTAGAGAATCATGATTTGGATGGTTTTGCATTATCTTCATTCTGTAAAGTTTGATGTGTTTAACTGCATTACATCTGCTTACAAATGCTGTTTGACAACATTACTTGTTGTTTCAGGTCAGAACTGACGTGATTTCAAGAGTTTGATTAATTGTAATGTTATTTAGCAAGTATTCATGTAAACTCTTCACCTATGATAGAGAATGCCCTAAAGTATACTGTGGGTGCTTATCAAACTGAGAGAAACAAAATTTGGATGGTTTTGCAAGTTCTTCATTCTGTAAAGTTTGATTTGTTCAGCTGCATTAGATGTGCTTTGAAATGCAATTTTTCAACATTTCTTGTTGTTTCAGGTCAGAAACTGACTTGGTTCCTAGACTTTGATGATATGTAATGTTTTCTAGCTAAAATTAATGTAAACTCTTCACCTATGACAGAGAATGCCCTAAAGTATAGTGTGGGAGCATATCAGACTGAAAGAAACTTATCTTGGATGGTTTTGCCATTTCAAAATTCTGTAAAGTTTGATTCGTTCAGCTGCATAACAAATGCTTAGAAATGCAATTTTACAACATTTCTTGATGTTTCAGGTCAGAACTGACATGGTTTCAAGACTTTGATGAATTGTAATGTTTTCTTGCAAATATTCATGTAAACTCTTGACGTATGACAGAGAATGCCCTAAATTATAGTGTGGGAGCTTATCAAACTTAGAGAATCATGATTTGGATTGTTTTGCATTTTCTTCATTCTATAAAGTTTGATGTGTTCAACTGCATTACATATGCTTACAAATGCAATTTTACAACATTTCTTGATGTTTCAGGTCAGAACTGACTTGGTTTCAAGACTTTGATGAATTGAAATGTTATTTAGCAAATATTCATGTAAACTCTTGACGTATGACAGAGAATGCCCTAAACTGTAGTGTGGGAGCTTATCAAATTTAGAGAATCATGATTTGGATGGTTTTGCATTATCTTCATTCTGTAAAGTTTGATGTGTTCAACTGCATTACATATGCTTACAAATGCAATTTTACAACATTTCTTGATGTTTCAGGTCAGAACTGACATGGTTTCAAGACTTTGATGAATTGTAATGTTTTCTTTCAAATATTCATGTAAACTCCTCACCTCTGACAGAAGTGCCCTAAAGTATAGTGTGGGAGCATATCAGACTGAAAGAAACTTATTTTGGATGGTATTGCAATTTCTTCATTCTGTAAAGTTTGATGTGTTCAAATGCATTACATATGCTTACAAATGAAATTTTACAACATTTCTTGTTGTTTCAGGTCAGAACTGACTTGGTTTCAAGACTTTGATTAATTGAAATGTTATTTAGCAAATATTCATGTATTCTCTTGACGTATGACAGAGAATGCCCTAAACTATAGTGTGGGAGCTTATCAAATTTAGAGAATCATGATTTGGATGGTTTTGCATTATCTTCATTCTGTAAAGTTTGATGTGTTTAACTGCATTACATCTGCTTACAAATGCTGTTTGACAACATTACTTGTTGTTTCAGGTCAGAACTGACGTGATTTCAAGAGTTTGATTAATTGTAATGTTATTTAGCAAGTATTCATGTAAACTCTTCACCTATGATAGAGAATGCCCTAAAGTATACTGTGGGTGCTTATCAAACTGAGAGAAACAAAATTTGGATGGTTTTGCAAGTTCTTCATTCTGTAAAGTTTGATTTGTTCAGCTGCATTAGATGTGCTTTGAAATGCAATTTTTCAACATTTCTTGTTGTTTCAGGTCAGAAACTGACTTGGTTCCTAGACTTTGATGATATGTAATGTTTTCTAGCTAAAATTAATGTAAACTCTTCACTTATGACAGAGAATTCCCTAAAGTATAGTGTGGGAGAATATCAGACTGAGAGAATCATGTTTTGGATGATATTGCAATTCATTTATTCTGTAAAGTTTGATTCGTTCAGCTGCATTACATATGTTTAGAAATGCAATTTTACATAATTTCTTGTTGTTTCAGGTCAGAACTGACGTGATTTCAAGAGTTTGATTAATTGTAATGTTTTCTTGCAAATATTCATGTAAACTCTTTACTTATGACAGAGAATTCCCTAAAGTATAGTGTGGGAGAATATCAGACTAAGAGAATCATGATTTGGATGGTTTTGCATTTTCTTCATTCTATAAAGTTTGATGTGTTCAACTGCATTACATCTGCTTACAAATGCTGTTTGACAACATTACTTGTTGTTTCAGGTCAGAACTGACATGATTTCAAGAGTTTGATTAATTGTAATGTTATATAGCAATTATTTATGTAAACTCTTCACCTATGACAGAGAATGCCCTAAAGTATAGTGTGGGAGCATATCAGACTGAAAGAAACTTATTTTGGATGGTTTTGCAATTTCTAAATTCTGTAAAGATTGATTCGTTCAGCTGCATTACATATGCTTACAATGCAATTTCACAACATTTCTTGTTGTTTCAGGTCAGAACTGATTTGTTTTCAAGACTTTGATTAATTGTAATGTTTTCTTGCAAAAATTTATGTAAACTCTTCACTTATGACAGAGAATTTCCTAAAGTATAATGTGGGAGAATATCAGACTGAGAGACTCATGTTTTGGATGGATTTGCATTATCTTCATTCTGTAAAGTTTGATGTGTTCAACTGCATTACATAAGCTTACAAATGCAATTTTACAACATTTCTTGTTGTTTCAGGTCAGAACTGACTTGGTTTCAAGACTTTGATGAATTGAAATGTTATTTAGCAAATATTCATGTAAACTCTTGACGTATGACAGAGAATGCCCTAAACTGTAGTGTGGGAGCTTATCAAATTTAGAGAATCATGATTTGGATGGTTTTGCATTATCTTCATTCTGTAAAGTTTGATGTGTTCAACTGCATTACATATGCTTACAAATGCAATTTTACAACATTTCTTGATGTTTCAGGTCAGAACTGACGTGATTTCAAGAGTTTGATTAATTGTAATGTTTTCTTGCAAATATTCATGTAAACTCTTCACTTATGACAGAGAATTCCCTAAAGTATAGTGTGGGAGAATATCAGACTAAGAGAATCATGTTTTGGATGGTTTTGCATTATCTTCATTCTGTAAAGTTTGATGAGCTCAATTGCATTACATATGCTTACAATGCAATTTCACAACATTTCTTGTTGTTTCAGGTCAGAACTGATTTGTTTTCAAGACTTTGATGAATTGTAATTTTTTCTTGCAAAAATTTATGTAAACTCTTCACTTATGACAGAGAATTCCCTAAAGTATAATGTGGGAGAAAATCAGACTGAGAGACTCATGTTTTGGATGGATTTGCATTATCTTCATTCTGTAAAGTTTGATGTGTTCAAATGCATTACATATGCTTACAAATGAAATTTTACAACATTTCTTGTTGTTTCAGGTCAGAACTGACTTGGTTTCAAGACTTTGATTAATTGAAATGTTATTTAGCAAATATTCATGTATTCTCTTGACGTATGACAGAGAATGCCCTAAACTATAGTGTGGGAGCTTATCAAATTTAGAGAATCATGATTTGGATGGTTTTGCATTATCTTCATTCTGTAAAGTTTGATGTGTTTAACTGCATTACATCTGCTTACAAATGCTGTTTGACAACATTACTTGTTGTTTCAGGTCAGAACTGACGTGATTTCAAGAGTTTGATTAATTGTAATGTTATTTAGCAAGTATTCATGTAAACTCTTCACCTATGATAGAGAATGCCCTAAAGTATACTGTGGGTGCTTATCAAACTGAGAGAAACAAAATTTGGATGGTTTTGCAAGTTCTTCATTCTGTAAAGTTTGATTTGTTCAGCTGCATTAGATGTGCTTTGAAATGCAATTTTTCAACATTTCTTGTTGTTTCAGGTCAGAAACTGACTTGGTTCCTAGACTTTGATGATATGTAATGTTTTCTAGCTAAAATTAATGTAAACTCTTCACCTATGACAGAGAATGCCCTAAAGTATAGTGTGGGAGCATATCAGACTGAAAGAAACTTATCTTGGATGGTTTTGCCATTTCAAAATTCTGTAAAGTTTGATTCGTTCAGCTGCATAACAAATGCTTAGAAATGCAATTTTACAACATTTCTTGATGTTTCAGGTCAGAACTGACATGGTTTCAAGACTTTGATGAATTGTAATGTTTTCTTGCAAATATTCATGTAAACTCTTGACGTATGACAGAGAATGCCCTAAATTATAGTGTGGGAGCTTATCAAACTTAGAGAATCATGATTTGGATTGTTTTGCATTTTCTTCATTCTATAAAGTTTGATGTGTTCAACTGCATTACATATGCTTACAAATGCAATTTTACAACATTTCTTGATGTTTCAGGTCAGAACTGACTTGGTTTCAAGACTTTGATGAATTGAAATGTTATTTAGCAAATATTCATGTAAACTCTTGACGTATGACAGAGAATGCCCTAAACTGTAGTGTGGGAGCTTATCAAATTTAGAGAATCATGATTTGGATGGTTTTGCATTATCTTCATTCTGTAAAGTTTGATGTGTTCAACTGCATTACATATGCTTACAAATGCAATTTTACAACATTTCTTGATGTTTCAGGTCAGAACTGACATGGTTTCAAGACTTTGATGAATTGTAATGTTTTCTTTCAAATATTCATGTAAACTCCTCACCTGTGACAGAAGTGCCCTAAAGTATAGTGTGGGAGCATATCAGACTGAAAGAAACTTATTTTGGATGGTATTGCAATTTCTTCATTCTGTAAAGTTTGATGTGTTCAAATGCATTACATATGCTTACAAATGAAATTTTACAACATTTCTTGTTGTTTCAGGTCAGAACTGACTTGGTTTCAAGACTTTGATTAATTGAAATGTTATTTAGCAAATATTCATGTATTCTCTTGACGTATGACAGAGAATGCCCTAAACTATAGTGTGGGAGCTTATCAAATTTAGAGAATCATGATTTGGATGGTTTTGCATTATCTTCATTCTGTAAAGTTTGATGTGTTTAACTGCATTACATCTGCTTACAAATGCTGTTTGACAACATTACTTGTTGTTTCAGGTCAGAACTGACGTGATTTCAAGAGTTTGATTAATTGTAATGTTATTTAGCAAGTATTCATGTAAACTCTTCACCTATGATAGAGAATGCCCTAAAGTATACTGTGGGTGCTTATCAAACTGAGAGAAACAAAATTTGGATGGTTTTGCAAGTTCTTCATTCTGTAAAGTTTGATTTGTTCAGCTGCATTAGATGTGCTTTGAAATGCAATTTTTCAACATTTCTTGTTGTTTCAGGTCAGAAACTGACTTGGTTCCTAGACTTTGATGATATGTAATGTTTTCTAGCTAAAATTAATGTAAACTCTTCACTTATGACAGAGAATTCCCTAAAGTATAGTGTGGGAGAATATCAGACTGAGAGAATCATGTTTTGGATGATATTGCAATTCATTTATTCTGTAAAGTTTGATTCGTTCAGCTGCATTACATATGTTTAGAAATGCAATTTTACATAATTTCTTGTTGTTTCAGGTCAGAACTGACGTGATTTCAAGAGTTTGATTAATTGTAATGTTTTCTTGCAAATATTCATGTAAACTCTTTACTTATGACAGAGAATTCCCTAAAGTATAGTGTGGGAGAATATCAGACTAAGAGAATCATGATTTGGATGGTTTTGCATTTTCTTCATTCTATAAAGTTTGATGTGTTCAACTGCATTACATATGCTTACAAATGCAATTTTACAACATTTCTTGATGTTTCAGGTCAGAACTGACTTGGTTTCAAGACTTTGATGAATTGAAATGTTATTTAGCAAATATTCATGTAAACTCTTGACGTATGACAGAGAATGCCCTAAACTGTAGTGTGGGAGCTTATCAAATTTAGAGAATCATGATTTGGATGGTTTTGCATTATCTTCATTCTGTAAAGTTTGATGTGTTCAACTGCATTACATATGCTTACAAATGCAATTTTACAACATTTCTTGATGTTTCAGGTCAGAACTGACATGGTTTCAAGACTTTGATGAATTGTAATGTTTTCTTTCAAATATTCATGTAAACTCCTCACCTCTGACAGAAGTGCCCTAAAGTATAGTGTGGGAGCATATCAGACTGAAAGAAACTTATTTTGGATGGTATTGCAATTTCTTCATTCTGTAAAGTTTGATGTGTTCAAATGCATTACATATGCTTACAAATGAAATTTTACAACATTTCTTGTTGTTTCAGGTCAGAACTGACTTGGTTTCAAGACTTTGATTAATTGAAATGTTATTTAGCAAATATTCATGTATTCTCTTGACGTATGACAGAGAATGCCCTAAACTATAGTGTGGGAGCTTATCAAATTTAGAGAATCATGATTTGGATGGTTTTGCATTATCTTCATTCTGTAAAGTTTGATGTGTTTAACTGCATTACATCTGCTTACAAATGCTGTTTGACAACATTACTTGTTGTTTCAGGTCAGAACTGACGTGATTTCAAGAGTTTGATTAATTGTAATGTTATTTAGCAAGTATTCATGTAAACTCTTCACCTATGATAGAGAATGCCCTAAAGTATACTGTGGGTGCTTATCAAACTGAGAGAAACAAAATTTGGATGGTTTTGCAAGTTCTTCATTCTGTAAAGTTTGATTTGTTCAGCTGCATTAGATGTGCTTTGAAATGCAATTTTTCAACATTTCTTGTTGTTTCAGGTCAGAAACTGACTTGGTTCCTAGACTTTGATGATATGTAATGTTTTCTAGCTAAAATTAATGTAAACTCTTCACTTATGACAGAGAATTCCCTAAAGTATAGTGTGGGAGAATATCAGACTGAGAGAATCATGTTTTGGATGATATTGCAATTCATTTATTCTGTAAAGTTTGATTCGTTCAGCTGCATTACATATGTTTAGAAATGCAATTTTACATAATTTCTTGTTGTTTCAGGTCAGAACTGACGTGATTTCAAGAGTTTGATTAATTGTAATGTTTTCTTGCAAATATTCATGTAAACTCTTTACTTATGACAGAGAATTCCCTAAAGTATAGTGTGGGAGAATATCAGACTAAGAGAATCATGATTTGGATGGTTTTGCATTTTCTTCATTCTATAAAGTTTGATGTGTTCAACTGCATTACATCTGCTTACAAATGCTGTTTGACAACATTACTTGTTGTTTCAGGTCAGAACTGACATGATTTCAAGAGTTTGATTAATTGTAATGTTATATAGCAAGTATTTATGTAAACTCTTCACCTATGACAGAGAATGCCCTAAAGTATAGTGTGGGAGCATATCAGACTGAAAGAAACTTATCTTGGATGGTTTTGCCATTTCGAAATTCTGTAAAGTTTGATTCGTTCAGCTGCATAACATATGCTTAGAAATGCAATTTTACAACATTTCTTGATGTTTCAGGTCAGAACTGACATGGTTTCAAGACTTTGATGAATTGTAATGTTTTCTTGCAAATATTCATGTAAACTCTTGACGTATGACAGAGAATGCCCTAAATTATAGTGTGGGAGCTTATCAAACTTAGAGAATCATGATTTGGATTGTTTTGCATTTTCTTCATTCTATAAAGTTTGATGTGATCAACTACATTACATATGCTTTACAAATGCAATTTTACAACATTTCTTGTTGTTTAAGGTCAGAACAGACATTATTTCAAGAGTTTGATGAATTGTAATGTTTTCTTGCATATATTCATGAAATCTCTTCACTTATGACAGAGAATGCCCTAAAGTATACTGTGGGTGCTTATCAGAATGAAAGAAACTTATTTTGGATGGTTTTGCAATTTCTAAATTCTGTAAAGATTGATTCGTTCAGCTGCATTACATCTGCTTAGAAATGCAATTTTACAACATTTCTTGTTGTTTCAGGTCAGAACTGACGTGATTTCAAGAGTTTGATTAATTGTAATGTTTTCTTGCAAAAATTCATGTAAACTCTTCACTTATGACAGAGAATTCCCTAAAGTATAGTGTAGGAGAATATCAGACTGAGAGACTCATGTTTTGGATGGATTTGCATTATCTTCATTCTGTAAAGTTTGATGTGTTCAACTGCATTACATATGCTTACAAATGCAATTTTACAACATTTCTTGTTGTTTCAGGTCAGAACTGACTTGGTTTCAAGACTTTGATGAATTGAAATGATATTTAGCAAATATTCATGTAAATTCTTGACGTATGACAGAGAATGCCCTAAACTGTAGTGTGGGAGCTTATCAAATTTAGAGAATCATGATTTGGATGGTTTTGCATTATCTTCATTCTGTAAAGTTTGATGTGTTCAACTGCATTACATATGCTTACAAATGCAATTTTACAACATTTCTTGTTCTTTCAGGTCAGAACTGACGTGATTTTAAGAGTTTGATTAATTGTAATGTTTTTTAGCAAATATTCATGTATACTCTTCACCTATGACAGAGAATGCCCTAAAGTATAGTGTGGGAGCATATCAGACTAAAAGAAACTTATTTTGAATGGTTTTGCAAGTTCTTCATTCTGTAAAGTTTGATTTGTTCAGCTGCATTAGATGTGCTTTGAAATGCAATTTTACAACATATCTTGCTGTTTCAGGTCAGAAACTGACTTGGTTCCTAGACTTTGATGAATTGCAATGTTTTCTTGCATATATTCATGTAATCTCTTCACTTATGATAGAGAATGCCCTAAAGTATACTGTGGGTGCTTATCAAACTGAGAGAAACAAAATTTGGATGGTTTTACATTATCTTCATTCTGTAAAATTTGATGTGTTCAACTGCATTACATCTGCTTACAAATGCAATTTTACAACATTTCTTGTTGTTTCAGGTCAGAACTGACATGATTTCAAGAGTTTGATTAATTGTAATGTTTTTTAGCAAATATTCATATATACTCTTCTCCTATGACAGAGAATGCCCTAAAGTATAGTGTGGGAGCATATCAGTCTGAAAGAAACTTATTTTGGATGGTTTTGCAAGTTCTTCATTCTGTAAAGTTTGATTTGTTCAGCTGCATTAGATGTGCTTTGAAATGCAATTTTTCAACATATCTTGCTGTTTCAGGTCAGAAACTGACTTTGTTCTTAGACTTTGATGAATTGTAATGTTTTCTTGCATATATTCATGTAATCTCTTCACTTATGATAGAGAATGCCCTAAAGTATACTGTGGGTGCTTATCAAACTGAGAGAAACAAAATTTGGATGGTTTTGCAATTTCTAAATTCTGTAAAGATTGATTCGTTCAGCTGCATTACATATGCTTAGAAATGCAATTTTACAACATTTCTTGTTGTTTCAGGTCAGAACTGACGTGATTTCAAGAGTTTGATTAATTGTAATGTTTTCTTGCAAATATTCATGTAAACTCTTCACTTATGACAGAGAATTCCCTAAAGTATAGTGTGGGAGAATATCAGACTAAGAGAATCATGTATTGGATGGTTTTGCATTATCTTCATTTTGTAAAGTTTGATGAGCTCAATTGCATTACATATGCTTACCATGCAATTTCACAACATTTCTTGCTGTTTCAGGTCAGAAACTGACTTGGTTCCTAGACTTTGATGAATTGCAATGTTTTCTTGCATATATTCATGTAATCTCTTCACTTATGATAGAGAATGCCCTAAAGTATACTGTGGGTGCTTATCAAACTGAGAGAAACAAAATTTGGATGGTTTTACATTATCTTCATTCTGTAAAATTTGATGTGTTCAACTGCATTACATCTGCTTACAAATGCAATTTTACAACATTTCTTGTTGTTTCAGGTCAGAACTGACATGATTTCAAGAGTTTGATTAATTGTAATGTTTTTTAGCAAATATTCATATATACTCTTCTCCTATGACAGAGAATGCCCTAAAGTATAGTGTGGGAGCATATCAGTCTGAAAGAAACTTATTTTGGATGGTTTTGCAAGTTCTTCATTCTGTAAAGTTTGATTTGTTCAGCTGCATTAGATGTGCTTTGAAATGCAATTTTTCAACATATCTTGCTGTTTCAGGTCAGAAACTGACTTTGTTCTTAGACTTTGATGAATTGTAATGTTTTCTTGCATATATTCATGTAATCTCTTCACTTATGATAGAGAATGCCCTAAAGTATACTGTGGGTGCTTATCAAACTGAGAGAAACAAAATTTGGATGGTTTTGCAATTTCTAAATTCTGTAAAGATTGATTCGTTCAGCTGCATTACATATGCTTAGAAATGCAATTTTACAACATTTCTTGTTGTTTCAGGTCAGAACTGACGTGATTTCAAGAGTTTGATTAATTGTAATGTTTTCTTGCAAATATTCATGTAAACTCTTCACTTATGACAGAGAATTCCCTAAAGTATAGTGTGGGAGAATATCAGACTAAGAGAATCATGTATTGGATGGTTTTGCATTATCTTCATTTTGTAAAGTTTGATGAGCTCAATTGCATTACATATGCTTACCATGCAATTTCACAACATTTCTTGTTGTTTCAGGTCAGAACTGATTTGTTTTCAAGACTTTGATGAATTGTAATGTTTTCTTGCAAAAATTTATGTAAACTCTTCACTTATGACAGAGAATTCCCTAAAGTATAATGTGGGAGAATATCAGACTGAGAGACTCATGTTTTGGATGGATTTGCATTATCTTCATTCTGTAAAGTTTGATGTGTTCAACTGCATTACATATGCTTACAAATGCAATTTTACAACATTTCTTGTTGTTTCAGGTCAGAACTGACTTGGTTTCAAGACTTTGATGAATTGAAATGATATTTAGCAAATATTCATGAAAACTCTTGACGTATGACAGAGAATGCCCTAAACTGTAGTGTGGGAGCTTATCAAATTTAGAGAATCATGATTTGGATGGTTTTGCATTATCTTCATTCTGTAAAGTTTGATGTGTTCAACTGCATTACATATGCTTACAAATGCAATTTTACAACATTTCTTGTTCTTTCAGGTCAGAACTGACTTGGTTTCAAGACTTTGATGAATTGAAATGATATTTAGCAAATATTCATGAAAACTCTTGACGTATGACAGAGAATGCCCTAAACCGTAGTGTGGGAGCTTATCAAACTGAGAGAAACAAAATTTGGATGGTTTTGCATTATCTTCATTCTGTAAAATTTGATATGTTCAACTGCATTACATCTGCTTACAAATGCAATTTTACAACATTTCTTGTTGTTTCAGGTCAGAACTGACATGATTTCAAGAGTTTGATTAATTGTAATGTTTTTTAGCAAATATTCATATATACTCTTCTCCTATGACAGAGAATGCCCTAAAGTATAGTGTGGGAGCATATCAGGCTGAAAGAAACTTATTTTGGATGGTTTTGCAATTTCTAAATTCTGTAAAGATTGATTCGTTCAGCTGCATTACATATGTTTAGCAATGGAATTTTACAACATTTCTTGATGTTTCAGGTCAGAACTGACATGGTTTCAAGACTTTGATGAATTGTAATGTTTTCTTTCAAGTATTCATGTAAACTCTTCACCTATGACAGAGAATGCCCTAAAGTATAGTGTGGGAGCATATCAGTCTGAAAGAAACTTATTTTGGATGGTTTTGCAAGTTCTTCATTCTGTAAAGTTTGATTTGTTCTGCTGCATTAGATGTGCTTTGAAATGCAATTTTACAACATATCTTGCTGTTTCAGGTCAGAAACTGACTTGGTTCCTAGACTTTGATGAATTGTAATGTTTTCTTGCATATATTCATGTAATCTCTTCACTTATGATAGAGAATGCCCTAAAGTATACTGTGGGTGCTTATCAAACTGAGAGATACAAAATTTGGATGGTTTTGCATTATCTTCATTCTGTAAAGTTTGATGTGTTCAACTGCATTACATATGCTTAGAAATGCAATTTTACAACATTTCTTGTTCTTTCAGGTCAGAACTGACGTGATTTCAAGAGTTTGATTAATTGTAATGTTTTTTAGCAAATATTCATGTATACTCTTCACCTATGACAGAGAATGCCCTAAAGTATAGTGTGGGAGCATATCAGACTGAAAGAAACTTATTTTGGATGGTTTTGCAATTTCGAAATTCTGTAAAGTTTGATTCGTTCAGCTACATAACATATGCTTAGAAATGCAATTTTACTACATTTCTTGATGTTCCAGGTCAGAACTGACATGGTTTCAAGACTTTGATGAATTGTAATGTTTTCTTGCAAATATTCATGTAAACTCTTGACGTATGACAGAGAATGCCCTAAATTATAGTGTGGGAGCTAATCAAACTTAGAGAATCATGATTTGGATTGTTTTGCATTTTCTTCATTCTATAAAGTTTGATGTGTTCAACTGCATTACATATCCTTTACAAATGCAATTTTACAACATTTCTTGTTGTTTCAGGTCAGAACTGACATGATTTCAAGAGTTTGATTAATTGTAATGTTTTTTAGCAAATATTCATATATACTCTTCTCCTATGACAGAGAATGCCCTAAAGTATAGTGTGGGAGCATATCAGTCTGAAAGAAACTTATTTTGGATGGTTTTGCATTATCTTCATTATGTAAAGTTTGATTTGTTCAGCTGCATTAGATGTGCTTTGAAATGCAATTTTACAACATATCTTGCTGTTTCAGGTCAGAAACTGACTTGATTCCTAGACTTTGATGAATTGTAATGTTTTCTTGCATATATTCATATAATCTCTTCACTTATGATAGAGAATTCCCTAAAGTATACTGTGGGTGCTTATCAAACTGAGAGATACAAAATTTGGATGGTTTTGCATTATCTTCATTCTATAAAATTTGATGTGTTCAACTGCATTACATCTGCTTACAAATGCAATTTTACAACATTTCTTGCTGTTTCAGGTCAAAAACTGACATGATTTCAAGAGTTTGATTAATTGTAATGTTTTTTAGCAAATATTCATATATACTCTTCTCCTATGACAGAGAATGCCCTAAAGTATAGTGTGGGAGCATATCAGGCTGAAAGAAACTTATTTTGGATGGTTTTGCAATTTCTAAATTCTGTAAAGATTGATTCGTTCAGCTGCATTACATATGCTTAACAATGGAATTTTACAACATTTCTTGATGTTTCAGGTCAGAACTGACATGGTTTCAAGACTTTGATGAATTGTAATGTTTTCTTTCAAGTATTCATGTAAACTCTTCACCTATGACAGAGAATGCCCTAAAGTATAGTGTGGGAGCATATCGGTCTGAAAGAAACTTATTTTGGATGGTTTTGCAAGTTCTTCATTCTGTAAAGTTTGATTTGTTCAGCTGCAATAGATGTGCTTTGAAATGCAATTTTACAACATATCTTGCTGTTTCAGGTCAGAAACTGACTTGGTTCCTAGACTTTGATGAATTGTAATGTTTTCTTGCAAATATTCATGTAAACTCTTGACGTATGACAGAGAATGCCCTAAATTATAGTGTGGGAGCTAATCAAACTTAGAGAATCATGATTTGGATTGTTTTGCATTTTCTTCATTCTATAAAGTTTGATGTGTTCAACTGCATTACATATGCTTTACAAATGCAATTTTACAACATTTCTTGTTGTTTCAGGTCAGAACTGACATTATTTCAAGAGTTTGATTAAATGTAATGTTTTTTATCAAATATTCATGTATTCTCTTCACCTATGACAGAGAATGCCCTAAAGTATAGTGTGGGAGCATATCAGACTAAAAGAAACTTATTTTGAATGGTATTGCAAGTTCTTCATTCTGTAAAGTTTGATTTGTTCAGCTGCATTAGATGTGCTTTGAAATGCAATTTTACAACATATCTTGCTGTTTCAGGTCAGAAACTGACTTGGTTCCTAGACTTTGATGAATTGTAATGTTTTCTTGCATATATTCATGTAATCTCTTCACTTATGATAGAGAATGCCCTAAAGTATACTGTGGGTGCTTATCAAACTGAGAGAAACAAAATTTGGATGGTTTTACATTATCTTCATTCTGTAAAATTTGATGTGTTCAACTGCATTACATCTGCTTACAAATGCAATTTTACAACATTTCTTGTTGTTTCAGGTCAGAACTGACATGATTTCAAGAGTTTGATTAATTGTAATGTTTTTTAGCAAATATTCATATATACTCTTCTCCTATGACAGAGAATGCCCTAAAGTATAGTGTGGGAGCATATCAGGCTGAAAGAAACTTATTTTGGATGGTTCTGCAATTTCTAAATTCTGTAAAGATTGATTCGTTCAGCTGCATTACATATGCTTAGAAATGGAATTTTACAACATTTCTTGATGTTTCAGGTCAGAACTGACATGGTTTCAAGACTTTGATGAATTGTAATGTTTTCTTTCAAGTATTCATGTAAACTCTTCACCTATGACAGAGAATGCCCTAAAGTATAGTGTGGGAGCATATCAGTCTGAAAGAAACTTATTTTGGATGGTTTTGCATTATCTTCATTATGTAAAGTTTGATTTGTTCAGCTGCATTAGATGTGCTTTGAAATGCAATTTTACAACATATCTTGCTGTTTCAGGTCAGAAACTGACTTGGTTCCTAGACTTTGATGAATTGTAATGTTTTCTTGCATATATTCATGTAATCTCTTCACTTATGATAGAGAATGCCCTAAAGTATACTGTGGGTGCTTATCAAACTGAGAGATACAAAATTTGGATGGTTTTGCATTATCTTCATTCTATAAAATTTGATGTGTTCAACTGCATTACATCTGCTTACAAATGCAATTTTACAACATTTCTTGCTGTTTCAGGTCAGAAACTGACTTGGTTCCTAGACTTTGATGAATTGTAATGTTTTCTTGCATATATTCAAGTAATCTCTTCACTTATGATAGAGAATGCCCTAAAGTATAGTGTGGGAGCATATCAGACTGAAAGAAACTTATTTTGGATGGTTTTGCAATTTCTAAATTCTGTAAAGATTGATTCGTTCAGCTGCATTACATATGCTTAGAAATGCAATTTTACAACATTTCTTGTTGTTTCAGGTCAGAACTGACTTGGTTTCCAGACTTTGATGATATGTAATGTTTTCTAGCAAAAATTAATGTAAACTCTTCACTTATGACAGAGAATTCCCTAAAGTATAGTGTGGGAGAATATCAGACTGAGAGAATCATGTTTTGGATGATATTGCAATTCATTCATTCTGTAAAGTTTGATTCGTTCAGCTGCATTACATATGCTTAGAAATGCAATTTTACAACATTTCTTGTTGTTTCAGGTCAGAACTGATGTGATTTCAAGAGTTTGATTAATTGTAATGTTTTTTTAGCAAATATTCATGTATACTCTTCACCTATGACAGAGAATGCCCTAAAGTATAGTCTGGGAGCATATCAGACTGAAAGAAACTTATTTTGGATGGTTTTGCAATTTCTAAATTCTGTAAAGTTTGATTCGTTCAGCTTCATTAGATGTGCTTTGAAATGCAATTTTACAACATATCTTGCTGTTTCAGGTCAGAAACTGACTTGGTTCCTAGACTTTGATGAATTGTAATGTTTTCTTGCATATATTCATGTAATCTCATCACTTATGATAGAGAATGCCCTAAAGTATACTGTGGGTGCTTATCAAACTGAGAGAAACAAAATTTGGATGGTTTTACATTATCTTCATTCTGTAAAATTTGATGTGTTCAACTGCATTACATCTGCTTACAAATGCAATTTTACAACATTTCTTGTTGTTTCAGGTCAGAACTGACATGATTTCAAGAGTTTGATTAATTGTAATGTTTTTTAGCAAATATTCATATATACTCTTCTCCTATGACAGAGAATGCTCTAAAGTATAGTGTGGGAGCATATCAGACTGAAAGAAGCTTGTTTTGGATGGTTTTGCAATAACTTCATTCTGTAAAGATTGATTCGTTCAGCTGCATTACATATGCTTAGCAATGGAATTTTACAACATTTCTTGATGTTTCAGGTCAGAACTGACATGGTTTCAAGACTTTGATGAATTGTAATGTTTTCGTTCAAGTATTCATGTAAACTCTTCTCCTATGACAGAGAATGCCCTAAAGTATAGTGTGGGAGCATATCGGTCTGAAAGAAACTTATTTTGGATGGTTTTGCAAGTTCTTCATTCTGTAAAGTTTGATTTGTTCAGCTGCAATAGATGTGCTTTGAAATGCAATTTTACAACATATCTTGCTGTTTCAGGTCAGAAACTGACTTGGTTCCTAGACTTTGATGAATTGTAATGTTTTCTTGCATATATTCATGTAATCTCTTCACTTATGATAGAGAATGCCCTAGAGTATACTGTGGGTGCTTATCAAACTGAGAGATACAAAATTTGGATGGTTTTGCATTATCTTCATTCTGTAAAATTTGATGTGTTCAACTGCATTACATCTGCTTACAAATGCAATTTTACAACATTTCTTGCTGTTTCAGGTCAGAAACTGACTTGGTTCCTAGACTTTGATGAATTGTAATGTTTTCTTGCATATATTCAAGTAATCTCTTCACTTATGATAGAGAATGCCCTAAAGTATAGTCTGGGAGCATATCAGGCTGAAAGAAACTTAATTTGGATGGTTTTGCAATTTCTAAATTCTGTAAAGATTGATTCGTTCAGCTGCATTACATATGCTTAGAAATGGAATTTTACAACATTTCTTGATGTTTCAGGTCAGAACTTACATGGTTTCAAGACTTTGATGAATTGTAATGTTTTCTTTCAAGTATTCATGTAAACACTTCACCTATGACAGAGAATGCCCTAAAGTATAGTGTGGGAGCATATCAGTCTGAAAGAAACTTATTTTGGATGGTTTTGCAAGTTCTTCATTCTGTAAAGTTTGATTTGTTCAGCTGCATTAGATGTGCTTTGAAATGCAATTTTACAACATATCTTGCTGTTTCAGGTCAGAAACTGACTTGGTTCCTAGACTTTGATGAATTGTAATGTTTTCTTGCATATATTCATGTAATCTCTTCACTTATGATAGAGAATGCCCTAAAGTATACTGTGGGTGCTTATCAAACTGAGAGATACAAAATTTGGATGGTTTTGCATTATCTTCATTCTATAAAATTTGATGTGTTCAACTGCATTACATCTGCTTACAAATGCAATTTTACAACATTTCTTGCTGTTTCAGGTCAGAAACTGACTTGGTTCCTAGACTTTGATGAATTGTAATGTTTTCTTGCATATATTCAAGTAATCTCTTCACTTATGATAGAGAATGCCCTAAAGTATAGTGTGGGAGCATATCAGACTGAAAGAAACTTATTTTGGATGGTTTTGCAATTTCTAAATTCTGTAAAGATTGATTCGTTCAGCTGCATTACATATGCTTAGAAATGCAATTTTACAACATTTCTTGTTGTTTCAGGTCAGAACTGACTTGGTTTCCAGACTTTGATGATATGTAATGTTTTCTAGCAAAAATTAATGTAAACTCTTCACTTATGACAGAGAATTCCCTAAAGTATAGTGTGGGAGAATATCAGACTGAGAGAATCATGTTTTGGATGATATTGCAATTCATTCATTCTGTAAAGTTTGATTCGTTCAGCTGCATTACATATGCTTAGAAATGCAATTTTACAACATTTCTTGTTGTTTCAGGTCAGAACTGATGTGATTTCAAGAGTTTGATTAATTGTAATGTTTTTTTAGCAAATATTCATGTATACTCTTCACCTATGACAGAGAATGCCCTAAAGTATAGTCTGGGAGCATATCAGACTGAAAGAAACTTATTTTGGATGGTTTTGCAATTTCTAAATTCTGTAAAGTTTGATTCGTTCAGCTTCATTAGATGTGCTTTGAAATGCAATTTTACAACATATCTTGCTGTTTCAGGTCAGAAACTGACTTGGTTCCTAGACTTTGATGAATTGTAATGTTTTCTTGCATATATTCATGTAATCTCATCACTTATGATAGAGAATGCCCTAAAGTATACTGTGGGTGCTTATCAAACTGAGAGAAACAAAATTTGGATGGTTTTACATTATCTTCATTCTGTAAAATTTGATGTGTTCAACTGCATTACATCTGCTTACAAATGCAATTTTACAACATTTCTTGTTGTTTCAGGTCAGAACTGACATGATTTCAAGAGTTTGATTAATTGTAATGTTTTTTAGCAAATATTCATATATACTCTTCTCCTATGACAGAGAATGCTCTAAAGTATAGTGTGGGAGCATATCAGACTGAAAGAAGCTTGTTTTGGATGGTTTTGCAATAACTTCATTCTGTAAAGATTGATTCGTTCAGCTGCATTACATATGCTTAGCAATGGAATTTTACAACATTTCTTGATGTTTCAGGTCAGAACTGACATGGTTTCAAGACTTTGATGAATTGTAATGTTTTCGTTCAAGTATTCATGTAAACTCTTCTCCTATGACAGAGAATGCCCTAAAGTATAGTGTGGGAGCATATCGGTCTGAAAGAAACTTATTTTGGATGGTTTTGCAAGTTCTTCATTCTGTAAAGTTTGATTTGTTCAGCTGCAATAGATGTGCTTTGAAATGCAATTTTACAACATATCTTGCTGTTTCAGGTCAGAAACTGACTTGGTTCCTAGACTTTGATGAATTGTAATGTTTTCTTGCATATATTCATGTAATCTCTTCACTTATGATAGAGAATGCCCTAGAGTATACTGTGGGTGCTTATCAAACTGAGAGATACAAAATTTGGATGGTTTTGCATTATCTTCATTCTGTAAAATTTGATGTGTTCAACTGCATTACATCTGCTTACAAATGCAATTTTACAACATTTCTTGCTGTTTCAGGTCAGAAACTGACTTGGTTCCTAGACTTTGATGAATTGTAATGTTTTCTTGCATATATTCAAGTAATCTCTTCACTTATGATAGAGAATGCCCTAAAGTATAGTCTGGGAGCATATCAGGCTGAAAGAAACTTAATTTGGATGGTTTTGCAATTTCTAAATTCTGTAAAGATTGATTCGTTCAGCTGCATTACATATGCTTAGAAATGGAATTTTACAACATTTCTTGATGTTTCAGGTCAGAACTTACATGGTTTCAAGACTTTGATGAATTGTAATGTTTTCTTTCAAGTATTCATGTAAACACTTCACCTATGACAGAGAATGCCCTAAAGTATAGTGTGGGAGCATATCAGTCTGAAAGAAACTTATTTTGGATGGTTTTGCAAGTTCTTCATTCTGTAAAGTTTGATTTGTTCAGCTGCATTAGATGTGCTTTGAAATGCAATTTTACAACATATCTTGCTGTTTCAGGTCAGAAACTGACTTGGTTCCTAGACTTTGATGAATTGTAATGTTTTCTTGCATATATTCATGTAATCTCTTCACTTATGATAGAGAATGCCCTAAAGTATACTGTGGGTGCTTATCAAACTGAGAGATACAAAATTTGGATGGTTTTGCATTATCTTCATTCTATAAAATTTGATGTGTTCAACTGCATTACATCTGCTTACAAATGCAATTTTACAACATTTCTTGCTGTTTCAGGTCAGAAACTGACTTGGTTCCTAGACTTTGATGAATTGTAATGTTTTCTTGCATATATTCAAGTAATCTCTTCACTTATGATAGAGAATGCCCTAAAGTATAGTGTGGGAGCATATCAGACTGAAAGAAACTTATTTTGGATGGTTTTGCAATTTCTAAATTCTGTAAAGATTGATTCGTTCAGCTGCATTACATATGCTTAGAAATGCAATTTTACAACATTTCTTGTTGTTTCAGGTCAGAACTGACTTGGTTTCCAGACTTTGATGATATGTAATGTTTTCTAGCAAAAATTAATGTAAACTCTTCACTTATGACAGAGAATTCCCTAAAGTATAGTGTGGGAGAATATCAGACTGAGAGAATCATGTTTTGGATGATATTGCAATTCATTCATTCTGTAAAGTTTGATTCGTTCAGCTGCATTACATATGCTTAGAAATGCAATTTTACAACATTTCTTGTTGTTTCAGGTCAGAACTGATGTGATTTCAAGAGTTTGATTAATTGTAATGTTTTTTTAGCAAATATTCATGTATACTCTTCACCTATGACAGAGAATGCCCTAAAGTATAGTCTGGGAGCATATCAGACTGAAAGAAACTTATTTTGGATGGTTTTGCAATTTCTAAATTCTGTAAAGTTTGATTCGTTCAGCTTCATTAGATGTGCTTTGAAATGCAATTTTACAACATATCTTGCTGTTTCAGGTCAGAAACTGACTTGGTTCCTAGACTTTGATGAATTGTAATGTTTTCTTGCATATATTCATGTAATCTCATCACTTATGATAGAGAATGCCCTAAAGTATACTGTGGGTGCTTATCAAACTGAGAGAAACAAAATTTGGATGGTTTTACATTATCTTCATTCTGTAAAATTTGATGTGTTCAACTGCATTACATCTTCATACAAATGCAATTTTACAACATTTCTTGTTGTTTCAGGTCAGAACTGACATGATTTCAAGAGTTTGATTAATTGTAATGTTTTTTAGCAAATATTCATATATACTCTTCTCCTATGACAGAGAATGCTCTAAAGTATAGTGTGGGAGCATATCAGACTGAAAGAAGCTTGTTTTGGATGGTTTTGCAATAACTTCATTCTGTAAAGATTGATTCGTTCAGCTGCATTACATATGCTTAGCAATGGAATTTTACAACATTTCTTGATGTTTCAGGTCAGAACTGACATGGTTTCAAGACTTTGATGAATTGTAATGTTTTCGTTCAAGTATTCATGTAAACTCTTCTCCTATGACAGAGAATGCCCTAAAGTATAGTGTGGGAGCATATCGGTCTGAAAGAAACTTATTTTGGATGGTTTTGCAAGTTCTTCATTCTGTAAAGTTTGATTTGTTCAGCTGCAATAGATGTGCTTTGAAATGCAATTTTACAACATATCTTGCTGTTTCAGGTCAGAAACTGACTTGGTTCCTAGACTTTGATGAATTGTAATGTTTTCTTGCATATATTCATGTAATCTCTTCACTTATGATAGAGAATGCCCTAGAGTATACTGTGGGTGCTTATCAAACTGAGAGATACAAAATTTGGATGGTTTTGCATTATCTTCATTCTGTAAAATTTGATGTGTTCAACTGCATTACATCTGCTTACAAATGCAATTTTACAACATTTCTTGCTGTTTCAGGTCAGAAACTGACTTGGTTCCTAGACTTTGATGAATTGTAATGTTTTCTTGCATATATTCAAGTAATCTCTTCACTTATGATAGAGAATGCTCTAAAGTATAGTCTGGGAGCATATCAGGCTGAAAGAAACTTAATTTGGATGGTTTTGCAATTTCTAAATTCTGTAAAGATTGATTCGTTCAGCTGCATTACATATGCTTAGAAATGGAATTTTACAACATTTCTTGATGTTTCAGGTCAGAACTTACATGGTTTCAAGACTTTGATGAATTGTAATGTTTTCTTTCAAGTATTCATGTAAACACTTCACCTATGACAGAGAATGCCCTAAAGTATAGTGTGGGAGCATATCAGTCTGAAAGAAACTTATTTTGGATGGTTTTGCAAGTTCTTCATTCTGTAAAGTTTGATTTGTTCAGCTGCATTAGATGTGCTTTGAAATGCAATTTTACAACATATCTTGCTGTTTCAGGTCAGAAACTGACTTGGTTCCTAGACTTTGATGAATTGTAATGTTTTCTTGCATATATTCATGTAATCTCTTCACTTATGATAGAGAATGCCCTAAAGTATACTGTGGGTGCTTATCAAACTGAGAGATACAAAATTTGGATGGTTTTGCATTATCTTCATTCTGTAAAATTTGATGTGTTCAACAGCATTACATCTGCTTACAAATGCAATTTTACAACATTTCTTGCTGTTTCAGGTCAGAAACTGACTTGGTTCCTAGACTTTGATGAATTGTAATGTTTTCTTGCATATATTCAAGTAATCTCTTCACTTATGATAGAGAATGCCCTAAAGTATAGTGTGGGAGCATATCAGACTGAAAGAAACTTATTTTGGATGGTTTTGCAATTTCTAAATTCTGTAAAGATTGATTCGTTCAGCTGCATTACATATGCTTAGCAATGCAATTTTACAACATTTCTTGTTGTTTCAGGTCAGAACTGACTTGGTTTCCAGACTTTGATGATATGTAATGTTTTCTAGCAAATATTAATGTAAACTCTTCACTTATGACAGAGAATTCCCTAAAGTATAGTGTGGGAGAATATCAGACTAAGAGAATCATGTTTTGGATGGTTTTGCATTATCTTCATTCTGTAAAGTTTGATGAGCTCAATTGCATTACTTATGCTTAAAATGCAATTTCACAACATTTCTTGTTGTTTCAGGTCAGAACTGATTTGTTTTCAAGACTTTGATGAATTGTAATGTTTTCTTGCAAAAATTAATGTAAACTCTTCACTTATGACAGAGAATTCCCTAAAGTATAATGTGGGAGAATATCAGACTGAGAGACTCATGTTTTGGATGGATTTGCATTATCTTCATTCTGTAAAGTTTGATGTGTTCAACTGCATTACACATGCTTACAAATGCAATTTTACAACATTTCTTGTTGTTTCAGGTCAGAACTGACTTGGTTTCAAGACTTTGATGAATTGAAATGTTATTTAGCAAATATTCATGTAAACTCTTGACGTATGACAGAGAATGCCCTAAACTATAGTGTGGGAGCTTATCCAATTTAGAGAATCATGATTTGGATGGTTTTGCATTATGTTCATTCTGTAAAGTTTGATGTGTTCAACTGCATTACATATGCTTACAAATGCAATTTTACAACATTTCTTGTTCTTTCAGGTCAGAACTGACGTGATTTCAAAAGTTTGATTAATTGTAATGTTTTTTAGCAAATATTCATGTATACTCTTCACCTATGACAGAGAATGCCCTAAAGTATAGTGTGGGAGCATATCAGTCTGAAAGAAACTTATTTTGGATGGTTTTGCAAGTTCTTCATTCTGTAAAGTTTGATTTGTTCAGCTGCATTAGATGTGCTTTGAAATGCAATTTTACAACATATCTTGCTGTTTCAGGTCAGAAACTGACTTGGTTCCTAGACTTTGATGAATTGTAATGTTTTCTTGCATATATTCATGTAATCTCTTCACTTATGATAGAGAATGCCCTAAAGTATACTGTGGGTGCTTATCAAACTGAGAGATACAAAATTTGGATGGTTTTGCATTATCTTCATTCTGTAAAGTTTGATGTGTTCAACTGCATTACATATGCTTAGAAATGCAATTTTACAACATTTCTTGTTCTTTCAGGTCAGAACTGACGTGATTTCAAGAGTTTGATTAATTGTAATGTTTTTTAGCAAATATTCATGTATACTCTTCACCTATGACAGAGAATGTTCTAAAGTATAGTGTGGGAGCATATCAGACTGAAAGAAACTTATTTTGGATGGTTTTGCAATTTCGAAATTCTGTAAAGTTTGATTCGTTCAGCTACATAACATATGCTTAGAAATGCAATTTTACAACATTTCTTGATGTTCCAGGTCAGAACTGACATGGTTTCAAGACGTTGATGAATTGTAATGTTTTCTTGCAAATATTCATGTAAACTCTTGACGTATGACAGAGAATGCCCTAAATTATAGTGTGGGAGCTAATCAAACTTAGAGAATCATGATTTGGATTGTTTTGCATTTTCTTCATTCTATAAAGTTTGATGTGTTCAACTGCATTACATATGCTTTACAAATGCAATTTTACAACATTTCTTGTTGTTTCAGGTCAGAACTGACTTGGTTTCCAGACTTTGATGATATGTAATGTTTTCTAGCAAAAATTAATGTAAACTCTTCACTTATGACAGAGAATTCCCTAAAGTATAGTGTGGGAGAATATCAGACTAAGAGAATCATGTTTTGGATGGTTTTGCATTATCTTCATTCTGTAAAGTTTGATGAGCTCAATTGCATTACATATGCTTAAAATGCAATTTCACAACATTTCTTGTTGTTTCAGGTCAGAACTGATTTGTTTTCAAGACTTTGATGAATTGTAATGTTTTCTTGCAAAAATTAATGTAAACTCTTCACTTATGACAGAGAATTCCCTAAAGTATAATGTGGGAGAATATCAGACTGAGAGACTCATGTTTTGGATGGATTTGCATTATCTTCATTCTGTAAAGTTTGATGTGTTCAACTGCATTACACATGCTTACAAATGCAATTTTACAACATTTCTTGTTGTTTCAGGTCAGAACTGACTTGGTTTCAAGACTTTGATGAATTGAAATGTTATTTAGCAAATATTCATGTAAACTCTTGACGTATGACAGAGAATGCCCTAAACTATAGTGTGGGAGCTTATCAAATTTAGAGAATCATGATTTGGATGGTTTTGCATTATGTTCATTCTGTAATGTTTGATGTGTTCAACTGCATTACATATGCTTACAAATGCAATTTTACAACATTTCTTGTTCTTTCAGGTCAGAACTGACGTGATTTCAAAAGTTTGATTAATTGTAATGTTTTTTAGCAAATATTCATGTATACTCTTCACCTATGACAGAGAATGCCCTAAAGTATAGTGTGGGAGCATATCAGGCTGAAAGAAACTTATTTTGGATGGTTTTGCAATTTCTAAATTCTGTAAAGATTGATTCGTTCAGCTGCATTACATATGCTTAGAAATGGAATTTTACAACATTTCTTGATGTTTCAGGTCAGAACTGACATGGTTTCAAGACTTTGATGAATTGTAATGTTTTCTTTCAAGTATTCATGTAAACTCTTCACCTATGACAGAGAATGCCCTAAAGTATAGTGTGGGAGCATATCAGTCTGAAAGAAACTTATTTTGGATGGTTTTGCAAGTTCTTCATTCTGTAAAGGTTGATTTGTTCAGCTGCATTAGATGTGCTTTGAAATGCAATTTTACAACATATCTTGCTGTTTCAGGTCAGAAACTGACTTGGTTCCTAGACTTTGATGAATTGTAATGTTTTCTTGCATATATTCATGTAATCTCTTCACTTATGATAGAGAATGCCCTAAAGTATACTGTGGGTGCTTATCAAACTGAGAGATACAAAATTTGGATGGTTTTGCATTATCTTCATTCTGTAAAGTTTGATGTGTTCAACTGCATTACATATGCTTAGAAATGCAATTTTACAACATTTCTTGTTGTTTCAGGTCAGAACTGACGTGATTTCAAGAGTTTGATTAATTGTAATGTTTTTTAGCAAATATTCATGTAAACTCTTCACCTATGACAGAGAATGCCCTAAAGTATAGTGTGGGAGCATATCAGACTGAAAGAAACTTATTTTGGATGGTTTTGCAATTTCGAAATTCTGTAAAGTTTGATTCGTTCAGCTACATAACATATGCTTAGAAATGCAATTTTACAACATTTCTTGATGTTCCAGGTCAGAACTGACATGGTTTCAAGACTTTGATGAATTGTAATGTTTTCTTGCAAATATTCATGTAAACTCTTGACGTATGACAGAGAATGCCCTAAATTATAGTGTGGGAGCTTATCAAACTTAGAGAATCATGATTTGGATTGTTTTGCATTTTCTTCATTCTATAAAGTTTGATGTGTTCAACTGTATTACATATGCTTTACAAATGCAATTTTACAACATTTCTTGTTGTTTCAGGTCAGAACTGACATTATTTCAAGAGTTTGATTAAATGTAACTTTTTTTATCAAATATTCATGTATTCTCTTCACCTATGACAGAGAATGCCCTAAAGTATAGTGTGGGAGCATATCAGACTAACAGAAACTTATTTTGGATGGTTTTGCAATTTCTAAATTCTGTAAAGATTGATTCGTTCAGCTGCATTACATATGCTTAGAAATGGAATTTTACAACATTTCTTGATGTTTCAGGTCAGAACTGACATGGTTTCAAGACTTTGATGAATTGTAATGTTTTCTTTCAAGTATTCATGTAAACTCTTCACCTATGACAGAGAATGCCCTAAAGTATAGTGTGGGAGCATATCAGTCTGAAAGAAACTTATTTTGGATGGTTTTGCAAGTTCTTCATTCTGTAAAGTTTGATTTGTTCAGCTGCATTAGATGTGCTTTGAAATGCAATTTTACAACATATCTTGCTGTTTCAGGTCAGAAACTGACATGGTTCCTAGACTTTGATGAATTGTAATGTTTTCTTGCATATATTCATGTAATCTCTTCACTTATGATAGAGAATGCCCTAAAGTATACTGTGGGTGCTTATCAAACTGAGAGATACAAAATTTGGATGGTTTTGCATTATCTTCATTCTGTAAAATTTGATGTGTTCAACTGCATTACATCTGCTTACAAATGCAATTTTACAACATTTCTTGCTGTTTCAGGTCAGAAACTGACTTGGTTCCTAGACTTTGATGAATTGTAATGTTTTCTTGCATATATTCAAGTAATCTCTTCACTTATGATAGAGAATGCCCTAAAGTATAGTGTGGGAGCATATCAGACTGAAAGAAACTTATTTTGGATGGTTTTGCAATTTCTAAAATCTGTAAAGATTGATTCTTTCAGCTGCATTACATATGCTTAGAAATGCAATTTTACAACATTTCTTGTTGTTTCAGGTCAGAACTGACTTGGTTTCCAGAGTTTGATTAATTGTAATGTTTTTTAGCAAATATTCATATATACTCTTCACCTATGACAGAGAATGCCCTAAAGTATAGTCTGGGAGCATATCAGACTGAAAGAAACTTATTTTGGATGGTTTTTTCAATTTCTAAATTCTGTAAAGTTTGATTCGTTCAGCTTCATTAGATGTGCTTTGAAATGCAATTTTGCAACATATCTTGTTGTTTCAGGTCAGAATCTGACTTGGTTCCAAGACTTTGATGAATTGTAATGTTTTCTTGCATATATTCATGTAAACTGTTCACCTATGATAGAGAATGCCCTAAAGTATAGTGTGGGTGCTTATCAAACTGAGAGAATCAAAATGTGGATGGTTTTGCATTATCTTCATTCTGTAAATTTTGATGTGTTCAACTGCATTACATCTGCTTACAAATGCTGTTTGACAATATTACTTGTTGTTTCAGGTCAGAACTGACATGATTTCAAGAGTTTGATTAATTGTAATGTTATATAGCAAGTATTTATGTAAACTCTTCACCTATGACAGAGAATGCCCTAAAGTAAAGTGTGGGAGCATATCAGACTGAAAGAAACTTATTTTGGATGGTTTTGCAATTTCGAAATTCTGTAAAGTTTGATTCGTTCAGCTGTATAACATATACTTAGAAATGCAATTTTACAACATTTCTTGATGTTTCAGGTCAGAACTGACATGGTTTCAAGACTTTGATGAATTGTAATGTTTTCTTGCAAATATTCATGTAAACTCTTGACGTATGACAGAGAATGCCCTAAAGTATAGTGTGGGAGCTTATCAAACTTAGAGAATAATGATTTGGATTGTTTTGCATTTTCTTCATTCTATAAAGTTTGATGTGTTCAACTGCATTACATATGCTTACAAATGCAATTTTACATCATTTCTTGTTGTTTCAGGTCCGAACTGACTTGGTTTCAAGACTTTGATGAATTGTAATGATTTCTATCTAATATACATGTAAACTCTTCACCTATGACAGAGAATGCCCTAAAGTATAGTGTGGGAACATTTCAGATTGAGAGAATCATGTTTTGGATGGTTTTGCTTTATCTTCATTATGTAAAGTTTGATGTGTTCAAATGCATTACATATGCTTACAAATGCAATTTGACAACATTTCTTGTTGTTTCAGGTCAGAACTGACATGGTTTCAAGACTTTGATGAATTGTAATGTTTTCTTGCAAATATATATGTAATCTCATCACCTATAACAGAGAAAGCCATAAAGTATAGTGTGGTAGCATATCAGACTAAAAGAATATCATATTGGATGGTATTGCAATTTCTTCATTCTGTAAAGTTTGATGTGCTCAATTGCATTACATATGCTTACAAATGCAATTTTTCAACATTTCTTGTTGTTTCAGGTCAGAACTGACTTGGTTTCAAGACTTTGATGAATTATAATGTTTTCTAGCAAATATACATGTAAACTCTTCACCTATGACAGAGAATGCCCTAAAGTATAGTGTGGGAGCATATCAGACTGAGAGAATCTTGTTTTGGATGGTTTTGCATTATCTTCATTCTGTAAAGTCTGATGTGTTCATCTGCATTCGATAAATGCTTACAAATGCAATTTTACAACATTTCTTGTTCTTTCTGGTCAGAACTGACATGGTTTCAAGACTTTGATGAATTGTAATGTTTTCTTGCAAATATTCATGTAATATCTTCGCCTATGACAGAGAATGCCCTAAAGTATAGTGTGGGAACATTTCAGACTGAGAGAATCATGTTTTGGATGGTTTTGCATTATCTTCATTATGTAAAGTTTGATGTGTTCAACTGCATTACATATGCTTTTCAAATGCAATTTCACATCATTTCTTGTTGTTTCAGGTCCGAACTCACTTGGTTTCAAGACTTTGATGAATTTTAATGTTTTCTAGCAAATATACATGTAAACTCTTCACCTATGACAGAGAATAAAGTATAGTATGGGAGCATATCAGACTGAGAGAATTATGTTTTGGATGGTTCTTGTCTTCATTCTGTAAAGTTTGATGTGTTCAGATGCATTAGATATGCTTACAAATGCAATTTTATATCAAATCTTGTTGTTTCAGGTCAGAACTGACTTGGTTTAAAGACTTTGATAAATTGTAATGTTTTCTTGCAAATATTCATGTAATATCTTCGCCTATGACAGAGAATGCCCTAAAGTATAGTGTGGGAACATTTCAGACTGAGAGAATCATGTTTTGGATGGTTTTGCATTATCTTCATTATGTAAAGTTTGATGTGTTCAACTGCATTACATATGCTTTTCAAATGCAATTTCACATCATTTCTTGTTGTTTCAGGTCAGAACTGACTTGGTTTAAAGACTTTGATGAATTGTAATGATTTCTATCTAATATACATGTAAACTCTTCACCTATGACAGAGAATGCCCTAAAGTATAGTGTGGGAGCATATCAGACTGAGAGAATCTTGTTTTGGATGGTTTTGCATTATCTTCATTCTGTAAAGTCTGATGTGTTCATCTGCATTCGATATATGCATACAAATGCAATTTTACAACATTTCTTGTTCTATCTGGTCAGAACTGACATGGTTTCAAGACTTTGATGAATTGTAATGTTTTCTTGCAAATATTCATGTAAACTCTTCACCTATGGCAGAGAATGCCCTAAAGTATAGTGTGGGAACATTTCAGACTGAGAGAATCATGTTTTGGATGGTTTTGCATTATCTTCATTCTGTAAAGTTTGATGTGTTCAACTGCATTACATATCCTTACAAATGCAATTTTACAACATTTCTTGTTGTTTCAGGTCAGAACTGACATGGTTTCAAGAATTTGATTAATTGTAATGCTTTCTTGCAAATATTCATGTATTCTCTTCACCTATGACAGAGAATGCCCTAAAGTATAGTGTGGGAGCATATCAGACTAAAAGAAACTTATTTTGAATGGTATTGCAAGTTCTTCATTCTGTAAAGTTTGATTTGTTAAGCTGCATTAGATGTGCTTTGAAATGCAATTTTACAACATATCTTGCTGTTTCAGGTCAGAAACTGACTTGGTTCCTAGACTTTGATGAATTGTAATGTTTTCTTCCATATATTCATGTAATCTCTTCACTTATGATAGAGAATGCCCTAAAGTATACTGTGGGTGCTTATCAAACTGAGAGATACAAAATTTGGATGGTTTTGCATTATCTTCATTCTGTAAAATTTGATGTGTTCAACTGCATTACATCTGCTTACAAATGCAATTTTACAACATTTCTTGTTGTTTCAGGTCAGAACTGACATGATTTCAAGAGTTTGATTAATTGTAATGTTTTTTAGCAAATATTCATATATACTCTTCACCTATGACAGAGAATGCCCTAAAGTATAGTGTGGGAGCATATCAGACTGAAAGAAACTTATTTTGGATGGTTTTGCAATTTCTAAATTCTGTAAAGATTGATTCGTTCAGCTGCATTACATATGCTTAGAAATGCAATTTTACAACATTTCTTCTTGTTTCAGGTCAGAACTGACTTGGTTTCAAGACTTTGATGATATGTAATATTTTCTAGCAAAAATTAATGTAAACTCTTCACTTATGACAGAGAATTCCCTAAAGTATAGTGTGGGAGAATATCAGACTGAGAGAATCATGTTTTGGATGATATTGCAATTCAGTAATTCTGTAAAGTTTGATTCGTTCAGCTGCATTACATATGCTTAGAAATGCAATTTTACAACATTTCTTGTTGTTTCAGGTCAGAACTGACGTGATTTCAAGAGTTTGATTAATTGTAATATTATCTTGCAAATATTCATGTAAACTCTTCACTTATGACAGAGAATTCCCTAAAGTATAGTGTGGGAGAATATCAGACTAAGAGAATCATGTTTTGGATGGTTTTGCATTATCTTCATTCTGTAAAGTTTGATTTGTTCAGCTGCATTAGATGTGCTTTGAAATGCAATTTTACAACATATCTTGCTGTTTCAGGTCAGAAACTGACTTGGTTCCTAGACTTTGATGAATTGTAATGTTTTCTTGCATATATTCATGTAATCTCTTCACTTATGATAGAGAATGCCCTAAAGTATACTGTGGGTGCTTATCAAACTGAGAGATACAAAATTTGGATGGTTTTGCATTATCTACATTCTGTAAAGTTTGATTTGTTCAGCTGCATTAGATGTGCTTTGAAATGCAATTTTACAACATATCTTGCTGTTTCAGGTCAGAAACTGACTTGGTTCCTAGACTTTGATGAATTGTAATGTTTTCTTGCATATATTCATGTAATCTCTTCACTTATGATAGAGAATGCCCTAAAGTATACTGTGGGTGCTTATCAAACTGAGAGATACAAAATTTGGATGGTTTTGCATTATCTTCATTCTGTAAAATTTGATGTGTTCAACTGCATTAGATGTGCTTTGAAATGCAATTTTACAACATATCTTGCTGTTTCAGGTCAGAAACTGACTTGGTTTCTAGACTTTGATGAATTGTAATGTTTTCTTGCATATATTCATGTAATCTCTTCACTTATGATAGAGAATGCCCTAAAGTATACTGTGGGTGCTTATCAAACTGAGAGAAACAAAATTTGGATGGTTTTACATTATCTTCATTCTGTAAAATTTGATGTGTTCAACTGCATTACATCTGCTTACAAATGCAATTTTACAACATTTCTTGTCGTTTCAGGTCAGAACTGACATGATTTCAAGAGTTTGATTAATTGTAATGTTTTTTAGCAAATATTCATATATACTCCTCTTCTATGACAGAGAATGCCCTAAAGTATAGTGTGGGAGCATATCAGGCTGAAAGAAACTTATTTTGGATGGTTTTGCAATTTCAAAATTCTGTAAAGATTGATTCGTTCAGCTGCATTACATATGCTTAGAAATGCAATTTTACAACATTTCTTCTTGTTTCAGGTCAGAACTGACTTGGTTTCAAGACTTTGATGATATGTAATATTTTCTCGCAAAAATTAATGTAAACTCTTCACTTATGAAAGAGAATTCCCTAAAGTATAGTGTGGGAGAATATCAGACTGAGAGAATCATGTTTTGGATGATATTGCAATTCAGTAATTCTGTAAAGTTTGATTCGTTCAGCTGCATTACATATGCTTAGAAATGCAATTTTACAACATTTCTTGTTGTTTCAGGTCAGAACTGACGTGATTTCAAGAGTTTGATTAATTGTAATGTTTTCTTGCAAATATTCATGTAAACTCTTCACTTATGACAGAGAATTCCCTAAAGTATAGTGTGGGAGAATATCAGACTAAGAGAATCATGTTTTGGATGGTTTTGCATTATCTACATTCTGTAAAGTTTGATTTGTTCAGCTGCATTAGATGTGCTTTGAAATGCAATTTTACAACATATCTTGCTGTTTCAGGTCAGAAACTGACTTGGTTCCTAGACTTTGATGAATTGTAATGTTTTCTTGCATATATTCATGTAATCTCTTCACTTATGATAGAGAATGCCCTAAAGTATACTGTGGGTGCTTATCAAACTGAGAGATACAAAATTTGGATGGTTTTGCATTATCTTCATTCTGTAAAATTTGATGTGTTCAACTGCATTAGATGTGCTTTGAAATGCAATTTTACAACATATCTTGCTGTTTCAGGTCAGAAACTGACTTGGTTTCTAGACTTTGATGAATTGTAATGTTTTCTTGCATATATTCATGTAATCTCTTCACTTATGATAGAGAATGCCCTAAAGTATACTGTGGGTGCTTATCAAACTGAGAGAAACAAAATTTGGATGGTTTTACATTATCTTCATTCTGTAAAATTTGATGTGTTCAACTGCATTACATCTGCTTACAAATGCAATTTTACAACATTTCTTGTCGTTTCAGGTCAGAACTGACATGATTTCAAGAGTTTGATTAATTGTAATGTTTTTTAGCAAATATTCATATATACTCTTCTCCTATGACAGAGAATGCCCTAAAGTGTAGTGTGGGAGCATATCAGGCTGAAAGAAACTTATTTTGGATGGTTTTGCAATTTCTAAATTCTGTAAAGATTGATTCGTTCAGCTGCATTACATATGCTTAGAAATGCAATTTTACAACATTTCTTCTTGTTTCAGGTCAGAACTGACTTGGTTTCAAGACTTTGATGATATGTAATATTTTCTAGCAAAAATTAATGTAAACTCTTCACTTATGACAGAGAATTCCCTAAAGTATAGTGTGGGAGAATATCAGACTGAGAGAATCATGTTTTGGATGATATTGCAATTCAGTAATTCTGTAAAGTTTGATTCGTTCAGCTGCATTACATATGCTTAGAAATGCAATTTTACAACATTTCTTGTTGTTTCAGGTCAGAACTGACGTGATTTCAAGAGTTTGATTAATTGTAATGTTTTCTTGCAAATATTCATGTAAACTCTTCACTTATGACAGAGAATTCCCTAAAGTATAGTGTGGGAGAATATCAGACTAAGAGAATCATGTTTTGGATGGTTTTGCATTATCTACATTCTGTAAAGTTTGATTTGTTCAGCTGCATTAGATGTGCTTTGAAATGCAATTTTACAACATATCTTGCTGTTTCAGGTCAGAAACTGACTTGGTTCCTAGACTTTGATGAATTGTAATGTTTTCTTGCATATATTCATGTAATCTCTTCACTTATGATAGAGAATGCCCTAAAGTATACTGTGGGTGCTTATCAAACTGAGAGATACAAAATTTGGATGGTTTTGCATTATCTTCATTCTGTAAAATTTGATGTGTTCAACTGCATTAGATGTGCTTTGAAATGCAATTTTACAACATATCTTGCTGTTTCAGGTCAGAAACTGACTTGGTTCCTAGACTTTGATGAATTGTAATGTTTTCTTGCATATATTCATGTAATCTCTTCACTTATGATAGAGAATGCCCTAAAGTATACTGTGGGTGCTTATCAAACTGAGAGAAACAAAATTTGGATGGTTTTACATTATCTTCATTCTGTAAAATTTGATGTGTTCAACTGCATTACATCTGCTTACAAATGCAATTTTACAAGATTTCTTGTCGTTTCAGGTCAGAACTGACATGATTTCAAGAGTTTGATTAATTGTAATGTTTTTTAGCAAATATTCATATATACTCTTCTCCTATGACAGAGAATGCCCTAAAGTATAGTGTGGGAGCATATCAGGCTGAAAGAAACTTATTTTGGATGGTTTTGCAATTTCTAAATTCTGTAAAGATTGATTCGTTCAGCTGCATTACATATGCTTAGAAATGGAATTTTACAACATTTCTTGATGTTTCAGGTCAGAACTGACATGGTTTCAAGACTTTGATGAATTGTAATGTTTTCTTTCAAGTATTCATGTAAACTCTTCACCTATGACAGAGAATGCCCTAAAGTATAGTGTGGGAGCATATCAGTCTGAAAGAAACTTATTTTGGATGGTTTTGCATTATCTTCATTCTGTAAAATTTGATGTGTTTAACTGCATTACATCTGCTTACAAATGCAATTTTACAACATTTCTTGCTGTTTCAGGTCAGAAACTGACTTGGTTCCTAGACTTTGATGAATTGTAATGTTTTCTTGCATATATTCAAGTAATCTCTTCACTTATGATAGAGAATGCCCTAAAGTATAGTGTGGGAGCATATCAGACTGAAAGAAACTTATTTTGGATGGTTTTGCAATTTCTAAATTCTGTAAAGATTGATTCGTTCAGCTGCATTACATATGCTTAGAAATGCAATTTTACAACATTTCTTGTTGTTTCAGGTCAGAACTGACTTGGTTTCAAGACTTTGATGATATGTAATGTTTTCTAGCAAAAATTAATGTAAACTCTTCACTTATGACAGAGAATTCCCTAAAGTATAGTGTGGGAGAATATCAGACTGAGAGAATCATGTTTTGGATGATATTGCAATTCATTTATTCTGTAAAGTTTGAATCGTTCAGCTGCATTACATATGCTTAGAAATGCAATTTTACAACATTTCTTGTTGTTTCAGGTCAGAACTGACGTGATTTCAAGAGTTTGATTAATTGTAATGTTTTCTTGCAAATATTCATGTAAACTCTTGACGTATGACAGAGAATGCCCTAAAGTATAGTGTGGGAGCTTATCAAACTTAGAGAATAATGATTTGGATTGTTTTGCATTTTCTTCATTCTATAAAGTTTGATGTGTTCAACTGCATTACATATGCTTACAAATGCAATTTTACATCATTTCTTGTTGTTTCAGGTCCGAACTGACTTGGTTTCAAGACTTTGATGAATTGTAATGATTTCTATCTAATATACATGTAAACTCTTCACCTATGACAGAGAATGCCCTAAAGTATAGTGTGGGAACATTTCAGATTGAGAGAATCATGTTTTGGATGGTTTTGCTTTATCTTCATTATGTAAAGTTTGATGTGTTCAAATGCATTACATATGCTTACAAATGCAATTTGACAACATTTCTTGTTGTTTCAGGTCAGAACTGACATGGTTTCAAGACTTTGATGAATTGTAATGTTTTCTTGCAAATATATATGTAATCTCATCACCTATAACAGAGAAAGCCATAAAGTATAGTGTGGTAGCATATCAGACTAAAAGAATATCATATTGGATGGTATTGCAATTTCTTCATTCTGTAAAGTTTGATGTGCTCAATTGCATTACATATGCTTACAAATGCAATTTTTCAACATTTCTTGTTGTTTCAGGTCAGAACTGACTTGGTTTCAAGACTTTGATGAATTATAATGTTTTCTAGCAAATATACATGTAAACTCTTCACCTATGACAGAGAATGCCCTAAAGTATAGTGTGGGAGCATATCAGACTGAGAGAATCTTGTTTTGGATGGTTTTGCATTATCTTCATTCTGTAAAGTCTGATGTGTTCATCTGCATTCGATATATGCTTACAAATGCAATTTTACAACATTTCTTGTTCTTTCTGGTCAGAACTGACATGGTTTCAAGACTTTGATGAATTGTAATGTTTTCTTGCAAATATTCATGTAATATCTTCGCCTATGACAGAGAATGCCCTAAAGTATAGTGTGGGAACATTTCAGACTGAGAGAATCATGTTTTGGATGGTTTTGCATTATCTTCATTATGTAAAGTTTGATGTGTTCAACTGCATTACATATGCTTTTCAAATGCAATTTCACATCATTTCTTGTTGTTTCAGGTCCGAACTGACTTGGTTTCAAGACTTTGATGAATTTTAATTTTTTCTAGCAAATATACATGTAAACTCTTCACCTATGACAGAGAATAAAGTATAGTATGGGAGCATATCAGACTGAGAGAATTATGTTTTGGATGGTTCTTGTCTTCATTCTGTAAAGTTTGATGTGTTCAGATGCATTAGATATGCTTACAAATGCAATTTTATATCAAATCTTGTTGTTTCAGGTCAGAACTGACTTGGTTTAAAGACTTTGATGAATTGTAATGTTTTCTTGCAAATATTCATGTAATATCTTCGCCTATGACAGAGAATGCCCTAAAGTATAGTGTGGGAACATTTCAGACTGAGAGAATCATGTTTTGGATGGTTTTGCATTATCTTCATTATGTAAAGTTTGATGTGTTCAACTGCATTACATATGCTTTTCAAATGCAATTTCACATCATTTCTTGTTGTTTCAGGTCAGAACTGACTTGGTTTAAAGACTTTGATGAATTGTAATGATTTCTATCTAATATACATGTAAACTCTTCACCTATGACAGAGAATGCCCTAAAGTATAGTGTGGGAGCATATCAGACTCAGAGAATCTTGTTTTGGATGGTTTTGCATTATCTTCATTCTGTAAAGTCTGATGTGTTCATCTGCATTCGATATATGCATACAAATGCAATTTTACAACATTTCTTGTTCTATCTGGTCAGAACTGACATGGTTTCAAGACTTTGATGAATTGTAATGTTTTCTTGCAAATATTCATGTAAACTCTTCACCTATGGCAGAGAATGCCCTAAAGTATAGTGTGGGAACATTTCAGACTGAGAGAATCATGTTTTGGATGGTTTTGCATTATCTTCATTCTGTAAAGTTTGATGTGTTCAACTGCATTACATATCCTTACAAATGCAATTTTACAACATTTCTTGTTGTTTCAGGTCAGAACTGACATGGTTTCAAGAATTTGATTAATTGTAATGCTTTCTTGCAAATATTCATGTATTCTCTTCACCTATGACAGAGAATGCCCTAAAGTATAGTGTGGGAGCATATCAGACTAAAAGAAACTTATTTTGAATGGTATTGCAAGTTCTTCATTCTGTAAAGTTTGATTTGTTAAGCTGCATTAGATGTGCTTTGAAATGCAATTTTACAACATATCTTGCTGTTTCAGGTCAGAAACTGACTTGGTTCCTAGACTTTGATGAATTGTAATGTTTTCTTCCATATATTCATGTAATCTCTTCACTTATGATAGAGAATGCCCTAAAGTATACTGTGGGTGCTTATCAAACTGAGAGATACAAAATTTGGATGGTTTTGCATTATCTTCATTCTGTAAAATTTGATGTGTTCAACTGCATTACATCTGCTTACAAATGCAATTTTACAACATTTCTTGTTGTTTCAGGTCAGAACTGACATGATTTCAAGAGTTTGATTAATTGTAATGTTTTTTAGCAAATATTCATATATACTCTTCACCTATGACAGAGAATGCCCTAAAGTATAGTGTGGGAGCATATCAGACTGAAAGAAACTTATTTTGGATGGTTTTGCAATTTCTAAATTCTGTAAAGATTGATTCGTTCAGCTGCATTACATATGCTTAGAAATGCAATTTTACAACATTTCTTCTTGTTTCAGGTCAGAACTGACTTGGTTTCAAGACTTTGATGATATGTAATATTTTCTAGCAAAAATTAATGTAAACTCTTCACTTATGACAGAGAATTCCCTAAAGTATAGTGTGGGAGAATATCAGACTGAGAGAATCATGTTTTGGATGATATTGCAATTCAGTAATTCTGTAAAGTTTGATTCGTTCAGCTGCATTACATATGCTTAGAAATGCAATTTTACAACATTTCTTGTTGTTTCAGGTCAGAACTGACGTGATTTCAAGAGTTTGATTAATTGTAATGTTTTCTTGCAAATATTCATGTAAACTCTTCACTTATGACAGAGAATTCCCTAAAGTATAGTGTGGGAGAATATCAGACTAAGAGAATCATGTTTTGGATGGTTTTGCATTATCTTCATTCTGTAAAGTTTGATTTGTTCAGCTGCATTAGATGTGCTTTGAAATGCAATTTTACAACATATCTTGCTGTTTCAGGTCAGAAACTGACTTGGTTCCTAGACTTTGATGAATTGTAATGTTTTCTTGCATATATTCATGTAATCTCTTCACTTATGATAGAGAATGCCCTAAAGTATACTGTGGGTGCTTATCAAACTGAGAGATACAAAATTTGGATGGTTTTGCATTATCTACATTCTGTAAAGTTTGATTTGTTCAGCTGCATTAGATGTGCTTTGAAATGCAATTTTACAACATATCTTGCTGTTTCAGGTCAGAAACTGACTTGGTTCCGAGACTTTGATGAATTGTAATGTTTTCTTGCATATATTCATGTAATCTCTTCACTTATGATAGAGAATGCCCTAAAGTATACTGTGGGTGCTTATCAAACTGAGAGATACAAAATTTGGATGGTTTTGCATTATCTTCATTCTGTAAAATTTGATGTGTTCAACTGCATTAGATGTGCTTTGAAATGCAATTTTACAACATATCTTGCTGTTTCAGGTCAGAAACTGACTTGGTTTCTAGACTTTGATGAATTGTAATGTTTTCTTGCATATATTCATGTAATCTCTTCACTTATGATAGAGAATGCCCTAAAGTATACTGTGGGTGCTTATCAAACTGAGAGAAACAAAATTTGGATGGTTTTACATTATCTTCATTCTGTAAAATTTGATGTGTTCAACTGCATTACATCTGCTTACAAATGCAATTTTACAACATTTCTTGTCGTTTCAGGTCAGAACTGAAATGATTTCAAGAGTTTGATTAATTGTAATGTTTTTTAGCAAATATTCATATATACTCTTCTCCTATGACAGAGAATGCCCTAAAGTATAGTGTGGGAGCATATCAGGCTGAAAGAAACTTATTTTGGATGGTTTTGCAATTTCTAAATTCTGTAAAGATTGATTCGTTCAGCTGCATTACATATGCTTAGAAATGCAATTTTACAACATTTCTTCTTGTTTCAGGTCAGAACTGACTTGGTTTCAAGACTTTGATGATATGTAATATTTTCTAGCAAAAATTAATGTAAACTCTTCACTTATGACAGAGAATTCCCTAAAGTATAGTGTGGGAGAATATCAGACTGAGAGAATCATGTTTTGGATGATATTGCAATTCAGTAATTCTGTAAAGTTTGATTCGTTCAGCTGCATTACATATGCTTAGAAATGCAATTTTACAACATTTCTTGTTGTTTCAGGTCAGAACTGACGTGATTTCAAGAGTTTGATTAATTGTAATGTTTTCTTGCAAATATTCATGTAAACTCTTCACTTATGACAGAGAATTCCCTAAAGTATAGTGTGGGAGAATATCAGACTAAGAGAATCATGTTTTGGATGGTTTTGCATTATCTACATTCTGTAAAGTTTGATTTGTTCAGCTGCATTAGATGTGCTTTGAAATGCAATTTTACAACATATCTTGCTGTTTCAGGTCAGAAACTGACTTGGTTCCTAGACTTTGATGAATTGTAATGTTTTCTTGCATATATTCATGTAATCTCTTCACTTATGATAGAGAATGCCCTAAAGTATACTGTGGGTGCTTATCAAACTGAGAGATACAAAATTTGGATGGTTTTGCATTATCTTCATTCTGTAAAATTTGATGTGTTCAACTGCATTAGATGTGCTTTGAAATGCAATTTTACAACATATCTTGCTGTTTCAGGTCAGAAACTGACTTGGTTCCTAGACTTTGATGAATTGTAATGTTTTCTTGCATATTTTCATGTAATCTCTTCACTTATGATAGAGAATGCCCTAAAGTATACTGTGGGTGCTTATCAAACTGAGAGAAACAAAATTTGGATGGTTTTACATTATCTTCATTCTGTAAAATTTGATGTGTTCAACTGCATTACATCTGCTTACAAATGCAATTTTACAAGATTTCTTGTCGTTTCAGGTCAGAACTGACATGATTTCAAGAGTTTGATTAATTGTAATGTTTTTTAGCAAATATTCATATATACTCTTCTCCTATGACAGAGAATGCCCTAAAGTATAGTGTGGGAGCATATCAGGCTGAAAGAAACTTATTTTGGATGGTTTTGCAATTTCTAAATTCTGTAAAGATTGATTCGTTCAGCTGCATTACATATGCTTAGAAATGCAATTTTACAACATTTCTTGTTGTTTCAGGTCAGAACTGACTTGGTTTCAAGACTTTGATGATATGTAATGTTTTCTAGCAAAAATTAATGTAAACTCTTCACTTATGACAGAGAATTCCCTAAAGTATAGTGTGGGAGAATATCAGACTGAGAGAATCATGTTTTGGATGATATTGCAATTCATTTATTCTGTAAAGTTTGAATCGTTCAGCTGCATTACATATGCTTAGAAATGCAATTTTACAACATTTCTTGTTGTTTCAGGTCAGAACTGACGTGATTTCAAGAGTTTGATTAATTGTAATGTTTTCTTGCAAATATTCATGTAAACTCTTGACGTATGACAGAGAATGCCCTAAAGTATAGTGTGGGAGCTTATCAAACTTAGAGAATAATGATTTGGATTGTTTTGCATTTTCTTCATTCTATAAAGTTTGATGTGTTCAACTGCATTACATATGCTTACAAATGCAATTTTACAACATTTCTTGCTGTTTCAGGTCAGAAACTGACTTGGTTCCTAGACTTTGATGAATTGTAATGTTTTCTTGCATATATTCAAGTAATCTCTTCACTTATGATAGAGAATGCCCTAAAGTATAGTGTGGGAGCATATCAGACTGAAAGAAACTTATTTTGGATGGTTTTGCAATTTCTAAATTCTGTAAAGATTGATTCGTTCAGCTGCATTACATATGCTTAGAAATGCAATTTTACAACATTTCTTGTTGTTTCAGGTCAGAACTGACTTGGTTTCAAGACTTTGATGATATGTAATGTTTTCTAGCAAAAATTAATGTAAACTCTTCACTTATGACAGAGAATTCCCTAAAGTATAGTGTGGGAGAATATCAGACTGAGAGAATCATGTTTTGGATGATATTGCAATTCATTTATTCTGTAAAGTTTGAATCGTTCAGCTGCATTACATATGCTTAGAAATGCAATTTTACAACATTTCTTGTTGTTTCAGGTCAGAACTGACGTGATTTCAAGAGTTTGATTAATTGTAATGTTTTCTTGCAAATATTCATGTAAACTCTTGACGTATGACAGAGAATGCCCTAAGTATAATGTGGGAGAATATCAGACTGAGAGACTCATGTTTTGGATGGATTTGCATTATCTTCATTCTGTAAAGTTTGATGTGTTCAACTGCATTACATATGCTTACAAATGCAATTTTACAACATTTCTTGATGTTTCAGGTCAGAACTGACATGGTTTCAAGACTTTGATGAATTGTAATGTTTTCTTTCAAATATTCATGTAAACTCCTCACCTCTGACAGAAGTGCCCTAAAGTATAGTGTGGGAGCATATCAGACTGAAAGAAACTTATTTTGGATGGTATTGCAATTTCTTCATTCTGTAAAGTTTGATTCGTTCAGCTGCATTACATATGCTTAGAAATGCAATTTTACAACATTTCTTGCTGTTTCAGGTCAGAACTGACGTGATTTCAAGACTTTGATGAATTGTAATGTTTTCTTGCATATATTCATGTAATCTCTTCACTTATGATAGAGAATGCCCTAAAGTATACTGTGGGTGCTTATCAAACTGAGAGATACAAAATTTGGATGGTTTTGCATTATCTTCATTCTGTAAAATTTGATGTGTTCAACTGCATTACATCTGCTTACAAATGCAATTTTACAACATTTCTTGCTGTTTCAGGTCAGAAACTGACTTGGTTCCTAGACTTTGATGAATTGTAATGTTTTCTTGCATATATTCATGTAATCTCTTCACTTATGATAGAGAATGCCCTAAAGTATAGTGTGGGAGCATATCAGACTGAAAGAAACTTATTTTGGATGGTTTTGCAATTTCGAAATTCTGTAAAGTTTGATTCGTTCAGCTACATAACATATGCTTAGAAATGCAATTTTACAACATTTCTTGATGTTCCAGGTCAGAACTGACATGGTTTCAAGACGTTGATGAATTGTAATGTTTTCTAGCAAATATTCATGTAAACTCTTGACGTATGACAGAGAATGCCCTAAATTATATTGTGGGAGCTTATCAAACTTAGAGAATCATGATTTGGATTGTTTTGCATTTTCTTAATTCTATAAAGTTTGATGTGTTCAACTGCATTACATATGCTTTACAAATGCAATTTTACAACATTTCTTGTTGTTTCAGGTCAGAACTGACGTGATTTCAAGAGTTTGATTAATTGTAATGTTTTCTTGCAAATATTCATGTAAACTCTTCACTTATGACAGAGAATTCCCTAAAGTATAGTGTGGGAGAATATCAGACTAAGAGAATCATGTTTTGGATGGTTTTGCATTATCTTCATTCTGTAAAGTTTGATTTGTTCAGCTGCATTAGATGTGCTTTGAAATGCAATTTTACAACATATCTTGCTGTTTCAGGTCAGAAACTGACTTGGTTCCTAGACTTTGATGAATTGTAATGTTTTCTTGCATATATTCATGTAATCTCTTCACTTATGATAGAGAATGCCCTAAAGTATACTGTGGGTGCTTATCAAACTGAGAGATACAAAATTTGGATGGTTTTGCATTATCTTCATTCTGTAAAATTTGATGTGTTCAACTGCATTACATCTGCTTACAAATGCAATTTTACAACATTTCTTGCTGTTTCAGGTCAGAAACTGACTTGGTTCCTAGACTTTGATGAATTGTAATGTTTTCTTGCATATATTCAAGTAATCTCTTCACTTATGATAGAGAATGCCCTAAAGTATAGTGTGGGAGCATATCAGACTGAAAGAAACTTATTTTGGATGGTTTTGCAATTTCTAAATTCTGTAAAGATTGATTCGTTCAGCTGCATTACATATGCTTAGAAATGCAATTTTACAACATTTCTTGTTGTTTCAGGTCAGAACTGACTTGGTTTCAAGACTTTGATGATATGTAATGTTTTCTAGCAAAAATTAATGTAAACTCTTCACTTATGACAGAGAATTCCCTAAAGTATAGTGTGGGAGAATATCAGACTGAGAGAATCATGTTTTGGATGATATTGCAATTCATTTATTCTGTAAAGTTTGAATCGTTCAGCTGCATTACATATGCTTAGAAATGCAATTTTACAACATTTCTTGTTGTTTCAGGTCAGAACTGACGTGATTTCAAGAGTTTGATTAATTGTAATGTTTTCTTGCAATTATTCATGTAAACTCTTGACGTATGACAGAGAATGCCCTAAAGTATAATGTGGGAGAATATCAGACTGAGACACTCATGTTTTGGATGGATTTGCATTATCTTCATTCTGTAAAGTTTGATGTGTTCAACTGCATTACATATGCTTACAAATGCAATTTTACAACATTTCTTGATGTTTCAGGTCAGAACTGACATGGTTTCAAGACTTTGATGAATTGTAATGTTTTCTTTCAAATATTCATGTAAACTCCTCACCTCTGACAGAAGTGCCCTAAAGTATAGTGTGGGAGCATATCAGACTGAAAGAAACTTATTTTGGATGGGATTGCAATTTCTTCATTCTGTAAAGTTTGATTCGTTCAGCTGCATTACATATGCTTAGAAATGCAATTTTACAACATTTCTTGTTGTTTCAGGTCAGAACTGACGTGATTTCAAGAGTTTGATTAATTGTAATGTTTTCTTGCATATATTCATGTAATCTCTTCACTTATGATAGAGAATGCCCTAAAGTATACTGTGGGTGCTTATCAAACTGAGAGATACAAAATTTGGATGGTTTTGCATTATCTTCATTCTGTAAAATTTGATGTGTTCAACTGCATTACATCTGCTTACAAATGCAATTTTACAACATTTCTTGCTGTTTCAGGTCAGAAACTGACTTGGTTCCTAGACTTTGATGAATTGTAATGTTTTCTTGCATATATTCAAGTAATCTCTTCACTTATGATAGAGAATGCCCTAAAGTATAGTGTGGGAGCATATCAGACTGAAAGAAACTTATTTTGGATGGTTTTGCAATTTCTAAATTCTGTAAAGATTGATTCGTTCAGCTGCATTACATATGCTTAGAAATGCAATTTTACAACATTTCTTGTTGTTTCAGGTCAGAACTGACTTGGTTTCAAGACTTTGATGATATGTAATGTTTTCTAGCAAAAATTAATGTAAACTCTTCACTTATGACAGAGAATTCCCTAAAGTATAGTGTGGGAGAATATCAGACTGAGAGAATCATGTTTTGGATGATATTGCAATTCATTTATTCTGTAAAGTTTGAATCGTTCAGCTGCATTACATATGCTTAGAAATGCAATTTTACAACATTTCTTGTTGTTTCAGGTCAGAACTGACGTGATTTCAAGAGTTTGATTAATTGTAATGTTTTCTTGCAATTATTCATGTAAACTCTTGACGTATGACAGAGAATGCCCTAAAGTATAATGTGGGAGAATATCAGACTGAGACACTCATGTTTTGGATGGATTTGCATTATCTTCATTCTGTAAAGTTTGATGTGTTCAACTGCATTACATATGCTTACAAATGCAATTTTACAACATTTCTTGATGTTTCAGGTCAGAACTGACATGGTTTCAAGACTTTGATGAATTGTAATGTTTTCTTTCAAATATTCATGTAAACTCCTCACCTCTGACAGAAGTGCCCTAAAGTATAGTGTGGGAGCATATCAGACTGAAAGAAACTTATTTTGGATGGGATTGCAATTTCTTCATTCTGTAAAGTTTGATTCGTTCAGCTGCATTACATATGCTTAGAAATGCAATTTTACAACATTTCTTGTTGTTTCAGGTCAGAACTGACGTGATTTCAAGAGTTTGATTAATTGTAATGTTTTCTTGCAAATATTCATGTAAACTCTTCACTTATGACAGAGAATTCCCTAAAGTATAGTGTGGGAGAATATCAGACTAAGAGAATCATGTTTTGGATGGTTTTGCATTATCTTCATTCTGTAAAGTTTGATTTGTTCAGCTGCATTAGATGTGCTTTGAAATGCAATTTTACAACATATCTTGCTGTTTCAGGTCAGAAACTGACTTGGTTCCTAGACTTTGATGAATTGTAATGTTTTCTTGCATATATTCATGTAATCTCTTCACTTATGATAGAGAATGCCCTAAAGTATACTGTGGGTGCTTATCAAACTGAGAGATACAAAATTTGGATGGTTTTGCATTATCTTCATTCTGTAAAATTTGATGTGTTCAACTGCATTACATCTGCTTACAAATGCAATTTTACAACATTTCTTGCTGTTTCAGGTCAGAAACTGACTTGGTTCCTAGACTTTGATGAATTGTAATGTTTTCTTGCATATATTCAAGTAATCTCTTCACTTATGATAGAGAATGCCCTAAAGTATAGTGTGGGAGCATATCAGACTGAAAGAAACTTATTTTGGATGGTTTTGCAATTTCTAAATTCTGTAAAGATTGATTCGTTCAGCTGCATTACATATGCTTAGAAATGCAATTTTACAACATTTCTTGTTGTTTCAGGTCAGAACTGACTTGGTTTCAAGACTTTGATGATATGTAATGTTTTCTAGCAAAAATTAATGTAAACTCTTCACTTATGACAGAGAATTCCCTAAAGTATAGTGTGGGAGAATATCAGACTGAGAGAATCATGTTTTGGATGATATTGCAATTCATTTATTCTGTAAAGTTTGAATCGTTCAGCTGCATTACATATGCTTAGAAATGCAATTTTACAACATTTCTTGTTGTTTCAGGTCAGAACTGACGTGATTTCAAGAGTTTGATTAATTGTAATGTTTTCTTGCAATTATTCATGTAAACTCTTGACGTATGACAGAGAATGCCCTAAAGTATAATGTGGGAGAATATCAGACTGAGACACTCATGTTTTGGATGGATTTGCATTATCTTCATTCTGTAAAGTTTGATGTGTTCAACTGCATTACATATGCTTACAAATGCAATTTTACAACATTTCTTGATGTTTCAGGTCAGAACTGACATGGTTTCAAGACTTTGATGAATTGTAATGTTTTCTTTCAAATATTCATGTAAACTCCTCACCTCTGACAGAAGTGCCCTAAAGTATAGTGTGGGAGCATATCAGACTGAAAGAAACTTATTTTGGATGGGATTGCAATTTCTTCATTCTGTAAAGTTTGATTCGTTCAGCTGCATTACATATGCTTAGAAATGCAATTTTACAACATTTCTTGTTGTTTCAGGTCAGAACTGACGTGATTTCAAGAGTTTGATTAATTGTAATGTTTTCTTGCAAATATTCATGTAAACTCTTCACTTATGACAGAGAATTCCCTAAAGTATAGTGTGGGAGAATATCAGACTAAGAGAATCATGTTTTGGATGGTTTTGCATTATCTTCATTCTGTAAAGTTTGATTTGTTCAGCTGCATTAGATGTGCTTTGAAATGCAATTTTACAACATATCTTGCTGTTTCAGGTCAGAAACTGACTTGGTTCCTAGACTTTGATGAATTGTAATGTTTTCTTGCATATATTCATGTAATCTCTTCACTTATGATAGAGAATGCCCTAAAGTATACTGTGGGTGCTTATCAAACTGAGAGATACAAAATTTGGATGGTTTTGCATTATCTTCATTCTGTAAAATTTGATGTGTTCAACTGCATTACATCTGCTTACAAATGCAATTTTACAACATTTCTTGCTGTTTCAGGTCAGAAACTGACTTGGTTCCTAGACTTTGATGAATTGTAATGTTTTCTTGCATATATTCAAGTAATCTCTTCACTTATGATAGAGAATGCCCTAAAGTATAGTGTGGGAGCATATCAGACTGAAAGAAACTTATTTTGGATGGTTTTGCAATTTCTAAATTCTGTAAAGATTGATTCGTTCAGCTGCATTACATATGCTTAGAAATGCAATTTTACAACATTTCTTGTTGTTTCAGGTCAGAACTGACTTGGTTTCAAGACTTTGATGATATGTAATGTTTTCTAGCAAAAATTAATGTAAACTCTTCACTTATGACAGAGAATTCCCTAAAGTATAGTGTGGGAGAATATCAGACTGAGAGAATCATGTTTTGGATGATATTGCAATTCATTTATTCTGTAAAGTTTGAATCGTTCAGCTGCATTACATATGCTTAGAAATGCAATTTTACAACATTTCTTGTTGTTTCAGGTCAGAACTGACGTGATTTCAAGAGTTTGATTAATTGTAATGTTTTCTTGCAATTATTCATGTAAACTCTTGACGTATGACAGAGAATGCCCTAAAGTATAATGTGGGAGAATATCAGACTGAGACACTCATGTTTTGGATGGATTTGCATTATCTTCATTCTGTAAAGTTTGATGTGTTCAACTGCATTACATATGCTTACAAATGCAATTTTACAACATTTCTTGATGTTTCAGGTCAGAACTGACATGGTTTCAAGACTTTGATGAATTGTAATGTTTTCTTTCAAATATTCATGTAAACTCCTCACCTCTGACAGAAGTGCCCTAAAGTATAGTGTGGGAGCATATCAGACTGAAAGAAACTTATTTTGGATGGGATTGCAATTTCTTCATTCTGTAAAGTTTGATTCGTTCAGCTGCATTACATATGCTTAGAAATGCAATTTTACAACATTTCTTGTTGTTTCAGGTCAGAACTGACGTGATTTCAAGAGTTTGATTAATTGTAATGTTTTCTTGCAAATATTCATGTAAACTCTTCACTTATGACAGAGAATTCCCTAAAGTATAGTGTGGGAGAATATCAGACTAAGAGAATCATGTTTTGGATGGTTTTGCATTATCTTCATTCTGTAAAGTTTGATTTGTTCAGCTGCATTAGATGTGCTTTGAAATGCAATTTTACAACATATCTTGCTGTTTCAGGTCAGAAACTGACTTGGTTCCTAGACTTTGATGAATTGTAATGTTTTCTTGCATATATTCATGTAATCTCTTCACTTATGATAGAGAATGCCCTAAAGTATACTGTGGATGCTTATCAAACTGAGAGATACAAAATTTGGATGGTTTTGCATTATCTTCATTCTGTAAAATTTGATGTGTTCAACTGCATTACATCTGCTTACAAATGCAATTTTACAACATTTCTTGCTGTTTCAGGTCAGAAACTGACTTGGTTCCTAGACTTTGATGAATTGTAATGTTTTCTTGCATATATTCATTTAATCTCTTCACTTATGATAGAGAATGCCCTAAAGTATAGTGTGGGAGCATATCAGACTGAAAGAAACTTATTTTGGATGGTTTTGCAATTTCGAAATTCTGTAAAGTTTGATTCGTTCAGCTACATAACATATGCTTAGAAATGCAATTTTACAACATTTCTTGATGTTCCAGGTCAGAACTGACATGGTTTCAAGACGTTGATGAATTGTAATGTTTTCTAGCAAATATTCATGTAAACTCTTGACGTATGACAGAGAATGCCCTAAATTATATTGTGGGAGCTTATCAAACTTAGAGAATCATGATTTGGATTGTTTTGCATTTTCTTAATTCTATAAAGTTTGATGTGTTCAGCTGCATTACATATGCTTTACAAATGCAATTTTACAACATTTCTTGTTGTTTCAGGTCAGAACTGACATTATTTCAAGAGTTTGATTAAATGTAATGTTTTTTATCAAATATTCATGTATTCTCTTCACCTATGACAGAGAATGCCCTAAAGTATAGTTGTGGGAGCATATCAGACTAAAAGAAACTTATTTTGAATGGTATTGCAAGTTCTTCATTCTGTAAAGTTTGATTTGCTCAGCTGCATTAGATGTGCTTTGAAATGCAATTTTACAACATATCTTGCTGTTTCAGGTCAGAAACTGACTTGGTTCCTAGACTTTGATGAATTGTAATGTTTTCTTGCATATTTTCATGTAATCTCTTCACTTATGAAAGAGAATGCCCTAAAGTATACTGTGGGTGCTTATCAAACTGAGAGAAACAAAATTTGGATGGTTTTGCATTATCTTCATTCTGTAAAGATTGATGTGCTCAATTGCATTACATATGCTTACAAATGCAATTTTTCAACATTTCTTGTTGTTTCAGGTCAGAACTGACTTCGTTTCAAGACTTTGATGAATTATAATGTTTTCTAGCAAATATACATGTAAACTCTTCACCTATGACAGAGAATGCCCTAAAGTATAGTGTGGGAGCATTTCAGACTGAGAGAATCTTGTTTTGGATGGTTTTGCATTATCTTCATTCTGTAAAGTCTGATGTGTTCATCTGCATTCGACATATGCTTACAAATGCAATTTTACAACATTTCTTGTTCTTTCTGGTCAGAACTGACATGGTTTCAAGACTTTGATGAATTGTAATGTTTTCTTGCAAATATTCATGTAATATCTTCGCCTATGACAGAGAATGCCCTAAAGTATACTGTGGGAACATTTCAGACTGAGAGAATCATGTTTTGGATGGTTTTGCATTATCTTCATTATGCAAAGTTTGATGTGTTCAACTGCATTACATATGCTTTTCTAATGCAATTTTACATCATTTCTTGTTGTTTCAGGTCCGAACTGACAATGGTTTCAAGACTTTGATGAATTGTAATGTTTTCTAGCAAATATACATGTAAACTCTTCACCTATGACAGAGAATGCCCTAAAGTATAGTGTGGGAACATTTCAGATTGAGAGAATCATGTTTTGGATGGTTTTGCATTATCTTCATTATGTAAAGTTTGATGTGTTCAAATGCATTACATATGCTTACACATGCAATTTGACAACATTTCTTGTTGTTTCAGGTCAGAACTGACATGGTTTCAAGACTTTGATGAATTGTAATGTTTTCTTGCAAATATATATGTAATCTCATCACCTATAACAGAGAAAGCCATAAAGTATAGTGTGGTAGCATATCAGACTAAAAGAATATCATATTGGATGGTATTGCAATTTCTTCATTCTGTAAAGTTTGATGTGCTCAATTGCATTACATATGCTTACAAATGCAATTTTTCAACATTTCTTGTTGTTTCAGGTCAGAACTGACTTGGTTTCAAGACTTTGATGAATTATAATGTTTTCTAGCAAATATACATGTAAACTCTTCACCTATGACAGAGAATGCCCTAAAGTATAGTGTGGGAGCATATCAGACTGAGAGAATCTTGTTTTGGATGGTTTTGCATTATCTTCATTATGTAAAGTTTGATGTGTTCAACTGCATTACATATGCTTTTCAAATGCAATTTTACATCATTTCTTGTTGTTTCAGGTCCGAACTGACTTGTTTTCAAGACTTTGATGAATTGTAATGTTTTCTAGCAAATATTCATGTAAACTCTTCACCTAAGTCAGAGAATGCCCTAAACTATAGTGTGGGAGCATATCGGACTGAAAGAAACTTACTTTGGATGGTATTGCAATTTCCTCATTCTGTAAAGTTTGATGTGTTCATCTGCATTCGATATATGCTTACAAATGCAATTTTACAACATTTCTTGTTCTTTCTGGTCAGAACTGACATGGTTTCAAGACCTTGATGAATTGTAATGTTTTCTTGCAAATATTCATGTAAACTCTTCACCTATGACTGAGAATGCCCTAAAGTATAGTGTGGGAACATTTCAGACAGAGAGAATCATGTTTTGGATGGTTTTGCATTATCTTCATTATGTAAAGTTTGATTTGCTCAATTGTATTACATATGCTTACAAATGCAATTTCTCAACATTTCTAGATGTTTCAGGTCCGAACTGACTTGGTTTCAAGAATTTGATGAATTGTAATGGTTTCTAGCAAATATACATGTAAACTCTTCACTTAGACAGAGAATTCCATAAAGTATAGTGTGGGAGAATATCAGACTGAGAAAATCATGTTTTGGATGGTTTTGCATTATCTTAATTCTGTAAAGTTTGATGTGTTCAAATGCATTACAAATGCTTACACATGCAATTTTACAACATTTCTTGTTGTTTTAGGTCAGAACTGACATGGTTTCAAGAGTTTGATTAATTGTAATGTTTTCTTGCAAATATTCATGTATGCTCTTCACTTATGACAGAGAATTCCATAAAGTATAGTGTGGGAGAATATCAGACTGAATGAAACGGATTTTGGATGGTTTTGCAATTTCTGAATTCTGTAAAGTTTGATTTGTTCAGCTGCATTAGATATGCTTAGAAATGCAATTTGACAACATTTTGTGTTGTTTCAGGTCAGAACTGACTTGGTTTCAAGACTTTGATGAATTGTAATGATTTCTATCTAATATACATGTAAACTCTTCACCTATGACAGTGAATGCCCAAAAGTATAGTGTGGGAGCATATCAGACTGAGAGAAACTTGTTTTGGATGGTTTTGCATTATCTTCATTCTGTAAAGTTTGATGTGTTGAGCTGCATTAGATATGCTTACAAATGCAATTTTACAACATTTCTTGTTGATTCAGGTCAGAACTGTCTTTGGTTTCAAGACTATGATGAATTGTAATGTTGTCTTGCAATTATACATGTAAACTCCTCACCTATGACAGAGAATGCCCTAAAGTATAGTGTGCATATAAGACTGAAAGAAACTTACTTTGGATGGTCTTGCACTTTCTTCATTCTGTAAAGTTTGATGTGCTCAATTGCATTACATATGCTTACAAATGCAATTTGACAAAATTTCGTGTTGTTTCAGGTCAGAACTGACTTGGTTTCAAGACTTTAATGAATTGTAATGTTTTCTTGTAAATATTCATGTAAACTCTTCACCTATGGCAGAGAATGCCCTAAAGTACAGTTTGGGAGCATATCAAACTGAGAGAATCATGTTTTGGATGGTTTTGCATTATCTTCATTTTGTAAAGTTTGTTGTGTTGAGCTGCATTATATATGCTTACAAATGCAATTTGACAAAATGTAATGTTTCAGGTCAGAACTGACATGGTTTCAAGACTTTGATGAATTGTAATGATTTCTATCTAATATACATGTAAACTCTTCACCTATGACAGATAATGCCCTAAAGAATAGTTTGGGAGCATATCAAACTGAGAGAATCTTGTTTTGGATGGTTTTGCATTATCTTCATTCTGTAAAGTCTGATATGTTCAGCTGCATTAGATATGCTTACAAATGCAATTTTACAACATTTCTTGTTCTTTCTGGTCAGAACTGACATGGTTTCAAGACTTTGATGAATTGTAATGTTTTCTAGCAAATATTCATGTAAACTCTTCACCTAAGACAGAGAATGCCCTAAACTATAGTGTGGGAGCATATCGGACTGAAAGAAACTTACTTTGGATGGTATTGCAATTTCTTCATTCTGTAAAGTTTGATGTGTTCAACTGCATTACATATGCTTACAACTGCAATTTTACAACATTTCTTGTTGTTTCAGGTCAGAACTGACATGGTTTCAAGATTTTGATGAATTGTAATATCTTGCAAATATTCATGTAAACTCTTCACCTATGACAGACAATAAAATATAGTGTGGGAGCATATCAGACTGAGAGAATCATGTTTTGGATGGTTTTGCATTATCTTCATTCTGTAAAGTTTGATGTGTTGAGAAGCATTAGATATGCTTACAAATGCTGTTTGACAACATTTCTTGTTTCAGGTCAGAACTGACATGGTTTCAAGACTTTGATGAATTGTAATGTTTTCTTGCAAATATTCATGTATGCTCTTCACCTATGACAGAGAATGTCCTAAAGTATTATGTGGGTGCATATCAGACTGAAAGAAACGTATTTTGGAAGGTTTTGCAATTTCTAAATTCTGTAATGTTTTATTTGTTCAGCTGTATTAGATATGCTTTCTAATGCAATTTTTCAACATTTCTAGTTGTTTCAGGTCAGAACTGACTTGGTTTCAAGACTTTGATGAATTATAATATTTTCTAGCAAATATACATGTAAACTCTTGACCTATGACAGAAAATATAGTATGGGAGCATATCAGACTGAGAGAATTATGTTTTGGAAGGTTTTGCATTATCATCATTCTGTAAAGTTTGATGTATTGAGCTGCATTAGATATGCTTACAAATGCAATTTTACATAATTTCTTGTTGATTCAGGTCAGAACTGTCTTTGGTTTCAAGACTTTGATGAATTGTAATGTTTTCTTGCAATTATACATGTAAACTCCTCACCTATGACAGAGAATGCCCTAAAGTATAGTGTGCATATAAGACTGAAAGAAACTTACTTTGGATGGTCTTGCACTTTCTTCATTCTGTAAAGTTTGATGTGCTCAATTGCATTACATATGCTTATAAATGCAATATTTCAACATTTCTTGTTGTTTCAGGTCAGAACTGACTTGGTTTCAAGACTTGGAAGAATTGTAATGTTTTCTTGCAAATATTCATGTAAAGTCTTCACCAATGACAGAGAATGCCCTAAAGTATAGTGTGGGAACATTTCAGACTGAGAGAATCATGTTTTGGATGGTTTTGCATTATCTTCATTATGTAAAGTTTGATGTGTTCAACTGTATTACATATGCTTACAAATGCAATTTTACATCATTTCTTGTTGTTTCAGGTCCGAACTGACTTGGTTTCAAGACTTTGTTGAATTGTAATGTTTTCTAGCAAATATTTATTTAAACTCTTCACCTAAGACAGAGAATGCCCTAAAGTATAGTGTGGGAGCATATCGGACTGAAAGAAACTTACTTTGGATGGTATTGCAATTTCTTCATTCTGTAAAGTTTGATGTGCTCAACTGCATTACATATGCTTACAAATGCAATTTTACAACATTTCTTGTTGTTTCAGGTCAGAATTGACTTGGTTTCAAGAGTTTGACTGAATTGTAATGTTTTCTTGCAGATACACATGTAAGGTCTTCACCTATGAGAGAGATTGCCCTTAAGTATAGTATGGGAGAATATCAGGCTGAGAGAAGCTTGATTTGGATGGTTTTGCAGTTTCTTCAGTCTGTAAAGTTAGATGTGCTCAACTGCATATATGCTTACAAATGTAATTTTACAACATTTCTTGTTGTTTCAGGTCAGAACTGACTTTGTTTCAAGAGTTTGACTGAATTGTAATTTTCCAAGTGCATGGACGTCGTGCTAGCCCCCTTGTGTTGCCAGGGGGTCTGTGTCCTCAATTATCTAGATGACTGGCTGGTTTGTTCTCACTCGAGGGAGCAGGTTCGGATACACATGGAACTGATTTTAGGCCGCCTCTCCGAATTAGGCCTTTGGGTCAATCGAGAGAAGAGCTGCCTGAAGCCAACTCAGCAGCCACATTTCCTCGGGATGTGCCTCGATTCCGTTGCCATGCTCGCCACACTGGCGCCAGAGAGAGTTGAATCAATACACGTGTCTCTTCCTCTTCCAACTGAGAGCTTGTGTCAGGGTGTCTCTTTGCCAGAGGCTGCTGGACCTCCTAGCGGCTGCATCACAGACCCTCCCCCCTCGGCCTCCTCCAGTTGAGGCCGTTGCAGTGGTGGTTCAGGTCTCTCAGGATGCACCCTCGCCGCAATCGAGCACGCCGAGTCACAGTCACTCCGGCGTGCTGGAAGGCGCTCCGTTGGTGGCGGAGCCCCCACAATTTGACCCTTGGTGTGCCCCTGGGGCCAGTTTACCACCGAGCAGTCATAATGACAGATGCCTCCAAGCAGGGTTGGGGAGCAGTCTGCGACGGACATGGAGTCCGGGTGGACGGAGCCCGCACGGGCCCTCCATATCAACATCCTGGAGTTACAAGCAGTACTCCTTGGACTGTCTCATTTCCTGCCAGTCCTGTGGGACAGACATGTGCTGGTCCAGACAGACAACACAGCAGTAGTTGCCTATATCAACTGGCAAGGAGGTCACTGATCGCGGAGACTGTACTGTCTAGCACGCTGTGGGTGCAGCCACAGTTCCACGCCATCAGAGCAGTTCACCTCCCAGGCCTGTCCAACACTGCGGCGGACCTCCTCTCTCAGGGAGGACCCCCGGTCTTGGAATGGCGCCTCCACCCGCTTTTGGTACAACAACTGTGGAGCCGGTTCGGCAGGGTGGACGTGGATCTCTTTGCCTCGGCAGTGTCCACACATTGCCCACTATGGTTCTCCGTTCGAGACCGCTCAGGAACCCTAGGGATCGACGCGCTAACCCACACTTGGCCTTGCTGTCTCCTTTACGCGTTCCCACCGTTCCCCCCTCTCCCGGTGGTCCTGGAGAAGGTCAGGAGAGAATGAGCGACAGTTCTACTGATAGCCCCACGGTGGCCTCACAGATTCTAACTCATGGACCTGTTCGCCCTCCTCCAAGGAGAGCCTTGGCAGCTCCCAGTGAGAGCAGACTTGTTGTCCCAGGTGCAGGGCACACTTTTGCCTGGGTTCCACTTGCTTAAGCATCCGTGCCGTGCCGTGCCGTGCCGTGCCATGCCGTGCCGGACGCGTCAGTCCTCAGACGCGTCTCAGAGCTTTTTTTGCAAAACCAGCCTGCTGTGAACATCCCTCTGATGGGAGGAGCAGCGACTGTGGGTTTGGTTTGTGTTTTGTTTTAAAAACAGAGACAGAGAACAACAGTACGAGCGACTTTTGTGTCTGTTTTATTCTTTGTGCTTTACATGATTTTAAACAGCATAATAAATACACGTTTCTGTTAAGAGATATCAGGAAGAGCTGAACGTGTATATTCAGACAAGCACGTCCCCATAAGAATACGTTTCCATGTGCAACAATAATACTAAATAGCGAATATGTATTGTTATTATTATCGTCATCATTTGTGCTAGTATATATGTATTTTAAACGGCACAGCGTGACTCCCTTAATTTATTACTCTTACTACAGATTTGTAACTGCAAATGATACTATTTGCCGTATTACTTATAATTTACTTATCAGACGTCCTTAACCAGGGCAAGTTACAGTTGAAACAAAATACACACGTTTCACGATTAATCATCCAGATACAATATTGCAGGTTATAATTAACTAAAGTGTGCGCGTCTCAGTCATGGCGTGTATGGATGCATTTATTAAACCAGTCCTTATGTTTTAGAGGGAAACCCAAATCTGCTGTATTTATTTATTCATTAATTTATCTTGTAAATGGGCACGTTAACTGAATCGTGTTCGCCTTCATACTGAAGCCTCCTGGGTCAACCCTTTCACAGCCCGCATGGTGTAGTGCTGGACGCACTTTCCCAAGTTCCATTTGAGCCACTGAACTCAGCTGAGCTGAAGCTGGTGTCACTTAAGGTCATTACCTCTGCAAAACACATGAGCGAGTTACAGGCCCTGTCCGTACACCCATCGTGTGTCCCTTTTGCGGGAGATGGCTCCAGGGTCACGCTACGGCCTAACCCTGCGTTCCTCCCGAAAGTGCTGTCTCCATTTCATGTCGACAGGCCTAGAGTTGATGGCTTTTCATCCTCCTCCCTTCGCTTCAGTGCAAGAGAATCGGCTTCACCTGCTCTGCCCTGTGCGGGCCCTCAGGTGCTATTTGGAATGCACTAAGGACATTCGGCGCTCAGACCAGTGTCTTATGGAGCGCGGACACAGGGCCAGGCGCTTTCAAAGCAGCGCCTCTCACATTGGATTGTGGACACCATTACCATGGCCTACGAGTCCACCGGGACCCCGGTGCCTGATCACCTGGTGGCCCACTCGACTCGAGGCATTGCCACATCGTGGGCCCTTTTTCAAGGTGCCCCCTTGGCAGACATTTTGTTAGGCTGCAGCTTGGGCCTCGCCGCTTACATTTGCCCGGTTCTACAGGTTGGATGTGACGGGACCAGTCCCTTCCATTGGGAACCTGGTGTTGGCTGCAGTCGAGCCCCAGTAGCCTGCAGGGTCTGGCTCCTGCCTTTCCTCTCCCAGTCTACCCCTGTAAGTGCATCCTGAGGGAGCTAGTGAACCATGTCTTTCCCTTCCACCGGACTATGCCTTCCAGTCGAGCACCCACGCGAGCTGCTCCTGGATGTACAGACAGCCCTGTCAATGTGTTCCCAGGGCTTGTCATGCAGCCTACAGGCATGTTGCCTTACAAGGCCACCCTGTATATAGTTCATTCATTATAATTGTGTTGTGGTGGTGCATGCGTTTGGCCTGTACTCCGCTCTGTATATTGGTCAGCAGGTCTGTGGCCCGCTCTGACTGTATTACACCATAGAGCAGGCGACCGCTGCTGTTGTCCTCCAGCGGAGGGCACTTGAGTTCTCCGGGGCCCGCCATGTACATAGTTCATTTATTCACACGGTAGACCTGTAGTTGCCCTGCGTTAGCTGCGCTATTCGAGAGGTGTCAACTGCTCCTGTGTTCCACGTGTGGCGCATGAGCCAGCTCCTGCACCCTGTGATGTATATATGTGTATATATGTATTATGTGTTAAACAGCAGGACTGTGGCTCCGTTCTAAAATTGTAGAATGGAGTTCACTGCCGCTGTTCCCAGCTGATGGCGCTTGAGTTTCGCTGCCTCGCTGTGTATATAGTTTCTTTGTTAACACAGTAGAGCTAATGTTGCCCTGCGTTAACTGGTCTAACCAGCAGGAGTCAACTGCTCCTGTGTTCCATGGGTGGCGCATGAGTTCGTTCCTGCGCCCTGTGGTGTATATAGTTAGTTTGTATAAAATCTAAATTGTCAGCACAATGGAGCTCTTCCACTCTGTACTGTTTAGTTGAGTTGGATGCTCTTGTGCTGCGCGCTGACAGCATGAAGGTCTTGCTGTCACGCGATATGTATGTATGTATTGTATTGTATATTGTTCAGCTTTTTCTCATTGGGTCTGTGGCCCCGCTCCTATTGGATAAGGGGTCCACTGCCATGATATTGCGCGGAGGCCGCACAAGTGCTTGATTGCCCGCGCCAGACATTGTGCAAGTAGATTCGGCCTCGCTCCTAGCTGCACTAGTAGAGCAGCCGGCGTTGCTCTTGTAAGTGGAGGGCATAAGAGTTAACCTCTGTAGCCCTGCTTTGTATATGCTGATTGCAGACAGTTCCCGGTAGAGCTTGACTACAGTCCTCGCTCCTGGACGGCTCATGTGTGGCCCTTCGGGGCCCCTGAGGTTACTGCCTGGAGTTGTGTTGCCGAGGTCCCCTAGCAGTGCACCTCGGGGCAGGCTCCCTTATCAGCTCGCTGCCTCCTCCCTTGCGACGGTTTTGTTATACGGTAACCCCTCCCCCTTGGGCAGTGCTTCCGACTTGAAAGACAACGATAGGTTGCGTATGCAACCCCGGTTATCTGAAAAAGGAAGCACTGCCCAAGGGTTGCAAGGTCACGCAGGAGTCCTGGCTCCCGGCAAAAGAGGACGAACCTGCACTGATGTCACGTTTTATAGAACAGGATGTGGGAAGGGACCTGTTCTGAGTGACGAGCACAGGGGCCAATGGCACCTTTGATAGAGTGACGTTTCGATCAGGTTCCTACGGAAGTGCGCAGAAACCCCTCCTTTTTCAGTGCTTCCTTTTTCAGATAACCGGGGTTGCATACGCAACCTATCGTTTTGTTGCAGTTATTCTACCGGTATGCTTATTGCTTTGCTAGTCTGAAAAAGCATATTCTATCGATCTATCTTTCTAGTAATTTAATTCTAATTAAATCAATGTTTATTGACTATATTTCGTGTGCAATGATCAATTGAATACACATATGGAACAGTTATTATTATTATTCTGTCTCTTGGTTGCAGTTATGCTTATTGCTGTGCATGTCTGAAAAATAAAGGCTTATTCTATCGTATTCTAGTACTTTTATATGTTTGTCTAATTTACATAATTACAAAATGGATATACTTGTAGAAAACCTATACACAATTTTTTTATAATACACAAGGAAAAGTTAAGCAACTTAAGAAAAAATCAAAACTCACTCTGGACAGGGTGGGGGGAACTGCACACACATGATGCTGATGTGCAGATACATGGATGTGCACAGAAAGAGGAATTGTCATCATACCATCAAACACATGCCTACAGTGGCCATTCACGTCTAGAAATTATGGACAATTCCCTGCCGTTTACCTTTGGCATAACTCGACAGCGCAGACTCCCATAGTGAAAACTTGAATCTTTTTCTTACAAACCCTACAATGCTGTCCACAAATGTGGACCTTGCTTTAACCATAGTGTATATTAAATTTTATCGAGCCACCTCTCTTTAAACGGCAGCATTGCGGCACATTTGCCTCACTGGGTGCTGATGTCTCAGCGGCTCACACTCGCAACCCATCAAAGACACCGGTAGATCAAACAGGAGTCGTATTGGCCGTGGCATAAAGCAATCAACTGGCTCTCTCCAACCACTGTAGTTATATCCCGAAGCTAATTAATTTAATCAGATTGCCGATTTATTAAGACGGTGATTAGCAAATTTTTAAAAATATATATTCACAAAATTCCAGCACTTTCAAGCACTTTATTCAAAATTCAAGCACTTTCACAACCTTTAAAATACCACCTTAAAATTCAAGCATTTGCAAGGATTTCAAGCACCCGTACGATCCCTGAGACAGACAGACACTCACACACACAGAGACACACTCACACACACGCAGACACAAAGACAGAGTCGGACACACACACACACACACTGCCAGCTCAACGATGACATCACGGAACTCTCTCAGCTGACTGCTATGACATCGCAGAGCACGTACATTCTGTTGCTACCCATCCGCTTTATCAAGCTTATTTGCTTGACCGCCCTTCCTCCCTCCTCCGCCCACATGCCCACCTATGCCCAATCTGCTGTTCACCTGGATCACAGCTCCGCCCCAACAAGGCAGAGCCTCCCGAAAATGGTACAAACTCATCCACATTCCCCTCCATGGAAAGCTTAAGCGAAAGGTTAAAGCGTTATACGTAATGAAGAGGAACCCGAGTCCAAGATGCTTCCAACCAGCAAGCAGGCGCAGGCCACGCTCCAGGGGGCCAGGGTAACTGGACGGGGACGACAAATGCACAGAGAGAGAGAGAGACTTTTGACTTTTAAAAGTACTTTATTAAAAAAAATACAAAATTTCACAGATAAATAAATATTACAACCCACACTTTATGTTCTTGGTTTTCCGTTTTATTCCCCCCTCCCCTTTACCATTGCATGCCTCCCACTCCTTACCCTCCCTCACACATGCAGTACCAGCTGCCCTCCTGTCACTGAACACACCCCTGCACTAACACACCAGCGCTGCTGGAAACTCGGCAAATCATGGACAAGGGAATAGAAGGCAAAGTCCACTCTCACTCTGGCAATGATCAAGACAGAGAAGTCATGCTTAGCAAGAGCTCCTAAAGTAATGTATTAATATGCTCCTTTGGAATGAGAAAATCAGTTGGAAATTTTAATAAAACATAAGTAAATGAAACTAAATACACTGAAATCCTTTAATAAGGAATACATCTAAAAGAAGACGATAATTGTTATCAAGAAGAATCTTAACTGCAAAGAAGAGGATAGATACCAGAAGGAAAACTGAATAGAAAGAACACCAGAAAAAAGAGAGTAGGAAAGAAAACTGAATAAAGAATAAGAGAAGATACTAATAAAGGAAAATAAAGAATACAAGAAAGAAGAAAAAAATTAAAGAAAAACACTAAAGAAAAGGACTTATATCTGCAGCTGTAAAAAGGATTAAGACACAAGCCTCTCACCTTATAAATTTATTTAATTAAAATATTATACATATATTATCAACACAGAACTGTGTCTATACTGAAAAGCTGTTGACATTTGAAAAGTGACAGTTGAGCCTCTAAAAAGTATCTATTTGTGAAAGATACAACGAGCAGCTCAGCAGCACAAGCCCCGCCCCTCCCCAGGAGCTGTGCAATCCAGTACCCAGAGCACCTGAAGAACGCTCAGGCCAGGAAGAGTCACAAACAACAGATACAGATGGACAACCCAGAAACTCTCAGAGCCGACTTCTCTCAGACTGGAGACCAGCTAGTCACCAGCAACCTGGTCTTCTACACCGAGCACACCGACGCCTGGCATGCTGCCATCTGTCAACTGTACAGGCACATTAAAAAGAGAGACATCAGTAAAGGAAGGCAGGTGTCAATCAGTGAGGAGGATGACCCAGACACCTCCATGCTGACAATCAATCTATACCACACTGGAAGTGTCTTAATACAGGGCAGCGAGGGCAGCCTGGGCACCTTCGAAAATCATTTCCACTCACTGAAAACGCTGGCTGACAGAGAGAAACAGAAGCAGAGATGCAGCCACACAGGAGGAGAGTCCAGCCCCACACTGCCCTGCCAACGGAGCTGATGGAGCTAAAAGAGATGGTGCTGGCCAAGCTCACAACCTCCAACACCACAGAGCAGCTGACAGACCAGCTCAACAGAGTCCAACACGAGCACAAGGTCACAGTGAGGGAGCTGAGGGAGGAGATGAGGGAGCTGCAGCAGGACAGGGAGGCCGTGAGGAGGGAGCCGACAGCCCTGAGAGAGGAGCTGCAACGCAGAGACAAGACAGTGCAGAGCCTGAGGGAGCAGCTACACAAACTCACTGGCCACAACAACCAGCCCTTAAGAAACCCAGCAGTGCACACTGTGCAGAGCCCTCCCACCGCAATGACACCCAGCACACACACACACCCTGACTCAGACACACACACTGTACCAAACACACACCTTGACCCCGACGCAACTCACAAAACCGCCGCACCCCACACACAGGCCAAACCAAACACAGATGAAACCCCCTCACGCAGAAAGGCTACCAGGAAGAAGAACACTGAAGTAATCTTGCTGATAGACTCAAATGGCAAACTCATAAATGAGAGGCGGCTCTTGCCTGATGGCAAGATCTCCAAGGTCTGATGCCCGACCACAGAGAGGGCCATGCAGCAGCTGTCCGAGGCTCCCCCAGCCATATTATTATACACACAGGCACAAATGACCTGAGGACCCAGCAGGACAAGGTGGGCAGCTCTATCAGAAGAGTGGCGGAGAGGGCCACCCAGACCTTCCCCCATGCCAAAATCATCATCTCCACCCTGCTGCCCAGGAAGGACTTCCACCCCCACACCATCCACATGATCAACGCCGAGATCTCCCGGGGATGTGCTCTGATGTCAAATGTACACTTGGCACACCACCCTACCCTCCGGGCCCACAGCTTGTTTGATCACGTCCATCTCCACAAGCAAGCAGTGAGCATCTTCGCAAAGACCCTCAAGGACGTCACCCTGGGCCGAATCCCAGCCAGCCCCCCCACATGGCCACAGAAGGGTCTCCAGCAGCCACATCACCCAGAACAGCCCTGAGCCAATCAGGAGAGCGGCCCATGGGAACCCCCCTGCCCTCCACCTGCACACCACCTTCCCCAACCTGGACACTGCAGACCCCAGTCTGGATTCGCCCGACCACAGGACAGCAGACCCAGAGTGGAGCCCATACAGAACATGCACAGAGCAGCCCAGCAGCACAGCCAACACAGCTACGCAGCAGCTGTCTGTATGTCTCATTCTAAAGGAGTATATAAATTGCTTAATTAGAGTAGAAAGAAAGAAATGCAATCCCTATCTATCACCACGTGGAACATCCAGGGCTTGGGCTCCTCAGTGTTTGAGCTGAAGAGCACAGACCCGGAGAGAGAGAGAGAGTTAGAGACAAGGATGTCATCATCCTGCAAGAGACATGGTGTTGGGCAGACATGTCCACTCACTGTCCCTCAGGCTACAGAGAGGTCATAGTGCCCTCCCTGAAGAAGCCCTCCGTCAGACACGGCAGGGACTTCAGGGGAATAATAATCTGGTACAAAGCAGAGCTCAGTGACTCCATACAGCCCCTCAAAACAGCAGAGTCACACATATGGCTTAAAATAAGCAAATAAATCATTTCTACACAAACCGATGTGTTCCTGTGCGCAGTGTATGTTCCCCCTCAGAATCCCCATATCACAATGAGGAGATCTTCCCCAACCTCCAGACTGAGGTCTGCCACTTCCAGGCCCAGGGAAGTGTACTGATCTGTGGGGACCTGAACGCCCGGACAGGCAGCCTGCCTGACTTCACCAGCACACAGGGGCAACAATTACTGCAGCTCTGTCAGTGACTGGGCCTGTATATCGTGAATGGCAGCATCCGGGGGGACTCTCTGGGAAGATACACCTACAGCTCAGCTCTTGGCAGCAGCACAGTAGACTACGCCATCACAGACCTAGACCCTTCTCTCTCAGTGCATTCACCATCAAACCACTGACACCTCTGTCAGACCACAGCCAAATCACTGTGTTCCTGAAGAGCAGAGCAGCAGTGCACACACACAGCCCAGCAAGCTGTACAGCCTCAGACACTCCTACAGATGGGCTCTAGACAGTGCACAAGAATACCAGAAAACAATTGGCAATCAGGACATCCAATCACTAATACACACCTTTCTGGTCACCCCAAATCAACATAGTGAAAAATGAATAAATCTGGCTATAATAAACTTAAATCATATATTTGAAAAAGCAGCTTTACAGTCAAAATTGAAAATTAAAAAGAACATCCCAACAAAACACAAAGAGGAGAATTGGTTTGATAAGGAGTGCAATACAATAAGGAAGGAACTTAGGAAACTATCAAACCAAAAGCACAGACAACCAGATAACCCAGATTTACACTTTAGATACTGTGAAACACTCAAACATTACAAAAAAACACTTAGATCAAAAAAGGAACAACATACCCAAAAGCAACTGACAATAATCGAAGAGTCCATTAACACCAACAGATACTGGGAAAACTAGAAAAAACTAAATAAATAAAAACCTGAAGAATTGGCCATTCAAAATGGAGATATTTGTTATGACCACTTTGAAAAACTTTATGAAAACATTCATCACACTGAGAAATCAGCTCAGAATTACATCAGTGTGGAACTAAAAAAAATGGAATTGGCATTTAAAGACACCCAGAATCCCCTGGATTCCCCTATTACTGAGCAGGAGTTGCAGGAGAAGCTGCACGCCCTGCTGCCCAGGAAAGCCTGCAGGCCTGATGGCATCTCCAATGAGATGCTGAAACACAGCAGCCCTGAGCTGCAGCAGGCCCTGCTATGGCTGTTCAACCTGGTGCTCAGTGTGGGCCACTTCCCTGACATCTGGAATAAAGGACTGATCACCCCGATTCATAAGAGTGGAGACAAATTGGACCCTAATAACTACATCTGTGTGAGCAGTAACCTGGGGAAAGTGTTCTGCAGTATCATTAGCGCCCAGATATTGGCCTTCCTTACCGAGCACAGTATCCTGAGTTAGAGTCAGATTGGCTTCCTCCCAAAACGCCGCACTACAGATCATATTTACACCCTATACACTCTCATTGACAAACACGTCAACCAAAATAAAAATAAAATATTTGCTTGTCTCATAGATTTAAAAAAAGCATTTGATTCAATCTGGCATGAAGGTTTATTTTACAAACTTCTCCAAAGTGGTGTAGGGGGTAAAACATATGACATCATCAAATCAATGTATACAGGAAACGAGTGCAGAGTTAAAATTGGCAATAAAAGAACAGAGTTCTTCACTCAGAGGCGTGGAGTGAGGCAGTGCTGCAGTCTGAGCCCAACACTATTCAATATTTACATTTACATTTACATTACATTGCAGTCTGCAGCCCCCGGCCTCACCCTACATGACACAGAAGTCAAGTTCCTGCTCTACGCAGATGACCTGGTCCTGCTGTTGCCCACAGAGCAGGGGCTGCAGCAGAACCTGGCACTGCTGGAGCAGTACTGTCAGACCTGGGTCCTGGCAGTAAACATGAAAAAGACAAATATTATATTCCAGAAAAAGGCCAGGCCTCAGGGAAGTAGGTACCACTTCACTTTAGGAAACAGCACCATTGAACACTGCACCCACTACACATACCTAGGCCTCACACTCAGCTTCAACACGGCAGTGAAGACACTGAGACACTTTATGCCATAAAGAGACAAATTAGCATAAAAATACCTGTACAAATCTGGTTAAAAATATTTGAAATCCGTGGGGTCCCCTCACAGGGCAGGAGTTCGCACAGTGGGACAAACACCCAACAGAAACCCTGCATGCAGTGTTCTGCAAAATATAATACAGGTGCGAGGAAAACACAGAACAACGCATGCAGGGCAGAATTAGGCCAATACCCATTATTAATCAATATACACAGAAGAGCAATTCAATTCTGGCTCCATCTAATAAACAGCAACCCACACTCCTACCACCACAAGGCCCTGCAATGTCAAGAGCTGAACCCAGAGAGGAGCCCCCTCAGCCAGCTGGTCCGCAGGCTCACTGCGCAAACACACACCAACAACGGCCAGCCTCAGGACAGCAACACACACACACACACACTATTAGAGTCAACCAAATTATCACACAGCACAAAGAAAACTACTTCACCCATTGGGAAACACACACAAGCACAAAGTAAACTGCAGTGCTATCAGTAACTAGTTTTGCGGTGTCCTTGTCTGGGGGGAAGATCATACCAACATAGAGAAGAATTGGGAAGAGGATGGCCTTCACGACCAGCACCTTACCAGCCATCATCAAGTCCTTGTGCTCCAGCCATGAATCTTTCTTTGGACCATAGATAAGGCTTCCTCCCAGCTCCGGGTGCCCCTGTTGGTACCGTCAATCGTGATCCCCAGAACCTTGATGGACGGCTTCACAGGGAAAACGGTCAGTGGACCCCAGCCAACAGGCCATTCCTAGGAGAGGTAGACCTCGCTCTTGGCCTTATTGACAGCCTGCAGAAGCCGTCCAGCAGTTCCTCAACCCTGGCCACGGACGGCGCATTCGCGCAGACCACAGCCACGTCGTCCATATAGGCCAGGGCTTTCTGTTGCTCTCCGCCGGAACCCGGGAGATGGAAACCTGTCACCCGGACATCCCGGCGGATCACCTGCATTAACGGGTCCAAACAGAGGACGTAAAGCAGGGCCAACAGGGGACAACCCTGTCGAACCCCCGACCTGACCGGGAATGGTTCAGTCAGGTGGCGGTTCACGAGGACCCTGCTGCTTAGGCCACTGTAAATGATTTTGACCCCAAGAGCGAGACCCATCCTCTCCATAACTAGCTGCAGGTATTCGTGGCCCACTCTATCGAAGGCCTTCTCCTGGTCCAGGCTAATAAGGACCAGGGGAAGCCTTCTCTTGTTCGAGTAGTCCACGACATCCCTGAGCAACATGGTGTTGTCAGCTGCCGATCTCCCCCAGGCACCATAGACCTGGTCGGGACCCACGACTTGAGGGAGTGGCCGCTGCAGCCAGAGCATTAGTGCTTTGGCCAGTATCTTATAGTCCGTGCACAGGAGGATGACCAGCCGCCAGTTCTTCAGATCCTTCGGATCTCCCTGCTTATGAAGAAGAGAGAGAATGCTCTTCCTCATAGAAGGGGCCAGTCTACCCTCTCTGTACACCGACCCCAAGTGCCAGATCTTCCCTAAGCACCTCCCAAAAGATCTGGATCCCATCGGGACCCAGTGTCCTTCCAGAGTTAAGACTCTTTATCACCTGGGAGAGTTCAGTGGTGGTGATCTCTCAATCCTCCTCTGCCTCCTCACCCCCCTCGTTTCGGGACTCCAACAGGGACAGAAAGTGATGATCGATCCACCACCTTCTGATCGTACAACTCCCTGTAGAAGTCCCGCACCACTGTCTCAACAGCCTCTCTGCCCTCCACCTCCTGCCCCGAGGAGTCGATCATGGAGGACACTGCAGGCCGCCTCTCCTTCGTTTTCTTGAAGAAGAAGCGGCTGCACTTCTCATTGTCCTCCATGATGCGGACCCTGGAAAGGACCTTGATCTTCTCTTGCTCCTCCCAATAGAGGGTGGAGAGACTCAGTTTGACCCGGGCCACCTCCTCAGCCAGGTCGAAGCCTCTGAGCTGTAGAAGACTCGGGTCTTAATAAATTGAGGGTCATCGAGCAGAGAGGTGTTGAGCTTCCAGACCCCAGGCCCCGACTCCCCTGTGCTCGGGATGAGCACCTCTGTCGTCAGGAGCCTGTGGTCTGAAAAGAAGACCGTCTCTGAAGACATGGTGGTCCTCTCCAGTGGCTTACTGAGGAGGACGAGATCTATCCTGGATAAGGAGAAGCCAGAAGAACTCATCCAGGTGAATAAGGGGACCAGGTCCTGACCTGCATCGCAGAGTTCAAAGTCCTCTACGAACGTAGCGAGATCCCTGCTGGATCTATCATTGCGGGGCCAGCACCTACATCCCTCAGGGCACAATTTAAATCACCTGAAATGATAACTGGTAAGGTGCCGATCAGGAGTGGGCGTAGCTGAGGGAAAAAGAGGACTCTCTCTCTCTCTGGCTGGTGGGGGCATAGACATTGACCAGCCTCAATACAACCCCCTTGTATTTAAAGTCGAGGCTGGCCAACCTACCCGCCTCTGTGACTCTACATTTTCTTACTTCTATGAAGGGGTTCTTCAGGAGTACGGCAATCCCGTCCGCTCGGGACACATTGGACCCATACCAGAAGGACTCACCCAGGGTCCAAGTGTCCCGGAGATCTTTATATTCTTTTTGGAACGGGATGCCACACTGCTGCAAACAGATAATGTCTGCCTTCATTCCAGCAAGAGAGTTTAAAACATTGGTCCTCTTTTTCACCTCAGCAATGCTCCTCACATTTATAGATATAATCACTAAGCCCATAGTGGCAGTGAGGGCAATTACCCGCTCCATAACAATCATGCAAAGAAACCTTCCTCTTCCCCACTTCTCTCTTCTCCCTCACCTAGCTTAGTGCTTAGATCCTGGCTGGTGTCGTCAGCGGGGAGCCGTCCTGGTCAGGCCAGGCTCTGGGTAGATGGTCGGCCGGGCTTCTAGTTGGGACCCACTCAGTGAGGAGTCCGCCGACTCCTCTGGCTAGGTCCCTTGTCGGTCCCGGTCCGTCCCAATCTCCTCTTGCCTCCAAACCGTTCCAAGGACCCAGGACTCTGCAGCTCTGTCAACCGGAATCTCCCCGTCTCATCTGGTCTGGCCTGGTGGAACAGCTCCCTGCAAAAACAGAAGAAGAAACTGTCAAAATACAGTACAATGCCCCCTGCTGGACAAATGTTTCTCTCACAATGGAGGGAAACCCGAGTCCGAGATGCTTCCAACCAGCCCGTGGGCGCAGGACACACTCCAGGGGGCCGGGGTAACTGGATGGGGATGACAAACGCACAGAGAGAGAGAGAGAGAGAGAGAGAGAGAGAGAGAGAGAGAAACATATAAGAAACATAAGAAAGTTTACAAACGAGAGGGGGCCATTCGACCCATCGTGCTCGTTTGGTGTTCATTAATATCTAAGTGATCCAAGGATCCTATCCAGTCTATTTTTAAATGTTCCCAAACTTTCAGCTTCAACCACATCGCTGGGTAGTTTATTCCAGATTGTGACTACTCTCTGTGTAAAGAAGTATCTCCTGTTTTCTGTTTTGAATGCCTTGAAGCCCAATTTCCATTTGTGTCCCCGGGTGCGTGTGTCCCTGCTGATCTGGAAAAGCTCCTCTGGATTGATGTGGTCGATGCCTTTCATGATTTTGAAGACTTGGATCAAGTCCCCACGTAGTCTCCTCTGTTCCAGGGTGAAAAGGTTCAGTTCCCTCAGTCTCTCCGAGTAGGACTTTCCCTTCAGACCTGGAATAAGTCTGGTTGCTCTCCTCTGAACTGCCTCTAAAGCAGCAATATCCTTCTTAAAGTGTGGTGCCCAGAACTGTACACAGTATTCCAGATGAGGTCTAACTAGCGCATTGTACAGTCTTAACATTACTTCCCTTGTTTTAAATTCTACACTTTTGACAATATACCCTAGCATTCTGTTTGCCTTTTTTACTGCTTCCCCATATTGCTTGGATGGAGAAAGTGAGGAGTCCACATAGACTCCTAGGTCTTTCTCATGCGTTACTTAATCTAGATCTGTACCTCCCATAGTGTAATTATAGTGGACATTTTTGTTACCTGCATGCATTACCTTGCACTTGTCCACATTGAATTTCATTTGCCAGGTGTCAGCCCACAACTGAATATTATCTAAGCGCCTCTGAATAGCCTGTGCTGCCGAGATTGTATCTGCTGAGCCACCTATTTTAGTATCATCTGCAAATTTGACAAGTTTGCTAACTATCCCAGAGTCCAGATCATTAATATAGATTAGAAAAAGCAAAGGCCCTAGTACTGATCCCTGTGGAACTCCACTAATAACCTCACTCCAGTTAGAAGTGACTCCTCTAATCGACACCCTCTGTTTCTATACATCAACCAGTTCATAATCCATCTACTTACATTACCCTGAATGCCTACAGCTTCCAATTTGAGGATCAGTCTTTGGTGTGGAACCTTATCAAAAGCTTTTTGGAAATCTAAGTATATCATATCATATGCTTTCACCTGATCTACAGCTGCAGTTGCATGTTCAAAATGTTTTAATAAATTAGTAATACATGATCTGCCTTGTCTAAACCCATGTTGACTATCTCCAATAATATGTTTTTTCATTGAGATGCTCCTCTATTTTCTGATTGGTCTGTAATTTCCTGGCTCAGTTTTGTCCCCTTTCTTGTGGATTGGTATGACATTTGCTGTCTTCCAGTCAGTTGGCACATCCCCTGTTCTAAGTGTCATTTGGAATAATCGAGTTAGCGGCCTATAAATAATTTCCCTCATTTCTTTAAGTACTGTTGGAAATATCCCATCTGGCCCAGGTGATTTGTTTGTTTTTAATTCTGCTAGTCCCTTTAATACCTCCTCCTCATTTATCCTGATCTCTCTTAGGGTTTGATTGGACTGATTGTGAACCTGTGGCATGTCATCTGTTTTTTCTTTTGTAAAAACCTCTGTGAAATACTCATTTAGAATATTTGCCACATCTTGTTCGTTTTCCAAGATACCTCCATTTTTGCCCTTTATCTGTTTCACCTCCTCCTTTATTGACCGCTTGCTGTTGTAATATTGAAAAAAGCTCTTTGCATTGGTTTTAGCTCCAAGAGCTATGTTTCTTTCTATTTCTCTCTTTGGTTTCCTGAACCCTTTCTTAAGATCTCTTTGCAGCTCAACATATTCTATGTATGTTGTTTCATCACCATCCCTTTTGTATGCGCTATACAACATTTTCTTCCTCTTTATATTTTTTTGCATACCTCTATTAAACCATTTTGGCCAGTGTTTTTTGTTCCTCAATTTGCTAAGTTTTGGTACAAATTGCTCCTGAGCCTCAAGTAGTATATTCTTAAAATATACCCATCCATTTTCAACTAACTCTGTATCCAGTGTGCTCCAGTCTACCTCTTCTAAGTGCCGTCTCATACCTTCAAGGTTTGCTTTTCTAAAATTGTAGAGCATTGTTTTAGACTTGGACCTTGTTTTTTGAAAGAATGCCTCAAAGCTAACCATGTTGTGATCACAATTTGCCATTGGTTCTCTAACTACTGTCCCCCTGACTCTATCTTGGTCATTTGAAAAGATCAAGTCAATGCGCTCTCTCTGGTTGGTTCCCTGACAAATTGAGTTAGAAAGCAGTCATTTTCCATCTCAAACATTTCTATTTCTGCTTCTGTAGTCCCCACTGGGCTTTCTCAGTCTAAGTTTGGGAAATTGAAATCCCCCATTATAACAGCCACATCCTTGCTACATGCAGTCCTGATTACACTGTACAATGCAGCATCTTTCTGAATATCTGAGTTTGGTGGCATGTAACACACTCCTACCGCTAATCCTCCAGATCTCTTGTTCAAAAGTTTCACCCACAAAGATTCTGTTCCATTACTGGGATCTAATACAAGTTCTTCTGCCTCAATGTCATTTTTCACATATAATGCTACCCCACCCCCTCTTCAATTTTGCCTGTCTCTCCTAAACTGTGTGTATCCTTCCAACTTGTATTCATCCCCATCATTTTCTGTAAGCCATGTTTCTGTCACTCCTACAACATCATAGTCACATGCCAGCACTGTGGCTTCCAAGTCTAACATCTTGTTCCTTATACTCCTGGCATTGAGGTACAAACATTTCAGGACTTTCCTACTAGCAGTTTCCCTTGGTTTTCTTTCCTTAGAGGAACATCTCCCATTGTCAGAGCTCCCTGCCCCACTGGTTCCTAGTTTAAATGATTCTCAATTTCACTGCACATACGCTCTCCCAATACATTAGCTCCCCTTCTGTTTAGATGTAGACTGTCCGGATTATACAGGTCCCATCTATCCCAGAAGAAAGACCAATGCTCCTTAAACCTAAACCCCTCTTCCCTACACCAAGCTTTCAACCACGCGTTAAACTTTCTAATCTCTGCCTGTCTCCCTGGCCTGGCACGTGGTACCGGAAGTATTTCAGAGAAAACTACCATTGAGGTTCTGCTCTTTAGTTTTGTTCCTAACTCTTTAAATTTGTCTTGCAGAACCTCTGTCCTACCTTTTCCTATGTGATTGGTTCCAATGTGGACCATGACCAATGGATTCCCCCCGACTTTGGCCAGTAGCCTGTCTACTAGTTTAGGGAGATCTGCAACCTGAGCACCAGGCAGGCAAGATACCATGCGGGTCTCCTTGTCACTAGATCTAGATCTACACCTCTAAGAATTGAGTCTCCTACTATAACTATCTCCTTCTTCTGGGGGGGAGTGGGCATCATGTTGCTCTGGTGCTCAACTGCCCCCCCATCACCCTCTGAGCTGTCACTGTCCAACTCGGTGTCCAGCAGTTGGAACCTGTTGGGCAATTCAAGCTCTTGGGGTGTCTCTAGGGGTTGTGCACTACCTTTTCTGTGGTTACGACCTACTGTAACCCAGCAGTTCTCTACGCTGTCCTGCTCTAAGGTCTCAACTCTCCTAGGTTTTGGCATGCACACCATCTCTCTCATGGGCTGATTGACCAATTCTTCTATATCCCTAATACAGCGCAGATCGACAAGCTGAGCCTCAAGATCACGAACTTTGATCTCTAGGATTTCAACCTGCCGACAACGTTCACAAATGAAGACTTCTTGGATGAGTTCATCCAGGAAGGCAATCATTCTGCAAACCTGACACTGTAGTGGCCACATGCTTCTAAATGTTACTTTTTTGTTTGTTTGTTTCTTTATACAGTGAGGGGAAAAAAGTATTTGATCCCCTGCTGATTTTGTATGTTTGCCCACTGACAAAGAAATGATCAGTCTATAATTTTAATGGTAGGTGTATTTTAACAGTGAGAGACAGAATAACAACAAAAAAAAAATCTAGAAAAACCCATTTCAAAAAAGTTATAAATTGATTTGCATGTTAATGAGGTAAATAAGTATTTGACCCCTTCGACTTAGTACTTGGTGGCAAAACCCTTATTGGCAATCACAGAGGTCAGACGTTTCTTGTAGTTGGCCACCAGGTTTGCACACATCTCCGGAGGGATTTTGTCCCACTCCTCTTTGCAGATTCTCTCCAAGTCATTAAGGTTTCGAGGCTGACGTTTGGCAACTCGAACTTTCAGCTCCCTCCACAGATTTTCTATGGGATTAAGGTCTGGAGACTGGCTAGGCCACTCCAGGACCTTAATGTGCTTCTTCTTGAGCCACTCCTTTGTTGCCTTGACTGTGTGTTTTGTATCATTGTCATGCTGGAATACCCATCCACGACCCATTTTCAATGCCTTGGCTGAGGGAAGGAGGTTCTCACCCAAGATTTGACGGTACATGGCCCCGTCCATCATCCCTTTGATGCAGTGCAGTTGTCCTGTCCCCTTAGCAGAAAAACACCCCCAAAGCATAATGTTTCCACCTCCATGTTTGACGGTGGGGATGGTGTTCTTGGGGTCATTCCTCCTCCTCCAAACACGGCGAGTTGAGTTGATGCCAAAGAGCTCGATTTTGGTCTCATCTGACCACAACACTTTCACCCAGTTCTCCTCTGAATCATTCAGATGTTCATTGGCAAACTTCAGACGGGCCTGTACATGTGCTTTCTTGAGCAGGGGGACCTTGCGGGCGCTGCAGGATTTCAGTCCTTCATGGCGTAGTGCGTTACCAATTTTTTTTTTGGTGACTATGGTCCCAGCTGCCTTGAGATTATTAACAAGATCCTCCCGTGTAGTTCTGGGCTGATTCCTCACCGTTCTCATGATCATTGAAACTCCATGAGGTGAGATTTTGCATGGAGCCCCAGACCGAGGGAGACTGACAGTCATTTTGTGTTTCTTCCATTTGTGAATAATCACACCAACTGTTGTCACCTTCACACCAAACTGCTTGGCAATGGTCTTGTTGCCCATTCCAGCCTTGTGTAGGTCTACAATCTTGTCCCTGACATCCTTGGACAGCTCTTTGGTCTTGGCCATGGTGGAGAGTTTGGAATCTGATTGATTGATTGCTTCTGTGGACAGGTGTCTTTTATACAGGTAACGAGCTGAGATCAGGAGCACTCCCTTTAAGAGAGTGCTCCTAATCTCAGCTCGTTACCTGTATAAAAGACACCTGGGAGCCAGAAATCTTGCTGATTGATAGGGGATCAAATACTTATTTCCCTCATTAACATGCAAATCAATTTATAACTTTTTTGAAATGTGTTTTTCTCTCACTGTTAAAATACACCTACCATTAAAATTATAGACTGATCATTTCTTTGTCAGTGGGCAAACGTACAAAATCAGCAGGGGATCAAATACTTTTTTCCCTCACTGTACTTCTCTTGGTTCCTGCTGCTAGTCAACTGCCTAACTTTTGTCAGCGAGAAACAGCACAGCTCTTTCTCAACAGCTGCTTCAAGTAGCTTTTGTCTACCTACCCCTAATTCACACCTAACTGGCCCCACCTGGCTCCTCCTGCAACATAATTCCTGCTAGTCCTAGACAGAAACTCCCTTCTACAACCTGTTTACTTTCACCAACTCAGCAGCTGAACTGAATTGACTTCAATTTAGGCAAACTACAGACAATTCTAACGTCAATTTAATGCAAACTTAAAACAAAATGAGCAATGCTAAGACTATTCTGAAACTAGTCAAACAACAAGATGGCTACCTCTCACCTGTACTCTCCTGTCTCTCTCTGTGAGAGAGATGCCTAAAATCTGGGACACATTCCTTAACAAAATAATGAATGCCCACCCAGCCTTTGACAAAACTGAGAAAAAAGAAAAACAAGTCAGCCATCCTGGGGGAGAGACACACAGCCCACCTGGAAGTCACCGCCTGCCACAGCCTGAGGAGCACAGTGACACACGAGCACCAGCTGTAAATAAAATGGAAATACTCGTTTGTAATGCATGTCATTGCATTTCAAAAAAGGAATCTGGAAATAGTAAACATATTTTCTTTATTTGTATGTATTAAAGATCACATTTTATTTCATTTTGTTTTTCTGTTCTTTATTACATCTTATTGTGATTTATAATGCTATTATTTATTTTCCATGTATGTATATAATAGTACAGTACTTGTAATATTAGTCCTTTTAAGCCCCTTTAGATAGCACTTCAAAAGAGTTTTATTATGCTTCTTGCGCTATTGATTGTTTTCCTCCTTGCTCCCTTTCCCGTAGCCCTTGACTGTGACCCTACATCTTGACAGCACTTAGCTTTTACCGTCCAGGATGTAGGACCTCACTTACTGTAGTTGCCTGTGTAAATTGGAATTTGTACAATGTATTATATTTTGAATTGCTGTTTTATGTAAATTGAATTTCTAATGATTGATGCCTTTATCTAACTGTATTTTTGCACTTTGTTTGCACCTACGTTGTAAGTCGCCCTGGATAAGGATTTCTGCCTCTTTTTTTTATTATTAAATAATAATAATAATAATAATAATAATAATAATAATAATAATAATAATAATAATAATAATTTATGTATGTATGTATGTATGTAGGTAGGTAGGTAGTGTAGCGTAAGGTACACTTATACATTTCAATTAAAGAAGTGAATTTATAGTATCACCTTATCACGAATCCTGGAATCTTGTAGAACTCAATTTCTGTAATAATTGGACGCAGACACCAATTCCAAAGATATAAATTGTCAAATTTATTCAAAAACAAAGACTAAATGTAGCACTACACTAATTATACAAAAGGGAAAAACGAATTAAAATTCAACTCTAGATCAACAAATCAAAGACAAATCACTTCTGTGACCAAATCAAAGACCATGGGATCACATATGATAACACACAAATCGTTAAACAAAAAAGGTTATAAACACATTGACTACAATACCGGTTAGTAAGATGAAGGTGAGTCTCTCTTTAGTATTGTTAGTCAGACATTAAATAACTACGCAGGTTAGTATTTATGTCAGGTAACTTCTCGTTATATATATATCAGTCTCATTTACGTTTAGGTGCCGAGAAAGATCCTATCATTACTTGTTACCACAATTTCCCTTAGCTGATTATTATTCAATGATTAAGGATAGGCAGGGCCACCTATAATCTGGTGTCTATTAACTTGTGTCAATTTCAGACTAAACAGTTAAACAGGAATGAGAAGATATTTCTCGGCATTGACAGATTTTATTTCTAAAATTATCAACAAAACAGTTGAATGCAACACACATTTATATTTAAGAAAACTAAATGATATTACATATTCTAGAGTTATGAATCACAGATTAACATTTCTAATTGATTTCTCAAATGTCATGAATCATGAACTCCAAACTGTTAAACTTATCTGAACTTCGTCGCAGAGAGGCCTCTCTGTCTTCGGGCTCAGATAACAGCACACGGCACGAGGTCCATGTGGTTTGGAACAAAGGCAGTCCGGTTCGGCTTTGTCCAAGAACTTCCACTCAGTCGATGCACCTGGAAGTTGGGGTTTCGCGAATGTAGAGTCTTTTCCAAACAGATTTTCCACTGGTTTGAAGGCTCCAAGGTTGTGCACAAAATCTTCTTGGCAAGCAGGGTCTCTCACCGTACTTATTTGAAGACAAAGTCTTTGAGGAAAGCAGGGCCCTGTTTGGTTCCAAGGGTCGAGTTTCTTAAGACTCAAATAGCTATTAAATGACTGACACTTTCGTATACAGTCGACTTAGTCAAGAGAGTGAGAGAGAGATCGTGCGCTGTTCTTTATACGCCTGTCAGATCAATAGGTGATTGGATTTCGGTTTCAGCCCCCAGTGTCCTATTGGAGGGGGGCTTGATTTATGACTGATGTCAATCCATGCCATCTTTTGGAAATGCCGGTTGGCCCGGGTTTGTAGCTCTGTGTCTGGATTTCGGCTCTCGTCCATTTCAAAGAGTTTTTATTACCTACAGGCCCCCTTCCCCAGACATCTCACAGCAGGATTCCAAACTATTTGGCCTATTCTCGGTGCCATCCACCCAAGACTGTCACTTTTGATGTAAACCAATTCCCAGTTGATGAGTTAAGGAAATCTGATAACTTTGGGGGGGAGAGGTCTTCTTTAGATCAGTGCTTCAGCTCAGAGCTAAAATGCTCTTATCAAAATACACCCAACATAATGCTACAGTAGGTATGTATGTATGTACGTATGTATGTATGTCCAATCGCTTTGACAATACAAATGTATTTGTCATGTCAATAAAGCACCTTGAATTGAACTGTGAGACAGAGACAGAGACAGAGAGACAGACACAAACACACAAAGAGAAACACACAGGCGCTGGAGGTGGGCGTTCAGGTGGGAATATCTTGCCCGCCTCTCGCAAACTTTCCGTTTCCCTAGCTGAATGAAGTAGCCCTTGGTTCTGTTCTTCACCATCTCCCACCACTCTAGGGAGAATCAAAAAGGTCCTTCAGGGTCCTCCACTCCTCGAGGTGTCTGCTAAAGGTCTTAACTACATGAGGGTCAATGAGCAGAGAGGTGTTGAGCTTCCAGACCCCAGGCCCCAACTCCCGTGTGCTCAGAATAAGCACTTCTGTCGTCTGGAGCCTGTGGTCGGAAAAGAAGACTGCCTCTGAAGTCATGGCAGTCCTCTGCAGTGGCTTACTGAGGAAGACGAGATCTATCCTGGAGAAGGAGGAGCCAGAAGAACTCACCCAGGTGAACAAGGGGACCAGGTCCTGACCTGCGTCACAGAGTTCAAAGTCCTCCACGAACGCAGCGAGATCCCTGCTGAATCTATCGTTACGGGGCTTACTCCAGTCTACATCCCTCAGAGCACAGTTAAAATCACCTGAAATGGTAACTGGTAAGGTGCCGATCAGGAGCGGGCATAGCTGAGGGAAAAAGAAAAAGACTCTCTGAAAACTGAAATGTTTGCTGTTTTTTTCTCAAGAGCTTTAAGACCTGATTCCACAAGAAATAAATGTCTGACGTTGTTTCTTTTCAAAGCAGTGTGTGGACAGGATCTCTCTTTTCTTCATAACAGAACAAATTATATATTGCACTCGCTGTCACTACACTTCAGTCACCATCATTTAAGGGATCATGCCACACCCACTGCTGTGAGAGTCTGACTGGCACCAGAGGGGTGGGACTATATTTGCATGTTAGCTCAATATTTATTTTGCAAACTCGACATTTAACATTTATATTTAACTTTTACATTTAACATTTATATTTATATTTAACATTTATATTTAGACTAAATATTTATTTCAAAGTTAAATGTTTAGTTTGCAAAAGCGCATATTTAGGATTTAGCTAAATATGTAATCAAACTATAAATATTTATTTTTCAAACAGGTTTTGTATTTTTTTAAGTATTTATTTAAAAAATAAATATATTTATAAATGTGGAAAAAATCACAAGATTTAAGTTAAATGCATGAAAAAAGACAAAAAAGTGTGCGCTGTTTTACATTTGGTGCCCCATAGATCAGGCACACAAAACAAGACCAACAAGATCTCTAGCTTACTCACAGCCCGAGTAATTTGTGATTGACTTCGGTCATGTTCCTGTATTGTTAAGTGTAGTAAGTTGTCCAATTCATCTGCCCTTGACTTGAGTTATTGAAAAAATAATTATTGTCACCAATATCGTACAGCAGATTTTCACCTCTGATGTCAAATGTCCTGTTGTTTAAACATAGGCTTTAGAGTGGAACTTTTTACTAGGAGAAACCCTTCAGGAAAAATGAAAAAGGCACAGACCACACTCGAATTGATACAAATACAAGTTATTTTCAACTAGCATTATAAAAATACATTGAAATACACGATTTCCTAAACCCACAGCATAAAAGCACCCACCACAATAATTGCCACCTGACATAGGAGTCACATGTGTCCTCTATATTTATTACCAAAAACTATACTATCTTTGGAATTCTGAAGCACAGGGAAAAATATTACATCATTAGTTCCAAGGAGGCTGCATGCAGTTTTACGGTAAACCCACATGAGTATTATTTATTTCTTGGCAGTATAGTATATTGCAAAACTGTTTTCATCTGTCACTCCCTATTCAGATGTGAGCGCCCTTTGGAAGTAATTTGACTTTTTGACTAAGAATTCATATTAAAATCAAATTGTATTAAATATTTTGTGGAAATCGAATTACTTCATATACATATTGCTTACAGTTAATTGCATTAATTGCAGTCTTTGTTTTTAGTTTAAAATCCAGTTTGTGTGCTGTGATAAACTAATGGCAGTATTTTTATAGGTGAAATCTAGCAAGAGGTTGCTGGTAAAACCCATTATGAAGTGTGACAGCAGCACACAAACAGACACCCATATGGTGGAGATGAACATCATAAGAATATAAGTTTACAAACGAGAGGAGGCCATTCAATCCATCATGTTTGTTTGGTGTCCATTAATAACCAAGTGATCCAAGGATCCTATCCAGTCTAATTTTGAATGTTCCCAAATTGTCGCTTCAAACACTTCGCTGTTAGTTAGTTCCAGATTGTGAAAACTCTCTGTGTGAAGAACTGTCTCCCGTTTTCCATCTTGAATGCCTTGAAGCACAATTTCCTTGTGTGTCCCCGGGTGCGTGTGTCCCTGCAGATCTGGAAAAGCTCCTCTGGTTGGATGTGGTCGATGCCTTTCATGATTTTGAAGACTTGAATCAAGTCCTCATGTAGTATCCTCTGTTCAAGGGTGAAAAGGTTCAGTTCCCTCAGTCTCTCTGAGTAGGACATTCCCTGGAGTAAGTTTGGTTGCTCACCTCTGAACTGCCTCTAGAGCAGCGATATCTTTCTTGAAGTCTTAACATTACTTCCCTTGTTTTAAACTCTACACTTTTTACAATATACCCTAACATTGTGTTTGTCTTTTTTTATTGCTTCCCCACATTGTTTGGATGGAGAAAGTGAGGAGTCCACATAGACACCTAAGTCTTTCTCATGCGTTACTTCATCTATTTCTATTCCTCCCATAGTGTAATTACAGTGGACATTTTTGTTAACTGTATGTAATACCTTGCACTTGTCCACATTGAATTTAATCTGCCAGGTAAATAACAAAATGCAATCAGTCAATATTTTCCCAAAGATTTTAATAAGCCAAATTATCTGGTTACCAAAGCAGACAGGAATCATCTCCTTTTCACAAATGTAATTAAGCTCTGCCTGCATGCCATCAAAGTATAGTACTGATAAAGAAACGGGTGGAGACAGCTGAAAAGCAAGTAAAATTAGTGATGCAGCTGTAGTTAAATGTAGTCAGAAACTCAAGTTCAGTTAATTAGACTGCTACAAAATGAAAAAATAGCATAAGGGAAGTTTGCTGTTATGATGATGATTAATGGCAGTAATGGTTTTTAGCAGATGTCCTTACAGAGGGGCACTCACAGAATACACACATTTCAAGAAAGTACAGTGAGAAATGAAATCCAATACATGACTTTAGTCCTAATAAGAGTACAATTAACTAAGCAATTGCTTCTAGTGATTGTCTTCAGCATAATTTTAGAGAGAGTTCAGGTAGGAGCATAAAATATGGCAATATAGAACAGCATGATTACAGATGAAGGATGGGAAGACTGGACTACAATTGAGAAATGCTTGAAGTGCTGTACAGACAGACTGGCAAGAGAGCACAGAATTGCTGGTGGTTCTTCTCTTCCTGGATCTTCAAAGTCAGCACCCAAGGCGATTTAGAGAGAATATACCCCTTCCCCAGTTGTGCCGCTTTCCTGGTAAATGGAGAGCACATCTGAGTGCCAGCACACTTTGATTTTCCCATTTGGGCACAGAAAGATATTCGCAATTCAGAAAGTGCAGTATTTTGTGCTCTCACACAGTGATGCTGTACAGCATTTTGTGCTTTCCAATGGTTTACCTGAAATGGATATATAAAAATGAAATGTCAATGCTGAAAGTATCTTCTTCATCAGGAGGTACTCCACAATCTTTGTGTGTTCTGTAAACCAGTAAGCAGTAAGGTTTGGTCTCTTCTGAACACAGCGACACAAAAGCAGGGGAGTTGGGTGAAGGAAGTGCAGGTTAATTTACAGTGAGCATAAAACAAAAGTATATACAAGAACCAAACAAGACCCTAGCTCCTTGTTGGAACCTAGCCTGAATGTGAAACAGATCCCTAGCCTAAACATATAATGAATGGAACAAACCAGCACCCAAGCCAAAGTCCAGAATCCAGAAGAATTGTCAAATTTCATTACCAGTTGTTTTGTTTTGTTCTCTCTCCGTCTTCTCACTCTAGCCAGGCTCTGCTCCTGCCTTCCCAACCACAAAGGCTGCCAGCTTTTATGCAGGAGCTGGTCAATGGGGAACAGTCCTGCATGTCATGTGCTTCCACTTCCTGATGTATCTCCACTTGCCCAGCCAAGCACTATGTCACACAACCTTATTCAGTGCTTAACTGTTCAAGTGGCTTTTTGGGAAATAATTGAATGTTAAACAGTTGAATGAATTTCCAAATCTTAAACATGAAGATTTACATTTTAACACAATTCCTTTATTTTTCATCAGAAAATAAATGACAAAGTCAGTTTTTACTGTCCTTATTTTTATTTTTTGTAAATTAACATGGTTGTCTGATGGGAAAGGTACAGGTAATTTCACAAACACAGGACCCAACAAAATGCTTAAGAAATGCACTGTAGCCCCAGGTCTCCCAAAATATAGAACTAAATAAATGGGTTTCCTGTCCTTTGGTGGTGGATTCAGACAAAATATTTTTTGAATAACATAAAATATTAAAAATGCAGATATCAGCTCTGTGGGAATATTATTATGTGGGAATACCCCCAACACCCCTTTAATTTTTAATTTTAAGGATTTAATTCATTATGATGGAGAAATGTAACCATGCATTCTGCTAGTGGTTGCCAATGTAACCCCTACTGTAATGAACTGTAACTTTGCTATAGATGTGGATATTTGTTGCAACATCAGTTGTTACAGACGTTTAATAATATATTGTCTACCTCACTGAAGGGGTAGTCTACAGGTGCATGCCTTGTCCAATCTAGAGAAATGACCAGTTTACAAAGTCTGTTGGTGCCCCATTACATTTTCAAAATAAAAGGTCAAATAAAAGGTGGTCATTGCGTGGAGCTTCGCCAATACATCATGAAGGCCCAAACTCAGAGCCAGGTTTGTGATTTTGTACTCACAGGTTTTGTGATGTAATTAGTATGTTCTGTGCTTTCTTAATGTAACTATAATCTAAAAGCATCTTTTGTTAATTCGAACTTCAGGAAAATGACATCAGTTTGCACTTCCATGTTACAAAGCAATGGCAATTTTCAATATTTTTTCCCTCCCACAGCAAAAGTTTCCAAATGTAAAATGATTTATATATACACGCAATTTTTTTTATTTATTTATTGATATTTTGGTATGCAGAACCACCTTAAAATATTATAAATTCAGATTTCCTTATAAACTACGTTTGCAATGGAACAATATAAATGTCCATCCTAAATGGAAAACCCTTCCATATTACTGGACTGCATGAAATATATCTTCCTTATTAGTTGAAAGTAACTTAGAAATTGCTAAACTATAGAATCACATTACTACAAAATACAAAATTAACAAAACACTGGAAATGAATTAAACTTTTAGAATATGAATGAAACAACTTTTTCTGCAGTTATAAACCTGTCCACTTTTGATTATATTATTAGATTAAGTTACTTATTTATAATCTATAAAAGGGTGCATAGACATGTCTCAAAGCATCAAACATACCCAATGAGGAAAACTTTTGGGTTTCACATGGACTGATTTCACAAAAATGTTAAGATACAAAACCTCAGACTATATGAAGTAGATTTTAGTGTTGTTTCACGTTCTGCATTATTGATCACATAGCAGTTAGGCATTTCCCTTTTACAGAAGCAATGCATATAATATTATTATTATTATTAATAATAATAATAATAATAATAATAATAATAATAATAATAATAATAATAATAATAATAATAATAATAATAGAGTAAAAACATTTCATATACCATTCTGTGCAGTGGAACCATGAGTCTGCACCGTTCCTGAGAAAATGAAAAATATGTGACGGTCTTGTTTAAGATTAGAACATACATTGTGCATTTAAAATGGAGAAAAAAAAAAAAACCTTTCCAAGTACAATCCTTATTCTAAAATCATTCAGATCTGAGTGGGACACTGCATAAGTGTATGGTGGAGGGAGAAAGCTTATAAAATAGTGTAAAGAAAGTCAGTTGACAGGTGTCTTTGGCTGTAGTTCACTTAGGGTTCCCTTATTTCCAGTGTCCTGCATAACCAACCAGTTAGTGGCATCAGATCTTCCAAATCTGTTCAAAAGCTCCAGTGAATCAAAAGTGCAGTCCACTCCATAAAGCCACAAAATGTGTGGATAGTTACATACAGTAGAAAGAGGGATGATAAATATGCATTACATTCAAATCTCAGCGTGTTGAGGAAAATGAATCAGCTTCTATAATCTGAAAAGGATATATCCTTCTTTTGATCTGCTGTTTTGATTCTGGAGGCATCAAATTTCACTTTCCTTCTTAGATCATCCCAGAAATAAAGATTAAAAACACATTTTTTTACATTAACAAAACCTACATACATGTATCCTGGAGAGCCACATTATTCTAGTTTTTGTTTGATCCAAACTGTTAATGACTTAATTGAACCAGTTATTTGGCTTATTTTGTCACAAATACCATGTATTCAAGGTATTCAGGTATCAAACCTACAGGACTGTGGCTCTCCAGAAATAGCTGGCCTATAAATATACATAATTATATCTTAACAGGTTTCTCAAATAAAGTTGTGCTTTTTACAAATTTGCCATGTATACTGTAAGAAATAAATATAGGTTGAATATTGCATGCTAAGCTTAGGCAATAAGATTTGTGCAGTTTTTACAGTTCAACTGTTCAAATATGTACTTCCTTACATGTCTCAGATTAGCCAAACAAGCAAATTACTCAGGAACCAGATTGAGTATGTTCCTCTGAAACTTGCAACCTGTAAGGTCAAAAACTCAAGTTTGTAATGAAGCCCTATGCAACATTCAACCATTCTAAGCATAACATAAGAAAGTTTACAAACAAGAGGAGGCCATTCGATCCATTGTGATCCAAGGATCCTATCCAGTCTGTCTTTAAATTTTCCCATATTTTCAGCTTCAGCCACATCGCTGGGGAGTTTGTTCCAGATTGTGACACCTCTCAGTGTGAAGAAGTGTCTCCCGTTTTCCATCTTGAATGCCTTGAAGCCCAATTTTCATTTGTGTGCCCTGGTCCGTGTGTCCCTTGCTGATCTGGAAAAGCTCCTCTGGTTTGATGTGGTCGATGCATTTCATGATTTTGAAGACTTGAATCAAGCAGATCCCCACCAGAAGATTGAAGAGACTTAGGCATAGATCAAATGTAGACTTTGGCGATAGGTAAGGTGTAATTTTTCGGTAACACTTTACATTAAGTGTCCCTAATTACTGTGTATTTACACTGTAATTACTGGTTACAGTGTAAAACAGTTGAAATAGGCATAATTACACTGGTAGTTACCAAGTACATATAGTGTAAATTCAGTCATTAGGGACACAATGTGAAGTGTTACAGATTTTACTTAATAAATTAATAATGGTGAACAGGATATTGATTGACACTGGTTTATTTGAAAGGGCAGGAATTAACCTGAATCATGAGTAAAATAGCTCGCAGCCTGTTTGCAAGGGAGCGGACACCTAATCAGCAGGCGTCAGCAGCAGCCGTTCCATGACAGACAGCGTCCTGTCACAGTATTTATTACAAGTGAGTATTTCTATGCCAGTTTCATTGTATTGTTTTTGTATTGTATTGTTTTACATAAACATGCATCAGTGTGAGGTAATTAAATCTTCCTCATTATTTAAGGATATTTCATAATTAGGGCCCTGAGAAAATTGCAACATTTTTAAACACAAATCCCGGCAGTTTCGTGGGTAAAGTATAATTATTATTATTTGAAGTCCACTTCAAACACTTCACAACATTTCAGAAAGTTTCGATTCAGAGTCAGATTCGCCGTTTAGTCCTTGTAAAACTAACAAAACATGTAACACACACTGATCTTAGGTATCCACTGATTGTCAGTGACTACAGACACACAGTCAGACTGCATCAACAATTCCTTCATTCCTTCACTGGCATACTTTAAATATTCACATCTCAGCTGGGTTGATGACAGAATCACACTACCGTTTGCTACTAAATGTACTTTCACATTTAAATAGTAAATACTGTGTCGGTATGAAATAACTTAAATATATATATTAATATGGAAAGAAAGAAAAATCATCAAAATCACGATTTTCTCAGGATCTTTTTCATAATGAGACAATAGTTCATATCATGATAACTGTCAATAATTATTCTTTTGAATTTCAATGGAATGGCTTGGGTGACCGACTTGAGGTTTCTGGTTGCAAACTGATCTGTCATGTTCGAAAGCACCTGAAGAATTTCTCAAAGCCTTAGTAACGACAGTGATGAATTACATTTTTAAATTCACTAGGACTTCATTAAGGCAAAGGGATTCTCAACAGAAACTCACTACCAAAACTTGCAACCTAAAATTGGCAGACACTGTAAGGACAGTCATGCCTTTAGTGTTGAATACAGTAACTCCCTCCTTCAGAAATTTGAGCAGTGCAAGATTGCTTCATTGGGTTTGGGTTGAGTGGACAACGTTAGCAAAGTGACAACGTTTATTCAGAATCACTGATAAAACTTGGAATGCTTAAAATTCAGGACATGTTTCAGAATTTGTTAATATTTGGGTTTCTTACTGCTGGTTCCTACAATTGCCCAATTTAAAACAGTCAATTCAGCTTTAGAATACAGTGCAAAGAGCACTTTCTAGCATTTTCTCTGTTGTGGACAAAGTCAACTCCAGATTTCCTCACAGGCGGAAGCTTTCAAAAGGACCCTCCCATTAATCTGAGCTGCCATGGTTAAAAACGAAACAAAAAATAAATCATACAAATGCAAATTTTAAAAACTTGTAAACAGGATTGAATTTCAAATGTATACAAGTAAACCGAACATTTGAAAGTTCCTGTCTTGCAGACTATCTCAAAGCTCCACGACATTAAGTACTCTATCAAAACACTGAAATCGCAGTACTGTTAGCATACTATAGATTCTTCTCCTGTCAAACTGGATTTGTGGCTATGATTAAAAACACGTTTAGGCCTAAACTGTGACAACCCCTCCTGAAATAAATAGCGTTACACAAGAAATACAACTCAAAAGTGAGCAATGACTTGGGTTTTGTGATAAATTCAATTTAAACCTTTCAATTCAAAATGCTCAATTTCCTTCTGTATACATATAAGAGGCAGTTAACCTAGTATTTGTCATTAGATGTTGTAGCATTTGTTATATTGCATTCTGGCACCAGTTCACCTTAAATGGTTGATTGCACACTAAATGCCAAAAGGGGTTGTAATATATGCTTTAAACACCCTCTGCAGGGCTGTCATACTGCTAGGGAACAAGGAGGAGAACACTGCACAGTGCTTTTGGCGGGAACATTCAGGTCTGAGGAGACCTTCTGAGACCTTGAGCTCCTGGGTTGAGACTGAAGTACAGATTAGGTTATTTGGGAAAAGAAAAAAAAGAAAAGAAAAGTGAAACATATGGCTTCTTCCCAGGTTGTCAGTGCACAAACACTCAGCTAAAGTCTGTGGCATTAGGGGTCACTCTTCACATACAGAACAAGAACTATCAACTAGCCATCACACTGAACACTTGCCGATTGTATTGGGGACAAAAAGAAGCTGCCGATTCAATTGCAAAGAAAGCAAGAGAAAGAAAAAGATCAGAAATATATTTTTTTCACAGTAATGCAACATCACCTATACTGTATGAATGTAGATGCACACACCACTATCAATTCCCTGGAGTAAGAACTTCCATAATTTGTACATTAGTTAGCCTTCCCTAACAAAGAGGGGCAAATTTGCCAGTATGCCCCTCGAAACACTGTACATGCAATGCCTGCTTCCATTTGGACATGCCTGCCCAGGCGGTCATGCTACCCCCTTACAATCCAGGCAAAGAAAAGTAAAACAAGCCTCAACAGAGGTCTGCATTTTTCAAGAAACTTATTCGAACCACAAAGTTAATTATTGTACAAATGCCATCACAATCATGCTTTCTGAATGCAAAAGGACTAGACAAAATAAAAATACCCCGTTCTGGGGAATTCTCTCTCTCACACACACATACATACATATATCAATATTCTCTTTGTTTATATTCAATATACAGCCACCCATTATGTATATATGGATACCAGGAACTAACACACTCTCTATTTTACTTTTGAGTTGATGTCAATGCCCAACTCAAAGGAAGTCCAGGATGCCCTTCCTGACAGGAAGATGAGAACAACTTTAAATATGCTTCTTTTGTGCCAATTGATAAATCAATAACAGTTACCTAAAACAGGGGAAACTTTATACCAAAAAAAAAGAAAAAAGTTATGAAAAAGGTTTACTGCCTGGTTTTGCAGATGTTTTCTGGGGTCCTGAGCTTAATCAATGGATATTACTAGTAATGCATTGAGCTATCAGAAGGGAACAAAAAAACAGTCATGTTGAAAATTCATCACAAAGCTAAAGGGCTATTTGTACAAAAGTGTGCTTATACATTTTTTTCCCTTCTTAACATCACCACCATAGTGTTTTCTGCACCCCCCCGTAACAGTCTGCCACAGGTAAAAGTAAAATTTCAGATTAGAAAAAGAGTTGATTGTTAAAATGACCTTTGGCCAGTCATTCATTCATGTGGGCTGGGCTCTGTGGTTCTTCCATATTAACACACTTCACTTTAATTCCCTTAAATAGACTACTCCTGAACCATATCCATCATTCCCATACATTCAGCCATTTTTTCTATTTTCTTTCTCTCCAGTCTCTCTTCCTCTTTCTCAGACTTCCTCACTCCATCATAATAATATCTCACTCTGAAGAACACAGAGTCCTTAAATATGTATAAGAAATAAAATAATGAACCATGAAAATCTGAAGGGATACCGACATATTACAGTCGCTGTATATCCACACATTTATCTCATCCCTTCAGGAAAGGTGGCACTTTTTTCCTCCTGTCAATTCCACAAACCTTTGTACATCAAGGAACTATAGGAATGAAGAAGGTTCTTTTCTCACTCTTTCTATTTGAAGTTCAATAGGCAACTATTTTGACTTGGAGGGGGTGGGTAGAAGTGTGTATTTTAAAATGTGACTGGTCTTTTCTTTTACCACCTTCTCTTTCATTCAGGGCTTTGGTGTGGCCTGCCCAGTTCTCAAGGGCTCTGTGGTTTTTCTACAGGTCTTTGCTGCGGGTAACTTCCCATCCGGGCTCTGCACTTCCTTCAAGCTGGCCATGGGAGGGATAGGGAGGTTCAGGGAGGTGGGGTGGGCCAGGGGGCTGCTGACAGGTGGCCCCAGGCCTCCAATCATGGCCGGTAGGCTTTGGTTCCTCCTCAGGCCATCCAGGAGACTGCCCCCGCCAGTGGCAATGAAGTGGGCGGACTCCTGCCGCCGCAGCCCCGCTTCAGGCTCCCCCTTCAGCACTTTGACAAAGCCCAACCTCCTCAGCCTCTCCACCAGGTTGACTTTATTCTGGGCCAGGTCTGGGCGCCCTCGGCCAGGTTTAATGCCATACACCTCCTGGAGGAAGATCTCAGCTGGACGGGAGGCCAGGAAGTTTTCGGCAGGAGGGCGGGTTTCAAAGGGGATGGGGGAGGAGGGCGGAGAGTGGGATGGTGAGTTTGGAGGGGTGGAGGGGGGAGGAGGACGGACTGGTGGGGGGCTCCTCGTGGGATCTGCTCTGGCCTGAGTGACGTTGTAGACCTGGGCAGAGATGCCCCTCTCCTGCAGGAGTTTGGCTAGGCCGCAGGGGGCGAGAATCGGGGTGGCGGTGATGGAGGGGCGGCGGGGGGGGAAGTTCTCGCCCAGGCTGAGGCGACAGGGTGTGACAGGAGTGCTGGGCCCAGTGCGTAGGGAGCTTGGGGTGTTCTCTCCCACAGGCACAGGAGCGTACATTGAGCTGAGGGGAGAAAAACAGGGAAAAGTTTAAACGGTGATGCAGACAGGGTAGGTAAAGATGAGGGAGTGGGGATATAGGAAGGGGGAGGGGTGACAGGATGAATAAAGCTCTGTGAAGCAGTGTTACCTTGGTGTGACCTGAGTGAGGTCTGAAGGGTGCAAAATCCGGCAAGTAGTGAAGGTGTAAGTGGAATGAGTTGAAGACAGACATTTCCCTGGGTTATGCGCTGTAGAACAGACAAGACCTTAAATTAGTGTTTTTTCTGCAAGGCACATAATTTGCTTTTATATTTCCATTAGGCTGTTTTCCTAAAGAACATACATACCTGCTGCCTATTGGTTGAGAGCACTTCTAAAATGCTTTGCATTTTATTTTTAACATTCCGTGTGAAAATTGAAAGTTGGAATAATTGACTCCAGAAATCCTACTGTGCCATCAATCAGTTTACACTGATAACATGCCATTTTTGTGCCAGAACTGTGTCAGTACTGAAACACCAGTTATAAAGTGTGCCCGCATTCTACTGGCATTTCCCTTTTACATCAAAAGTAATACTTTAAATAATGCAAATTAAGCAGAAAGGACTGAGATCATATGAATATTAATATTAATATGCATGTGTGTACAATGACCTCACTATAATTATGTGAAAATGTCAGTTTGCAAAGTGAATCTGACAAGAAGAACGGTCAAATATTACCAAATCTAGGTTTGCAGAGTTGGTAGAGACCTATCCCAACAGACCCAGAGCTGTAACTGCTACCAAAGGTGCTTCCACCAAGTATTAATAGGAGACTTATCCAATTATGATATTTGATTTTTGAATTTTATATATATATATATATACACTCACCTAAAGGATTATTAGGAACACCTGTTCAATTTCTCATTAATGCAATTATCTAACCAACCAATCACATGGCAGTTGCTTCAATGCATTTAGGGGTGTGGTCCTGGTCAAGACAATCTCCTGAACTCCAAACTGAATGTCTGAATGGGAAACAAAGGTGATTTAAGCAATTTTGAGCGTGGCATGGTTGTTGGTGCCAGACGGGCACTGAGTATTTCACAATCTGCTCAGTTACTGGGATTTTCACGCACAACCATTTCTAGGGTTTACAAAGAATGGTGTGAAAAGGGAAGAACATCCAGTATGCGGCAGTCCTGTGGGCGAAAATGCCTTGTTGATGCTAGAGGTCAGAGGAGAATGGGCCGACTGATTCAAGCTGATAGAAGAGCAACTTTGACTGAAATAACCACTCGTTACAACCGAGGTATGCAGCAAAGCATTTGTGAAGCCACAACACGTACAACCTTGAGGTGGATGGGCTACAACAGCAGAAGACCCCACCGGGTACCACTCATCTCCACTACAAATAGGAAAAAGAGGCTACAATTTGCACAAGCTCACCAAAATTGGACAGTTGAAGACTGGAAAAATGTTGCCTGGTCTGATGAGTCTCGATTTCTGTTGAGACATTCAGATGGTAGAGTCAGAATTTGGCGTAAACAGAATGAGAACATGGATCCATCATGCCTTGTTACCACTGTGCAGGCTGGTGGTGGTGGTGTAATGGTGTGGGGGATGTTTTTTTGGCACACTTTAGGCCCCTTAGTGCCAATTGGGCATCGTTTAAATGCCACGGCCTACCTGAGCATTGTTTCTGACCATCCCTTTATGACCACCATGTACCCATCCTCTGATGGCTACTTCCAGCAGGATAATGCACCATGTCACAAAGGTCCAATCATTTCAAATTGGTTTCGTGAACATGACAATGAGTTCACTGTACTAAACTGGCCCCCACAGTCACCATATCTCAACCCAATAGAGCATCTTTGGGATGTGGTGGAACGGGAGCTTCGTGCCCTGGATGTGCATCCCACAAATCTCCATCAACTGCAAGATGCTATCCTATCAATATGGGCCAACATTTCTAAAGAATGCTTTCAGCACCTTGTTGAATCAATGCCACGTAGAATTAAGGCAGTTCTGAAGGCGAAAGGGGGTCAAACACAGTATTAGTATGGTGTTCCTAATAATCCTTTAGGTGAGTATATATATATATATATATATATCTTTTCCCCAATACAATTTTTTCACCTTTACATTTTGGAGTATGTTGTGTGGATAAGAACAAAATTTGTAGAAAAGGAATTCAAAATAAAAACTGATATAGCTCAGTTGGATAAGCAATTGCTTTCAAAATGATTTAACTGTAGTGATTAACATGATTTCAGGATAACTTCAGCAGTTCCTGTAGGTTTCCTCTGCTGGGTACAGCATTTCAAAGCAAAGACCATGGAGCTTGCTGTGCCTTTGATATTTTTTGTACCTATCCCCTGATCTGAGGAAAGGCACAGATCAGGGGATAGGTACAAAAAATATCAAAGGCCTTGAATATCAGTCAAGACAATTATCATCAATTGGAAGGTGTATGACAACGCCATAAACCCTGCCTAGCTCAACCCATCTCTCCATACTGGATGACTGAGCAAGAAGGAGACTGATCAAAGAGGCTATCAAGAGGCCAATGGCAACTTTGCAAGAGTTTGCAAAGTGCATCTGACAAGAAGAACGGTCAAATATTGCCAAATCTAGGTTTGCAGAGTTGGTAGAGACATATCCCAACAGACCCAGAGCTGTAACTGCTACCAAAGGTGCTTCCACCAAGTATTAATAGGAGACTTATCCAGTTATGATATTTGATTTTTGAATTTTATATATATACATCTTTTCCCTAATACAATTTTTTCACCTTTACATTTTGGAGTATGTTGTGTGGATAAGAACAAAATCCTCAAATCTGAGGGGGTGTACACTTCCTATAGGTACTGTATATGTGTATTTATTTATATAAACACAAACACACACACAGTATACACTACCGGTTAGAACACCAAAATTGTTCCAGTTTTTATTGAAATTTACACAGATTAATGTCTCAATGTATTCTTTCTAAAATGGAAATCAAATATTGTTCAGAAAGTTCTTCCTACATTGTTTCAGAAGTTCCCACAAATGTGTTCCACTTGTAGGTTGCTTTTTCATTCACCCTCCTGTCCAGTTTATCCCATGTTTTGGGTCATTATCTTGGTGTAGGATGAACCCCTGACTAACTAGGCGTATACCAGAGGGGTATACCTTATGTTGTAAGTCGCCCTGGATAAGGGCATCTGCCAAGAAATAAAAATAATAATAATAATAATAATAATAATAATAATAATAATAATATTGCATGGTGCTGCAAAATGCTGTGGTAGCCGTTTTTGTTCAGGGTGCAAGTTGTCGACTCTGGATCCAGCAAGAGTCACACACTGAGGAACCATCCATTCATATGCTCAACGGCGTACAAAAACCCTTGGTGATGAACCGAAGATTTCAAATTTCAATTAAATCGGTCCATAAGACCTTCTTCCGTTCTTCAGTAGTCCACTGGCAGTGCTTCATGGCCCAGGGCAGCCTATTTTTCTTATTTTGCCATCATAGCAATGGCTTTCTTACTGCCACTCGACCTGTCAAACCTGTAGCTCGAAGTCTTCTCTTCACAGCTGAAACTGAGACTTGCTTACTTCGACCAGTGTTAAGTTGTGCTTGAAGATGTTGTCCTGTGAGACGCTAATCACGCAAACTGTTGACTCTCAGAAACTTAGTGAGTCTTTATTTAGGAAATATATGTGTTCCCGTGCAGTAGGAGATCAGGCTTATATTGCCTGGTTGAGGCTGCGAGTGGCAAACTGCTTAGAAATTCCCTATGTGGGTTATCTGGACTTTGTGATTGGTGGAATTACAGTACCACAGAAGGGGGTCGTCATCATAGCCGATGGGAACCTTAACACCCATGAAGGCATCCTGGGCATGAACATTATTGGCCCAGTATGGAAACAATTATTTGAAGGTCAAGATACGCAGTGGGAGAAGTTTCGGGGTGTAGCCAGGGGGGAGGAAGATCTGGAAAAAGGCTTTTTTAGTTTGCCGCAGGTTGGAGGCTGAGGCAGAGCGTGCCACGTTGGTGTGGACGACCAGATTGACCCGACAGCCTCCTACACAGATACCGCCGGAGAGCGAGATGGTGCTATGGGCTCACGTCACAGAATTCTCTCACCGGAAGGAGCATTGTGTCCTCATAGATGCACTTGATGACACCCAAGAGTGGCAGGTGGCCCACACCGGGGCCTGGGTCCAACAGGGTAAGGTCCCTATTAAACTTCTGAACCTTTGCTTTTACCCCTTAGAAGTGCCTCAGTGTCGGCCATCGGCTTGATACTCGAGCATGGATCCAGAGGAGATCTATGCCGAGAAAGAGATTGTGTTGCAGCATCAACACCCGGATATGATAGCCATGGACAATGGCCCAGTCAATTTGGTGGAGGAGGAAGGCCCATTGGAATGGGTCAGAGAGACTGCAGGGATATCCCTGGGACAGCGGGAATGGATGGAGGCTCTGTTGCGGTGTTGGTGGTGCGTGTTCTCCGCCCACAAGGAGGACTTTGGCCGGACAGATGCCGTTTTCCATCATATCCCCACCAGAGCTCTCCATCACAGGAACGCTATTGCCCAGTGCCCAGCACCATGTACAAAGAACTGTGGGGGCTAATCCAGCAGATGAAGAACCAGGGTGTGATTACTTAGAGCAGCAGTCCCTGGGCTGCCCCTGTCGTTTCTGATTCTGTTGTGGCTTTGGGTCTGCCAGACCTCTTCCTGTCAGTTCCTCAAGTTTCTAAGTGCCTTTTGATGGTGTAGGAAACTGTACTTAAAAACTCTGCTTAAATTTCAATAAAAAATTGAAAAATTAGGGTGTTCTAAAACTTATATATATATATATAAAACCTCTGGAGTCATGGAAAATAAATTAAATTACCCTCCCAGGGTACTTGCTATGTAAAGTACTATGTACTTGCATATAACTTGCTATGCATCGTTTTTTTTTCTTCAATCTTCAATCTCCAGACATTGTCAAATTGTTTAAATCTTGATATATCATCTTCCAGAACACAAGAAAAACTAAATAAAGGTGATAAAAGGTATAATTAAGCTGAGGTGGTAGGTATTATTGTTTTACAAATATTTGATACCCCCTCACTTTCCTTATAAAATGTATTGTTATATGTAACATATAAAAAAAAAAAAAATCAATCAATGAGCTGTGATGAAAAAAAACATGCATTTATTAATTATTGCTTTCAATTAAAATAACTCATTTAACTGCAACAAGGTGATACAGAGCAGTGCACATAGAGTAATGAAGTGCCACTGCTTAATTACTCACAAGCTGCTTGCTTTTGTTTATCAGGCTGTATGGACTATGTGGCATTATATAGTTCTATGACATTTGACAGTTATGGCAGTTTGTACAGATTTAAGGTAGAGGTAGACTTACAACTGGCTTTATGTAGATGTATATATTATTTATACATCTTAATTTATCTAGGGTTCGACAGGACAACACTGTATAAACAATGATAAGAATCAGTGGTCTCACATCCTCATCCTGAAGAGTCTCAATGCAGTTAGTTTAAATAGGTTACCCTTAAAACAATGATTTGCAAAGACAGAGAATACAAATCATAAAGGCATTTGTTTCAAATGCCTGATTCTACCCAACCCCTGTGACCAGTGAAAGTGAAAGGATTTCTGAGTCTTTATGAAGGTAGCCTATAAAACCAGGACTCCAGCCTCCCTTTACATAACAATGACATGCGAGACTTGAGGCAGGGGGTAGGATGCGCAGGGGGCAGGGGCTCACCAGAAGAGGGGGGTGGCACACTGAAGATCTGAGTCTTGGGCAGGAAGAGGTTGGGTGGCAGGGAGCTGGGTGGAGTCGGGGGTGCCTTCTTATCCTCAGGTGTGGAAGAGCACTGGACCTGAAACATGATACCTCCTTCGCCTTCCTCTTCCTCCTCCTCTTCCTCCTGCACGTCTGCCACCCCCCTGTCTCTCAGATCCTCCTCCTCATCCTCCTCCAGGTCAGACAGGCGGTAGACGGCATCCTCAGGCAGGGGCTTGAAGCCCTTGGTCACCACACCAGGCCGGGGGTCCAGGATGGTGGCCAGGTGAGGCTGGGCTAACTGCTGCCAGTGATGCAGAGTCAGAGAGCCTGGGAGAAGGACAGGAGGAATCGATTTGATATACAAAAATAAAATAATAACACTTATTCTTCCATTATACACGTGTGTTTAGAAATCTTTCCAAATTGCACTCCACCATAAAAACGAAAACAAAACAAAACTATAACCAATGAGTAGGGTTTCACGCAGCTATATTAAAAAAAATGGTTGCCGTCTGGACAAAAATAAAAAACCTATATTAAAATAGAAGCACCCTTACTATGCCCCCCGTTCTTGTTCACTACTGCTGCTCGCTGCTACTACGCCATTACCCCTACCCCCCGCTCTTGTTAGCTCTATTCAACCTGACTACTAAACTTTATTGTTATTTACCCCATTTCAGATATGAAATCCAAGGTCCTCTTCCACTGGTCTAACCCCCCAACTTCCAGATTAAATGTACCTTCTATGGGCTTGACGATCTGCAGTTTCTCGGGCAGGAAGGTCTTGAAGCAGCTGGAGGAGATGGACAGATCAGTGTAGTTTGTGGCTGTGGAGATCACACTGCCATTGGGGGAGCTGCAGCCACTACCCTCCTCCGTTCCAAAGGCCTTCAGCTTCCTTTCACGCTCGTCCTCGAAGAACTGGCGCTCACTCAGGTAGTTCTCCCGCCGCAGGGAGAGGCGGTACAGCGCGGCGGCCAGGTCACTGCTTCCAGGGGTCCCTGGCTGGCCCAGCTTGTGCCCTACCCTGAGCCCCACCAAACAGAACACAGTGTGAGCACAGCCTTTCACACAACCCCTGTACTTTTTATATGAGAAATAAACCAGCAACCATACAGGTCTCATTCCTAACAAATTTATGGCACACATGTGGTTTGAGGTTGTAAAGTTGTACCTGGGGCCATTAATTGGAGGTTCTGTTTTGCCATCTCTGCTGGGCCGCAGTCCAGACAGGAAAGGCTGTGCTGTCATAATGAGGCCACTCTGGTTTGAGCCGGGGATGGGCATGGGAGGCAACACTGTGGCAGAGTGAGCGCGCACCAACTCGCTCACTGATTTCACCGTCTCAAAAACCCGTTTCTGAATGTTCCTATGTTGGGTGCAGAGCAGAGGGAAGGAAGCAAACGAATTTCCTTTAATCTCCCAGGTTGAATACACACCTTTCAACCAAACTTGATGCCCTTTGAAAAGGAACTGCCTCAGAGCAGTTTACTAGATAAATGTATACATTAGGCAACACACATACATATAAGTGTATCTTCAATCACAATGAATTTGAAGGACTAACTGCAATGTTCACTAAATGATTTGCTGTAAGTGCTTCAACTTAAGATACCGTACTTCCCAAGAACATTTAAATTAAGAATTAATTCAACTACTTCTCAACTGGCCATCTATGCTTTTTTATGTCTCTTGTTCTAGCCAATGTTTATCTCCTGCATTTCTCTAATTTTCTTATTGGTTAAACTTAACTCCCTTGTTTGGGAATGAACTGTGTGTCTGTTATTAAAAGCAACTATGTGAGACTGAGTCTTTGACAAAACCCAAAACCATTCCTAATGTCAGAGCAAACAGGTTCTTGAACTTAGGAAGATGTGTGAGGTATTGATCAGTTCAATATGTCGCTTTATCAGTGAAGGGAGCTCCTTTAGGGCTGAAGTGTATTCAGGTAGTAGTTGTTCCAAATTATCTCTAAATTATTATTAAAATGGTCTCCTATATAATACTGCTATACATGTTGTAGTGATTAATAGGTGGCACTTCATTTAACCATAAAGGCTTTTGAAAACAAAGGGGCTGATTTGGGTTTGTTGTACCATATTGTGTCAATAAACTGGGGACAGAAGAACAACAATAACCCCAGAAACAGGAGCTTCTTTTGAGCTAGCTGAGCAGCACATTAGCACTGAGTTCAGGTGTGTCAGATCTCACTTTTGGTCATCAAATTTGTGGTCCTCCTCTACGCTGAGTTCTCTTCGCATGGTTCCTTCAATCTCAGCAGCCAATGAGTCCTGCATGAAAACACATCGGGACAATCCTCAGCACATATGTTGTAGCCCCCATCACTACACATGGCAACTGCCAGTAAAGACTAGGACTCTCTCTCATACATAAATGCGTAGGTAACTAGAAGTCACTGTACATACATTTACTTATTCTATTACAAAACATTTAACTAAAGCAGTATGTTCACAACATATATTACATATCTGGCACCATTTTTACCTCTTTGATATATTGTTATACCCTTTTTCCTATGTTTCAGTGCTCATTTAAGATATAAAACCCAGTTCTGTCCTAGCAGTATTCTTAAAAAGCATATATAATATTAAAATTGTAATAATAATAATAATAATAATAATAATAATAATAATAATAATAATACTACATTAAATTTCAACATTTACAATTTGATCAAACTTTAAAATGTCATACTTTGATAATTCAGTTTATAATATCTATTAAGTAAAGAGACTGTGTGGCTATATAATTCCAGTGATCACTTGTTCATCAGGTGTAAGAAGTCTTTGCATTTCCTTATTTTACCCACAAATTCACAGCCAATCTACTTAGACTGTTCTGCCAAAAACAAAACAAAAACTCCTTAGCAAAGACATTTACTTAATGTGGAAGTGGGTCAACAAACTATGCACATCGTTCACAGCTCTTTTCTTTGCGTCTCATTTTAAACTTCTTATTCAGCGAAAATACAATCCTCACAGCTACCCTCTTAATTTGAAACACAAAACATTGTTTGTGTAGCAGGATAACTGAATCTGACAAACTCCTACTGACAGACCAGCAGAAAAGCAAAGTAAGCAGAGTTTATAGTCACACATGTAACAAATGACTGGTCAATTGGGTTTCACAACAACAATCCATAAACTCATGCCTGCCCTGACCATTACACCTGCAGCAAATTAATCATCTCATTACATAATCTCTACTCTCATTACAACAGGAGACTCGATTGGGAAGAAATGTCATCAGTGGCATAAACGGTACACGAAATCCAAGTCAACACTTGGCTTGGATTATCCCTTACTGAAAGAATACAAAAAAAAAAAAACGAAAGCCAACAAACATCCGAAAACAAAAGTACAATACTTTTGATGTCAATGTGGGTCTGGGACGAGGGAAAGGGATGGCATTAGGACCATGTTGGGGTGAGTCGGGTCCTCACCATTGGGAAGAGCCCATAGGACTGGTGGCGGCGCATGGCAGAGGAGGGGGTGGACTTGCTCCTGAGCTCTTTGATCTCCTCCTGGGACTCCTGTAGCATTCCCAGACACTCTGCATTGCGGTCTTGAAGGTCGTGGAGCTGGGAGACACAACAGAGCAGATGCCAATTACTACCACATCCCCAACCCAATTACTGTATGCACTCGTAGATGAGGTCTACCAACATTCTCTTTATGGTAACTCAGTTTAAATACTGGCACATTTTTGACCCAACCAAAACCAATTGCAAATTGTTAATTACAGACATGTATCATAAGAACATAAGAACATAAGAAAGTTTACAAACGAGAGGAGGCCATTCGACACATCGTGCTCGTTTGGTGTCCATTAATATCTAAGTGATCCAAGGATCCTATCCAGTCTATTTTTAAATGTTCCCAAACTTTCAGCTTCTACCACATCGCTGGGTAGTTTATTCCAGATTGTGACTACTCTCTGTGTAAAGAAGTGTCTCCTGTTTTCTGTTTTGAATGCCTTGAAGCCCAATTTCCATTTGTATCCTATATACATGTAAACTATGTATTTAATGCCAAATGTGTTTATCAATTACGCAATTTAACCATGAGCCTGATGATGATGAAAAGCCAGTCATACCTCTGCTGTAAGCTGCCGCTGAGCGTCTTTGGAAGCCTGCAGATGAATTTTCAACTCTTCTTTTTCAATCACCAACTGAAATAGAAGGCAAACACAGATGAAACAGACCCATATTACTACAGGACAAAGCAAACTATGCAAATGGGTTTCCTTTGTTAATTCATAAATTAAGTCATAAAAATAACTGGATTGACTTGATTAAAACCATTGAGTCAGGGCCTGATGCATTTTTCACAGTTTAGAGGAGGTCTGTTGATGATTCATGGGCCAGACTGCTGCCTGGGGTCCTCACCTCCTTCACTCTGTGCTGCAAATCCACGATCTGGGAGAGCAGGTTGGCAATCTCCTCCTGGTGCTTCACCAGCTCCTCATTCTTCCGAGACAGCTCCTCTGACATCACCACCATCTGGCTGTTAGACTCCCCTGTGGACCCGAGCAACTGGCATAACACTGCTACTACCATTACAATATATATACAAATTGTTTGATTCAATAAATGCATCACACTTGTGTAGGCTAACTTTGTATTCTAAAATTAAGTTGTTTAATTATTATTATTTTTATTTTTTGGCAGACGCCCTTATCCAGGGCGACTTACAAAATAAGCACAATACAAAGTGCAATACAGTTCAGTACAAGGCATCAAACAATACAAATTCCAATTTTCATAATACAAAGAAATTCAAATACATTGTACAAATTCCAATTTACACAAGTAAATAATATAAATGAGGTCTTAGTTATTAATATTTACAAATACTATCCACACCTCACTATCCCTTTAACCTTGAAGAACAGCTGCAAGAGTTTGTAATGATTTATCTGCAATTGAATGATCTGGCGAGAGAAGAGAGAAATGTGACCTAATCACGTTTTCAGGGTTTATATGTTGATCCCAATAAAATGCCAAACTGTGTTTAACTCTTATGTGAAGCAAAATCAAGCTTTTGGGGATTTGAACAATTTTCCAAGCCTGGGGGAGTAATGTCAATGTGTTCACGTTCACAAGATGCATCTCTGCAAAAACTTACTGAGTTCTTTCACACAGTCACTGACCAGCTGCTGCTCTTTCTCTTCGTAAGTGATGGTCTCTGTTTTCAGGTGGCAGGCCTAGAACAGACATGGATACAACAATGACACACCTAACATACATTTCCACACCTCTTCATGCAGAGTGAGTCCTACCAGCACAGGTGGAGGCTAAGGCACCAGGTCAAGGTTACATTTTCAAGGGCTTGTTTAATATTGTAAATGTGTTCCGAAAAATTATTGTGGTTAATTTGCTTATGAGGCTTGGGTTTCTTCAGTGACTCCAGTGCTGGGTAAACGAGGTGGAGGAAGGTAATTGTGTTTATTAGGTTTTCCTTTCCCTTGGACTTGCAGTGTGCGCTGAGTGTGTCTTTTATTAAGTTTTGTGTCATATGCCCTTGGCAAGAAATACAAGGGAATATTAATTTAATGCTTTGATTTAGCAACCATACTGTGCATTGGTCAAATAACCACTTTTCCTTTATCCTGTTTACAGTTACTGTCAGATCAAGATTTTATTAAGTTTATTACCTCTAAAATATATATATTTTTTAAACACTAATACCATAGTAAGGATCTCTTACATACGTGGCCAGATTATTTCATATACAGCTAAAGTAAACAGAAACCGCTCTAAATGGCTATGCGAACTAACAGAGCTCATCTCAAAATTGAAATTCAACTATCATCAGGAATAATTACTGTGGATCATAAGGAGATTAATGATCAATTCCTAAACTTTTATTAATCACTTTATACTTCTGAATCTCCATTGGATTCCTCGTTAATTGACACAGTTTTTGGAAATTTAGAATTCCCCACTCTTGACCAGTTGTCCAAAGATCACCTGGATGAAACCTTTTCATTAGACGAGATTACACTTGCGATTTCTTAAGGCTGATTTATACTTCTGCATCTCTGCGTACATGCACGGGTGTCATACGCAGACGGTCGCATAGCTGTCTGCCAACATATTTGCACATAAGGTTAACGCATCCATAGGGGGCAGTGTCACATTAACACATTGCAATCTACAACACGAAACCCGATTTCTATGGTGCACCTATGATTGTATGCATGTAAATTACAACATACTGTTAATGACATGTTACAGAAATTACATGCACACACACACACATACAAATTGCATCCTGTATGTGTAGATCTATATTGTCTTGCTATAGTTGGGTAGAGACTTAACACTAGAACATACATACACACATCTCTGCGTATGTGCATTTCTCCTCCATATCCGTTCTTATGTTACTAAACATTTGAATTAAATACATATATGGCGTTTCAGCTGTTAAACACTCCTCAAAATTAATTAGCTATAAATACGTTCTTCTCCAACCGCCAGACCTGTAGTTTATGTGATTTATGTGACATCGCATACCAGTCGCTCCAGCATTGAGCGATTGGCCGCGGCTCTTAGAATCTCACTGTTCAACCAATCAGTGCTGGCCTGATGCGAAGGACGCAGAGACGTGCTGTTGTGATTTCGGAACAGTGTGCGTTGGCGCTTCTGCGAGCTACGCTTATCCAGAAACCCCTGCTCTGTGTCGCTGCGCAGAGACGCATACGCGTACCTACGCAGAAGTATAAATCGGCCTTTAATTGATAAGTGGTAAATCTGGCCCAGATGGGTTCCCAATTGAATTTGTCAAGACATTTTCTAACTTGTTCTGTTTTGTACTAAGCTCTATGTTTTCAGAATCGATAACCTTGTTAGCTTTACCTCCATCACTGCATCAGGCATCAATCTCTCTGCTTCTCAAAAAGACCCTTTGGACCTCGTGTACCTCTTACCGCCCTATATCTCTTTTTTAAATGCTGAGTATTAAATTCTTGCCAAATTGTTCGCACTCCATCTTGAAGGTTTAATCCCTCATATAATATCTGTATTTATAAAGAAGACACTTTTTTTTTTAACCTCCAACGCCTTTTTAATATTATATACTCCCACCCTTCTCCTATTCCTGAGATACTGATTTCATTAGATGCAGAAAAAGCATTTGACGCTGTTGAGTGGGAATACATCTTTAAAACACTTCAGAAATTTGGGTTGGGTCCTTGGGTGCTTTATTTAATGGATACAAGTTTTATATTCATCCCCTGTTGCTTCAGTACATAATAATAATTTTACCTCTAACTATTTTTCATTTCAGCATGGTACAAGACTGGGTTGTCCTCTTTCCTCCTGTTGTTTGCTCTTGCTATTGAACCACTTTCTATTGCATCGCGGGAGGATCGGACCATTTTGGATGTGGTTCGGGAGGGGTGGGAGCAGAAAGTTTCCTTATATTCAGATGATTTACTCCTCTTCTGACCCTGCCTCAAGCCCTTTCTGTTTTAGAACAATGTGGGGAAATCTCTGGTTACAAACTAAATCTTCATAAGAGTGAACTCTTCCTAATAAATCAAGCCGCACTAAAACGCTCATATTCAGATTGCCACTTTTGACAAGTTTACTTATTTGGGTATCATAGTAACTCGTAATTACGAAGATCTTTTTAAAACTAATTTCATCCTGTTAACAGATAGCATGAAACAAGATTTGCACGTTGGTCTTTGCTTTTCCTTTCACTTGCTGGATGGATAAATACCATCAAAATTAATATACTTTATACTTTTTGTATCTTTTACAGTGCATTCCAATTTTTATTCCAAAATCTTTCTTTTATTTATTAGATCAAAGTATTTTGTCATTTATTTGGAACAAAAAAATTCCTTGCATTGGTAAAACCCATCTTCAGAGATCTAAGGCTTCAGAAGGCTTACTTAGCATTACCTAGATTTCAATTTTATTATTGGGCTGCTAATTTGGGCCGCTTCCTGTAAACCAGCTTCTATAAATCGGCTCCGTTGTGCTCTTCCCTCCCACTTTCTTTCATTAAGCTCAGCACCAACCCTCATGTTAGACATAGTCTTAAGATTTGGATTCAGTTCAGAAGGTCTTTGGTCTAAAGTCTCTATCTCTGCATGCACCATTATATGGTAACCACCTTTTTCCTCATTAGGCTCACTAGTAGTCTTAAGTCTATGAATCAGTTACACATTAATAATCAATTTGCCTCTTTTACACAGCTCTGTCAATAACTTCCCCAACATATTTAGATAATTGGATCTGCAATTATCACTCTTCTTCAATTTATGCCAGACATGGGCTAATGCAATTTAAAATTGTACATCACTTACATTGGTCAAGAGTTAAACTTTCAAAAATGTAAGTTGATCACACCTTTTTGGAACAATATATTTGACACTCTCTCTAAAATATTTGAATTACCCATTGACCCATCCCCTATACTAGCATTTTTTGGAGTAGTGTCTGAAAACACCACTTTGAACAGACTCCAATTGGATAGTTTGGCCTTTACCACATTGTTAGCTAGACGCCTTATTTTATTCAACTGGAAACAATCTACCCCTCCCTCATACATACATTGGATTAAGGATGTTGTGCAGTTTTTAAAATTAGAAAAAATAAAATGTACTTTGCGTGGGGCATCTAAAACATTCTATACTACATGGCGCCCTTTCTTGTCATATGTTGAGCAGCTCATGGGATGTACACTCACCTAAAGGATTATTAGGAACACCATACTAATAATGTGTTTGACCCCCTTTCGCCTTCAGAACTGCCTTAATTCTACGTGGCATTGATTCAACAAGGTGCTGAAAGCATTCTTTAGAAATGTTGGCCCATATTGATAGGATAGCATCTTGCAGTTGATGGAGATTTGTGGGACGCACATCCAGGGCACGAAGCTCCCGTTCCACCACATCCCAAAGATGCTCTATTGGGTTGAGATCTGGTGACTGTGGGGGCCAGTTTAGTACAGTGAACTCATTGTCATGTTCAAGAAACCAATTTGAAATGATTGGACCTTTGTGACATGGTGCATTATCCTACTGGAAGTAGCCATCAGAGGATGGGTACATGGTGGTCATAAAGGGATGGACATGGTCAGAAACAATGCTCAGGTAGGCCGTGGCATTTAAACGATGCCCAATTGGCACTAAGTGGCCTAAACTGTGCCAAGAAAACATCCCCCACACCATTACACCACCACCACCAGCCTGCACAGTGGTAACAAGGCATGATGGATCCATGTTCTCATTCTGTTTACGCCAAATTCTGACTCTACCATCTGAATGTCTCAACAGAAATCGAGACTCATCAGACCAGGCAACATTTTTCCAGTCTTCAACTGTCCAATTTTGGTGAGCTTGTGCAAATTGTTGCCTCTTTTTCCTATTTGTAGTGGAGATGAGTGGTACCCGGTGGGGTCTTCTGCTGTTGTAGCCCATCCGCCTCAAGGTTGTACGTGTTGTGGCTTCACAAATGCTTTGCTGCATACCTCGGTTGTAACGAGTGGTTATTTCAGTCAAAGTTGCTCTTCTATCAGCTTGAATCAGTCGGCCCATTCTCCTCTGACCTCTAGCATCAACAAGGCATTTTCGCCCACAGGACTGCCGCATACTGGATGTTTTTCCCTTTTCACACCATTCTTTGTAAACCCTAGAAATGGTTGTGCGTGAAAATCCCAGTAACTGAGCAGATTGTGAAATACTCAGACCGGCCCGTCTGGCACCAACAACCATGCCACGCTCAAAATTGCTTAAATCACCTTTGTTTCCCATTCAGACATTCAGTTTGGAGTTCAGGAGATTGTCTTGACCAGGACCACACCCCTAAATGCATTGAAGCAACTGCCATGTGATTGGTTGGTTAGATAATTGCATTAATGAGAAATTGAACAGGTGTTCCTAATAATCCTTTAGGTGAGTGTATATGAAAAAGCTGAATAAAAAGATTTGGAAAAAAAAAAAAAAAACTTTTGGTGTATAGACATTTAAGGCTATAGGCTAGATATAGTACCTAAAAAATGAAAGAGGGGATCTGAAGATGGTTTTTATATGGTGGTGTTGTTTCAGGTTTAGAGGGATTTCAAGTTCAAATAGTGCAATTGGTTAGACATTAATGAAAATAATTAGAACAGTTAATTGATTGCTTGCTATGATTTATTTAAAGTAGGGAGCAAAGCTAGTCTGTTGCAGCTTAAGAAACACACAAGGCTATATACTATTTGTATTGCTATTGTCATACAAATGTGTGTTTTAATATGCATTTCAAACTCCATGAGCAATTCTCATCGTATTGTGTTCACCATGAATCACAGGCATCAGTTGTAAAGATTTCGTAGATTCAGCAATTGCTCAAGAGCAAGGCTAAATCCCAACATCTTTGGAACATGGTTACATGGCTTACTTTCTAGATGGCTGCCTAAGCCCACATATTATTTTCGATTGGAAAACTTTTTCATTTCATTTAAATAATTTAGTGCTTTAGGCATCAGCGCTCTTCAGTGATTAAACTCGGCTTAGTTTCTGGTAGTTTCTTAGTTTAACAGTTTTCTGTTGTGCAAACCTTCTAAGCATCTCTCAGCAAAACACCAACTGTGGCCCACAGTGACACTCAATGGTGTGGCAGAGCTGAGCATCCAGGGTCTCATGTTATAAATTTGCCTGAAATGTTGGTGTTTTTTTTAATGAATACTAACCACACTCCCTATCTGCATTACTATGAGGACTGGGGAGAATAACTAGAATGACCTTCACCAGCAAACTTCTGGATTTCTGTCAATATGTCCTCTGACATATGTCCTCACACATCTGGGACTCCAGTTCATTAATTAAATCTTTGATTAAGCCAAATCTGTCCACACAATAACAGAGACAGTCAAATTACACATTCTACTGCTGACTGATGTCAGCCACTTGGGCTTTTTGAAGCAGTTCACCCTGAAGAGCAGATTTATTCTGCATCAATGTGCATGAAATGTATGTCAATGATATGAATAATAGGCATATCACCTTGCAATAAATAATAGCCTGTCTGTCTTTCTGGCAGGTTAGACCATTTCTTTTATACCAAGAAGAGCAAACACATTTGCATACCGTGCCTTTGCAAAAATATTCAGACCCCTGAATTACAAATGGTACATTGAAATTTCATTGTCTGATATTTTATTTTAAAACACTGAAACAAATTAAATTACTTTAAGGTGACGTGGGTTTTATGCTGGGAATTATTTGTAAGAAAAATAAAAAACTGAAATAAGTTGCAGTAATAAGGTGATAAGGCGGATTTGCGTAGTTTCTTGAGGACTTCCTGCAACTCATAGCTTTTAGAATGTCAGGTAAAATGCCACTGTGAGATTTAACAAGAATATAGCATTGTAGCATCAAAACCCTTTCTTTTAGAAGAATCTCAAAATTAGTAACTGCTACAGCCAAATTACAGCCACCAGAATCGCTGTAGCAGTGTGGCCTGTACTGATTGCACTAAACACCAAAAAACAGGCCTGTGAGACCTGTGGTACCTCTGAGCGCAAGGCCAGGTTCTCCTCCTCCAGGTCATGCAGTTTGCCCTGCAGCGCCTCAAGCTGGCTCAGGCTGTGTGCTAGGCTGAAGGGCTCGGTGTGGCGCAGGGGCGTGGAGCAGCTGGAGTCCGTCTCACTCTCTTCCGAGGCGCTGGCCACAATTCGCAGGAGCTCGTCCTTCTTAGACAACTCGTGCTGCAGCTGGTGGACCTGCAGCAACATGATCATCAGTACAGTTAGTAGTAGTAGCAGTCATTTAGCATGGTTTTACAAACACTAACATACAATGTCCTACACATACTCAGCATTACCAGTGTGACAACCAGAATAACAACATGCACATGAAGTGAACAACATAACAGAAGCTTGGAATGGGCTTTAGGTGTAAACTAAACCGATGTGTTGCCAAAAGGTGGTAAAAACACTGCGTTACATTCAAAACATATTTATAAGTCCAATTAGTTCTACAGGTTACCAATTTAGTGTGTTGTGCAGAATAGATTATACCCATTGGTGTATACCAGGTGTATATAGTTGTGTCCTTTAGCCCAATTAAATGCTTTTTGATAGTAATGTTTTTGACTCCATGTCTAGGTCTCTTGGGTTTTCTTTTAACACCATTTATATTAATAGCAATTCATTTTCATTTCACTAATTAGTAAAAGCGCAATTTGTTAATCTCTTATTTTTTTTAAACTTAATTTCGCAATAGGATTAAATGTTTGTCCCATTGCAAACTAATTTGAATATCGTATCGTAGATCGTAGAAAAAATAAATAAATCAATAAACAAAAACAGAAATGCTGAACCTTACTCACAACACAAACAATAATGAACTGGTTTAGGTTAGCAAGTACATGGTTTGCCTCCATTGATTTCAACTTCTACTGTCTTGAAGTTTACCAGTAAAATGGCACCATATGATCTATTGACTAAATTTCCCTTGCAAAGCTGTGGGGATGGGGTCTGTACTGTGCTTGTGGGCTCACCTGGTCAAAGGCCTGTACCAACTGATCCTCGATGGCATCATTCCTTTCCTGCAAGACATGGTTGCGTTGTAAGAGGGACTGGCCAATCCTGGCTGCCAGCTCCAGATCCCGATCTCGCTAAGACAGAGGAGACACAAATCCATACAGCATTTAAAACAGGAGGGTGGAGGTGGGGGTTCTCATTTAACTGCAACAGGGATATTGGATAGAGCTGGGTGCCAATGCATTTGCAAATGCTCTTCATGTTTTAAGGTTGCATTTGTCTCTATTTGTTTAGAAAGTGATAAAAAAAGCAACCAAGCAAGATTGGCCAAAAGCTACTCAAGGTCTTTTAGATATTCAAAACAATGGGCTGGATTCATTTAAAACTTTGACCCACTTGCTAATAGCAAACTACAAACCTGTACATTATAGCGGTTACATTTACAATTAGAATAAAGTGTCATCTTACTAAAAATGAAGCCGTAACTGAGTACAGTTCTGTAGTTTTCTGTAGTTAGCGGGTAGGTCAAAGTTTTGATTTAATGCAGCCCAATGTCTGTATTAGAAGCATTGTAATTAACCTAGTTGTTTAACATAAAAGTGCTTATAAAGTTATTTGGCCATTTGAAATAACTAACAAAATAAAATGCACAATGCAGAGTGAAGAGATTTGGTCCTCACACGAACAGGAACATGGGGGAATAGGTTTGGGTCCAGTTGTATCAAATTCATTAGCCCCCCTGTATAGTTAAGACATCGATAAAGCTCAGACTTGGGCCACTACGGTCCGCCATGACCTCCAGACTAAATCATCATTTTGAATAATACACACTCACGTAGCTGTGAAAACTTTAGTAAAATAATATAAAAGTCCTCTTAGTATTCATTAACATGTACTTTGATTGTGAACACACACAGTTCAGGGGACTTTTAATGTGCTTAGTTGACACAGGCCTCTGATTGGTTGCTGTGATGCGTGGCTATGGGTCAGCTCGAGTGCAGGAAGTGAGGTCACATTCACTGGCACATTTACCAATGCAACAGGAGTTTATCTAAGAAGAGAAACATAGATGTGGAACACAGAGTGTTTAAAAAAGAATGGACATCAAAATACTTCTTTACTGATGTCGCAGGAAAAGCTGTGTGCTTAGTTTGCAAAGAAATCGTAGCAGTATTCAAAGAGTGCAGCCGAATATGAGAACATGTCTTCAGAAGAAAAGGGTCAACAATCGCACAGGATGGTTTCACGAATGTCAGCTCAAGATGGAATTACCACAAAATCGCAAAAAACAGCAAGCCATTCTCAGAGGGAGAATTCATCAAGCAATGTTTAGTTGAATCTGCTGCAATATTGTGCCCTGACAAGAAAGCGCTTCTTGAAAAACTTTCCCTGTCAAGGCATACTGTGACGCGATGTGTTGAAGAAATCTCTGAGAACTTGGAACAACAGTTGAAAGGTAGGGTAAACAATTTTTCTTATGCTCCGTTTCCACTGGCGGCCCCAGACGCTAACTGGCCCGCTAGGTGCTCCACTTGTTGCAGAGGTGTTCCAGTTGTTGTGTGCCCCCGGTGCAAACACTGATCGGCGCCTCTGCTGCACGTTTCCCTGTGCACGCACGTGTGCGCTCGGCACTCGGCTATGAGCTCCTCTCGCCATCGCCACTGTGCCGCTTGCAGCCACTACACCTTGCCCGCCTGGAGTGGGGAAGTCTTATGCCCCGTCTGTCTGGGCACCGCTGCTGCGCCGGCTGTCACTCCCACACCTGCCACGGCAGCTGCCCCCCTTGCGACAGCCACGCCGCCCATGCCGACAAGCCTGTGGTGCGCAAACGACAAGGAAGAGCGGTGGAGCAAATAGAGGTCAGGCTCAGCGGACAATGAGGACATCCTTGCTCTCAACAGCAGGATGGACCAAATCTGCGCTCTCCTGGCCACGCAGGCAGCGCCGCACCCCCCACATCATGACACTCCACCGTCAGCTCACACCGCGCCGGTGGAGACTGAGGGGAGTCTGTCTGCCCCATCCCAGGAGGAGGGCAGCAGACGGGCCACCTGGGAGGAGAACCGCCTGTGTCTGGGTCCTCACGAGTCGCTTCTCTGGGTCGCTTCCACCCCTCCTCCTCCGTTGAGTGTGGACACCCCTCCTGCTCCCACGGGACAGGATAGGGAGTTCTGGGCAGTCATCCAGAGGGCTGTGGAGTCTGTCCAGCTCCCCTGGCTCTCCGATCCTGCACCGCCACGGTCCAGGTTCAAGAGGGGTCAGCACGGGCAGCAGCCCACACGGGCCCTCCCGCTGCTGCCTGACCTCCTCGATGAGCTGAGGGCCACCTGGGACCATCCGGCAACAGCCCCCGCCCTAGTCAGGAGTGGGGAGGCTTATGCCAGGACCCAGGGCGTGGCAGAAGCGGGCTTGGTGGATTTTCCCAGCGTAAATTCCACCATAATTCGACGCATCAACTTTGTGGTGGCTTGCCGCCAGCTTTGGCTGTCCCAGGCACGGCGGGTCCCCGAGGCAGACAGGACTCACCTCATGGACGCTCCTATCTTGCCGGGCTTTACTTTTGGCCCCTCTGTGGAGGAGATGCTATCGCGCACTCTTCAGGAGAGGGAGCAGTCCCTGCAGCTGGCCCGAGTGTACCCAGTGGCACCTCAGGTTCAGCAACGCAGGCCGTCTGCGGCAGCTCACCTGTGGGTAGGCCGCCCGACCGCGAGTGAGGGACCTGCTGCAGTGTGCGGCGCTTCGCGACCTCTGCCTCCTCCAGTTGAGGCCGTTGCAGTGGTGGTTCAGGTCTCTCAGGATGCACCCTCGCTGCGATTAAACATGCCGAGTCACAGTCACTCCGGCGTGCTGGAAGGCGCTCCGTTGGTGGCGGAGCCCCCACAATTTGACACTTGGTGTGCCCCTGGGGCCAGTTTACCACCGAGCAGTCATAATGACAGACGCCTCCAGGCAGGGTTGGGGAGCAGTCTGCGACGGACATGGAGTCCGGGTGGACGGAGCCCGCACGGGCCCTCCATATCAACATCCTGGAGTTACAAGCAGTACTCCTTGGACTGTCTCATTTCCTGCCAGTCCTGCGGGACAGACGTGCTGGTCCGGACAGACAACACAGCGGTGGTTGCCTATATCAACAGGCAAGGAGGTCTCTGGTCGCGCAGACTGTACTGTCTAGCGCGCCGTCTGCTTCTGTGGGCGCAGCCACGGTTCTGCTCCATCAGAGCAGTTCACCTGCCAGGCCTGTCCAACACGGTGGCGGACCTCCTCTCTCGGGGAGGCCCCCCGGTCTCGGAATGGTGTCTCCACCCGCTTGTGGTACAACAACTGTGGAGCCAGTTCGGCAGGACGGACGTGGATCTCTTTGCCTTGGCAGAGTCCACACACTGCCCACTATGGTTCTCCGTCCAAGACCGCTCAGGAACCCTAGGGATCAACGCGCTATCCCACACATGGCCACGCTGTCTCCTTTACGCGTTCCCACCATTCCCCCTTCTCCCGGTGGTCCTGAAGAAGGTCAGGAGAGAATGAGCAACAGTTCTGCTGATTCTGGTTCGCGGACCTGATCGCCCTCCTCCACGGAGAGCCATGGCAGCTCCCAGTGAGAGCGGACTTGTTGTCCCAGGTGCAGGGCATGCTTTGGCACCCCAATCCAGGCCTCCTCCAGCTCTGGGCCTGGTCCCTGAGTGGGAGCGATTGATTGCCTGGGGTCTGTCGGACGCGGTAGTTGCCACTATTCAGGTGGCGAGAGCTCCCTCTACGAGGTCGCAGTATTCATACCGCTGGCGGACGTTTAGCACCTGGTGCCAAGACGGCGGTCAAGACCAAATTAATTGCCCCATCGGGGTCATATTGCAATTTCTACAAGAGCTGTTGGACCAGGGCAAGTCCCCGTTCATGCTCAAATTGTATCTGGTGGCCATCTCCACATGTCATGTTCGGATTGATGGTGAGCCTACTGGGTCTCATTTTCTGGCTGTGCAGTTTCTAAAGGGAGCTCGACGGCTACGGCCTCCTCGAACCCTTTCACTGCCCGCATGGTGCCTTCATGTAGTGCTGGACGCACTTTCCCAAGCCCCATTTGAGCAACTGAGCTTGCAGGCTCTGGCTCCTGCCTTTCCTCTCCCAGTCTGCACCTGTAAGTGCATCCTGAGGGAGCTAGTGAACCGTGTCTTTCCCTTCCACCAGACTATGCCTTCCAGTCGAGCACCCACGCGAGCTGCTCCTGGATGTATAGACAGCCCTGTCGATGTGTTCCCAGGGCTTGTCATGCGGCCTACAGGCATGCTGACTTACGAGGCCGCCCTGTATAATTCGTTCATTATAATTTTGTTGAACCGCTTTTATTTTGCCAGCAGCCTGAGACCATTCGGCCTCTGCGCCATGGATAACACCAGGCCGCACTCGTGGGATCCCCCGCCGTTCTACAGGGCGCTCCGAGCCTTTGCGCTCGAAGAAGGCCTCCATAAAGTTGTGCTGGCCTCCTGGGATTATAAGACCAGATGAGATCTACCCAGGAGACCAGCCGGATAGAAGATTTCCCTGCCGAAACCTGCCGGTTTATCTGGGCTAACGCTACGCACGTTTGCCTCACGAATATGCAGAAAGATGTCTCCTGGATGGTTGTGAGTCGGTGTCTCCCCACCCGAGTGTTCATGCACAGAAGGGGCATAGCTCCTTATGACACCTGCCCCTATAAGGGTTGCCTGGGGAAGGAGACGGAGGCTCACATCTTTAGAGAGTGCCCCTCCGCCTACAGGGTCTGGCTCCTGTTTTCTCCGTTCCTCCACAGGTTTGCCGTTCCTGCGCGGGCGACCGCCCAGCAGATCTTATACGGTCCTGCCAGGGGACTAACATCTTCCACCCTGAGGTGCTGGTGGCGTGTCGTCTGCGCAGTGAAGCGGGCCCTGTGGGAGGGACGGAATATCTGTCTATTCAATAAGCAGGAGCTGGACCCGATTGTCATTGCGCGGAGGGGCATGGTGCTCGTGAGGGACTACGTCAATCTGGAGGTCCATCAGAGGGGCAAGGAGGAAGCCTATAAGAACTGGCATATACAAGATATGGGGGAGCTCAGGATCCCATGATGGGACCCACCTCCGGGGACGGTCAGTTCCCCCTGCTGGAGCCCGAGTCCAAGATCTTTTAACCATTTTATGGATGATTGTTTTTAAAATGACTTTTAAAATGAATCTTAACTGTTTTTAAAGATTTAGTTGTTTTTAAATCACTAATTGTTTAGGGGTTTTTTGGTTTAGTTTTGTTATATTTTTTTGTCAAATACATTGTCCGTTTTGGATTTAATTTTAAATGCATTGGACCTTTTTTGTTTGTTTTTTATTTTTACCTTTTTAATTGTTTCTTTATTTTGTCCAATGCATTTTCAGTTATTTAAATGTATTTGACTTTTATGTTGGTGAGCAGTTGTTTAATCACGTTTGTTTTGTTGTTTTGTGCACGTTTATTTAAAGTTAAGTTTTTTTTGTTCTTGATCTTGTTAAATCACAAAGATTTTAAAAATTTTAAGTGATTTTAAGAATTGATTTTACATTTTTTTAATCATAAGTATTAAAAATTTGAATTGTTTTTTTTATGTAATGTAAAATACTACACACAATAAAACAGTATTATAATTTTGTTGCGGTGGTGCATGTGTTGGCCTGTACCCCGCTCTGTATATTGGTCAGCAGGTCTGTGGCCCGCTCTGGCTGTATTACACCATAGAGCAGGGGACCGCTGCTGTTGTCCTCCAGCGGAGGGCACTTGATTTCTCCAGTGACCCGCTGTGTACATAGTTAATTTATTCACACGGTAGAGCTGTAGTTGCCCTGCGTTAGCTGCGCTATTCGACAGGTGTCAACTGCTCCTGTATTCCACATGTGTAGAATTGTAGAATGGAGTTCACTGCTGCTGTTCCCAGCTGATGGCGCTTGAGTTTCGCTGCTTCGCTGTATACATAGTTCATTGGTCAGCAGGTCTGTGGCCCGCTCTGGCTGTGGCACAGAGCAAGAGTCCACTGCTGCTGCCCTCAGCGGTAAGTACGTGAGCAGGCTCTCGTGTTCCGCTGTGTATATAGTTCCTTTGTTAACACAGTAGAGCTAATGTTGCCCTGAGTTAGCCGGTCTAACCAGCAGGCGTCAACTGCTCCTGTGTTCCATGGGCAGCGCATGAGTTCATTCCTGAGCCCCGTGGTGTATATAGTTCATTTATACGAAATCTAATTGTCAGCACAATGGAGCTTACACTCTGTACTGTTTAGTTGAGTTGGATGCTCTTGTGCTGCGCGCTGACAGCATGAAGGTCTTGTATGTATGTATTGTATATTGTTGACTAACCAGCTATGTATTATATTGTATTTTTTTCATTGAGTCTGTGGCCCTGTTCCTATTGGATCAGGGGTCCACTGCCACGATATTGTGCGGAGGCCGCACAAGTGCTTGATTGCCCGCGCCAGACATTGTGCAAGTAGATTCGACCTCACTCCTAGCTGCACTAGTAGAGCAGCCGGCCTTGCTCTTGTAAGTGGAGGGCATAAGAGTTGACCTCTGTAGCCCCGCTTTGTATATGCTGATTGCAGACAGTTCCCGGTAGAGCTTGACTACGGTCCTCACTCCTGGACAGCTCAGGTGTGGCCCTACAGTGCCCCTGAGGTTACTGTCTGGAGTTGTGTTGCCGAGGTCCCCTAGCGGTGCACCTCGGGGAAGGCTCCCTGATCAGCTCGCTGCCTCCTCCCTTGCGCCGGTTTTGTTATACAGTAACCCCTCCCCCTTGGGCAGTGCTTCCGACTTGAAAGACAACAATGGGTTGCGTATGCAACCCCGGTTATCTGAAAAAGGAATGTAGCGTTATGTTGGGTGTATTTGGATAAGAGCATTTGGGCTCTGAGCTGAAGCACTGATCTAAAGAATACCTCTCCCCCCCAAAAATTATCAGATTTCCTTGGCTCATCAGCTTGGAACTGGTTTGCATCAAAGTGACAGTTTTGATGGCACCGAGAAGAGGCCAAATAGTTTGGAATTCTGCTATGAGATGTCTGGAGAAAGGGGCCTGTAGGTGATAAAAACTCTTTGAAGTGGATGAGAGCCGAAATCCAGACATAGAGCTACGAACCCAGGCCAACCGGCATTTCCAAAAGATGGCATGGATTGACATCAGTCATAAATCAAGCCCCCCTCCAATAGGACACTGGGGGCTGAAACCGAAATCCAATCAAGAACTCAGGGACCAATCACCTATTGATCTGACAGACTATAAGGAACAGCGGACAGTCTTTCTCTTTCTCTCTCTCTCTCTCACCTGAACCAGAAACTCGCTGCCACAGCTCAACCTGTAGCTCTGTTGCCAGAACCGGAACCAGAAACCAACCAAGTCTTTGCCGGCAAGAGAAGAGTTAAACTAGGAGAAGGAGATTGAGCCGTACAAAGAATTCTTTTAAAGGACTTTATTAAATAAAGAACTTTACAGACTGCGCTGCCCGCCTGTGCCCACCTGATCAGTGGAGTTTTACAGCTGGACAATTGACTAAGTCGACTGTATACGAAAGTGTCAGTCATTTAAATAGCTATTTGAGTCTTAAGAAACTTGACCCTTGGAACAAACAGGGCCCTGCTTTCCTCAAAGACTTTGTCTTCAAATAAGTACGGTGAGAGACCCTGCTTGCCAAGAAGATTTTGTGCACAACCTTGGAGCCTTCAAACCAGTGGAAAATCTGTTTGGAAAAGACTCTACTTTCGCGAAACCCCAACTTCCAGGTGCATCGACTGAGTGGAAGTTCTTGGACAAAGCCGAACCGGACTGCCTTTGTTCCAAACCACACGGACCTCGTGCCGTGTGCTGTTATCTGAGCCCGAAGACAGAGAGGCCTCTCTGCGACGAAGTTCAGATAAGTTTAACAGTTTGGAGTTCATGATTCATGACATTTGAGAAATCAATTAGAAATGTTAATCTGTGATTCATAACTCTAGAATGTGTAATATCATTTAGTTTTCTTAAATATAAATGTGTGTTGCATTAAACTGTTTGGTTGATAATTTTAGAAATAAAATCTGTCAACGCCGAGAAATATCTTCTCATTCCTGTTTAACTGTTTAGTCTGAAATTGACACAAGTTAATAGACATTAGATTATTGGTGGCCCTGCCTATCCTTAATCATTGAATAATAATCAGTTAAGGGAAATTGTGGTAACAAGTAATGATAGGATCTTTCTCGGCACCTAAACGTAAATGAGACTGATATATATAACGAGAAGTTACCTGACATAAATACTAACCTGCGTAGTTATTTAATGTCTGACTAATAATACTAACGAGAGACTCCCCTTCATCTTACTAATCGGTATTGTAGTCAATGTGTTTATAACCTTTTTTGTTTAACGATTTGTGTTATCATATGCGATCCCATGGTCTTTGATTTGGTCACGGAAGTGATTTGTCTTTGATTTGTTGATCTAGAGTTGAATTTTAATTAGTTTTTCCCTTTTGTATAATTAGTGTAGTGCTACATTTAGTCTTTGTTTTGAATAAATTTGACAAATTATATCTTTGAAATTGGTGTCTGCGTCCAATTATTACAGAAATTGAGTTCTACAAGATTCCAGGATTCGTGATAAGGTGATACTATAAATTCACTTCTTTAATTGAAATTTATAAGTGTACCTTACGCTACAGTTATATGTGGGATGTTGTTGTGTTGGGCTAGGGAGGGATGTTTGTGGGTGTTTGTGATAAAATTAATATTGAACAGAATTAAGTTCAGCCTATTGGTTCGGCCCTCCACAACAGGCTCAATTCCTCATGTGGCCGCTAGGCAAAAATAATTGCCCACCTCTGATATAGCTGGTCCTAGATCACCAAGTGCAGAGTGAGGAAGTTGACTGACAGAGATGCTCACCTCAGCCAGCAGATGTGTGACCATGTCAATGTCATTGTAGGTCTTTGTCATCTGCTCCACCCTGTCCGAACTGAGAACTGGAAAAAGGAAAAGAAAGGTCTTAACAGAGAGAAAAGACAGTTTCAGCAGGATTTCTTTGAAATGACCTAGAACTAAATCTGCATGCTCACTGCATTCCATCGCCTGTTTTTATAACTGTATTACAGAAAAAAGACTAGCTTTCAATACACATTATATTCATTTTTTTTAAGTGCAATTCACATCAAAAAGACATCCCAACATGCTTTACTTAAACATAATTATTAAAAACAGTACACTCACATTTAAAAAAAAAATCCTCATAAAACATTTAAAACATGTAATCTTAAAGGGGAGGGAATTCCATTAAGGCATAAAGAGGCATAAAGGCTAAACGCATGATCTGCAAAAGATTTTAATTTCATTTGAGGAACGTGAAGTAAGCCTTGTCCAGTTGACTTTAAGGAGCAAGACAGAGCATAATAAATCAAAAGTATGCAGGGGCTAGGTTATGTAGGCATTTGTAAACCAGTGTTAAGATGTTAACATTTAAAAATAATAAATTATTAATACAGTATGTTACACTTAAGAAATTAAAAAGAAATCCAAATAACATTTCAATAGATTCAATTTTTCATGGGGGTTGACATAATGTGATGTCACTGGGCCCAATACAAGCAATATAAACCAACTAAAGCTAGCCAACACCCTCTAAACATAGATGTTTCTGTTCCATTTTATTTTTAAACTGCCCAGAAACTGCATTATCATGTCAGAATTTGTGTTTTAACACCAGGATTTGAGTTTAAACATGAGGTACAAAGTATCATGTACATGTCAATACACTAATTAAGGAAAAAGCCGCTGTATTAAAAAAAGTGATTCAACACTAGCCATTTCACACAACTGTCTATTGACCAGTATGTTTAATAACAGCTTATTTTGTAACAGTTTGTCATAGTTTCATATGTATAATTCCAGTGGCCTGAATTGAAAATATAGGCCAGTAATTACACACAATTGTGAATTTGTTTTGATTTGATTAGTGTAGAATATGAGATATAATCTAAATGTAGAACACCCCCTCATCACCAATATAGTCATGTCAGTTTAAAATCATGAAAGTGGCACATTGCATTTTTTACCTTAATATTTACTGTGATGTAACATATTAGTAGCATATTTTATACTTAATTATTTCAATATTAAAACTATAGCTTCATACATTGCAGAAACAATGTGTAGTGTATTGTTTAACATACATGTGTATGGGAAAAGATGCTTTTTATAAAAGAACACAACTGTTCCAGGTATTAAGGGATTACAGGATTTGGAATTGGAATTGACATACAGCAGAGCTGAATTGGAATTGACTAGATTATAATGAGTTGGAATTGACACAGAGAAAATAAACAGATTCCAGCTCTGGCTTTTACACACTCCACCACAGGGCCTTGCCACTTCCTTTTTAAACCCAGTCAGTTTACCAGCACAACCAGATTTGGATTATACACACAGTGCATTTCTGACTTGTGCCATTTACTCTTTATTTGCCTCAGTTTTCAATTGTGTAACTAAAAGTGTATTTACAATTTAAAAGCATGTTTTACCTCCCAGAACAGAACATTTCTAGTACATTTCTAGGTGGTGGGGGGTTAAAAAAAAAACAAAGACTTTGGGGAAACGGACACATTTCCTGACAACTGTGTGTATATGATTTTTGATATGAGAATTATCTTACTCAGATAAACCCACTGAGCATCTGATTTTTGTTTCCAACATGTACAATTATATATTTGTGGTTTGATTACCTTGAGAAAGGCTGTGGGACCCAGGGTGGGCAAAGGAGGAAGGTTCCGATGCAAGGAAGGCTGGAGAGAGAGAGGAGGAGGAGGAAGAAGAAAACAAAACATTAGAGGACAGGGAGGAAAGAGGGGAGTAGATCTTAAAGGCAGTGAAAGACAAAGCAGCCATATATGGAGGTGTATCTTTCTTTCTGATTTCGTTTTTTCCCTTCATGACCACAAAGTCATCTAAGCAGAAGCATAAATATCACGGGGGCGATGGGGCATAGGCAGCAGGGCCCACTGATCTAAGGGGTGATCCACACGTTCCACCACTATATTATATTATACACAGTGCATCCGGAAAGTATTCACAGCGCTTCACTTTTTCCACATTTTGTTATGTTACAGCCATATTCCAAAATGGATTAATTTCATTATTTTCCTCAAAATTCTACAAACAATACCACATAATGACAATGTGAAAGTGCAAATGTATTAAAAATAAAAAACAAAAAAGCACATACAGTGAGGGAAAAAAGTATTTGATCCCCTGCTGATTTTGTACATTTGCCTACTGACAAAGAAATTATCAGTCTATAATTTAATGGTAGGTATATTTTAACAGTGAGAGACAGAATAACAAAAAATAAATATAGAAAAACGCATTTCAAAAAAGTTGCATGTTAATGAGGGAAATAAGTATTTGACCCCTTCGACTTAGTACTTGGTGGTAAAACCCTTGTTGGCAATCACAGAGGTCAGACGTTTCTTGTAGTTGGCTACCAGGAGGGATTTTGTCCCACTCCTCTTTGCAGATCCTCTCCAAGTCATTAAGGTTTCGAAGCTGACGTTTGGCAACTCGAACCTTCAGCTCCCTCCACAGATTTTCTGTGGGATTAAGGTCTGGAGACTGGCTAGGCCACTCCAGGACCTTAAATGTGCTTCTTCTTGAGCCACTCCTTTGTTGCCTTGGCTGTGTGTTTTGGGTCATTGCCATGCTGGAATACCCATCCATGACCCATTTTCAATGCCTTGGCTGAGGGAAGGAGGTTCTCACCAAAGATTTGATGGTACATGGCCCTGTCCATCGTCCCTTTGATGCGGTGCAGTTGTCCCGTCCCCTTAGCAGAAAAACACCCCCAGAGCATAATGTTTCCACCTCCATGTTTGACGGTGGGGATGGTGTTCTTGGGGTCATTCCTCCTCCTCCAAACACGGCGAGTTGAGTTGATGCCAAAGAGCTTGAATTTGGTCTCATCTGACCACAACACTTTCACCCAGTTCTCCTCTGAATCATTCAGATGTTCATTGGCAAACTTCAGACGGGCCTGTACATGTGCTTTCTTGAGCAGGGGGACCTTGCGGGTGCTGCAGGATTTCAGTCCTTTACGGCGTAGTGTGTTACCAATTGTTTCCTTGGTGACTATGGTCCCAGCTGCCTTGAGATCATTAACAAGATCCTCCCATGTAGTTCTGGGCTGATTCCTCACTGTTCTCATGATCACTGAAACTCCACGAGGTGAGATCTTGCATGGAGCCCCAGACCGAGGGAGACTGACAGTTATTTTGTGTTTCTTCCATTTGCGAATAATCGTACCAACTGTTGTCACCTTCTCACCAAGCTGCTTGGCGATGGTCTTGTAGCCCATTCCAGCCTTGTGTAGGTCTATAATCTTGTCCCTGACATCCTTGGACAGCTCTTTGGTCTTGGCCATGGTGGAGAGTTTGGAATCTGATTGATTGATTGCTTCTGTGGACAGGTGTCTTTTATACAGGTAACGAGCTGAGATTAGGAGCACTCTCTTAAACGGAGTGCTCCTAATCTCATCTCGTTACCTGTACAAAAGACACCTGGGAGCCAGAAATCTTGCCGATTGATAGGGGATCAAATACTTATTTCCCTCATTAACATGCAAATCAATTTATAACTTTTTTGAAATGCGTTTTTCTGGATTTTTTTGTTGTTATTCCGTCTCTCACTGTTAAAATACACCTACCATTAAAATTATAGACTGATCATTTCTTTGTCAGTGGGCAAACGTACAAAATCAGCAGGGGATCAAATACTTTTTTCCCCTCACTGTATACATAAGTATTCACAGCCTTTGCCATGACACTCAAAATTGAGCTCAGGTGCATCCTGTTTCCACTGATCATCCTTGAGATGTTTCTACAACTTGATTGGAGTCCACGTGTGGTAAATTCAGTTGATTGGACATGATTTGGAAAGGCACACACCTGTCTATATAAGGTCCCACAGTTAACAGTGCATGTCAGAGCACAATCCAAGCCATGAAGTCCAAGGAATTGTCTGTAGACCTCCAAGACAGGATCCAAAGATCTGGGGAAGGGTACAGAAAAAGTTCTGCAGCATTGAAGGTCCCAATGAGCACAGTGGCCTCCATCATCCGTAAATGGAAGAAGTTTGGAACCACCAGGACTCTTCCTAGAGCTGGCCGCCCGGACAAAATGAGCGATTGGGGGAGAAGGGCCTTAATCTAATTTTTAACCTTCAGATTATATATATATATATATATATAATTAGGAAAACCATACTACTACGGTGTTTGACCCCCTTTCGCCTTCAGAACTGCCTTAATTCTACGTGGCATTGATTCAACAAGGTGCTGAAAGCATTCTTTAGAAATGTTGGCCCATATTGATAGGATAGCATCTTGCAGTTGATGGAGATTTGTGGGACGCACATCCAGGGCACGAAGCTCCCGTTCCACCACATCCCAAAGATGCTCTATTGGGTTGAGATCTGGTGACTGTGGGGGCCAGTTTAGTAGAGTGAACTCATTGTCATGTTCAAGAAACCAATTTGAAATGATTGGACCTTTGTGACATGGTGCATTATCCTGCTGGAAGTAGCCATCAGAGGATGGGTACATGGTGGTCATAAAGGGATGGACATGGTCAGAAACAATGCTCAGGTAGGCCGTGGCATTTAAACGATGCCCAATTGGCACTAAGGGGCCTAAACTGTGCCAAGAAAACATCCCCCACACCATTACACCACCACCACCAGCCTGCACAGTGGTAACAAGGCATGATGGATCCATGTTCTCATTCTGTTTACGCCAAATTCTGACTCTACCATCTGAATGTCTCAACAGAAATCGAGACTCATCAGACCAGGCAACATTTTTCCAGTCTTCAACTGTCCAATTTTGGTGAGCTTGTGCAAATTGTTGCCTCTTTTTCCTATTTGTAGTGGAGATGAGTGGTACCCGGTGGGGTCTTCTGCTGTTGTAGCCCATCCGCCTCAAGGTTGTACGTGTTGTGGCTTCACAAATGCTTTGCTGCATACCTCGGTTGTAACGAGTGGTTATTTCAGTCAAAGTTGCTCTTCTATCAGCTTGAATCAGTCGGCGCATTCTCCTCTGACCTCTAGCATCAACAAGGCATTTTCGCCCACAGGACTGCCGCATACTGGATGTTTTTCCCTTTTCACACCATTCTTTGTAAACCCTAGAAATGGTTGTGCGTGAAAATCCCAGTAACTGAGCAGATTGTGAAATACTCAGACCGGCCCGTCTGGCCCCAACAACCATGCCACGCTCAAAATTGCTTAAATCACCTTTCTTTCCCATTCAGACATTCAGTTTGGAGTTCAGGAGATTGTCTTGACCAGGACCACACCCCTAAATGCATTGAAGCAACTGCCATGTGATTGGTTGGTTAGATAATTGCATTAATGAGAAATTGAACAGGTGTTCCTAATAATCCTTTAGGTGAGTGTATGTATATATATATATATATATATATATATATACACACACACACACACATACATACATACACACATACATACATACATACATACATACATACATACAATCTGAAGGCTACAAATTTGATTTCCCCCATTATTTAATTATTCAATTGGCTGTAATTGGTGCCAAAGGTGCTTCAACAAAGTAATGAGCAAAGGCTGTGAATACTTATGTACGTGTGCTTTATTTGTTTTATATTTTTAATGAATTTGCAAAGATTTCAAACAAACTTCTTTCACGTTGTCATTATGGGGTATTGTTTGTAGAATTTTTAGGAAAATAATTAATTTAATCCATTTTGGAATAAGGCTGTAACATAACAAAATGTGGAAAAAGTGAAGTGCTGTGAACACTATCCGGATGCGCTGTATATATATATATATATATATATATATATATATATATATAAAATATAATATAATACACACACACCAAAGAACAAATATTATTTAACAGTAAATAATATATATCATTAAGTTATACTGTATGATTTCATTAAATCCTGGCACTGATCTGAGCTGTTGTTGCTTATTTTATAAAGTATTGTATATAGCAATGTACAGAGTCTGTCGTTATACCCCCTTGAGGGGCCCCTTTGCCTGGGACTTGCACCTGCGCTGCTGGTGGGCGGGGCCAGGGTCTTCAAAATCATTATTTATTTATTTAGTCATTTACAAGTTGCCACAGAGAGAGACAGGAGAGTACAGGTGAGAGGCAGCCATCTTGTTGTTTGACTAGTTTCAGACCAGTCTTAGCATTGCTCATTTTGTTTTAAGTTTGCCTTAATTGACGTTAGCATTGCCTGTAGTTTGCCTAAATTGAAGTCAATTCAGTTCAGCTGCTGAGTTGGTGAAAGTAAACGGGTTGTAAAAGGGAGATTTTGTCTAGGACTAGCAGGAATTCTGTTGCAGGAGGAGCCAGGTATGGCCTGTTAGGTGTGAATTGGGGGTAGGTAGACAAAAGCTACAAAAAGTTAGGCAGTTGACTAGCAGCAGGAACCAAGGGACTAAAAAAAACTAACATGTGGCCACTACAGTATCAGGTTTGCAGAATGATTGCCTTCCTGGATGAACTCATCCAAGAAGGCTTCATTTGTGAATGTTGTCAATAGGTTGAAATCCTAGAGATCAAGGTTCGTGATCTTGAGGCTCAGCTTGTCGATCTGCGCTGTATTAGGGATATAGAAGAATTGGTCAATCAGCCCATGAGAGAGATGGTGTTGTGCATGCCAAAACCTAGGAGAGTTGAGACCTCAGAGCAGGACAGCATAGATAACTGCTGGGTTACAGTAGGTCATAACCGCAGAAAAGGGCATGCACAACCCCTAGAGACACCCCAAGAGCTAGAATTGCCCAACAGGTTCCAACTGCTGGACACCGAGTTGGACAGTGACAGCTCAGAGGGTGATGGGGGTGCAGCTGAGCACCAGAGCACCATGGTGCCCACTCCCCCGCAGTAGAGGGAGGTAGTTATAGTAGGAGACCCAATTCTTAGAGGTGTAGATCACACAGTGTGTTCTAGTGACAAGGAGACCCGCATGGTATCTTGCCTGCCTGGTGCTCAGGTTGCAGATCTCCCTAAACTAGTAGACGGGCTACTGGCCAAAGTCGGGGGGAATCCATTGGTCATGGTCCACATTGGAACCAATCACATAGGAAAAGGTAGGACAGAGGTTCTGCAAGACAAATTTAAAGAGTTAGGAACAAAACTAAAGAGCAGAACCTCCACGGTAGTTTTCTCTGAAATACTCCCGGTACCACGTGCCAGGCCAGGGAGACAGGCAGAGATTAGAAAGTTTAACACGTGGTTGAAAGCTTGGTGTAGGGAAGAGGGGTTTAGGTTTATGGAGCATTGGTCTTTCTTCTGGGATAGATGGGAACTGTAGACCGTCCGGTTTGTACATCTAAACAGAAGGGGAGCTTATTTTGGAGTGTCATTGCAAAGTTTTTTTTGTTTTTTTTTACACCACTTTTTTCCCCCCACATTGAAAGTGTGAAGTACGTTGTGTAAATCAAAGGAGGTTCTTCATCAGAAAAGAATAAATTAGTTTTACCAATATTATGTTGAGTAGTTTTTTCCATCTCTTTAACTGTCCCCACTTAGGATGAGATCCAACAGCTCCAGATTTCTGGCAAGGTCATGGCCATCCTGTAAGTATCTCTGTCACTGGTCTTAATCAGTCAGTCACACACATACTTAAGAGCCTATAAATAAGCCCACTCTGGCTTATAGTTATGAGAAGCTTCCCCCGTTGAGCTCTTGAAATAGCTAGTATGAAGGAGTGTTTGATTTACAGAACACTAAGTTGCAGATTTAATTAATGCATACCGACCAATAGCACAAAAAGTACACAGTACAACCACAATAAACAAACTGTAAACCTTCCATGATGTTTCTGAAAAACTGACTAATTACTCCAACCCAGATCAATACAAAAAATGTACCACATTTGTAGGTTGGATCTCGAAGACTTCCAATTCTATTCTATTCCAGGACTTGATGCTGGCCATCTAAAAATAAAATCGGAAATACACAAACATCTATCATATGTAAAAGAAACCGGCCATTGAATGACTTCTGGAGTATTATTTCCCAATTTAACTTGAAAGGTTAAAATATATTTGTCAGTTGTTACCAATTCTGTAGATACTTAGAGCAAGTTTGTATACAACATCATATGAAAGACCAACTGGTGATGCTTAAATGTAATGGCAAAATGTAATGCACAGGACATTTTCTATCATGAAACTGTGACACTTAATGTACTGCTTGCGAAGAACAACCTTGCATTATTATTATTATTATTATTATTATTATTATGTGTTACAACATTGATTTTTTTTATTGCAGTATTTTATATAAATTGTTCTGGAAATCATTGCAGTTTTTATTACTCGTTTGTTGACAAATGTTGTGTTCCAATTAGTAAACTGAAAGATTTAAATTCATGGACTCATTATAAGAATAAATATTGAATGTTAGTAATAGTAGTAATTTCTAAATTTTGGAAGTACACAAATAAATGATTAATTCCAAATGTAAATAACTAAAAAAAACAATAAATTGCACCTACAAAAATACTTGTATCACAAGTTTAAAAAATGTACAGTTTTCAGACCAACATGAGTAATTATTAACCTATTTAGGCCAATTAGGTTAATAACCTACATTCTAAGTATTTAAACAAAATACTACATTTGCATATACATTGCATCTTTGTGCCTATAATTTACACTACAGCTACACAAACTAGAACCTTTAGCTTTGCTAAAATCTGTGCTGAATGGATTTGAAAATTGGCATTAACTAAAGGCCGACACTAACGATATATATATATATTAGTTTGCAATAGTTCAGCATACTGAGTTATAAACACTGCCAAATAGGAATACACTCAGGTAGTAAAATAGCAACTGCAAAACTCCTAATTAAACCAAGTACTGTATTTTCTCCAGTGTGTTCTAAAAAAATACTGTCTCCCATTGTTCCTTTTGGTTAAAGGAAGACATTTCATGCACAAGTTTAGCAGACTAAACATCTTGGCTTTGGTTGGCTATTGACTTCAGCAATCTGACAATAACAAGCAGCTGGATCCTACCTTGCTAGAGATAAGTGGAGCAGTGGGGAATTAGCAGGCCCCTCCAGCAGCTTTTAAACTGGAAAGATGGCTGCTATGGTACTGTATTGTAACATTCTGTTTATGGCTAGAATTAAAGTATTAAAGTATTAAAAATAATAAAAATCATTATATGACTGCTAGGAGTTATTGTCATTGTTTAATTGACAATAACTCCTAGCAGTCATATAATGATTTTTATTATTTTTCCACCCTCTGCATGGCTCAATAAAACCTACGTGGTACTTTGATTCCACTTTAATTCTAGCCATAAACAGAATGTTACAATACAGTACCATAGCAGCCACCCAGCACAAACACTGTAAAACAATCATCTGATTGTGTTTTTTTTTTTTTTTTTTTTTTAAATACCATACAGCAGTTAGCAGCTTTGCAGTACTAACCCATGTCGATACCCATAGTGATGACATATTAACCAACTGTAACACTGAGATCTATGCAGACTTTAGTGACATATTACACTAAATAAAGCCTCTTGATGTTCTACTGCGCTTTGGATTGGCCTCAGTCAACCACTTACTTACAAACTAACAACTGGCCATAACTACTCAAACTGAGTTACAGTTTGTAATACAGTTGCATGACATCTAATGGAATCTAAAAATGGAGTGATTTTCTAAATTGCAATTGTATACCCAATACTCAAATGCAATCATATATGCTCTCCTGTATGACACAGTCAACCAGAGTGAATCAGTTGTAAGTGTAAACGAAAATGGAGAACAAAACTATTTCCTGTCGATTTAGAGCTTTTTGTCCTACTATAGCCCTACTATAGAATCTATAGATAGGGAGGTCGAACGTTCCCTAACAGTGTTTATCACAGAGTGTAGAAGCTCTGTGAAGAGGTTACAAGCATTTACGTGCACAGTTTTCAAATTACTATTAAGAAAAATTAAAAGAACCATCCAATCCAAATACTACATAGATTAGTAATACAAAACCTATCAAATACAGTAAACATAAAACTGTGTGTCAAAACTAAAGGCTTTTTTCTCTGCACACCAATGTAAACAGCCAGCTTGTCCTATTGAGTGAAAGGGAGTAGGGCCTCTCAGGGTGCAGTGGCACCGAGATTTTCAGTCCCTCCCCTTCTCTAAAAGCTCAAGCCCAAATGGTGGTTTCACCCCTAATGAAGGTGTCATTTGATAGGTTACATCCCCACCAATAGCATATTAAGAGCCTTTTTGTACCCGAAGTCAGGAAGTTAGAAAAAAAAACTGGTTTGTTTACTTTAACACGTGCTGCTAGTCTGAACATAAAACGCCTGTGTCGCCACTGATATGAGAGGTGGACATACCCCTCTACTTTCAATTTTTATACAAACTTTTTGTGCTCTGTAATTCGCAAGGTTTTAAATACAACATATGCCGTATATTTCTGGGGAATAAAAATTCGAACACGAACCGCCATTTCCCCTCAGCAGCAGGAGCACGCATCCATTCCAGCATTCCATTCTGTAATAAGCAATGATGAGTCGCAGCTTTGACTGGAATCTTAATGTTGTATTTCTTATTTAGTATTTTAATTTAAAGTGTCAATACATGCTTTTTGTTGTTGTAGCATATGACTGTTGGAGTCATTTGAAGTGTACATTTGTATTATTGCCCATATTATGTTGAAAAATGCATTAATGTATATGACAGACAGGAAACTAATAAACTGAATTATAGCTGTGAATTTGTCTCTTTAATTTAATATCTGTTTTGTTAAAAACCAAAGCCAATAGCGCAGATGTATAACTGATACGGGTGGTTTCTGTGAGCTATTAAAGTATGTAAAGACATTGGATGCGAAGTATAGAAAGACAACACTCAGTAGAAGAGCAGAATTAGAGGTGGCAGGATTCACAACGCCATTTGAAAGAATCATGCATGACTCGGGAGATGGCGAGGCTTCAGATGCAGGTGCAGGAAGCCCAGAGAGCCATTTGGTTAATTTGCAAAATGTGGATTCTGTAGTTGACGGGATATGAAAAGAGATGAGGAAAGTGAACAACTTTGAATGTAAAGCTCTGGCAGATGAAAGAGACCGAACAGACACAATGAGGAAAGAGAGGGGGGTTCGGTTGTATGAGGTTGAGGTGAATATAGTTATACTGAGAAAATAATTGAGAACAGTTTCACACAAATTAGCCCTGGACAAGTGTTAGAAATGTCAATAAAAGGATTAGATGTAAAGATGACAAAAATCAAGAAATACAGAGAGAGGCAATTCAGCTTAGGGAGGAGAAAGATCAACTTGCATTGGCTAATGCTAAGTTAGAGCAGAATATTGAGGTGCTAAAGAAAGATATGCAGAAGCATATGCATAGTAAAAGAAGAGACCATGAAACTTATTCACTATAAAAGAAAATCTGCAATGGATGGTGAACAGAGCTTAAGTGTGGCAGACAAGGTTAGAGAGTTAAATTAAGAGGTGCAGTTCTGGCTGGGTGAGTATGAAAAAGTGAAGGGAGAGTTGGACAGGTTCTTAGAGAAAAAGACCGAAACATACGTGGAAAATAGATACACGGATGAAGTGCTCAGTGTACATTTGATACTGTCAGAGAAATGGACATAGTCAGAGGTGGGGTGTGTGTACAAGTCACAACAATTACAAATCTTGTGGGGGACAGAGCTGCAACTGAGGAAAAAAAAAATCAATTACATTTTGATCAGATATTCTTCCAGAGATTGTGGAAGACTTTGAACAGCACAGTGAGGCTGATAAGGCTAAACTTAAGACTTGTAAACTAGCTTTTCTGTGGATTTGCATTTAGTTTATGATTTGGCCTACCAGGCTGATGTAACACTTATATCTGAGAGAGATTAGTATTTGGTGGAGACACAGTAGTTAGTTTGTGCTTACATTCGGTACACAATACAGTAGGAGAAAGCGGGACAGTTAGATTGATCTGAACTGTATGCAAGGCTGTGAAAAAAGTGGAAACCAGTGCAATTCAAGACATTTCTGTTAGGCAAGGATAAATGTGAATTCGTGCCACTGGAACCATTCAAAGGTAACAGAATCAACTTTACGTTTTTCAATGCAGCTGGATTTTTAACCTTTTTTACCTGTACTCTGATTTGCTGGAATTCAGTAGAGAAATTTAGCATGAAAACAAATTGGTGGAAGTTGTTGATTTTTATTTTCTGGGAAGAATTCCCTGCTGTTTTTAATGCATGTATTTGTGTTTTACATTATCTGAACTGTTTGCAATTACATTGTAAGCTATTTACAATCAATGTAGTATTTATAAAATACTGATATAATTGTTTTGTTAGTGGCATATGAAAACAGCCTTTCATTGTGCCTGCAGCTATTTTTCTTGGTACTTGATCACGTTTTACAGTACTGTGCTGCAAAAATATTGCAATTCTCCTGGCAATAAGAAATATATAAGAAACAAAGTTTGCAAATGAGAGGAGGCCATTCGACCCATCGTGCTTGTTTGATGTCCATTAATAATTGAGTGATCCAAGGATACTACCCAGTCTGATTTTGAGTGTTCCCAAATTGTCAGCTTCAACCACATCGCTGTTTGTTCCAGATTGCGACAACTCTCTTTGTGAAGAAGTGTCTCCCGTTTCCTGTCTTGAATGCCTTGAAGCCCAATTTCCATTTGTGTCCCTGGGTGCGTGTGTCCCTGCAGATCTGGTTGCTCTCCTCTGAACGGCCTCTAGAGCAGCGATATCTTTCTTGAAGTGTGGAGCCCAGAACTGTACACAGTATTCCAGATGAGGTCTAACTAGTGCATCGTACAGTCTTAACATTACTTCCCTTGTTTTAAATTCTGCACTTTTGACAATATACCCTAACATTCCGTTTGCCTTTTTTATTGCTTGACCACATTGTTTGGATGGAGAAAGTGAGGAGTCCACGTAGACTCCTAGGTCTTTCTCATACTTCATCTAGTTCTATTCCTCCCATAGCGTAATTATAGTGGACATTTTTGTTACCTGCATGTATTACCTTGCACTTGTCCACATTGAATTTCATTTGCCAGGTGTCAGCCCACAACTGAATATTATCTAAGTCCCTCTGAATAGCCTGTGCTGCCAAGATTGTATCTGCTGAGCCACCTATTTTAGTATCATATGCAAATCTGACAAGTTTGCTAACTATCCCAGAGTCCAGATCATTAATATAGATTAGAAAAAGCAAAGGCCCTAGTACTGATCCCTGTGGAAATCCACTAACAACCTCACTCCAGTTAGAAGCAACTCCTCTAATCGACACCCTCCGTTTCCTATACATCAACCAGTTCATAATCCATCTACTTACATTACCCTGAATGCCTACAGCTTCCAATTTGAGGATCAGTCTTTGGTGTGGAACCTTATCAAAAGCTTTTTGAAAATCTAAGTATATCATATCATATGCTTTCACCTGATCTATAGCTGCAGTTGCATGTTCAAGAAATTCTAATAAATTAGTAAGACATGATCTGCCTCGTCTAAACCCTTGACTATCTCCAAGAATATGGTTTTCATTAAGATGCTCCTCTATTTTCTGTCATTTTTTGTGGATTGGTATGACATTTGCTGTCTTCCAGTCAGCTGGCACATCCCCTGTTCTAAGTGTCTTTTGGAATATTTGAGTTAGCGGCCTAAAAATATTTTCCCTCATTTCTTTAAGTACTGTAGGAAATATACCATTTGGCCCAGGTGATTTGTTTGTTTTTAATTCTGCTAAGTCCGTTTAGTACCTCCTCCTTATTTATCCTGATCTCTCTTAGGGTTTGACTGGACTGATTGTTAACCTGTGGCATGTTGTCTGTTTTTTCTTTTGTAAAAACCTCTGTGAAATACTAATTTAGAACATTTGCCACATCTTGTTCGTTTTCCAAGATACTTCCATTTTTACCCTTTAGCTGTTTCACTTCCTCCTTTATTGACCTCTTGCTGTTGTAGTATTGAAAAAAGCTCTTTGCATTAGTTTTAGCTCCAAGAGCTATAGATACTCAGTTTTAACAGGACACGATGATGACCAATAGTAAACCGATTTATTGATCAGTTAAAAAAAAAAAGGAACTTGCATTTGCAGTTCACACTACTTAACTGAAAATAAATATGCACTGAATGTAATATTACATATTATATTTCACTCATCTAATTTAATTACTATACTGTAGGAATGTTTTATTGTATTGTATAAATCAGTATTTGTGTTGTAACAAGATGGCGAATCAATGCTGCACAGCCGCAGCTCGGCGCTGCTCAGTGCTGCTCAGTGTGTGTGAATGGCGGCAGCTCTGGCAGTGGAATGCAGGGGGATCAGTGTGTCTGCTCTGCTGCTACATTCCAATCTGAACACTCGGAGCGGCTGTGTGGAGCTGCGTTTTGGTGACGCTTCTCGCCAAACGCTGGACTCGCACCATTTTGCAATGTTTTGGGATGTAGTTCACACAGATCGATAAAAAAAGGAAACTATCACATCCAAACATTAGACAAGGGTCTTGTACTATGATAAATGTGGTGGTTATTTGTGGTTTTTACTTTTATTAAGATTTAAAACATCGTTTTAATGACGCTAGGTAAAGAAAATCCAAGATGGCGGATTTTGGTGTGTAAAAAGATTTATTAGGGTTAAAGTCACAATTTCATTTTTTTGGTATTGCACATATCTAAGTTAAGGCATAATCTAACCATTTAAGTGTATAACAGTTTAATTAATTAATAATAATAAATAAAAAAAAAGCGATCGACCACACTACTATAGATATGGACATAAATAATGTTTTAAGGTAACTGGCAGGAACTGCCTTTACATTGAACAATAATAAAATAATCTCCCATGACTCTTGCACTACCCTTGTGCTGAAGTCCCTTTTAGCTTTTCTCCATCATATTGTACTGTAATCTTGCAACCAAACTGGATTGGTGTTGACATCAGCTATGGTAAAAAATAATTGACCAAAAAACCAACCAAACAAATGATCAAATACGCCACTCAATTCCATAACAATTGAGCGTATTTTGACCCATGTCACCCGCAGCATTTGAACAGACAGCATTGCCAAAGCAAGATGTAAAATATGTGATAATGATGCATCCATGCATCACCTCAGCCTGACAATTCTACCATAGAACTGCTTTCTCTCATGGAAAATACAAATACCAAATATTCTAGAACAGGGGTTAATCAAACCGGTCCTGGAGTACCCCCTGCCCTGCTGGTTTTTGTTCCAACCTAGGTCTTAATTACTTAATTGAATGGAATATTGCTTTGTTAGGTTAATTAAGGATTCAATTAAGCAATTAAATCCTCAATTGGAAAAAAAAACAGCAGGGCAGGGGGTACTCCAGGACCGGTTTGAAAACCACTGTTCTAGAACAATAAATACATAGGGTTCCCCTTTTGCCTGTACGCAAGTTAGCATTTCTACTACAACATTGTGTGTATGAAATCAGCAATACTGGTGTGTGGGACTGCAGCCCTGGCACTGTTTAACTGTTCACTGCACTCTAGTACTGCAGTTTCTACTCTACAATTGTAGAATTTTATATTCAATTTCACCCTAATTGCTTTGAATAGCTATTACAGCTGGATCAGTGCCAACCTATTGCCTTACCCTTGAACTCATGATGCAACTAGGGCTGGGCGATAAATCAATATCAATAATTATCTTGGTAATCTCGATAACGATATAAAGACATTTAGATACATTTTCGATAATTCAGTAAAGCAGTCCAATCACCTCTGTGACGCAGCAGGAACTTGCGGAGAAGCGACAATATGCACGTCCACTAAAAACACTTGTGCCTTGGCTCCATTGGCTTAAGCATCCGTGCTGCCCCACAGCTGTCTGTAACCTGGCCGTGTTAAAGCTACTTTATGTTTTGGGGGGGCTGAAGCCCTGGAGCCCCCACGTAGTCGGTGCCTATGATTGTTATTATTGTAATCATCAAGATATGTGCTAGCAGATAAGCATTTTAAATGGCACAACTTGACTCCCTTAACTTATTACTCTTCCTACAGATTTATAACTGCAAATGACACTTTCTGCCATATTATGTTTAATTTACTTAGCAGACGCCCTTAACCAGGGCAAGTTACTGTTGAAACAAAATACACATTTCACGATTAATCATACAGTAACAACAGCTACAATATAGCAGGTTATAATTTAACTAAAGTGTGCACGTTTCAGTTATGGCGTTTATGGATGCATTTATAAACCAGTCCTTAATATTTTAGAGGGAAACCCAGATCTGCTGTATGTATTTATTTATTCATTCATTCAACTTGTAAATGGACACACGTTAACTAAATCGTGCTCGCCTTCCTGATTGTCCTGATTTGTATTATTAGTGCTGGAAGCCTATTGTTTCTGTTAGGATTTTTTTTTTTTTTTTTTTTTTTCCTTCCGCCAAAACTTCTAATTCCCCTAAAATGCTCATACATGCATTAAAACTCACGAAACACGCAAGTGTTGTAGACACAACTTATACCTACAAATGCAGTGAAAACTACATGTGTCGGTCACATGGTGCCACCGCCATGTTGCGATTAGAGGCGAAATTGTGAAACCAAATGGCACATGCATATGCCACTTCATACTCATGCATACCTTATGCCCTACTATTACGCTTGTTCATCAGAAGTTGCTCAGTCTCACGCGTTGTCCGCCATGTAGCATTCTCTGATTCCAGCTTTGGTGCCTTCTACTCCATGCCACTTATACCCACTGTGCCACAAATTGCTATGCATGACACTAGTACAGAGTCCTACTGAGAGTGTTAAAGGCTAGTTTCCCCAGTGAAAAACATGGGTGCTGTGGGCTAATGAAAAAAAACGTATATGTCGCTTCTATCATGCTATCTATCATGTCTGCAAGAGGCAAGTGACTGCATTCAAAAACATGGCAGCCACAAAAAATGACTGTGCACGAATGCAAAATACGCATATTTATTAAAGCATGAAAATGACCTCAGAAAAACCTATCAGCAAAATTCAGAAACTCAGCAAATTGTTTTACAATATGTCACTTATGACAGCAAATATATTCAGAACTATAGCCTAATGTACGTAAATTGTCAGTGATTAAACTAGTTGATGAAGCCAAGTTGATAGGATACAAAATCTTGCTGCTGTACACCAATCAAAATGAAAGCTTCACATGTCAGCCACAACATGACATTCCTTATGTCCATGCCACTTATACCCACTGTGCCACAAATTGGTATGCATGACACTAGTACAGAGTACTACCAAGGTTGTTAAAGGCAAGTTGCCACAGTGAAAGACATGGGTGCTGTGGGCCAATTTAAAAAAAAGTACGCGCCGGTTCAGACAAGCATCACATTACCTCCACACTGGAATGCAGTACACACATGAAACTCAGCACCTATGTCTATGTCTGTGCATTGAACATAAAGCCTTGTAGCGTTATGTTGGGTGTATTTGGATAAGAGCATTTGGGCTCTGAGCTGAAGCACTGATCTAAAGAAGACCTCTCCCCCCCCAAAGTTATCAGATTTCCTTAGCTCATCAGCTTGGAACTGGTTTGCATCAGAGTGACAGTTTTGGGGAGGATGGCACCGAGAATGGGCCAAATGGTTTAGAGTTCTGCTGTGAAATGTCTGGAGAAAGGGGCCTGTAGGTGATAAAAACTCTTTGAAGTGGATGAGAGCCGAAATCCCGACATAGAGTTACGAACCCAGGCCAACCGGCATTTCCAAAAGATGGCATGGATTGACATCAGTCATAAATCAAGCCCCCCTCCAATAGGACACTGGGGGCTGAAACCGAAATCCAATCTCAAGAACTCAGGAACCAAATCACCTATTGGTCTGACAGACTATAAGGAACAGCGGATGGTCTTTCTCTCTCGCTCTCTCACCTGAACCAGTAACTCGCTGCCACAGCTCAACCTGTAGCTCTGTTGCCAGAACCGGAACCAGAAACCAACCAAGTCTTTGCCGGCAACAGAAGAGTTAAACTGGGAGAAGGAGATTGAGCCGTACGAAGAATTCTTTTAAAGGACTTTATTAAATAAAGAACTTTACAGACTGCGCTGCCCACCTGTGCCCACCTGATCAGTGGAGTTTTACAGCTGGACAATTGACTAAGTCGACTGTATACGAAAGTGTCAGTCATTTAAATAGCTATTTGAGTCTTAAGAAACTTGACCCTTGGAACAAACAGGGCCCTGCTTTCCTCAAAGACTTTGTCTTCAAATAAGTACGGTGAGAGACCCTGCTTGCCAAGAAGATTTTGTGCACAACCTTGGAGCCTTCAAACCAGTGGAAAAACTGTTTGGAAACGACTCTACTTTCGCGAAACCCCAACTTCCAGGTGCATCGACTGAGTGGAAGTTCTTGGACAAAGCCGAACCGGACTGCCTTTGTTCCAAACTACACGGACCTCGTGCCGTGTGCTGTTATCTGAGCCCGAAGGCAGAGAGGCCTCTCTGCGACGAAGTTCAGATAAGTTTAACAGTTTGGAGTTCATGATTCATGACATTTGAGAAATCAATTAGAAATGTTAATCTGTGATTCATAACTCTAGAATGTGTAATATCATTTAGTTTTCTTAAATATAAATGTGTGTTGCATTAAACTGTTTTGTTGATAATTTTAGAAATAAAATCTGTCAACGCCGAGAAATATCTTCTCATTCCTGTTTAACTGTTTAGTCTGAAATTGACAAGTTAATAGACATTAGATTATTGGTGGCCCTGCCTATCCTTAATCATTGAATAATAATCAGTTAAGGGAAATTGTGGTAACAAGTAATGATAGGATCTTTCTCGGCACCTAAACGTAAATGAGACTGATATATATATATAACGAGAAGTTACCTGACATAAATACTAACCTGCGTAGTTATTTAATGTCTGACTAATAATACTAACGAGAGACTCACCTTCGTCTTACTAACCGGTATTGTAGTCAATGTGTTTATAACCTTTTATGTTTAACGATTTGTGTTATCATATGCGATCCCATGGTCTTTGATTTGGTCACAGAAGTGATTTGTCTTTGATTTGTTGATCTAGAGTTGAATTTTAATTAGTTTTTCCCTTTTGTATAATTAGTGTAGTGCTACATTTAGTCTTTGTTTTGAATAAATTTGACAATTTATATCTTTGGAATTGGTGTCTGCGTCCAATTATTACAGAAATTGAGTTCTACAAGATTCCAGGATTTGTGATAAGGTGATACTATAAATTCACTTCTTTAATTGAAATTTATAAGTGTACCTTACGCTACAGCCTGATAATTAAGTTTGTGAGGTACACTGTTAAGCCGCAATGTTGGATTTAATGTGTCCGTGTGCGAAAATGAAAACAGCTACTACTTCGGAACTCTAAAGCCCAGTGCCCTGAAACTTTGCATGTCTTACATAGACACTGCTATCTATCACGTCTGCAAGAGGCAAGTGACTGCATTCGAAAACATGGCAGCCACAAGCAAATGATTGTGTACATATGCAAAATACGCGTATTTATAAAAGCATGAATATCTACAGAACCGTCAAGCCTAAGGCTCTTAAATGTTCAGGGATTAACACTAGTACAAACATCAGTCAAAATTGATGAAGCCAAGTTGATAGGACACAAAACATGGCTGCTGTACACCAATGAAAATGACAGCTTTACATGTCAGCCACATGATGGCATTCCTTATGTAGACCTATATCTCCATCATGTGGACAAGTTTGGAGATTGCATTCTGCATCTTGAATGACACAAGAATGAAAACTTCACATACATGCTGAAATTAAGTAAAAATGCAATGGAACCTTACAGAATTGATGCATGCAAGCAGGAATTAATATTATAGTCCAGTGACACTGAAATATGCACTACAAATGACATAAGATTGAAAACCTCAAATGTATACTACATTGGATTGAAATTGAAAATTACACAATTAATAACATATGCATTTAAACTGCAAATGCCTGCTCAAATCTGAAACCTACTGATACAACATGGAAGCATTAAAAGTTGCATGCAACTTCTATTTTTTCATTATAATTGTTTTGATAGTTCAACCTCAGATTTGTGAAATGATCCAATGTTTGGCAAGTGTTTGTCATGTTCTGACCGTAAATAGTTTAAAACCATAATTAAGTCTGGTTTCTTCAACTTTCACTCAGGAGCAAAAACCAGCCTTTAAACTTGAAAGAAATAATGATTTGACATTTATCGTGATAATTATCAATATCAACTGATATTATTTCTTTTTTTATCATGATAACATTTTTTTCCATATCACCCAGCCCTAGATGCAACCCTAGAAAAGCTTGTTTGCTCATAGAGATGAGGCATACCCAATTCTCACAGATCTAAGCCAAGCAGGTTGATTTTAGTATTATTTAATTTAGCAATTAGGGACTTGCTCAATACACACAGCTGACTACTACCACTCCCAGTGCTTAAATGTGGGAAGGGGAGAAAATGAATCACAAACTATAAAGCAACTTAAAGTTTTTCAACTTTCTACAACTGCTCCAGTTGCTGATTACAAAATGGGAATGAATACTGAGCAATTGCCTTTATTCATGGTGATTTGTTTCACACTAATATACAAAAAAAAATACAAATATGTAGCATATTATTATATGGTACGAAGTCTGCACACTAGATTCACTGCGCTCAAATTCAAATAGAAGATTACTCCCTTTGGTTGCCGAGCAAACGAGGTACCCTTTATTATCACACACTTCTCCTTTGTCTCCACTCTATGGCCTTGAATGAAAATGTCTCTTTCTAAAAATCAGCTAAACTTACCTCTGTCCAGCTGGAGCCTTCTCCATTGCTTAATCAGTCTTGTCATGTTATCAGTTAGACATATGCAACATTGTTTTAAAGATCTTTCACAGTGGATGGTTCTGATTCAGGGTAGACTACCTGGGAAGCATTTGGAGCTTCACAAGAAGAATCTTCAGCCTTGATCTTGCAGTAACACGATTGGAAGCTGCCTAAAGGTCTGTCCTGCCCTCAGTGAAATCCCCTCTTAATGAAGCTAAGTGGCTTGTGGGTCCATTACAGCACTTGCTTTAATCACATAATTGACTGAAACAACACATAATCCTTCAGGTTAACAAGGATATTCATGGAAACAACAGGAGATAGGAGTGCTCAACAAAAGATCTTAACTAATTATTTAATAAATAAACTAAATAATTAACTAATTAAGAGCTCAGTGCAATGAAAACCAAATGGACTGAATTTAAAGAAAAATGGACGGCTGACTTTACCTTACTCAGTAATTTACAATCGGCAAATTAAGTGTCTTCTGGTGCAGGAGAACCCAAATCCAGCTTTATAGGTCAACCTTCAACCATCCATCTATACATAGTCTTCAATAGGAATTATGTGGCTTTAGTCAATTCGGTCATTTTGAGACCATTTGCAACAAGCACCTGAATTCCCTCCAGCCCTGAAGGATCCTATAGTTCTCTTAATTGACATGCATTATTAACATATCAATAGCTAACATGCATTCCCAGTCTTATTTATAAACTGTATGATTACTCAATTACTGATCAAAGACATGTCCTTGGAAGGGAAAGGTGAAAGGAAACTAAAGGCTAAATGCAGGCGAACCTCTGTGGCACACAGCCCTTGACTTCACAGGAACTCCTGTTACTGTAAAAATAGATCCAGGAATCTTGAACAGACATACTGTAGGCTGTGATTATTTAGCATTTATTTAGCATTACTACAAGCTATTGTTCAGTGTAACTGTGTGTGTCTGGCACTGTCTTTGTCTGTATTCAGATATTAAGCGGCCATTAATTGTGCTATTAGCAGTCCTACATGGGAGAGAGGGCCATCCTGACCAGCCTTGTGTCATTCAACGCAACACAGTTGTGCACTGTCCTAATTAGTTACAGGTGACGTCAGAGGCGATCCTAGGGTATGTGGGGGCCCCAGGCAAAATAATTCCTGATGGTGTTTTTCCCATTTGGGCCCCCCCTAGCTTGGGGCCCCAGGCAATTGCCTGGGATGCCTACCCCCTTGTGACACCCCTGGGTGATGTATTTAACAGCCCCCTGGACCTCTGCACCAGCAGTCAGCCAGACAGCAGCCTTCAGTGCCCCCCTTGCGAAGGGCCCCATCTCCAAAGGGTAGGGACTCTAGCTGCGGGGACTCCAGCGAGGAGACGCTACACAGCAACAACCATGACGATCTCGCCGATTCCCGTCCTGTTCTCTCGGTCTTCTCGGAGTGCACCTGCATGCCATTGCTTCCCTAATCCCTCCAACCTCATCTTCTCTGCCTTTCACCTCCACCTCCCTCCCCTCTACTCCACTCTCTGGAGGCCTATGGAACTGCCACTCAGCTTCCAACAAAGCCGACTTCATCTCTGCCTTTTACCGTCCAGGATGTAGGACCTCACTTACTGTACTTGCCTGTGTAAATTGTAAATTGGAAGTTGTATAATGTATTATAATTTGAATTGCTATGTTTTATGTAAATTGAATTTGTAATGATTGATGCCTTTACCGAACTGTATTTTTGCGCCCTGGATAAGGGCGTCTGCCAAGAAATGAAAATAATAATAATAATCTATCATGACCGAAAATATCCACAGTCATCTAGCCAAAAAAGCCATTGTTAAAGCCTGTGAGGTGGGCAGTATATTGGCAAAAACGCAAATAAAACAAAGCAAAATGCAGTCAAAGTCAAAGCAAATCATTGCTAAACCTTAAGGAGAAAAACTACTAATCAGATCAGAACAGTTGGTTAAAACATGGGGCTGAAACACCACATTGAAGAAATCAGTGTTTATGGTGACCTGGACATTCCTGTAGGTATTTCTAGCCTACGTGGCAAGTGGATTTTGGCATATTCCACTGGAATCAACGTGTGAAAGACTTTTAAATTGCACTGCTGGGGAGATGCTTCTTTAGACGGCTGCCATTTGGCATCGAATCAGCACCAGACATAGATACATGCAAAACTCAGGAGTGTTCCAGTCCATAATACATTTTAGTCCACAGTGTTGAAACTCCAGCTCCCTGCTGTATAAGTTTGATCTACGAGCACAACGAAGACAAAACAAAAGCACTGTGCTTGAAATATCCCCATCTTGAAGGCTGTTGTGTTTCAGGGTGGTATTCATTTTCAGACTGATCTCTCTTCAAGAACATCTATTGAATGTGTGATGTGAACAATCTGGAAGTTAAAGCAGATTACTGTAGACCTTTATCATGGTAATCTCTTTACTGAGGCAGTTTCTTCTACTTCTGAGCTGAAGAATGACCTGAGATTACAGTGCCACCAGAAGGCACAGGACTGAATAACAAAGCTATTGTAAAATTCACCAGTGAATTGCCACAACACTCACAACCTGGTTTTGAATTCAGAATTAATTTAAGTCCTGCTTTCTATTATTCAAAGTGTTTTGTTTACTTATTTAAATTAGGTATTAGCACAGAACCAATCTGTAACATTATAGCAGTGAATTGATTAGTGATAATTGGACCTTTTTTTTTTTAGGCCAGTCTGTGGGTGACCTGCTTCATTGGAATTGCTTTATTCACTGCTTGAGGTTTCTGATGTACATTTCCCAGGTCCTTGACCCACACACACGCAGGAGAGAGAAGGTTTAAAGGTTTCAGTATACATAAATGCCCCAAGCATCAAAGCCAGGCCTCCAGGCCATGTGACTGTCAGACCACAGGTTAAGTTTTATAGTCCAGTCCGCTGGTTCCCAATCTGTATTGTATCATAGCAATGGCAGCCAGGATTGTCAGGCGTTGTGTGGGCTTGAATCAGACAGGGCTTCCTCGACTTGTCAATGAACAGAGACTCCTGTGGCTTCAGTGGGCGTAGTAGCAGTCCTCCCCACACACTCTAGCTCTGCTGTATGTGCTGTGGACTCCCAGTCAGTGATAGACTGGTTGAGCGGGGATTCTGGAATTCTCCTTATGGGCTGGTGGGCCAGTGTGTCAAAGGCAGAGCTGGCAGAAGGGTAATTGCCAGCATAGTAGAAATGTTTCCCTGGGCATCCCATTCCCACCCACCCCATCCAAAGGGGACATTCAACAATTTCCCTGGACTGCTTTTCTGTTACTGTGCAAAGTTTGGCAGTGCACACTTCACTACTTACAGTCCTCCCTAACAAGTCTAGACTACGGCAAGCCTCCTGGTTCTACTGTTTTAACTTGTTCAAGATTTTCCAACTTCTGCTGCTCACCTCATATTCTCTACATTACATTCCTCCATTTCATACCCTATTTTGGGTAAGAGATTCAACACAGCTAAAGAGCAATGACACATGAACAAGGGGTTGTACGTTAAAATTAATAGGAAGTGCTTTTAAGACTGAACACAGGAGACACTTTTTTTTTTTTTTTTACAGAGGGTTGAGAGAGCGTGGAAAATGTTGCCCAGCCGTGTTACTGAATCAGACACACTAGGACCCTTCAGGACACATTTAGGTGAAATCTATTGGTTAGGCTAATAGCAAAGTATGGGCATGGAGGCCTCCTCTCATTTTTATCCTTTTTTTATGTTCTTATGTAGGCAGGGAGTGGAAAGCATCAGTAACATGTTGAAAAAGGCTTGTTTCTTCATATTGGTGTGAAATATACATTTAGAGAGACCAACTGAAACACCAATGCAACCAAAAACATTAGACGGAAGAGGGTACGAAGTCAGCATACAAATGAGAGAAACGGACCCGAATTATGTTCCAGACAGGGCCTACAAAGCGCATTCCAGCCTTGTGGGGCAGTAAGTTGCTTGACTTTACTGCATCTCAAAGTCCCTGCTCTACAGCAGGTGGGTTGATTCTCAGTTTACTAGCAGTGTGCAGTTAACAGTTATGCTAAGCAAACTGTATCACTCCCATTGTGAATAAGGGTACAAATCAATAGACACACCTGAAAGGTTCAATCAAACCACAAAGGTCTCTGTTCGGAGCAGAAATTAGGCCCTACAGACCACAGACTGCAGAGTCATGAAAGAGAAGTTGCTATTCCACCCACCTTGCCCGTTTGTTTCTTTATTGAGTAAATCAACTCCAGGATATCATCCAGTCATTTACTGAAGGAACCCAGAAAGTCAGTTTTGCTATTTTTGCTTCATTTCCACATCTATCCCCTGCTCAGCTTCAAGTGCATGCCAAGGAAGCTTCATGTTCTACACTCCCACAACTCTTTGTGTAAAGAAGTTATTTTCAGTCTTAAACATACCTAGACTAAATTTCCACTTGTAACCTCTGGTGTATGTTTCATTGTTGAGCTGTGAAGCAGTCCTTGGAGTTTGATTTTACCCATCCAAATCAGGATATTGAAGACCCTGAATCAAGTCCTTTTTAGCGCTTTTCCACCGACAAGGAGCCGGTGCCAGTTCGGAGCCGGTGCCTAATTTGGAACAGTTCCGCGCTTTTCCGCCACAAAAGAACTGGCTCCCGGCTGGCACAGAGCCGCTTTTTCTAGCAGCAAAAACTTGCTGGTCTGGAACCAAGGAACCGTGATGTCAGGGGCCAGGGGGCGGGGTAAAGTCGTCTCCACAAAAAGTTATTTGCTGGACTTCAGCCGCCATGTTTAAAATGCCAGCAGAGACGCGAGCAGTGAGGAGAGTTTTGATTAAAAATGAGCGAAATCAGCAGCAAACAGGAGAGAGAGCGAGAGACACTTTCAATATGGTCTCACCAGGTCAACTAACTAGTTAGGAGTTGACAAATGGCAGCAATGAGAGACGACTGAGCGCACCTTCCGTGACAGGAAAGACGTGTTACAGCAATAGTATGATGATGGAGAGTTAATGCGACGATATAGATTGGACAGAAATTATGTTAGTTAATTAACTGTCCTTACGGGCAGTTTCTTCCGCTGGCAGAAATGCGGTGTTACGCTGAATTCAGTGCCCCTACGAATCATGTGTCCCTGTTTGGTTTGCGCATGATTAATAATTTATGAATAAATTCATTTTCTTATAAGGTCGAATAACACAAAACACATTCTACAGTAAGAGAAGATAAAATACACAATAAGATCTGTTACAGTGATGTGCTTTGTGCTCACACGCCAGCAGTGCTGACAATGTATTATTATTAGTATGTATTTGTTAGCAGACGCCAGGGCGACTTTCAAAACATAAGAGCATTGTTACGGTGTCTGGCAATAGGGACAATGCAACAATGATTTGGGACCATCATCACAGACTTCATCAATAAGCACAATTTCCCATCAAACCATTAACATCACCTGAGATCGTCCGACAGTTTACTGATGTGCCGACGACCGCGCCGCAAATACCCCCAAAACAACTGCATTCATAAATCAATAGGCTAGCCTATAGTCATTGTTTTTTAAACAATAATACAAGTAAAAATACGCCACATACATACTCATACAAAATATATTCATAATGAACTGTGTGCGCGGTGACTAATGCATATTAACTCTATCTTGTATTTTATTCAATACAGTAAAAATGTCTGAAATAGCGAATCGGTGTAAATCCCTTAATGCATCAATAAAAATAAATAAAAATAAAAGGCTGAGTTATCTTGGCATATTCGTATAGTTGCATTTTCGTTTCTGCTGTCTACATGTGATCTCGTGTTTTTTTTTACAATGTATCTGTGTTGTGGGTGGACGCTGAATGACTTTAATTTTGATGGTTAAATAGGGTTTCAAAGACGCAGTCTCCGATTATTATTGCCGTGTTTCACCACTTCTACTCCATGCTTTGGAACGCCCACATCCAGTGACACCAGCGTTCGGTTCCCAAACCGGTGGAAATGCAGGCTGGTTCGCAAAAAGTTCAGCTGGTTCCCAGGCCGAGCAGCGGCTCCGGCTCCAGCACCGGCTCCAGCACCGGCTCCTTGTCGGTGGAAAAGCGCTATTTGTAATCTCTGCCATTGAAGACTAAAGGTTCAGTTCTTTTAACTCTGCCTGCACAAGACCAGTGGTTACTCCAGTAGCTTAACTGGTAGAAGGAGTGGTATGGGTAAAGAATTACATGAGGAATGAGCAGCAAGTAAAAAAACACAACTAGCTAATGAGTCAATAAATGCTAGTACTCACTCATGTATTTGAAAGTCTCCTCGGCCAGGACTGGGGAGAGGGCACTGGAGGCATCATCTGGGGAGTAGCTGGGAGACTGGACCCAGTCCTGGCTTTCATACACATACAGGGAGTCTGCTCTCAGTGTGTACTGGGGCAGCTGCTCCTCCAGCAGGCCCACCAGCTCTGTCTCGGGCTGCTTACAGCCTTCATCTGAGGATGAATAGGGAAAATCAGTTTAGGGTTACTTGAAAACCTGGCAAAACAAGAACACGCCAGAGTGCAGGAGAGAGAACGAGAAATGAAAGAGTGAGAGAGAGTTATAATGAGAGAGAGTGGGAGAAAGAATAATAAAAAAAAAACTCAAAACAAGTTCAACAACTTCAATAGCTCAATATGCACCTGTCTGCGTGAGAGAGAAGTTACACAGGAATGACTGACAAATGTTGTTCCTGTTGGTGCTGTAAATAATACATTTTGAAGTGCTTTGCTTTCAGAGACTATGCAGAGAGAGAGATACAGAGACCCATATTTTAGGTGGTAGCATCTCAGTCAGTGTCCTTCTACAGCCCTCCCACTAAACAGGCCCCAAAGAGAATAATTGTGTAGCTCCAATATTGAACAATTGGAGTACAAAATGAAATTTTACATAAAATCCACTAGAGGGCGAGCAGATACCAGAAGAGGGAAGGAATGGGAGTCTGACCTATATCTGTCAAACAGAATTCCATTTTTTTTTTTTTAAATGAAAGAACCTTATAAATAGACTAACTGAAGGAATGGAACTGGCATCATAAATGAAAGTCAAAAGGGATGGGTTATATATATGATTTACAGATCTCACCCTCATCACACACAGAGTTTGAAACAAGTCTTTAAATGGCACACCTATTCTGGAAGACATTCATGGGTCAAATTCAGTTTGTTCGATGACTGTGAAGCAGCAAATACAATTTCTTCATGCTTTTGAACTGTATAGATTTTCTTAGTAAAACAAATTAAATATTCAATTTATAGGCAACTGGATTCCAATGTCTGAAGGGTAATATACATATAATCTCATCATATGGTTAGGGCGTGTCAACATTGATATTGATATTTAACTTGGTTTAGCATTTAAAGCATATCATAGCAATTAATGCACAGGAAAGGAGTCAACTATAAACGTCAGGAGGGTGTTCAAAATGGGCTGAGCAAAGAGAGCTGGTTTCAATCAAAGACTGCATCAATGATACTGTAGAATTGAAATCTATCTCTGTGGTATACCAAGACCCTCAACTGTGAAGTGTTATTCTCTTGATTTTTGCTTCACATTATTTAAATAAATTAAATAAATAAAAAAATGCTACACAGAACATGTTTTAGGTTTCATAAGGATTGACATAAGGATTACAAATCAAAAGAAAAGCCTTCCATTCAATCAGAAAAAAATATTGTTGCTTAGCTGCCTCCTATTACATCTCATGCATTTCTTATTTTAGGCCCAGTGGGTTTTAAAAAATAAATTCTAGTCTTGCTAATTCCCTGGTAGTACAATGTAAGATAAGACCTGTTACTGACAGTTTCACTCACTAGGAAACTTGTTTGAGTGACTAAGCACATTGAATAAAACAATACATACAACCCCTGCTCCCTGATTAAAGATCTGTGAATCTTCTATGTTGCCAATTTGTTTTGAAGCAGTGTAACAAACTAATTTTCATTTCATGCAGTAACGCCAATGTAAATGTGAAGAGAAGAGCACTCTGAAGAGGTATTGTAAACAAAAACTAAAATAACTTCATGGTGAATTTGTGTATCCTAAACTGCATCTACTGACAAGCAATTGATGCAAAACACAAAATCATAAAAAACGAAAAAGGTGAATGTTCATATCACATCCTTTTGGCATTTTGTTATTCCTTTCAATTTACACTTCCTATTATGCATGTTCATATGTGATTATCTTACTGGTGCTGTGTCCATTGTTATTTTATTTGCTGACTGACTGTTCAGTATAACAGCTTACCAAGAGACATGACAGCTTTAGGTTTAGGAACAATGACAGGAGGAATTGTTATTTATCATTGGCACAAGAGCAATATAAAGCCACAGCAAATATAAAGTTACAAGAATGAACTTCCTGTTTGTGACCCTTATTTAAATCCTCTGTATATCCTCTAATCTTTACAAGGACTGATCTACAATATCTGTTTGGATTTTCTTTTTCAATTCTTTTGATGAAGATTTACCTCAAACTAACTCAGCATAGTCAGCCATCTGCTATTAGAGACATTCCAAGAGCGAGAAATACCCAACAGATTCCAACTGCTGGACAACGAGTTGGACAGTGACAGCTCAGAGGGTGATGGGAGGGCAGCTGAGCACTAGAGCACCATGGTGCCCACTCCCCCCCAAGAAGAGGGAGGTAATTATAGTAGGAGACTCGATTCTTAGAGGTGTAGATCACACAGTGTGTTCTAGTGATTAGGAGACACACATGGTATCTTGCCTGCCTGGTGCTCAGGTTGCAGATCTCCCTAAACTAGTAGATGGGCTACTGGCCAAAGTCGGGGGGAATCCACTGGTCATGGTCCACATTGGAACCAATCACATAGGAAAAGGTAGGACAGAGGTTCTGCAAGACAAATTTAAAGAGTTAGGAACAAAACTAAAGAGCAGAACCTCCACGGTAGTTTTCTCTGAAATACTCCCGGTACCACGTGCCAGGCCAGGGAGACAGGCAGAGATTAGAAAGTTTAACACGTGGTTGAAAGCTTGGTGTAGGGAAGAGAGTTTTGGGTTTATGGAGCATTGGTCTTTCTTCTGGGATAGATGGGACCTGTACAAACCGGACGGTCTACATCTAAACAGAAGGGGGGCTAATGCATTGGGAGAGCGTATGTGCAGAGTAACTGAGAATCATTTAAACTAGGGACCAGGGGGGCAGGGATCTCTGACAATGGGAGATGTTCCACTAAGGAAAGAAAACCAAGGGAAACTACTAGTAGGAAAGTCCTGAAATGATTGTACCTCAATGCCAGGAGTATAAGGAACAAGATGTTAGACCTAGAAGCCACAGTGCTGGCGTGTGACTATGATGTTGTAGGAATGACAGATATATGGCTTACAGAAAATGATGGGGATGAATACAAGTTGGAAGGATACACACAGTTTAGAAGAGACAGGCATAATCGAAAAGGTGATGGGGTAGCATTATATGTGAAAAATGACATTGAGGCAGAAGAACTCAAATTAGATCCCAGTAACGGAACAGAATCTTTGTGGGTCAAACTTTTGAATAAAATATCTGGCGGATTAGTGGTAGGAGTGTGTTACAGACCACCCAACTCAGATATTAAGAAAGATGTTGCATTGTACAATGTAAATCAGGACTGCATAAGGATGTGACTATTATAATGGGGGATTTCAATTTCCCAAACACAGACTGGGAAAGCCCAGTTGGGACTACAGAAGCAGAAATAGAAATAGTTGAGATGGTAAATGACTGGTTCTCTGACACATTTAGTTAGAAAGCAATCAGGGGGAGTGCATGCATTGACTTGATCTTTTCAAATGAACAAAATAGAGTCAGAGGGACACTAGTTAGAGAACCAATGGCAAACTGTGATCACAATATGGTTAGCTTTGAGGCATTCTTTCAAAAAACAAGGAGCAACTCTAAACAATGGTCTACAATTTTAGAAAAGCAAACCTTGAAAGTATGAGGCGGCAAACTAAGAACCAAAAAACATTGGCCAAAATGGTTTAACAGAAGTATGCAAAAGAATATCAAGAGAAAGAAAATGTTGTTATAGCGCATACAAAAGGGATAGAGATTTTTAAAAAATACAAAGAATATATTGAACTGCAAAGAGTACTGAAGAAAGGGATCTGTAAAGCAAAGGGAAATAGAAAAAGATATCTCTTGGAGCTAAAACTAATGCAAAGAGCTTTTTCAATACTACAACAGCAAGAGGTAAATAAAGAAGGAAGTGAAACAGCTAAAGGGCAAAAATGGACGTATCTTGGAAAATGAACCAGATGTGGCAAATGTTCTAAGTAAGTAGGTTTTTACAAAAGAAAAAACAGATAACATGCCACATTAAAACCAACAAATCACCTGGGCCAGATGGTATATTTCCAACAGTACTTAATGAAATGAGGGAAATCATTTATATCTGGAATATTTGGAAATATTCCAAATTACACTCAGAACAGGGGATGTGCCAACTGACTGGAAAACTGCTAATGCCATACCAATCCACAAGAAAAGGGGTCAAAACTGAGTCAGGAAATTACAGACCAAATCAGTCTCACCTGCATCACTTGTAAAATGTTGGAAAAACTTATTAGACAGGAAATAGAGGAGCTACTTAATGAAAACCATATTCTTGGAGATAGTCAACATGGGTTTAGATGAGGCAGATCAAGTCTTACTAATCTATCAAGAGTTCTTTGAACATGCAACTGCAGTGAAAGCATATGATGTGATACATTTCGATTTTCAAAAAGCTTTTGATAAGGTTCCACACCAAAGACTGTTCCTCAGATTGGAAGCTGTAGGTATTCAGGGTAATGTAAGAAGATGGATTGTGAACTGGTTAAGGTATAGGAAACAGAAGGTGTTGATAAGAGGAGTTGCTTCTAACTGGATTGAGGTTGTTAGTGGAGTTCCACAGGGATCAGTACTAGGGCCTGTGCTTTTTCTAATCTATATTAATGATTACATTTGCAGATGATACTAAAATAGGTGGTTCAGCAATCTCGGCAGCACAGGTTATTCAATGGACTTAGATAATATTCAGTTGTGGTCCGATACCTGGCAGATGTAATACCTTGCACTTGTCCACATTGAATTTCATGCAGGTAACAAAAATGTCCACTATAATTACACTATGGGAGGAATAGAACTAGATGAAGTAACGCATGAGAAAGACTGAAGAGTCTACGTGGACTCCTCACTTTCTCCATCCAAACAACGGGGTTGAGTTCTGCACATTTTGCTTTTGATTAAAATGTAAATCCAAGTTTTTGTGATTTTTTGATTTTGTTTTTAATTCAACCATTGAAGGGGATTCAAAACACTTTCAAGGCATTCACTATATAACAAAAATAATAATAACAAATATTGTATCAAAAACAACCTTTGAAACCATTTGAAATAAATGTTACTTGCCAATTCATTCAAAGATAAATAACTGTTCAAAAAACATTGCTAAATAACACCAACCATGAGGCAGGAATCTGTATACATTTCTTTAGGTTACGAACTTAAAAATAAATGTTGTGCAGTTCCCCTTTATTTAATTCTGTTAGCAGTATATATTGTTTTAAATATGGCAATGTCGGGAAATAGTCTGAATATACATGTAGTAAAATAAATGTTTTTACATTTCCTCTCTCAGTAACAATCTTGAGGCGAGATGAGAGCACGATAATACAAGATCAGTGACGTATGTGCGCCCCCAATTGTCCGTCTGACACTTGACAGCTGTACAGGTGCCCCGTTTCCACTGGTGGACGCGTCCAGACTGTTACCCATCTGTTGCCAGACGAGGCCGTAAGCATCCGTCACGCCCACTAAGGAAATACTTTCAGAAGCGGAGATGTGCGCTGGACTTGTGGGAAGAAATCAGCTACATTATGTGGGAAGACATAATCTCGAGTGCTGTGTTGGATCACGAAGAAATTACAGCAGCATGGAGTGAAATCCATGAACAGAAACAATTAAATATTTTACTGCTTACAGTTAATATCCGAGTGTATTAAAAAAAGTTAAAGATAAACTGAAGGATAATAATCAGACCAGTAGCAGCCGATTTTATCAATTGGACGGTGTTTCAGGCTGTTGTCCAGGTCTGTTGTATAACAGCCCCACAGAGATGATCAGTATGAAGGTGAACACAATTTAGTTAACGTGTGCCCATTTACAAGTTAAATAAATAAATAAATAAATAAATAAATAAATAAATAAATACAGCAGATCAGGGTTTCCCTCTAAAACATTAGGACTGGTTTAATAAATGCGTCCATAAGTCCATAAACGCCTTGACTGAAACGTGCACACTTTAGTTAAATTATAACCTGCTATATTGTAGCTGGATGATTAATTGTGAAACGAGTGCATTTTGTTTCAACTGTAACTTATTCTGTTTAAGGACGTCTGCTAAGTAAATTATAAATAATACGGCAAAAAGTTTTGTTTGCAGTTACAAATCTGCAGAAAGAGTAATAAGTTAAGGGAGTCACGTTGTGCCATTTAATATACATATATACTAGCACAAATGATGATAATAATACTAAATAGCAAATATGCAGTTATTGTTGCACATGGAAACGTATTCTTATGGGGACATGCTTGTCTGAATATAATGTTGTCTATACACGTTTAGGTCTTCCTAATATCTCTTAGCAGAAACGTGTATTTATTATGCCGTTTACAATCATGTAAAGCAGAAAGAATAAAATCGACACAAAAGTCCTTTCCACGTCAGGCTGTATCACTCATAGTGTTGTTCTGTTTTTTTTTTTTTTTAAACGAAACACAAACCAAACCCACAGTCGCTCTGCGAATCCCATAAGAGGGGACGGACTTCACAACGGCCTAGTTTTACAAAAAATCTCTGGGACACGTCCAGCACGGCATGTCACGGCACGGACGCTTAAACCAGTGGAACCGAGGCATAGGGCTGAGTCCCAGGCTGCATCCCAGATCGTACACTTGTTCCCTTGTTCCCTCCCCTTGCGGGGCAGAAATACTACGGTGGCCATCTTAAGGGGTGTCCCAATCCCTTAGGGAGCGAGTGAAGGAGCCTAAATCGAGCTGTTTGTGCTCTTCAGAGCTCCCTTCGACGGAGTGTACAAAAGAGCACACTTATGAGGAAGTGTTTGAGCACTGAAGTACCAGAACTCTTTGCATTAAAGGCGGAGACAAGTCAGCAGTGTTGCCAGGTCCTCTACATAATTTCCCCCAAATCTGGTCGTAAAAATCCCCCAAATCACATATTCCCCCACAAAAAAATTGAGGTATGGGGCAATTGGGTGGTGAAGTGAGGTCTGGGGGGGGGGGGGGGGGGTCAAAATATTATCCCCCAACATTTCCCCCATAATAAAGTTGACCCAAATTTCCCACTGGGGTCTTAAAAACCCTCCAATCTGGCAACAGTGCAAGTCAACAGCGGCGGTTTTATATAAATGTAATGCTAGCTAGACATTACTCTGGCTGTTTCCCCTCTGCTTTTAAACAAGCTGCTGTCATCCCACTCCTCAAGAAACCAACCCTTGACGCCACCTCAGAACTACCGCCCCGTCTCCCTACTCCACTTCATCTCAAAGACTCTCAAGTGGGTGGCGCACCGTCAGCACTCTCACTATCTGTCCCAACACTCACTCCTTGATCCTCTGCAATCCGGCTTCTGCACATCTCACTCCACTGAGACGGCTCTCCTGGCAGTCACTGACTCCCTCAGCTGTGCTCGGGCGGCCTCCCTCTCCTCAGTCCTCATCCTCCTTGATCTCTCCACAGCATTTGACACCATTGATCACTCCATCCTCCTCTCCTGCCTCGCTGACCTTGGAATCTCTGGGACTGCTCTCACCTGGTTCTCCTCCTACCTCAGTGACTGGACCTACCAATTGACATGGCGAGGTTCCTCATCCACCCCCCAACCTCTACTCACAGGTGTTCCCCATGGCTCTGTCCTGGGCCCGCTCCTGTTATCTCTCTACACTCGCTCCCTGGGCCCCCTCATTGCATCTTCCTGAGCAACATACGCCGAATCCGTCCCTTCATCAACGACTACTCGACTCAGCTGCTCGTCCAGTCACTGGTCCTCTCCCGCCTGGACTACTGCAACTCCCTCCTGGCTGGCCTGCCTGCAACTACTACCCGCCCACCATCCAGAACTCTGTGGCTCGTCTGGTATTCTCTCTGCCCCTATTCGCACATGCTACTCCACTGGCTCCCGATACCGGCACTCATTCAGTTCAAGACATTGACCCTCACCTACCCCTGTCTCAACCACACTGCACCAAGCTACCTTCAGACACTTGTTTCTCCATATATCCCCTCCAGACCACTGCGCTCCAGTGCCAGAAGACTAACTCTACCTCCTCTCCGCTCCCCTTCCTCCAGAGCCCGCTCCTTCTCATCCCCGGCCCCTAAATGGTGGAACGACCTTCCCACCGAAGTCAAGGAGTCCTTGACCTCATTCCGGCGCTTACTCAAGACACATCTTTACAGACAGTACTTATAATATAAGTCCTTTTAATCCCCGTTATATAGCACTTCACATATCACTCCCCTACCCCCCTCTCTCACCTGCAGCCCTTCATGATAGAATGATCAAATTAAACAATCAATCATACAGGCATACCTTGATGTGGCAACAAAAGTGCTTTGTACTGCCTGGATACGGTCAAAATGGTGCTGCCCATACGGTGAAAAAGTGAGCCAAAACGTACAAAGTTGTGAATTTCCCGGGTCAGACACCTAATAGTATGTAATTGTAATTAGGGTTTCCAAAACCGGGAGAAAATTCCAGGCCCGGGTTTTTGGAGTTTAAAATTCATAAACTCATAAATTCATAAATTCATGGCACCCAGGCTTGAAGCCAAATTATTTTATAGGCATATAAATGGAAAAAATAATCACTATGGAAACAAAATTAAATAAACAAAAAACACTAAGCTCACTCTAAACTTTTCCGATTGTGCCTCGCTCTCTCTCTTTCAAATGTCATTATACAACGCTTTCACCACAGTGTGCGTGCCACGGCACCCTGTCACACACTGTTGGACACATCAAACGTATTACTTAACTGAACTCCTGAAATCTTAGTTTTCCCCCTTATTTTATTCAAACTAGAACCACTGGCCATATCAACAAGTTAATACTAAATAAATAAAATAAACGCCATTTTTGTGTCTATTTTATTTGTAGGTGAAATTAAACACAAACTCAGTTATACTGCATTATTATTTATATTATTCATTAATTCACATAGTTATTATGTATTGATCATTTGTATAAACAAGCGACCCTGTAGCCCCCAGCTGTTTGCAATACCTTGTTTGCATACTTTGGCTGACTGAACATCAATCTTCTCACCGAATGAAAAAATACACTAAAGTATACAAGACTTTGATTTTGCGCTGTGCACGCAAGTATGTTTTTCTTTTTTTTTTTCCTTGTCAACACCGGTTTTAAACCTATACCAAACCCGGGATTGCGGGGATGAAAAATTGTCCGCGTTGCCCGGGTTTTCAGTAGCCCGGGTCCTGGGCTGGAAACACTAATTGTAATATATGCAGCTAAGAGAATTAAGATAAAAAAAAAATGCGGTGTTAAATTTTCTGTTGCCATCAAATGCATCTCGCCAGAGCCAACAGACTTACCAGCGACAGCTCCAGAGTCTGTGTTCTCCACATTCATGGGTTTCACTTCAAACATCCCTCGGCTTCAGCTGGTGCCCACAGGTTCTAGCATGTAGCTCCAAGTTCCCTCTGGTGTCCAGAGAGGGAGAAGGGGGACGAGGGAGGGCAGGCAATTTGATCAAGTGAGCAAGAACTTGTAGGGGCAACCACCCTTTATAGCAGTTCCATTCACCTGACCCTGCAGGTGGGGGTGTGGGTGACAGCTGGCTAGTTGTCTTTACAATGTGGGTCCCCAATTGCTTTACTGTGACCTCACATCCTACCCTTTGTGGAAGGCCTCAGACAGATCCTTCCAAAAACACTGTCCCCTGACAAGAGAGGTGCATTGTATTCTCCACTCTCCCGAAGTCACCTAAAAAACAAAACAAAAAAGCATACTTAAAGGAGCACCTTTTCTTATCTGCCATCAGTGTTTATTCACCGTGGCAGAAAACTGACAAGCACATTTTCAAACAGTGGTTTAATACCCAGATCTTTGTGCTGCAGAGAACCACTCGATCAAGTTCAATTCGATTAAGTTGTGTACAAAAATGAAGGACTTGACGGAACATTCCAATAAAGTACAGTATGGAAATTCTTCTTTTGCTACACAGTATTAATATATTTTACTGTAATATACATCATCTCAGAAGTAAATGAAAGTCATGATTAGTTTAAGGCTATTATTGACTGCAGAAAGTTACATAGAATAGTATGTGCTAGACAGAAATTTTGGTGTTTAAAGAAAAACAATCTTCTTCTAGATGACTTGGTGGGAATAAAAAAAAGTTTACCTGTTTTTGGTACTTATCCCAATTTAGATGTGTCGAAAATTAAAACACCCAAGAGGAACAGGGAGGTGGGTGGCATTATCAATATAAAAAAACATTATTTTTTTATTTCCCAATAAGAGTTCATTTCAAGCATCTAGGAAAATGGGGCCCAATCTGCACTAGCGAGCCGAGCCGTTCACTGGGTCAGCCCCCTTAGTGTGAGTACAAGCTTTTGGCCCATGGCATTTGTCACATCAAATGTGTAATTTGTTCTTAAATTACACAACAGGGTGGAGTGACTTTCCCATTATATTTGCTTAACACTGCTCTGCACAACACACAAAAAATAAGTAACAGAAACTCTCTTCTTCCCTTACTAAGCCTAATGTATTAATGCAGAATTAAAAGCCGACTTTTCCCTCAAGCCTCTTCTGGTCAGCCTTGCAATAAATCAGATTAGGAGCTCACAGAGTCAGGTTGGTTGGGAGACAAGTCCAACTCTACAATGAAGTGCTCACCTCAAGCAATGTAGCTGAAGACAAATTTGCTTTTAACATAGAGAAAAAACATCTTGGTCATTCATTTAAGCATAACTTCCGGCAGAGAGACATTCTGTTCTATAAAAACTTGGCCATAAGAAAAAGTACCATAAGTGTTACATTGAAAAATAATTATTAATTTAATGCAAATAATTGTAACCAATCTGTAAGCAATTGCTTGAGGTCCTTTAAAAATAGTGTTTCAGCAGCAGAATACCAAGTGCCCCATTGTGTTATGCATGGCTCGGGTGGCAACTTTATGAGTAAAGTACTGACTTTTTGTTGGATTGCTTTGGTTAGATGGTAAACATAGTATTCTACTTGCATAACGTACAAATGTTTTTAACGGCTGCAATCAACTTGCCTGCTTTCGCAAAATTATTTGCCCAGATATTGCTAGCAAGGGCTATGATTGGGCCATTACAAGTCTGAATTTGGCAATAAGCCACAGAGAAAGTCCGTTATACGACTTGATCATGTAACTGGCATTATCAGACACAAATCCAGTCACATTAAAATCAACTTCAAATGTGTACTAATTCACAGTGCAAGAAACATATTTCAGTTTTTTTATTTTTCTTACAAATATTTCCCAACATAAAACCATTGTCACAATACAGTAACTGATTTTGAATTTCAGTGTTTTAAAATAAATATAAAATGGAATTAAATGTCAAATGTAGCCTACCATTTGTATTTCAGTAATATGAAAAAATTCAGGGGTCTGAATACCTTTGCAAGGCACTGTATACACACACACGCACATATAAACACCATTGTGCATGTATACAAAATGCTATCCAAGTCAGCAGAAACCTTTCTGGATTGCACCAATTCACCAAGGAGTCTGGTATGAATTATTTGCAAAATCAGAATACAACTGAATACAGTGAATGTGAACACTTACAGTTTGCATATAAACCGGTTTAGCCTACATTTAAAAGGTGTGGGTATTAAATGAATATTTTCTTAGAAGGTCAACTTTCTAAAAAGATTAATGTCTGGCTTTTTGGAAGTTTGCACAACTGGAAAACGTCAAGCATTTCCATTGGTCTTTCTGGCATATTTTTTACTTGACGATATCGGATCTAAAAAATTCTATGTAATGGAGCATAGCCATTATGTTAAGTACAACTAGGGAAGTAATAATAGCTTTTCTATTTTTGTTGAATTAAACTTGAACTGCTAATACTGTTTTTTTTAAACTGCCAGTCCTTGTAACACTTCCCCCCTGCTCAGGCAGTTATTGTTCAGTACTGGGAAGTCCTCCTTTAATTTCTGGCATGTTATAAGTCTCTTCCTTAGCGATTACCTATGTAAAATTGTCGTTGATTACATTTGCAATTTCCTTTTCCGACTATACAAGCATACCACTGTAAATCCATAACTAAGACACTTTATGTCCTTTGTATTTAGCCATTGAAAGAACAGCTTTTTTCTTTTTGCATTGGTTTAAGCTTACAAGGAAATATTCAAGCCTTTCTAAAATGCCTCTAGAAATGTCACATTACTTCTAAAATTGCTTGATTTTAAAATGTCTCAAACTCCCTTGAGCCTTATAGTCCCTACTGGGCTTATTGAACAACAAAATGAAAAAAAGAAGACGGCTCCAGGAGACACCTACCAACCAAACCAACAGCAAAAACATCTTGACAGGGGAAGGAGCACTGTAATCTGAAATGACATGTGGTGCTGTTAGCAGAATTGTCTTTCGCCCTGTGGTGTTGAAAAAGTTCCCAAAACCAGGTCAAACATAACCAAGGAAAGAAAAAAAAACACTAAAATGAGGAGGTGGCCCAAACATGACCTGAAAATGTCACAAGAAATAAGGAATTCTCTTTATTTCAGCCTAAGGCATCACATTTGTGCAGAAGGCTTCATAAAGGTTACCTGTACTGAGATGTTTGCATCACAACGTTTAACCTGGATAGCTTAATATCCTCCTATAGGACTGGAATTACCTTACACCTCCATTGACAACATTGAACTTAGCCTACTTGTTCTGCCTTCAAAGGTTTGTTTAGGTACACCTGTCAGACTGAATTGCCATCTACATTTTATACAAAGAAACATTAGGCTAAACATTAAATCAGTGTGAGACAGCACCTGTAATCTGTCCACAATGGCATAATTCTCTCAATTTGCCAAAGTCAATAAGCACTACTTAGTCTAAATGTAATCTTAAATCAATTATTTAGTTTTTTGCAGCTGCTTAAAAACTAACTTTTTACTCCCATTTTGAAAATTATTACTACTGATGTATTTACTTTTATATTTTTACTATGTGTATACCTGTTTATGTTTATATAGGCTACATTTTGTTTATAAATTAGGCTTATATTGGATAAACTTCTCATTTCTAGATATGTACTGCATAAACTGGTGCTTATGATCTTGTAGCAGCACTAACTGCTTTATTGATCTGATGCAAATTATTATATCTTTAAAAACAAATAAACACAAATAAAAATAAATACATGAACATCACTCTTTATAGACATCTAACCCACAAGGTTAATACTTTCATTTAGTTAAATTTGGAATCTTCAGTCCTTGAAGAATCCCTGAACTTGTATTACCACTACTATTCCATGCTTCTTCAAGAGATATGAAAAAGCAGGCATCCCCAGAAACACATTGAAAATTGATAAATGCATGTAGGCAGGGATTAAAATGTGCAGGATTATAATCTCTACACCCAATTAACTGACCCAAATTATTTATTTTAGCTTGCATATCAAAGATAAGAAATTTACTAAAAATATATCAGGATAACATTAATGATTATGTCACAACAGTCTGATATCTTCAAGGGCTGAGAAGCTATTATAATACATATATTGTTCAGCAGTAGAAACTTAACAAGGCCCAGAAACATATTGGTAATGCAGGGAGCCAAGAGAAAAGTCAAACAATATTGTTAAATTAGCTTTTAAATTGTGCTCTTCTCCAGACACTCAATTTTATTTACTTCACTACACTTTTGACCTGTGCTGTCCTTATGGCAAAAATGCAACAAATACTTCACTCAAATACACTTTCAACTGCATGGATATTCTATGCTCCTTTTCTATAGCTACAGATTCTAGCTGCAAATCCACATGCTACTTGCTGCTCAAATCCAGACAGACAAGCCTTAATATGACTCAGGGCAGCACAACCAAGAGCACTGACCCACATTGAAATGCACAGAAAGCTACATCTGCTGCTGAAACAGAGGCGATGGGGTACAAAGATCCCTAGACACACGTCATAAAGTAACCTGGCTTCAATTTCATCTAGTCTATTTTACACTACTATTTTAATAAATAAAAAAAATAGAAAACAATGGCATTACGCATTTTAAAATGGTTGAAATTAAATTAGGTGTTTTTGCGTCTAATATTTGCCTGCTTGAATCAGTTTTGGTTCATTTGGAATGTTTAAGTGCCGATGAATGAGTCTGGATAGAAAAATAGTTTGAGCCCCTTCTACCATGGAGAACACAAGGGGAATGTAACGATACAATCTGCTTTCACGAAGAAGCAACATGACTGTAAGAACAACTAACAAGCCAGAACAATAAAGATGTACCTGCCAGACATCCACACCAATCACTAAGGATGCACTGCACATTGTTATGTGACGAACAGGGTTCTTATAAACGTATAAAAATCTATATAATATAAAATATCTTTGCATCTGAGAATCCACAAATTATTAAATATTAATGCATAAAACTGAATTCGGGTAATTTTAAATGATTTATGGATGTAAACATACGCCGGTCATGTCTGACACTAACTGAAAGTACTGAAAGCATCATAGGATGGGACTTTGTGACCTCTAGCACAGACACAACAATTCACCCCTATAGGAAAATGAATTACTTAATAATTTTATTATATTGTTATACAACTTCCTGAAGATAATTTCACAATTCTAACTTAAAGGGTCAAACTAAGTCACTGGCTACTGACAGAAACAATTATATAAAAATCCCCATGCCTGCTTTGCCAGATCCCAACAAGTTAAGGAACAAAAAAGTATACAGCAGAGACAACCTAACATACTTTTGCCAATGCTCCAATTGACAGAATCACTGAATAAAAAAATCAATTGATCTGGAGAACGAATCCAAACTAGATCCAGTTCAAAATCAATACCAAATAAAATATTTGATTCTGTAGGAAAATTATCCTTCATGTGGATCACTTTAAGGCTGTGGCAGTAGTTAATTAAAGCATTATTCAAGTTAACACTTAAGAGTGCATTTCTATGCACTGTCTTTCTCAAACTTTTAGCTTTTACTGAGCAAAGAATAAAAAGCGAGACAAACCTGATATGCTCTAATAAGCATTTTTCCCAATTCATATTTTTCCAGGCTACTACGCAAATTCATTCCTCATCACCACCCATTCCAGCCATCTGCTCTGTGCTTCACCCAACCGTGAAAGACGGCCCCCTGATGTAATTCCATTCACCCCACAGAATGATGGGGAAGGAAAGGGAATCTGCCGACAGAACCAAAAAGGTTGTAGACAGTTCACCAGGTCGAACAAGGAGGTTCACAAAGAGTGAGCAAAGAGGTCTGTGTTAGCTTTAAACTTCACAGGTAGTGTAATCATTTTTCTTGAATAAACAGAATAGCAAGCAACTTCAAAAATCTCAGGAGAGTAGTGCTCTATCTCAGTGCTTCCAGCTCTGGATCCCTGGTCCTGGGGTTCTACAGGGTTCAATTAAATAAGTTATGCCAATCATCACCTTCTCAAGATCGTTCACCATTCACTGAAGTGTATAAAACTTCATCGATTGAGGCTCTTCAGGGTCAAGTTTGAGCAAATACTCCTACTACTCAAGCTGGACAAATTAATAAATGTGCTGTTACATAACAAGATTAATTGCATACTGCCACCCTGAGGAATCCCAGTCACAGTCTGCTATGATGCAGTGCAGATTAGAAGCATTCCTGTCTGGACAACGGGAAGCCCCTGAATGCAGACCATGAAGTTGAAAATGGGCAATTACTTATTCATGGACATTGTAGCCAATAAATGCATGCATTTTTGTTATAGCCAAAACACATGGTCACCCCTGTCAAGTAGTCAAGGGAATAGGGGAAAGCTGATCAGGCAGCAAGCCATTTTTATTTAAACTGAAAACATTTCTTCTGCTGATGCAATAAATAACCCTAGCCAAACCCCACACTTCCTGTTTTCTAAATTGAAACAGCAGCCAACTTGTTTTTGAATGCCTCTTGAATTCTTTGTTTCCTGTCAAGACACAGCACAGCATTGAGCATTACTGTATTGCACTGTGAGAAGCTGTGAGTATCAGGCGTGGTCTGGCAAGTCATTTGGCATACTCATCTCCAAATGGCTGATTGTGAACCATTTAGTAGTTGTGTCTGGCATGTGATTATCCCACTCTAATTATAATTCATTCATCACTGTCATCAGGTGTTATCTGCAATGAATTTAAGGTTGCTACAGTGAAGGCTCTACTTCTAGGTCTAGATCCAAACCTCCAGAAGAACTATAGGCCTATTTCAAACTGCCATTCTGTTTAAGATCTCAGATAAAGCAGTAGCTACTCAGCTGCATGCTTTTCAAGCCACATTTAATATATATGAAAAGCTTTAATTTCGTCCTGGTCACAGCACCAAAACAGCACTCACAAATTTGTAAACAATGTGCTTTTGTCCTCTGACAGAGGTTATGTAACCATTATTGCACTTTTAGACCGGAATGCAACAGTCTTGACACCCCCTGGAAAGCCTTTCTGGGCAGGCGCTCTACTGGTTTAAATCTTAATTAACTAATAGATTTCAATATGTGCAGATTAATGATAACCCCTCCAATCCAACTGACGTACAATGTGGCATTCTGACAAAACAGAGCTATAGATAGATCAAGAAGCCAGATGACATGTCATCCTCAAATAGTTTATCTTCAAGTCTAATTTCATTACAGTAACAGTAACAGACTGTATGTTTCTATGTACTTCAGTGCATTTTTCATGTGCAGTAATTGTATGGGGGTTGGGGTTTGAACCTACAGTGCCAATGTGACCTACAGTAGAGCAAATATATTTAAGGGATATTCTACATTTTCTCTGCTACAGCAGTTGTCTGAAACTATTCACCCAATTACTTAGAATTTAAGTACAGTTTAAACCACTCAGTCTGTACTCTGTATTAAACTATACATGTGTTATACTGTTTCAGCAATATTTACACAACCGCCTCTGGTTTCTAAAACACAAAATGGATCCAGCTGTTAAGTAATGGGAATCCTGTTTGCAGCTTTCAAATAAACCTATCAATTTGAATTTAAATAACTCAGTTGTCAGGATCCCCAAAAAGTATTGAATACAATGTAAACATTTTCCAAAAATAAGTAAGGGCAATTTTATACCACTTATATGGACTTATATGGACTGTGCCTCTCAATTAGTAAATTATAGAGACTTGCTCCTCTTGAAAGTACAGAGTGTCATATGAGGCAAACTTATGACTTCTACCACAGACAATCTCTTAACTGCTAAGAATTATGGAGCCCTTCATTTAATTATTGTTGTAGCTTTTCATTTTAAATTTTAAATCTGCTCTCAGACTATCACAGATACTCCGCTCTAGGCATGTTGTTGCCAAGACACTGAAGAAGCAATTCTGTGCATTTGGTAAACAATAAATGGTGTACAGATACAGGTAGTAATTGTATTGTTTAAAACACTCCCAGAATTAGCAGTGGGAAATCTTTATGGGCTCATTAAAATCTAATTTGAAGATATCACTTGTTAGTTGTTGAGTCAATTAAAAGGTTTGTGTCATTAATTATATATAACATTTTTATAAATGATTAAATTAATAAGTGATTCAACAAAGAAATACATAAATAAACTAATAAATAAATACTGATATAAAAAGGGCAGTGGAGACTTTGATATGTCCAGATATTTTAAAGTACAGTACTGTGCAAAAGTAGGTTAGGCAGGTGTGAAAAAATGCTGTAAAGTAAGAATGCTTTCAAAACTATGTTAATAGATTATCTTTATCAATTAACTAAATGCAAAATGAGTAAACGGAAGAAAAATCTAAATCAAATCCATATTTGGTGTGACCATCATTTGCCTTCAAAACAGCATCAATTCTTCCAGGTACACAAGCACAAAGTCACAGATTTTGTAGGCACAAAGTCAGGTGTATGATTAAACAATTACACCAAACAGGTGATAATGATCATCAATTCAATATGTAGGTTGAAACACAATCATGAACTGAAAAGAAATAGCTGTGGCTCTGGCATATCGGAACCCTCGATCCTGCGCTCTCCTACACTCAGTACATCACCACGCTGCTGACACGCACCTGCAGATTCTTCCTAAGCAACATTCACCGAATCCGACCCTTCCTCACCAACTACTCAACTCGTCCAGTCACTGGTCCTCTCCCACCTGGACTACTGCAACTCCCTCCTGGCCGGTCTGCCTGCAACTACTACCCACCCGCTCCAGCTCATCCAGAAAGAACTCTGTGGCTCATCGGTCATTCTCTCTGCCCCGATTCACACACACTACTCCACTGCTCCGCTCCCTCCACTGGCTCCTGATACCGGCACGCATTCAGTTCAAGACATTGACCCTCACCTACCGCTGTCTCGAACAAACTGCGCAAAGCTACCTTCAGACCCTCATCTCTCCATACATCCCCTCCAGACCACTGCGATCCTCCAGTGCCAGAAAACGAACTCTGCCTCTTCTCCACTCCCCCTCCTCCAGAGCCCACTCCTTCTCTCCCTGGCCCCTAAATGTTGGAACGACCTTCCCACTGAAGTCAAAACAGCAGAGTCACTTGTAACATTAGTCCTATTCTCTCTTGTAAGATAGCACTTTACAACATTTTATCATACTACTTGCCGTGTGTTATTAGTACTCATATTGTTATTTTGATTTCCCCTATGCTCCATTTCCCTTGGCCCTTGACTGTGACCAAACATCTGGTCTGCACTTTACTTTATCCAGGATGTAAGACCTCATTTATTGTATTCACTTGTGTAAATTGGAATTTGTAAAATGTATTTTACTTTGAATTGTACTGTATTATGTAAATTTGAATAAGGCTGCAATTAGCGATTATTTTTTCAATCAATTAATCTTTTTTTTTTTCTTAATCTAACAATATATTTTTCCTGAAAATCTATCGATTATTTTCTGATTAGTCCATTAATCCTTTGGTTAACTTACAACTAAATAATAACCGTAACTTCTTCCAATTAAATCTTTCAGCGTTTTATTCAAACATTTTCTCATAAAAACTTTACAAATAAAAAAATTCCCAACATAAAAAAAATAAAGTGCCAAGAATTAAAAGGCATCCATCAATAACATAAATGTTAGACTTATGGACATCAATTTAGCCCAACATAAATAGTGCAAAAAAAAAAAAAATATATATATATATATATATATATATATATATATATATATATTAGGGCATCATTCACTTTAAAGAATGTAAGTAAGTCCAACATAAATTCATCCCAATATAAATATAGTGTACAAAATAATATATAATAATATATATATATATATACACTCACCTAAAGGATTATTAGGAACACCTGTTCAATTTCTCATTAATGCAATTATCTAACCAACCAATCACATGGCAGTTGCTTCAATGCATTTAGGGGTGTGGTCCTGGTCAAGACAATCTCCTGAACTCCAAACTGAATGTCTGAATGGGAAAGAAAGGTGATTTAAGCAATTTTGAGCGTGGCATGGTTGTTGGTGCCAGACGGGCCGGTCTGAGTATTTCACAATCTGCTCAGTTACTGGGATTTTCACGCACAACCATTTCTAGGGTTTACAAAGAATGGTGTGAAAAGGGAAAAACATCCAGTATGCGGCAGTCCTGTGGGCGAAAATGCCTTGTTGATGCTAGAGGTCAGAGGAGAATGGGCCGACTGATTCAAGCTGATAGAAGAGCAACTTTGACTGAAATAAGCACTCGTTACAACCGAGGTATGCAGCAAAGCATTTGTGAAGCCACAACACGTACAACCTTGAGGCGGATGGGCTACAACAGCAGAGGATCCCACCGGGTACCACTCATCTCCACTACAAATAGGAAAAAGAGGCTACAATTTGCACAAGCTCACCAAAATTGGACAGTTGAAGACTGGAAAAATGTTGCCTGGTCTGATGAGTCTCGATTTCTGTTGAGACATTCAGATGGTAGAGTCAGAATTTGGCGTAAACAGAATGAGAACATGGATCCATCATGCCTTGTTACCACTGTGCAGGCTGGTGGTGGTGGTGTAATGGTGTGGGGGATGTTTTCTTGGCACACTTTAGGCCCCTTAGTGCCAATTGGGCATCGTTTTAAATGCCACGGCCTACCTGAGCATTGTTTCTGACCATGTCCATCCCTTTATGACCACCATGTACCCATCCTCTGATGGCTACTTCCAGCAGGATAATGCACCATGTCACAAAGGTTGAATCATTTCAAATTGGTTTCTTGAACATGACAATGAGTTCACTGTACTAAACTGGCCCCCACAGTCACCAGATCTCAACCCAATAGAGCATCTTTGGGATGTGGTGGAATGGGAGCTTCGTGCCCTGGATGTGCATCCCACAAATCTCCATCAACTGCAAGATGCTATCCTATCAATATGGGCCAACATTTCTAAAGAATGCTTTCAGCACCTTGTTGAATCAATGCCACGTAGAATTAAGGCAGTTCTGAAGGCGAAAGGGGGTCAAACACAGTATTAGTATGGTGTTCCTAATAATCCTTTAGGTGAGTGTATATATATATATATATATACACATACATACATACACTCACCTAAAGGATTATTAGGAACACCATACTAATACTGTGTTTGACCCCCATTCGCCTTCAGAACTGCCTTAATTCTACGTGGCATTGATTCAACAAGGTGCTGAAAGCATTCTTTAGAAATGTTGGCCCATATTGATAGGATAGCATCTTGCAGTTGATGGAGATTTGTGGGATGCACATCCAGGGCACGAAGCTCCCGTTCCACCACATCCCAAAGATGCTCTATTGGGTTGAGATCTGGTGACTGTGGGGGCCAGTTTAGTACAGTGAACTCATTGTCATGTTCAAGAAACCAATTTGAAATGATTCGACCTTTGTGACATGGTGCATTATCCTGCTGGAAGTAGCCATCAGAGGTGGTCATAAAGGGATGGACATGGTCAGAAACAATGCTCAGGTAGGCCGTGGCATTTAAACGATGCCCAATTGGCACTAAGGGGCCTAAAGTGTGCCAAGAAAACATCCCCCACACCATTACACCACCACCACCAGCCTGCACAGTGGTAACAAGGCATGATGGATCCATGTTCTCATTCTGTTTACGCCAAATTCTGACTCTACCATCTGAATGTCTCAACAGAAATCGAGACTCATCAGACCAGGCAACATTTTTCCAGTCTTCAACTGTCCAATTTTGGTGAGCTTGTGCAAATTGTAGCCTCTTTTTCCAATTTGTAGTGGAGATGAGTGGTACCCGGTGGGGTCTTCTGCTGTTGTAGCGCATCCGCCTCAAGGTTGTACGTGTTGTGGCTTCACAAATGCTTTGCTGCATACCTCGGTTGTAAAGAGTTGTTATTTCAGTCAAAGTTGCTCTTCTATCAGCTTGAATCAGTCGGCCCATTCTCCTCTGACCTCTAGCATCAACAAGGCATTTTCGCCCACAGGACTGCCGCATACTGGATGTTTTTCCCTTTTCACACCATTCTTTGTAAACCCTAGAAATGGTTGTGCGTGAAAATCCCAGTAACTGAGCAGATTGTGAAATACTCAGACCGGCCCGTCTGGCACCAACAACCATGCCACGCTCAAAATTGCTTAAATCATCTTTCTTTCCCATTCAGACATTCAGTTTGGAGTTCAGGAGATTGTCTTGACCAGGACCACACCCCTAAATGCATTGAAGCAACTGCCATGTGATTGGTTGGTTAGATAATTGCATTAATGAGAAATTGAACAGGTGTTCCTAATAATCCTTTAGGTGAGTGTATATATATATTAGGGCATGTATCAGTAATTGAAATGTTGATCAGTTCAAAAGAGGTTGATAATCTAACAAAAAAAAAAATCTGAATCAGCACTGATCTCAATATTGAACATTTTTCAGTACTAAAGGGTCAGCAAGAAGAGTTCAGTTAGCATTACAGTGGAGTTATGTAAGCATGTCTACATGCTCTGCAGTCAGGCTTGCTCTTTTCTTAGTCACAATGTTCCCTGCAGTGGAGAAAAGGCATTCGGATGGGGTTGATGTTAGGACAGACAAGTATGACTTTGTCAGGATGGCCAAGGTAGGAAAACTTGCTTCATTTGCCTTCCACCATTTGAGTGGATTCTCATCCTTTGCGATAGGCTGTTCTCCAAAGTCATATCGTCAAGTGTACACCCATATCGCCCTAATCCCCCACGATGACCCCCCTTCATCTATCGACCCACCCCCCTCCTTCTAGCCCGGAAGTGTCCCCCCACCTTCCCTCCACACACGCAGCTTTGTACTGCAGGCCTTTGTTCTTGCCGGAGAGTGTGAATATTCAGAGTGTGAAGGTGTCAATTAGTGTGGGTTGTGACCCCCCCCCCCCTAAAATTAAAATTAAAAATTAAAAAGTGTTAAGTTAGAATAGCTCCATTGTTTCAGTAATAGTTATATATCTCTCTCTCTATCTTGTAATGAGTTCATTCTTTTTTAGTTAAATGCCTTCTAAAGGCCTTCTAAATGTCTTTTAGAAGATTTAAACTTAAGATATTGTTAACTATCCTGGCTTACAAATGTTACAATATACCACATTATTTTCTTACATTCTTAACCTTTAGACCTCATTCATTTACTGTAGCAATCTAAGTAAAGTGCTTAGGGTGAAAGTTTTTTATTTTTTTTATTTTAGCTCTCTCTCACGCTCTCCCTCTCTGGCTCCAAGTGTATCAATAGCTTCCTAGAGACAGACTGATGTGTGTCTGCTTGGTGAAACAAAATAGTCTAATCCTTTTAACAGATATAATTTATCAAACGTGTATCAAAAGTCCAAATAACTCTTTTGTTTGATCTAAATGCTTTCTGATTAGTCGCTACACATTTTGATACCAAACATGCCTGTGTTCTATCAATAACCTTGGGCTGGACCAGGAAGTCCTTTTAAAAGATCCCAAGGCTTACATAAAGCCGTCGTAGAAATAATGATTTTAAAGTGCTAAACATCCTAGGCCCGGTCTTTAGACTTAAAAGCTAAAACAGGTTCCCTAAAACATTGAACAGAAATAAAGCTGTTAGCTAGAAGTCTGGTGTATATAGTTTTATAGTCATTTTTTTTTAGCTAGGGGGTAATTGCTAGATCGTATAAACTGTTGAAATAGTCTTAGATCTAGCTTATATAGGTCTAGCTGTTTTATTTAATAATTTTAAAAGTTTTTTACTGACATAAAACATTTTTTTTTTTTTTGGTTGACCAAAAGGTTTTTACTAATGGTCGCTACCGGTCACCGAGCCAGGGAGGATCCAGTGGCGCTCATTTGAATTATGCCGCTGAGAGAGCTGATTGGTTGTGGGGTGTGTTTAGTGCAATATAACAAATATAATAAGGCATCTGAAAATCTGGGGGTGTCCCAGAAAAATGACCCCCACCGCAGATTCATAGGCATAAATATGTGGTTAGGACACTGTCTTGATGCAGCATCCACACCTCCCGAGTGAAGTGAAGAGAAGACCTCTGCGACTGAAGAGCTACAATGGCCGGAAACATCATCACAGACTTCGACTTGAATTTTTCAGCAAGTCTTCAGATTCCTTTCATTGTTGCGACATGCATTATACTCATGTTTTGTAAATAAGGCTATAACATCTGTTTTAAGAACTGTAACCTTATTTTACAGTCAGCAATCTCTAATACCCAACGCGGCGGCACTAATTTGGAATGGCTCTGTGATTAACGAAGGTAAGCTTTAATTGTTTGTATAGGCGCATGTGTGTGTGTGCGCCCACATTGCTGTGTGTTGCTGTGTTTGTACTTGAAGGTAGCTGTTATATTATATATATGTGTGTGTTAATGTTTCATGTTTTAATTACACAGAGGCTGCCAAAAGGATCGCTGTTATCGAGGATCCGAGAGAAGCTACTGTGCCTATACGAGAGATCTGCAGACCACGTAAGAACTAAATTATCTTACATCACATTATTGGTACTTATTTGTCCCCATTTATGCAGCGGGGTCTTTCACTGGTGCAATCTATGTGAAGTACATTGCTCGAGGGTACAACTGTAATTTTTTTAACAGCTGTAAGAAACGAGAGACCATCCACTTCCAGAAAGTATTTTGTTTTACCATCAAGAGCAAGCGACTTTCAAGAGGCTGAAAAACATAAGAAAAGACTATTCGCTGAGGGTAAGTCATGTCTTTCAAACTTTAAGTCTTAAAAGGGGTTTGTTTGTTTTTACCGCTGAGGGTTGATGGGTAATTTTTTTGGGGGGGTGGGAGGGTGTGTGAGTTTCGTGGAATGCTGGGGGGGGCCTGGGAGAGTCTTGTAGAAGGCATGCTGGGACATGTAGCATGGCATTGTTTAGAAATGTTTGTTTGAACACTCAGTTGGTTATGAAGTTAAGCTTACCGTCAGATGTTTTAGTAAGTTGTTTGTAATATGTACCATTATTTTGGTAGTTTAAGATGTATAGAGATGTTTGGGTTTGTATTTTAAAGTGTTTGGGTTGTTTGTAAAGGACTACGTGTTCATTTTTATTTTATTTTGTTTAGATAGTGAAAACGCTCCCGAACCAGGAAGCTCCGGGGTCAGACGCCGTTTAAACTTGGAAGGTTAGTTTAAAATCCTTTGATTTAAATTAAGAGCTTGGCGGTTACTGTTGCCTTAATGTTTAAAGATCCATATGTGATTTTTTTTTTTTCATCCCAAGACTCGTGGGACTGTCAATCTGTCGATGATTTTTTGCGGGCGATTACCCCGTCTAACTGGGATCAAACCCCGACGCCGACTAGATCACTGAGAGGAACCCCACCGATACTCCTGGAGACACCTCCCCACCAGCGTGGATCATCGCTAGCCGAAGCTGATTCACCCCTCAACGCAAGGCTGGTTTCAACCAAGTTCAGTCCGCCCCGTTACCAATCGCCAAAAGGTACCCCACGGCCGGGCCTGGAGACTCCTCAACAACAGTTCTGCTAGTCGGAGCTGATTCACCCCTCAATGTCAGTCCAATTTCAACGTCGCTCTACCCCCCCGCGATCCTGTATCCAAGATACGGGAGCAGTACCCCCGTCTATGCCAGAATAACACCAAGTTCTTTTAGGTCTTCGCTCCAGAGGGGGAGATTAACTGAACCACCAACTCTATATCCCCGCGCCGGTAGAAGACCTCCTGGAGATAAAAGTGGCGCCTGAGTTGCTGTTGGTTGTACTAGAAAATCAAAGAATTGTGGTACATGCGCAAAACCTGGCTATAGAGGGTCAAAACATTATTATTAATATGGTTAATAACGCCATAAATCGTATGTAATGTTTTATTAGCGGCAAAACGACTCAAAAGTGTGGGATGTGTAAAATAAATAAATGAATGAATAAACAAAAATGTCTGGACTTGGTAAAAGAGCTCACGACCCGAATGATTATGGCCGAGCTCGGTCCCCAAAAAGACCATCCAGAGAGAATGGACCCGTTCGTGTCGAGAACTCAGCCAGCAATCCAATAAACCCGTAACTATTGCAAATGGTAAATGATTTAAATAACAGACCCTTACCCCTGATAGAGTTAAACACCCTGTCCCCACCTGACTTGGTCGAATTGCTGCTGAATCCCGACCTGTTGCAAATAACCTACCCCCGCCAATGTCTCCTATAGAGCCCCGGCCCCCAATACACCCTGATTTACTTGAAATGGTTGATGCTTTGAATGCGATACCCTGTCCAAATTCTGTCCCTGTTACAAAGTATTTGTGCCAATTAGAACACCGGGGTTCTGCTGAAGCAGCCGGCTCTATAGAGCAGATCTTGACATTAACCAGTTTGATATCTTTGAAGGTCTTTTAGAGGCTTTAAATGAGACTCTGGTCACCACTTCTTTATACAAGGTTGGTCCTGACAAACTCCCTTAGATAAATAGCCAAGTAGTGTTCTCCAGGCATATTTTTAGGGTAAGTATTGATTATGTACATTGTGGGTAAAGTCTTGATCTTAAATTTAGGCAGCTGGTCACAAGCACAGTTTGCGGGTACAGGCTGTAGCCGCCATGAGGTTGTGAGCTCTCTGGTGTTCATTTTAATAATAATCATACAGAACGTTTCTTCTCTGATTCACCTCAATAATGTTGTCAAACACAGCGTACACGATCATATTTACAGTGCTGGGTAGAGGCTGCTTAAAACGCATCTCCAGACGCATGTAGCACATTTTCACCAGTGAAAAATGTTGTCCACACTCTTCGTCAGGGGTCAGGTTGAAGCGTACAGCATGTAGCCGCTGCAGTATTCCCGGCGATTGATCATCTGAGGTCGATTACATTACATTACATTATTTGTCATTTAGCAGACGCACTTATCCATGGCGACTTACATTTGTACCCATTTATTCAGCTGGGCATTTTACTGGAGCAATCTAAGTGAGGTACCTTGCTCAAGGGTACAACAGCACTACCCCACCCGGGATTTGAACCCACAACCTAATCCAGGGCCCTAAACACTACTCCACAGTGCTGCCCTAGGTTGATCCTTGAGATGGCGACCCGTAGCCAATACTAGACTGTAATATTCCCGAACAGCATTGCTGTTTCAAAGTCCGGTTGAAAAGGTTTGGACGGCACCTGCACTCCGTCGACGTACAACGCTATAAATTATGCGTTATAATGTTTAAAGTTAAAGGGGTTCTTGTTGTAAACCCCGGTAAAGGCATCATTATCCACTAGACCTATAATAACCCATTTTGGGAGCTGCCCTAGAAAAATATTTTCTTGGTTCATCACACGAGTCCCCGCGGGGATACTGTGGACTTTCATATAGACTCTTTCTATCGGGTACTTGGCATTTGCCATCATTAATGCCGGCGCATGTCCTAGTTTAACCGCTGGGGATACAGACACTTTTTTCACAAACAGCGAGGCCGATAATATATTCAGTTTATATTTTTCAGTATCAGGGGTCATCAGACAGAAAGCATTTTTGCTCTGGATCATTTTAATGTCTACCCCGTTGAGCATGAGTTTTTCTTGAAAAAATATGTCCACATGAATATGCCCCATTAGCTCAAAGGTCCGTCCTTCTGCTGAAAAGGCTGTTCTTTTTTGCAAGCCCTCATTGAGTCCATCTGTATCCCTGTTGTCCATAGCTTCTGGGGTGTCTTTGAAGAACAGGCCAGGACAGAACTGTTTGCTTAGGGTCACCTCGCTATAATTAAGGATACACTCCATCATGGCTCTATAGGGGTAGGTACTGCTGCTTTGACTAATGAGTCGATCACCCTGGGTCACATCCACTTGCGAAAACATGGTGGCCACAGGGTAATTGATGACACCAACGTTGACTGCCTTCACTGTTGCATCCCCGTCCTCATCATCCACTCTGCAGTTGATTAAAATGACAGTGTTGTTCAAATCAATATAATCTTCCCCATTTCCCGCTATGAAAAACTCCAGAGGGGCTGTTACTGAAATTGCGGAAAGATGCGGATTCTCTACATTGATGATTTTATCTATACTCGTTCGGGTGTACGGGACTGTAAACAGGTCCAGTTCTGATTTAATGCATTCTTCCGATAGGCTATGGACAAAAGACATGTTTAAAAGATGTAACCTGAGGCCGAAACAGAATGGTACGTTGATATTCTGATCTGATTTTACTTCGATTGTGATGTTGTCAAAGTGTGTCTTTGAGACCGGTACGTAGTGCGGCTTATCAAAAGTAATTGTGATCATGTCATTGCTTTTACCTTTAATAAGTACATTTCTCAAAAGAGGCAAGTAACTATCCCCAACCCTCTGGTGTGCAATGATGTCCGTATAGATGTAAAGAGTGTAAAAACCACCCCTGATATCAGCCGGGAAGGGTGGCACCACGCCTGAGAATGAGTTCTCCGTGTCGGTATAAGAAGCCTAATATACGCCCCAGGGCCCCGCTGGTTTGAATACTAAGGCCAGGTTTTGACACAATGTACACTCAGTTTTTAATAGGATTGTAATATAACTTGAGGGAGGGGGTCCCGTGTGAGAACTGCTTATTCATCTCATATTTTATCCACGCTGTCGTAATAACCTCCTTGTATCGTGAATGACCATTGACTCTTATTAACATAATCAAAAACTGAGAAGTTGCCATCCTTATCTTGTAAAACAGACCAAGTGTAAGGGATACTGTATTTCCACCAACCCCACTTCCCACGAACCCCTTAAATCTATAGATTTTCCTAAATTGCACCGTGTAAATGGATATTTCATTTTTAGGATATATATTAAGAGAGGCGTTACTGGGTAGAGTCACATAGAAGCCGCCTGATTCCATCTTGAGAAACTAAAGTAATGCACCCACCACACCCGCGGGCATCTTGTTATAAGGCTTCAATATCGCAAACCTGTTGCTCTGGGACCCAACTATTGAACGTTTCAGGCCAGCCTCTCCATTTTACTAACACATATTTATTCCGGTTCTGAATACTCTATCTTTACCCACAATAATTTTTTGTAACTCAGCAGCGTAAAATGTCCCTTCTATTTCCTCCCCGTCATAGTCTTTTAACCGGTACACAGGGGGGTCTCTAGCCAACTGCTCAGTAACTGTAAAATATTCATCGGAAATTGTTTGTTCATAACCTTTGGCAAAAGGGTTGCGCAGCTTTGAAACTCTCGCCACATCACCGACATTGAACTTATAAGTAGTTTTTTCTGTCTTAATAAAGGGACCGTATAAATTTGTATAGACCTTAAAAGAATTACTCGTTAACATCTATAGGCTTCTTTTTAATACTGGTGTGATATCCTCGGTTGTAAGCTTCGATAAAATCCTGAACTTTATCAACATACTTGAACGTGTTGACAGCTGTAAAATATCTCCACATTTTGGTCTTTATGGTGTGGTTAAACCTCTCCACCACCAATGCCTTAAGCTCATTACTGGTAGTGAAATGATGTACACTCACCTAAAGGATTATTAGGAACACCATACTAATACTGTGTTTGACCCCCTTTCGCCTTCAGAACTGCCTTAATTCTACGTGGCATTGATTCAACAAGGTGCTGAAAGCATTCTTTAGAAATGTTGGCCCATATTGATAGGATAGCATCTTGCAGTTGATGGAGATTTGTGGGATGCACATCCAGGGCACGAAGCTCCCGTTCCACCACATCCCAAAGATGCTATATTGGGTTGAGATCTGGTGACTGTGGGGGCCAGTTTAGTACAGTGAACTCATTGTCATGTTCAAGAAACCAATTTGAAATGATTCGACCTTTGTGACATGGTGCATTATCCTGCTGGAAGTAGCCATCAGAGGATGGGTACATGGTGGTCATAAAGGGATGGACATGGTCAGAAACAATGCTCAGGTAGGCCGTGGCATTTAAACGATGCCCAATTGGCACTAAGGGGCCTAAAGTGTGCCAAGAAAACATCCCCCACACCATTACACCACCACCACCAGCCTGCACAGTGGTAACAAGGCATGATGGATCCATGTTCTCATTCTGTTTACGCCAAATTCTGACTCTACCATCTGAATGTCTCAACAGAAATCGAGACTCATCAGACCAGGCAACATTTTTCCAGTCTTCAACTGTCCAATTTTGGTGAGCTTGTGCAAATTGTAGCCTCTTTTTCCTATTTGTAGTGGAGATGAGTGGTACCCGGTGGGGTCTTCTGCTGTTGTAGCCCATCCGCCTCAAGGTTGTACGTGTTGTGGCTTCACAAATGCTTTGCTGCATACCTCGGTTGTAACGAGTGGTTATTTCAGTCAAAGTTGCTCTTCTATCAGCTTGAATCAGTCGGCCCATTCTCCTCTGACCTCTAGCATCAACAAGGCATTTTCGCCCACAGGACTGCCGCATACTGGATGTTTTTCCCTTTTCACACCATTCTTTGTAAACCCTAGAAATGGTTGTGCGTGAAATTCCCAGTAACTGAGCAGATTGTGAAATACTCAGACCGGCCCGTCTGGCACCAACAACCATGCCACGCTCAAAATTGCTTAAATCACCTTTCTTTCCCATTCAGACATTCAGTTTGGAGTTCAGGAGATTGTCTTGACCAGGACCACACCCCTAAATGCATTGAAGCAACTGCCATGTGATTGGTTGGTTAGATAATTGCATTAATGAGAAATTGAACAGGTGTTCCTAATAATCCTTTAGGTGAGTGTATATTGTGTCTCTTCAACAGATTCTGAAATTCTCTGTTAACTCTTTTCCTTTATAAGTCTGCAGTTTTTTAGGACACCGACCCTGTGCCAATATATCCTCAAAGGCCCTTGTCACCACACTACCTGTTTTATTGTGCAGAATGCAGATCCATGCATATTTCGATAACACATCGATGCACATCAACATCAATTTGTGACCATTGTTAGGTTTTGATAAATATCGACTAGATCCATCTGTCATTGTGAGTCAATGTCAGTCACATAGACGTGATTTCTTTTCAAGTTAATTCTGAGCGGTTTATGTAGGGTATAGGCGTCTTGTTCCCTTAGTATCTGTTACGGCAGCCATTAACTTTTCCAGGTTTGAAAGTTGGTCCTCATCGACGGTTAAATCTGTAGAGAAAAGGCTCGCGTTGGCTACTTTTTGTCAAGCACATGGTGTAAAAGAGCTCTCAGGCTATCCACCGAGCATGATGGCAGAGCCAGTTGCAGAAGCAGTCCAGAACATTTCCCATCTTCCAGGTCCCTCAGTTCAGTCAGAGTCTGAATCGGTGGTGTAGGGCTCAAATTCTTTGCAGGGCTCAGCTTTAACTTCTTTACGGAAGAAAGACTCTTTTAGCTTCCCGGCGGTTTTTCGACTCGGCTCATCCAGGTCGTTGAACAGCTGATCAAGTTTCTCTTTTATATACGGCTCATTTTTCAGCTCCAGCAAAATCTCATCTATGATTTTCTGGACTTGCCCGGGGGTGGCCCGCAGGTGGGAGTAAGATAGCGTCTTGATTAGCGCCAGCTTCAGCCACGGTTTGTTCAGTCTTCTGTAAAACACATCGAAATAGAATCGGAAATAATAGGCATCTGGTTCAAACAGACAGCTGTGCCTCAATTGGCTAGGGTGATTCACTTCACAACTCTGACAGATTGATTTCAGGGTTCGGTCGATGAGAGCCTGCAGAATATACACCAGGGCGCTTTTAACAACTCTGCTTACATCGACCCAAACGCCGGGCATAAATCCTTCCTCTTCATCACACCCCTGGGATGGATCGCTGCTCATTGGGTCGCTCGGCGGGCTGTGGGTTGTTTCTACAACCGCTGGAACACCCCCATCCTGAGACGAGTCAGTGATAGACAGTGCAGCAAAAGCAGAACCGTTTGGGATCTCCTGAGCCTGTGCATCCCAGAGACTAGCTTCGACGTCCATCGCAAAGCGTCCCGTTTCGTCTTGCGGAATCGGGGGTTGAGGCCCCAGAGGGTGGCCGCAGTCAGAGGTTTCAGGCATGTATACAAAATCGGGTGAATAGGACCAAGGTAGATCCCAGGATTGGAGAGGGTTGTAGAGCCTGTCAACATCCATCGCTTTCGGGTAAGACATTCTCTTTAAGCCTTGATCGGGGGTGATGCGCTTTTTATATGGTCTCTTCACTACGTCACAATAGTCCGCCCTCTTAGAAGAGAGTGGCCCCTGCAGCTCCGGTACCAACCCCAAACCCCCATAAGTCATCTGTTTCATCGTCGTCACTGTCCTTCAAAGGGGAAATATAATCCATAATCCAACAGTCTCATTTTAAAAGAGTCCAGTTCAACACATTTGATCAAGGTAACAAAACCTTCATTATATCGGTTATGACATCTTTCAATAAAGGTCACCACCGGTCAGTAGCCAAGACCACTCAATCTTCAAATTGGTGAGCGAAGGAACCCTAGCACGGGTTTTCTTATCACGGGGTTTCTCATTGATGTTGTTGGACATTTTGAAAAGGTTGGATTGTTTCAAGCGATGAGAAATAAAGCCATGTTGTGTAGCGCTGAATCTTAAATAGAGAGGAGTTTTACCGGGGAGGGATCATGGGGGGTTACACTTCCGGGCTAGAAGGAGGGGGGTGGGTCGATAGATGAAGGGAGGTCATCGTGGGGGATTAGGGCGATATGGGTGTACACTTCCGTCCGGATATGACGTAGGAATAATTAATCAGGTGACGTCACAAGCCATGAAATATTAGGCAACGCCTATGGAGCCCACCATTCTACTATCCTGTTCCACACTGTAATGTTGCTGTGTTTCCTGTCTCTCCCTTCTTTTTGCTTGCAGTGCAAGAGATTGAACTTTGACTTGCACTTTCAGGCTCTCCTCTGCTGGCAGGAACTTTAGTTTGCAAAAACTTGGGTCAAGGGCAGCTGCAATAATGCATACATTTTGTGCATCATCATCTCTGAATGTGGTCTCCAGCTCCCATCTTGAAGTCATCTCCTGTGCTGCACCAGCCTGGAAAGCCTTGAGAGCCGTGGCATTCATATTTCTTCTCCATCAGCTTAGTGAAGTGGGTCCTGGAGGGAAATGTATACCCTGGGTAAAATGTGTTGACCATCTCACAGAATCCCTGACCATCCACAATAGAAAGGGCTCATATCCTTAACAATCATGCTGAGAATGCTATCAGAGAGTCCAGCTGCCATGTGGGGCATGCATACAGTGGGATCCAGAGCCCTGATCTCAACATCATCGAGTCTGTCTGGGATTACATGGAGAGAGAAGCAACTGAGGCTGCCTAAATCCACAGAAGAACTGTCGTTAGTTCTCCAAGATGTTTGGGCCAACATACCTGCCGAGTTCCTTCAAAAACTGTTTGCAAGTATACCTAGAAGAATTGATGCTGTTTTGAAGGCAAAGGGTAATCACATCAAATATGGATTTGATGTAGATTTTTCTTCTGTTCACTCACTTTGCATTTAATTCATTTATAAAGGTAATCTATTAACATGTCTATTTTTGAAAGAATTCTTACTTTACAGCATTTTTTCACACCTGCCTAAAACTGTTGCACAGTACCTACACTAAGAGACCCTCTAGACACAAGTTTAAAATGCTGGTCCTGGACAGTCACAATGCTATGGCAAGCCAAATTATCATTTGGAGATATCTTCAAATATTTCAAGATATCTTCAAATAATTCCAGATATCTTCAAATATTTAAAGATATCTGCAAATCATTTAGAGATATCTGCAAATGACTTCCTGTATGTAGCCCAAGATTATCACTTCCTGTTAACTTGTTCATTCATTTCTATGTAACTAAATAAGGAAACAGGAAGTGATAATCTCAGCCAAAATACAGGAAGTCATTTGAAGATATCTCTAAATGATTTGCAGATATCTTTAAATGATTTAGAGATATCTGCAAATAAATTTAGAGATATCTGCAAATCATTTAGAGATATCTTTAAAAAGCACCTTATTTAGATCTCTAAATCATTTGCAGATATCTCTAAATCATTTAGAGAGATCTCTAAATTATAATTTGGCTTGCCATACAATGCAGATAGTTATACAGCTAAATGTCCAATAACAAAAAAAAAATGGGAACACATTAGTTACTGATTAATTAAGAACGTAACTTGTCCAATTAAGTTGAATTGTGTCTTTAGTGGCTAAATGGTTTTCCGCAGTTTGTTCTAAATGGCCTCTTAATTACCCATGTGTCCATACTAAACTTACAAAATTGTGCTGACCAGTGGATTAATTCAGTGCTCATCAGTGTAAGGAACATCATATTCTGAGACGAATCCAGTCAAAACTAAGTCCTTTTGTTTATCAAAAATGTTCCTGTTACTTTGTAGACCGTTTTTTCAGTACAAAAACAAAGCTTAAAATAACTGAGCTATTGGGAGTGCTGTATTATGAATACAAAACACAACATGTAACAGATACAGAAGGGAGTACAGTATTCAGAAATGTAAGTTGGTAAAGTGGTTCTCAGCCCTGGTCTTGGAGTTCCCGTGTGCCATTGTGGGTTCTGTTCCAGCTGAGTCTCAGTTACTTGACTCCATCATAAAATGAAACTGAAGTTCAAGACAGTGAAGTGTTTAATCTTGTAATCTGAAGCTTAGATTGAACAAAAAAATGTATTAAAAAATATAGGGCTATTCATACACCATGTCTGGGAATCACTGCTCTAAGACAAGGGTGGGGAACCCTGGTCCTGGAGGGCCACAGGGTCTTCTGATTTTTTATCCAATCATTACATAATTGAACCATTTGTTTTAATGAACTGAACCAGTTAAGGATAGTTTGTAGTTTGTGAACAAGTGGGGAGTGTAAAGAGACCTACCAAACATGCATGGCTGACTTGCAACCATCCAGAACCAGGATTCCCCACCTGCATTGAGTGAACAACCATAAGTAACAGCAACACTATTTTAAAATTGCTTCACTAGGTTGCGAGAGCTAGGTTTACTCCAGGACACACTCACTTTTGCTAACTCTTAAAGCCTCCAAAACATGGCCCACAGCCATGTCCACTGCTAATCTAAAACTCAAATTTAATCTCCTTATATAAGACTTGAAATCACTGCTTTTGGGTTCAGTTCAAAAAGATACAACTAAGGTTTACTTTAAGATAAAGTCATTGTAAATTATGTTTTTAATTCAGAAGGGGTTAACTAACTGAATCACACACTTTTACACTACAACCAAGTCTTTAGATAATGAGTAAGTCTGATTAAATAAACTGATTGCTTCTCTCTGAGAGCATCACATGGTTTTGAAAAAAAGTAAATAAACCTAAATAGCTCTGCGGTTTACTGTTCTGAAATAATACGAAGAGAAAAATAACAGAAAACAGAATAGGATAGGAAATGATTTAAACCAAAATATCTCATTATTATAATGTAATTTCCTCCCGTAACCTCTCTCAATTGACAGTGCCACCCCTAACATTATTATGGTGTAACTGGCCTTATTACTTGCCCACTAAAATGTGACACCTGTTACTCCAGGGAGCTCCAGCTCAGTTCTTCTGGTTCTCATTCCAACTGGAACTCTCCTTTCCTTAACTAATCTAATCTATTTTTGTGCTGGCCAACACTATTCCTGGAAAGCCACAATCTTCCGTATTTCATGTTTCTCTAGTGTTGAAAACCACTGCTCTAAATCCTCAAATAAATGTAGCCGCTTAATAAGACTAATAGGATCTTTAATGTGATTGTGGCTCTAGAAGACCAGGACTGGAGACCAGGACCAAATGAGGAGAGTTGCTAGGATAGTGCAGAATCCACTAGGGCTGCACGATATATCGTTTCAGTAACGACATCGCGTTTTGCGCATCCGCAATAGTCACATCGCAGAACGTGCAATGTAGTAAGGTAAACATATCAGTCTACAATATATATATATATTTTTTCATGGTTACAAAAGAGGGTTTTAAAAACATGATCCGGTCGCTTGACAAGTGGTATGTAATACCATCATACAACTATTTTTTCACAAGTTGCCATCCCAGATCTGTACGAGAAATGCAAGGCACAAGTTGAAACAGACCTGTCACAAGTGGAATATTATGCAGCCACAAGGTACTTGTGGTCCAGCCGGAAAACGGAGCCCTACATAAGTCTGACCGTACACTTTATTAATAAGGACTTCCACCTGTAAAGTCGCTGTTTGCAAACAGCATTTTTCCCAGAGGATCATACAAGTGAGAACATCGCAATGGGGATGAGAGAAGCTTTGGCTGCTTGGGGCCTAGATGAGAGTCGTCTAGTCTGTATAACAACAGACAACATGGTAAAGGCTGCTGCCCTGAACAACTGGACCAGGTTGTAGTGCTATGGCCACAGACTTCATCTTGCAGTTGGTAAGTTATGCCCAATTGCCCATGCTATTTTAACTACAGTTGCTATTGCTATACTATTACTGTTACATATTATTACCTAGCAACCTGTCCTGAAATATAGGATGAAGGATACAGACTGCCAGGTCGATAGCCTAAGCTCTGAATGCCAGGGCTGATAACCTATGGCATTAATGTTTCATATTTAAATATCTGCTATGTTTTTTTTTTTTAAACATTTAAATGTTGCATTTGTTTACAATAACAAACAATGGAATGAAATGCCCCTATATTTTGGGTTATCATTCAGTAAAATAGTTAGTGCTAAACTCATGAGATACAAGTTATATGAGAATTAATGGGTTTTATTATAGATCTTTAAAACGTAAAGAAAGCATGCAGAAACTATACATTTCATCTGTAAATAACTTATAGTGTAATCAGTTGCAAAAACTGTTTTATGAGCAATTTATTTTTTATAAATTATTTATTAAATTAAAATGTATTAAATGTGTATAATAATTAATAAGTACTTTGTTTAGTCTTTGTATTTTTCCCTTACAAAATGCAGTGAAAAAGGATGGATGCATTGACAGTGCTACAGGTGTCTGCAAGAAGCTGGTGGGTCACTTCTCTCACAGCTGGAAGGCCAGAAGTGCTCTTGAAAGAGCCCAGAAGGAACTCAATCTACCTTCACATTCCCTCATATCAGACTGCCAAACAGGAAGGAAGTCACTGGGCCCACTGCTGGACTTCACAGATGCACTCTCAAGAGAAGACTACATTAGTGTCTCATATGTGAAGCCAGTTCTTCACCTCTTCAACACTTCAATGCTGCTAATACAAGAGGAAGACACAGACTTGACCAAGACCTTGAAAACGGAGATGTTGCACTACATCCCCCGGACCCCCGGTTCAAGATGATTTCTCTCTGACCCGTAAGGATGCTGTGGAAGCAGAATTAAACAACTTCCTGCTAACACCTTCCATAGACAAAGAGGAAGATCCACTTGCATTGTGGAAAATGCATAGAGCTTTCCACATCTCGCCAAGCTTGCCTGCAAGTATTTTTCCATTCCCGCTACAAGTTCCCCCTCAGAGAGGCTTTTCAGTACATCGTCACTTGCCAACACTTTTGTCTCAAGCCTGTAATGGTGGATAGACTGGTATTCTTGGCCAAAAACCTTTAAGATTGAGTGAGCAATGCATACATGCTTAAAGTCAAATTTATTTATTTTACTAGGTACTCTGTTTAGAAAGAAACCAGATTTAATACAATTGAAAAGTTTACTTTGACACTGTTGTTAAGAAAAGTTTATTTTAAAAACAAACGTTCTGTGTAAATATTTGTTATTTACTATAAGGTAATTGCTATTTATTACAAGTTGAGATTAGCTTATTTTATTACAAGTTACTTGTTTTATAAACATTTTATTTTATGTTGTATTTTTTTTAAACCACTCAGGGGTGGTGTATAGCTGCTCGTGTTTTATTTTTATCAAATGGTTTAAATTAAAAGATGTTTATCGTTTACTTTTCTATTTTCAAAAAAATAGGTTTGTAATATAATTTGTAACGTAATAAAATGTTAAATGACTTATTATTTTAACTTGGTTGGAGTACAGAGATATAGCCTCCTGTAATCTCCTGGATCCCTTCTAGACAACACACTGTTGACAACAATATTATGCCCAGATAAAAGTTTCAAACTGAATTCCATAAAAACTAAACAAAAACACTAACTTATTAATGGACACCAAACGAGCAAGAAGGGTCAAATGGCCTCCTTTCATTTGTAAACTTTCTTATGTTCTTATGTTTCACTATTAAACCAAATTGTTAGCTTTTAAAAAAATATATTATAATATAGCCTAACAATAATACAAGTGAGATTCTGTATTAGGCCTATACAAGTGTGCAGGAATGTTTCCTATTTATTATTGATGCTGAATTCTCCAGCTCACCTTAGATGGTCACTGATTAGATGTACACATTATTCATATTATATTCATCAACTCAATACAAAATTACAAATGTTATAATGCCTTTCAACATTTTACATTAAAACTACAAATAGCAGAAGCATGCAAATAACATAAAATTAAAACATTTAAGGGCATGACACAAAACGTTTGTAGTATTTTAACAGGACTTTGTAAGGAATAGGTTAGGATCCTAGATTAGGGTATTTATTACGTCAGAGATTAGAATGAAGGAACAGAATGCATTAATGTGCCTTATTTTGTCTCCAATCTGTGTTGTTGAAAACAACTATGAATCTTCTACAGACACTTCACAATTTTGTGTTATGTAATCACACTGATAACTTACAAATGATTCTGGTTAATAGACAGCCGATACCATTCGAAGTATGTGCTCAAAAGTACATCGGTCAAACCTTTACATTATTTATACACTGATCATTTACATGTATTACATAAATTGAGCAAGACACCTGCACGTGGGGGTGCATATTTGACCCGATTCATGAATACAGTGAAAAAAGTCTGCACTAAGTTTATAGCATGAGTTTAGAACCAGGAGGGATCATGACAATTCAGACAACCTCTCACCAGATCGAACACAATAAATTAAATAACACACGTTATATTGTTGTTTTTTTGTTGTTGTTGTTTGTTTTTTTCAAATGTGCAGATTTGAATTTAGGAAGAGAATGCCGCAGATTGCACTTGCTAATTTAACTGTATTTGAGCAAATACGTAATCAGATGTTAACTCCGTAATTTGACAGCAATAATGTATGTGGATTAAAAGGGTAATGTATTCTTCAAAAATGTTTAGAAGGCAAACCGATTTAAAATCTAAAATAAAACTAAACTCAATTCAGCTTGTACCCTTTTCACAGTGAGATTATCGTGTGAAGGTCATTCTTTAAATTATTATCAGTATTCTTAATAATCATTAAAAAAATATATAGACGGTGCCCTTTTCTTTGAGGAAGTAAACAGACCAAAAAAACAAAAAACAAAAACATTTCGATTTGATTTGCTACAAAACAGACACATGATGAACCTACATTGCATTCCCATCTAGATCTTATTAAACGAAAGGCTTGTATATTAAAATTATACAACTCTTAATAAACACTGTTTGTTATCCACTGTGATTTGACAATGCCAGTATTTCTGCCGTATTTAACAATTCCTCTTTCTAACGAAGGTTTTCTATTGGCTAAGCCAATCTCACTTTTTAAATATTACATATTAGACATACAGTTAAATTGCAGACAACATTGCTTAAAGTGTAACAGACAAAGACATCAATTCAATAATTTGAAATATATACACTTCAATTCGAGAGCTTAATGCTAGGCTCCTGATTTCTAAGGAGAGCTTCAGAGCTCAGCGGTAAAACGAAATCCTACAGAAAACTGAAATTAAAACCAGAGCACTGCTTATTAATTTATAATATCATATGGAGAACTGGGATATTTTATCAAAGCAACACTGTCATGTATTAAAAATACAAAATACCGACATACCTTTAAAAATGAATAAAATATAGATTTAGATCAATCCAGCAGTACACGTGATCCTGTCACTCGGAAACAAAAGATACTATAAACGCAAGCGAGGGAGGTTTTGGGAATAGAGTGGGGAATCCTTGGCTTCAAATCGTCATGAAATTGACGCCAACGTCATCGATATCCGACAAATAAGGCTGAAAAAAAAAACTATACGTGACGCTTTATTACAGAATAAATACAAATTATATACAAAAATATGGAGGACTGTGGAAATACAAGACATTTCAAGTTTGGCATGTCGACGCCTTCAATGTCGTCATAAATGTGAGACTTTTATTTTTATTTTTGTAAACGTTGCGTCTCATTTTGATGACTTCACCAAATCGTCACAGTCAGGTTTGCTGGAAACCACAAACTGTGTTGACGAAATTACCACTAAGTCCAATTTAACATTTGATATACCCCGAAACCATTACATTTTAGGTTGGGTCTCATACTAGACTTCCAGGGGTGCGGCTATTTTGAGGCACAAAGCAAATAATGGTAGGATCGTAAATTACTAGCACTTTTGTTAATTGTAACTTGTAAATTGTGTGTTTTTTATGATTTTTTTTTTACAACTTAAAATGTTGGGACTAACATGAATAACGTTTTCGTATTTGCCAATCGAATTGTTTTATTTGTTTGAAATAGATAAATACAGTCTCTTTGAAATGTACAGGAAGATATTTGTTTAAAAAGTACAGTATATTAACTTGCAGTGTAACAATTTTAAGAACAAAGCAATATTATTGAGTAGCGTAACTTTTTGCATCTGAAAAAATACATGTGCTCCTTTCTGATTCGAAAACCGAGAATAAGCATAAATATTTAAACACTGACGCTGCATTGGTTATGTTAAGATCACTTCTACATTTCTTACCCCTATACTTTACCCCCTCATAACAATTGCAGCCCTGAAACTTGGCTTTGCAGTAACTTTGAAAAGTGTATATTCCTGGTTGTAGTCAGTCATACACAACTGTTTACATTGTAAGTGGTGATTATTCAAATACAAGAACAAGAATACAAGAATATATATATATATATATATATATATATATATATATATATATATATATATATATATATATATATATATATATAATTTTAATCAGTGCGCCAATTTGTGCCTAAAATAATAATTACGCAAAGTAACAACGTGCATGAGATGAGGTATACGAACTTCGCCCCCAAGAAAGCGTAATTTCTTGGGGGTGGTTGTGTAAAAGATTTGGAAATTTGTTCAAGACTCCTGCAACTTTTTGTGTAAAGATATTTATCTTTCTATTTAAATCCTGAATGCGCCTGCACGTAATGTCCAGTTGTTTCATTGGCCCTACATCGTGAAAGTCAGTACATTTACCTGACTTCAAGTTGTCGAAACGTGAAAATAAGATCTCAAGATCAATTCATATTGCACTAAACAATTCTTCCTTAATGTGGTGCTCTATTATACAGAACAGAAACGTTTCCTGCATAGGTCTATAAGTTAACATGTAATCGAGGTATATTATCAGCCAAAACGCTGTGCACTACACAAACTTAATTGATGTGTGTGTGTGTTGTTACTGTTTAGAGGGCAAGGTCGTTCATGGTCAATAGCAGCAACATATGAAAAGGCAATTCTTAAGCGGCATAATTATATAAAATTAAAATAATCAACTGTATATGGTGTATAATATCGCCCTCTGTTATACATGCATGTAGATTGCATTATGTATTTTCATGTTGTATGTATATATTGTTTATTTGATTCATTTGTTGTAGCCTATTGCATTTATTTAATTAATATTTTGGGTTGGATGACCACTTTAAAAATGTCTTCCTGGTCCATTCAGATTTTAGTCTTTGCAGAAATGTAAAATTATATAAGGCTTAAGGTTTATGGTGATACTTTCTACTCCCGTGACATTAATGCGTGTCGGCGTGTGCGTATACCCATGTAGAACTGGGCAAACATACCCCTGGGGGGTTGCAACACACTGCTGAGTGGACTGGACGGCACAACACACACACACAAGATCATTGTCAGCACAGTTGGCATAGGGTACTTCGCTGTCAAGCTTCAACCCGGAGTCAGAGGATGGGGTTAGACACAGGAGAGACTCGTCTGCATGTTGAACCATTATTCTCAGACTGGACTGACGCCGGCGGTCACTTGTGAAGAAAACAATTTACAGCAACGCTAATTGGAAGCGCTTTCAATCAGAAATACGTCATTAGCCTATTATAATATGAATACACGTGCGTTATCAAGAAGGGCAGAAAACTTGATTTGAGCTCCACGTATTTTCTTTTTTTTTCCAAAGGACATAAAGTGCGGTCGATCCCTGAAAGCACACCAGTCTTCGACCAATGCTTTTCCCGAAACAGAGGCTTACTGATCAAGTAACAAGGTAAATTTGAATCCCTGGCTAACTCGACCTTCAGAGTTAAGCCAATACCCCCTCCCCTTAATTTATAATTCCTAATTTTGAACCATTTTTTTTCTTTCTCTTCAGCATATGAATGGTAAGTGTCCTCACGTGAAAGTGTTAACGACTGCGCTTGGAGGATTCCATGTCTTGCTTGGTAATGTATTTTCATTTTTGCCTTTACTATTTTGTTAATAATTCCACAAATGCTATTTTTATTTGCATTATCATGCATAAGATTTGCCAGGTCCCATTTTCTTTTTGAAGTCCCTTTTGCATTCTAAGACAGACAACAACACCAATCATGCATTTGTCAGTGTATTTAAGTATTAATTTATGTATGTAATATTCTGATCACTTATTGATTTGTTCGTTGGAAACTGATTTTATGCGTAATATTTTAATAAGTGCCTTATTAGGTTTTCAGCAGTTTATAAGCCTGTGTCTATCCACTTACATGTAGGCTGTATCTCTGCTAATTGTTAATCTCAGTCCAAACCCACACATTTTTAAATCCCAGTGGCAAATGAAGGGTTGCTAATTGCCTTACTCTCCTTTTAGGACTGTTCCTGTATTTCACAGACTGCTGTAGAGACCATCAGTGTAGAGGACCATTACGAAACAGTCTGTCATCAGTATCTGGTTAGTATATTCACCCGACACTAAAACTGGAACCCCCTGCTCCCATGCTTTATTATATGGACACCTCTGTTGTATACAGCTCTCCAGAGTTACTAGTGCTAATAGTGTCCTGAGTTGTTAATCCTTTCATCATATAAAAATCCTCTTGTTATTGTGCTGCATATATATGCATTTGAACCTTATGAATTTACAGATAAATATAGTTTAAAAACAATTGTAATTGACAAGATAAGACTGTTGTGTAGATAGTAAACTGGAATAATAAACTCTCAGGGTGAACATTATCTTTGGGACATTATAGCTCTCTGTGAGACAGTCTGCAAATTATTTATTATTATTATTATTATTATTATTATTATTATTATTATTATTATTATTTCTTGGCAGATGCCCTTATCGAGGGCGACTTACAACATAAGTGCAAAACAAAGTGCAAAAATACAGTTAAGTAAAGGCATCAATCATTACAAATTCAATTTACATAAAACCTAGCAATTCAAAATATAATTATTATTATTTACAACATAAGTGCAAAAATACAGTTTACATTTTACAACTTCCAATTTATACAGGCAAGTACAGTAAGTGAGGTCCTACATCCTGGACAGTAAAAGCTAAGTGCTGTCAAGATGTAGGGTTGTAAATATCCCATCATTTCTCTGTACATTCTGTAGTTTTCACCAGCAGTAAACTGCCACTCAACGGGAATCTGTCAAATTAGACCATGTATTGTCACTTTGCATTGGTGACACTAGTAATGTGCTACATATGCACTTTGTCAAATAATACACAGTCACAAATGTTCAAACAAGTACGATGAGTTAATTATCTCTGTAGCAAATGAGTACAAAGTTTAGGGAGAGGCCAATCTCTGGTGCTCTGATTCTTACTGTACAGCAAACCATCTTGATTCCAAGGTGGGGCATGGGTAGTATAAAGGCGTATTGCCATCCTACAGGCCAATGACAGCCCAACGTGCTCCCTACCCAAGGCAGTGGCCTATGATGAAATGACAGTGTACTCCCTCGATGTCCACCACTACCAACTACTCTCAGAGCTGGGTGAGTGTCCTGTCTGTTTCTTTCACACTATGACATTCATTGTGTAAGACATGCATTTTTTAATTCATATTCTGAATCACCAATCATGGATCAACAGGGCTGATTACAACAACTCCCGCACAAGAAGCATGTAGGCTCTAGGCAGCCATCTTGCAAATGCACATCTGGAAAAATTTCATACCATGGGAGCAGGGGATGCTGATAACATTTCAGAGCTCACACAAACACAAACACTTGTTATTTAAACTGGTCTTAATTCAAGTTATGTAATAAGAACATAAGAAAGTTTACAAACGAGAGGAGGTCATTCGACCCATTGTGCTCGTTTAGTGTCCATTAATAAATAGATAATAAGTTTAATTATTATTATTATTAGCTTCAGCTACCTGCAGGGGATAAAATTAACTTTTTTGGCCACTAGCCACTGTGTCTGGTAAAAAGAAAAAACTTACCAGCCACGTGGTATTTTTACCAAAGGCAAACCTCACCAAAAATGCATGAGGGTGTGTAAATGTATGTGGAACATGTTTAAACATGGCATTTAATCAGGTAATTAATCAATCTAAAAAAGCTATAAAAAGCTAATTGCACACCTGTATAGATTAGACAGGCGTGTATGAGGGGAAAAGGATCTGGATTGAAAAACATGCTCCCACACACTGTTTCTACTTGCAAGTGTTATGAGTGTTATATATAATAACTGTTATAAGTGACAAGTGTGAATTATAACACTTGCTAGTAGAGACAGTGTGCGGGAGCATCTTTTTCAAATTAATCAATCACATATGCAATAACATGGCAGCTAATGGGGATCTGTATAAACACACTAAACTAACACATGAGAAGGGGTGTTATTTTACACATTATTGCTCTTCATACTCATCTTCCACTTCAGTGCTACTCCTTTCTCTGGGTTTCTGCATGTCATTTAAAGTATTTCATTGGATTGGCTAGATATTCATAGAGTCACAGTCTGTGGTTGAGTAAAAAATATATAATCTCTAGGAATGATGACGGATAGTAACATCCTTTCCATTGGTCAATACCATGTACACCAGGAAAGACACGATGTTAACAAACCGCACGTTTCTCTTCAGCAGAATCTCCGCTACGCAGCAGAAAATGCATGTCTCTCTCGCAAATCATTTCCCCATTAATTAATACGTTGTAATTGATGCAATTGATGAATACTTATCTAACACATGTAAAAATGAATTATTAGAAGACGTATGGAAATGGCATAATAACAGCAGACCTGTCAACTCTCCCGACATTATCACAATTTCAAATTAACTATAAAGGTTGTGACCATTTGTTTTATAAAGGAATATTTTGCAATTACAGCTGTAATTGACCAACCAATATGATTTTCTTTTTCATTTTTTTAATACATTTTCATTAAATGCCAGTTTAGCAATGTGAGCTGCAATGAAAATGCCTTGACATTAGCGTCCTTGTGGCAATGTTTTCCGGTCACAACAGCGAAATACAAAATGTATAAGACCCATCTAGCTAATTTATACAATCTACTTAACTAAACGGTTGACTTTTCCTCTCCAAACCACACTCAGACTGCCAGTCTACGTTCAGAAACATAAATGTGTGTTCGAGTTCCAGCAAATACAAAATAAATAGCAATAGCTGGCTGTGTGTGTATTCATGTGTTTGTTGTGGTCCTCTTTCCTTTTCTGTCATATTATAATTCTGAAACAATTTGATTCAGGTAATTAATAAGTCAGTAATTATGACTATGAAAAGTAATTAAAAGTAATTATTTTTCCACATCCTTAACCACCTTACTTCTGCTTCATTGCTCTCCATGAAATATGTCCTCCTGGACCAAACACTGTCCAGATGCCATATATTTAAAAAAAAAACATTATATTGTTATACAACACACACTGACAAATACTCTTTCAGAAACTAAAAGTTGAGTTTCCGTACACTTGTTGGCTACCCACCAAAGTGGGTGGTAAAATTGACAGATTTTCTCGCCACTGGCTAAATCTCCCCGCATTTGGCGGGTGGCGGGTGTTCATTTTATTCCCTGGCTACCTGGTTGGGTAGCTTGTTCCAGACCCCCACTACTCTGAATGTAAAGACAGAGCCTGCAGTTTTAAGTTCTTAGAATGACTGGGTAAAACAATTCTCTACAATACAGCTATATGGTGTGTAGCATGTTAACATAGTTTTTTCATTTATTTTGTGTGGTTAATAAAATGTAGGCTACTACTGATTTTTATTATTTGCTTGCTTGCTAACTTTTACAGTACTGAGAGCAGCAACAGTCTCTGTTTCAAATCATCAGCTGGGTGTGGATATGCTAATTAACTAGTACATCCTATGTGGCATGCATTATATGATTCAATACAAAATAATAAAAAGTAAATTAAACTTACTGATGTTGGCTCGTACAGCTCAGGCACAGAGACAATTGAAACAAAACTGAAACTTTGCTGTACTTCTTAAGTTGTAATTTTTTTTATTCGCAAAGTCTGACACTACAAGGATGTCTGTGATATTAATATAATGAAACTGAGGTGGGAGGGTACGTGAAATTCAGTCATTCCCTTTTTTTCTGCTAGTACATTTATTTATTTAAAAAAGAGCTGCTGCAGTCGATGCAGTGTCCAATACATCAGTCACAAAAATAGAAATGTGTATCCCACAAATCATAATACACGCATAGAAAATACATGATGACCATTTTGGTACCGGTGGATTGGTGATGGTAAATACAAATTCCCAATATTAGAAACAATAGCTTCAATCATTTTCAAAAGATGGGGCAGAGCTATTTTCATGGTTGTTTTATTAGGTAATGTAGGCAAACATTCCTCACTATAACAGACTTGATCATGTATGTGAGTGAATACTAAAAACTTTGCTTTACTTTGTAAGCTTTTTGATCTAGTGCAAAATAAGATAAAGCCTCATAATAAAGCCTAGCTAAAAAACAAAATCAGATGTTTAAGTAAAATAAAATGACTTATTACTTATATTTTCTATACCCAGATTATCTTGCTAGATTTGCATTTTTAGATTCTGACATAACAAAAAACAGGTGTAACTTGTGCACACCGTGATGGCTGTTGAAAAACTTGTAAAATGAAAGAAAGAAAACACAATTCCACAGTATGGAATGCTGATGTTGAAAAAGTGTATGGAAGTAGCAGTTCTTCCCCTGCTATCTCTTGCATGCCTATCTGTTACATAAGGCAGTGCCCAGAACACCGTAAAATCAACTCTGGACTATAGGGATTATGCCCTTTAGCAACATATGTTCAACTATTAATACTGTATGTTTATCTGTGTTGATTTACTGAGATGCAGTCACACTCTATATTATGGTTTCTTAACCTGGGGTCCATGGGGTAGGTCCAGGTGGTCTGATTCAATTCTTCCAGTGACAGAATAGGTCCCAATGCGGTCAATTTTCACATCATATGAAACACAGCTGTGGTGTAATGTTGTTTTAGGTACACTGAATGTATGCATTCAGATTCACACTTAATCTTTAAAACCAATAAGTTCAAATGTGCAAATTGTCAGTTGAGGTTTTATTTCCTGACCAGTCCACGTGAGCTAATGTGACCTTGTCTAAATCAGTGCTTGCATAAAATCCTCTTCCTGGAGAATCACAATCCTGCAAGTTTTATAGGTCTGTCTAAATCATCGCTAAATGAATACCTTGGACACATGGTTAGTTTTAAGTCTAGCCCCATGATTGAATAGATTTAAATAGTTAATGGTTTGGATGACTGTTTCTCTCCAGGACCAGGGTTGACCAGCCCTGCTCTTCGCCACTGTTGCTGTGCAGCTAATATTGAGCATTTTCTTTGTTCTGTAACCTTTGCAAACCCGTTGATAGGGAGAGGGTTCAACAACCTCAGCAGGGTGTGCATGGCCAGACACAGACCCAATGGGAGGCTGGTGGCAATCAAGCAGACCAATCTGGACAACTGCACTGAAGATCAGCTGAGGCTCTTACTGGTGAGTTCTTCCAAGTTAACAGCTTAACATTTTGACTACATTGTCACACCATTGTGTGTGTGTGTGTGTGTGTGTGTGAAATTACATTTGAATAATGGACATATGTAGAGTCCCTGATAGGTAAGGACAACATTCTGTGAACAAAAATACAGCAGACTGTTGTTGCAACATGAAATCTGCTTCCCTTCTTTGATGTGCCTATACTGTTGTGAAATGGCAACAATGCAAGTCTACAGTAATCAATTGCAGTAATTAAAACCAACTTAAATGGTAAATAATGTGGAAAACTTTATCTATTGTTTGATCATATAATGAATATAATCATATGGATGGGGACATGCAGTTGGGGGGGGGACTTTTCTTTATTTTTATTTTTTTAAATTTATCAGTCATCTTTATCCAAGATGGCCTTCATGATTTATCAAATGCTAGTTCTAATGCTCCACCATCCCAAGGTGCAGAAAATAAAAGGTGTGTTGGAATAGGGCACTGTGTTGTATTCCGCTACACAAAATGATTACCCTGTATGATTATTCAGGTATTTTCTGGGACAGCAACAGGCTAACACAGACTGAGATGATTAACATAATTGAAGAGGAGATTGTATTAGGAAGAAAATCCTGGATCCTGTATTTTGCTTTTCATGCTCCTTTTGAACATTAATGTGGATTTTACCTTAATAAAATATTGGACTTTTTAACAGAAAACATTTCTCAGAAATAGTTAATTTGAACCGATTAAATACATCTCCACACAGCTTGCAAATTATAAGTTTTTGGTGCTCCTGCTCAAAGTTTTTTTTTATTTTGTACCCAGAATGAAGTGCTGCTCTCTCGCCTCTTCCGTCACCCCAATCTCCTCACCTCCCGCATCGTCTTCACTTCCTGCTGTCAGCTCTGTGTGATCACTCCCTTGATGGCCTATGGTAAGCCACTGCAGCGCTTTCTCACACAGTTTTTCAATGCCATGCCAGACTCATGTGTGCAATTTTAACTACCTTTAGTAAGGGGTATTGCTTTAGAGTGACCCAATGCCACAAGTAATTTATTTGCTGACTATTATAAGAGTACCAGGAAAATCAGATAATACATTTATCCAATTTCTTTTTCAGGATCTGCAGATAATCTTTTGCAGACACACTTCCCAGACGGAATGAGTGAATCTCTCATTGCCTATTTACTGCATGGAGTTTTGAAGGCTCTGGACTATCTGCATAAAATGGGTTATGTTCATAGGTAAGCCCGTGGAAGTGGGAGGTGTGGGGCCACTTGGACTGAAGTTTGGTTCAAAATCGAGCACCGCTGCTCCCAGTCTGGACTGTGTCATAGCCGAATGTGACCAGGATTCCCTACAGGGCAGTACGTACTTGAGTGCTTGAGTACATCGAGTGCTACTGGTGTTGTTTGGTGTTCGATCAGCCATTTGCACAAAAGCAAGTTCCGTGTCTTTTGAGCTCTCTGTTTTCAATAAGAGTTGCCATAGCATTCCCGTTACAGACATGCAGATGATAAAACCACAAGGAAGTGCTGTTTTTCCTCACACTGAAAGCAGGGCAGAGCTCGCATATTCAAAATTGTGGATAACATGATGGGAAAATAATGAATCAAAAGTCATAGAAATCACTACTGTACTGCTTTCTTTGCTTTTGTCTAAAATAGGTAAAATTGTTACCCCTTAGAACAGTGGTTCCCAAACTGGTCCTGGGGGACCCCCTACCCTGCTGGTTTTTGTTCCAGCCGAGCTCTCAATTACTTAATTGAACCCTTAATTGAACTAATCATTTCCTAAATCAGAGACTTTTAATTATTTTAAACAGTAGGGGTTTTAAGTTAAGTATAGAATTATATTAAAAAACATACTGAAGAAACAACTATTTTCTTACACAATTTAAAAAGTAAAATTTAAGCAGATTGTTACTTCAATTAAGGGATGTAAGGGCAGGTGGTGGGGGTTCACTGTGTTCTCTGTCTGTGAAAATCTCTTCCAGCCAGGCAAATGCTAGGGGCACAGTCCATCCCTAGGGGTGCCCAAATGAGTGAAGATTTTTATTTTCGAATGCCATCCACCCCCCGCTGCTAGCGTGAAAGAAACACCGTCAACGCCGCCCACCCCACCCCCCAGTCAGCACCCGTCAGGAGGGGGTGGCAGTGTTGACGGTGTTTCTTTCACGCTAGCGGCTGGGGGGATTATGGCGTTCGAAAACAAAAATCTTCATTCATTTTTGCGCCCCTTTTTTCTTGTCTTACGCCAGCAGTACGTCCAGGACCGGCCCTCCTTCCAGCTATTGTTCGAAAAGCAGATAGTTTGAGGAGATTCTCTTTCGTTAACTCCAAAAAAGACTGGCCTTTATTGAGGTGTGTTTGTCATTCAAACCATCTGCATTAACCTCTCACCTTCACTGCAACTGATACTCTTTTAACTGGTATTTCATTCTTGCTCTTTGCTTATTTTAGCTTCCTACGTGCCTGTTTGTCATCGTTCTCAGCGCGAATCACACCAAAGATTCTTTAATGATAATTAATTAACGTATAATTACATTTTAATGACAACTAATTAAGGCGAGCTGAAACAAGGGAAATATGACCAAAAATGAAAGACCTGATTGTAAGTACTCTTCCACTTTTCAATGTATATTGTATATTCAGGGTCTGCCCAGGGAAAGCAAATAAGCAAATATTTAATCTATCTTCTGAAATATTATAAGTACAACATATTCCTCCTACATAGTTCTACAGGATAGAGATGTGTCCTGTAAGTTTTTGTTACTGTGTTGCATTAGCACATAATCTGAACATAAGAAAGTTTACAAACTAGAGGCCATTCAACCCATCATGCTCGTTTGGTGTCCATTAATAACTGAGTGATCCAAGGATCCTATCCAGACAATTTTTTAATGTTTCCAAATTGTCGCTTCAACCACATCGCTGGGGAGTTTGTTCAGGTTGTTGGCTAGTTCATACAAATGAGATTCATTTTAAAAGGTCTTTTACGACGGTGATTTTTGAGCGTCCCACGAAATTGAAAAGCTGTTCTGTGATACCTTGGTGTGTGAAACACTGTTCTAATAGCATCCTGTACTGACTGTCTTTGCGGTTCACTTTTTTTGTCAGGAGTGTGAAAGCCAGTCACATCCTGCTCTCTGCGGAGGGGCAAGTGTACCTATCTGGACTCCACAGCCTGTACAGCATGGTGAGAGAAGGCAAGAGGTCAAAGGTGGTGTATGATGTCCCACAAAACAGCCCCGCCGTCCTGCCCTGGCTGAGCCCAGAGCTGCTTCGACAGGTGAGTCTCACGTAAGGTTGAGTATGTACATCTGAAGAGAAGCAAAGTTCAACAGAGGGTGACCACAAGTTGAATTTAGTTATACATTTGAAGTACATGAATCAAACTAAAGAAGAAGAAGAGATTCAGTTTTTTTTTTATCTTCTCTGCAAGATAAAATCATTTGTTACAGGGGATGGCTACAGCAATACATTATTGAAGGCCCTGAAAAGTGTGTGTTGCTTTTGTTTGAGCTTTATAAAACAGGACCTCTGGAAAGTGAATTAACTGGACATTATTTCCTTTCGTGTGACATTCAAAATACATCATACATGGGAATAGGCATGGGCCGGTATGAGATTTTGACGGTATGATAACCTTAAGCAAAAATATCACGGTATTGCAATTACAGCTCTAAAATGTGTTATTTTTAAGTGTCTGGGTAAAAAACAACTTTTTTCCATTGAACACAATATATTTTATTTTTAAGCAACGTATAGAATATTTGGAACCGTAGTAAACATGTATGTCAGGTTAAATAATTAAATAAATAAAATAAATAATTTGAATTCTTCTTAAATTAAATTAAAATAAATGCAGTCACTTAAGTGAGCCTAAACCTGTAGCTCAACAAGGTTTTTGGAGACATGCTCACTTTCTACACATTTCTCTTTCAGTCCAAGTTATGATGCAGGAATGAGAGCATGTTCACCTTTCCTGGATTAAGTTTGGAGCAGTGAGGTACAAGGCTGTGTCCACTAGAACTGGACACCCTCTCAGGGCACACTGGGGCTGGGATGCACAGACATTGTCTTGCTACATTGCCACACACACACACACACACAGGGTCTCTCTCCATACAACACACAAACAGCGGCAAAGACACCAGAGAGCCAGCAGTTTTTTTGTTTTTTTTTTTTTGTTGTTGTTTTTTTTTTTTAAATGTCGTGATTTTGAACAGAAACTAAAGTCTAGACGTGATACCAGCTAAATGTAATTATTGTTCTAAATTGCAGAAATGCAGTGCTCTGCTCTTCCCCACTCTGTGAAGTAACATGAGGGAAAAAACAGCTGATGTTAGCTGGTTAATTAGACATGTTATCTGCGTCCGTAGCTGGCCAATAGTGTTTACTTCACCAGTGCTAAACACGCTAACTCTCTTAGCTTGTTGCAAATGTTCATTTCAATAAAGTGTTAACTTGAATTAGATGAAGAGTGACGGGTGGTGCTCCCGTGGATGGGATATCATATTGTATTGCCTCCTCTTGCAGCCCCTCTTCTTAAACATGTCTTGCAAGTTGGATGTCCTTCCTCCTCCAAGCCATGGCCAACTGAATGTTTTTAGTACCCGAAAAATTCACATACGGCAGACTACGTCTTTTTTGACACTGGAAAAAGTTCCAGGGGTTCAGCTCCTTTGGTCATCCTACACACAGGAGACTGGCTACTCGCACCAACCGGAGCGGAGGGGTCGTGTTACTATCTGCGCTGCACACGACACAACCTGAGGGATTCCTGCACTTTCTGTCTTTGGCGAGACATTAAAAAAACAGCTCATACCGCAGGAACGGTATCGCAGAAAAATGTAGTGGTTTTGAAACCGTGACTTTTTCAAACTGCGGTATACCTTGAAACTGGTAACCAGCCCATGCCTACATGGAGAAATTGTATAGTAAAAATAAACCGTATGTTCTGGCTTTAATAATGATTTTTATTTTAATTTTGATCCTGACTATAATCCTGTTTTGGTCTCAGGATCTGCATGGGTATGACGTCAAGTCTGACATTTACAGCCTGGGAATCACTGCGTGTGAGCTGGTCAGTGGGAGAGTACCTTTCCAGGACATGCACCCAACTCTGGTGAGGCTCCTCGCATTCTGAGACCTCATTTTTTTTCCTTTTCTCTTTCTTTAATTTCCTTTTGAGTCCACGTGCATGTGTTGAGTGCAGCTGCTTTGAAGTGGATGGGTAATTACATTCTAATTGCTCTGATTGGAGTGCATTCTACTGCTATTATTAAGAGGGATCAAAAGCTGTTGACAAGTCCACAAAGAGCAGATGCCTGCATCACAGTGTTTAGGATGGATAACCTCTGTACAGCAAGCTTGTGGGGCATTTCCTAATAAAGAGAAGCACTTTGAGATAATTCTCCCAAACTACCTTGTAAAAGTGCAGCTGAAGTACATCGCAGAAGGTGCTGTGACAGTTAAGGTGCTGAGAAGTTTTGTTCAGTATTTTTCAATAAATACATTTCAAAATTCATTGCATTGAACGTTCATGTTGTATGACTGAGTAGAGCAATAGATTAAATTAAATTTTAATCATCACATTCATAAACCAGAGTTGGAAATATCCATCAATGAAGTTGAGGCAGAGCGGTGTTGTGCAGCTAATAACAGCAATAACAAATGGGAAGAAATAGCAGTGATGATCGCTGCCTCTCTTACAAATGCAGCTCGCTGGCAGCATCTGCCAAGATTACAGTCCATAATTCTGTGAATCGCAGCTATACTACCACCTAGTAGTATAGGTGCACCTGCGGTTTTAGAAAGCAAGGAGAGAACACATTGATCTTGGTGTATAAAAGAACATGAAAACATTGCAGGAACATGTTCCTGCAATGTTTTCATGTTCTTTGATACACCGTTAAAGAACCGTTAAAGTACACAACCCTACTTGTCTTGCCAGATGCTGCTGCAGAAGCTGAGAGGGTCGCACTGTTGCCTGCTTGACACGGCTCCCTTCCCCCTGGAGGGGCTGGGGCTCAAGGCCTCACGCTCAGGGGTGGACTCCGGCATTGGGGAGAGTGTAGCCACCTCCAGCATCATGAGGACCATGACGGGAGACAGACCCCAGAGCCCAGCGCCCAAGAACCACTCTGCACTGCTGCACAACCTGGTGGAGCTGTGTCTGCAGCAGCGACCAGAGAAACGGTACAAGATGCTGGAGTTACCAGAGGAGAATTTTTGTGGTGTGGTTTGAGCACTGTTCCGCTGCAGGCCAACAGTTGTGTGTAGGGATATGTATAGACTTGACTTGAGGAGAGCACAGGATTTCAGGTTCTTGTTTAGAGATTCTCCGTAGAATCGAAGATCTTGCTGCAGCCCAAACTGATAACTGACTTCTGTCTCTGAAGTGGAGTGGTCTTTTTTTCAGCTGCTGTGTGTGGGAACCAAATTAAATTCACTGTGATAGATTGAATGTGCCGCTGTGGCACCATTAACACTGCTGGTTATTTTTGTTATTTGTTTTAATTGAACAGGCCATCAGCAGCTGCCCTCTTGACACATGCTTTCTTCAGACAGGTGGGTCAATATATCTCACTACATTTTATCTCTGAAGTCAGTTAAAGAAAATGTAGGCCAATTGTGATCTTAAAAAAATCTCTCCCCTTTCTCATTTCCTACTTTTTCTGCATTTCTTTGCTTTTATAATTTGTGATTATGCATTTGTCCCGACCTCATCAAGAACATTAGTGTTTTTAAATGACAACAAGCGTGCTCTGAGTGCGGTGCATTATACCCACACTGTCATTCAGAGTTAAAGACATTGCTGTAGAATTGCAATTATCATTAGGATGCACAAACGGCACCTGCGGAGCTTCTGTGTGAAACCATGAGGAAAGAAAAAATGGACATTCCATCTTAATACAATACGGGGATAAAAACTAATGTGCTTATATGTGTGCTTTGCACTTAAGGAATGTATTTTTATGCACTGTTATTTTTTGCAATGCATTTTTCCTTTTGTTTTCTGGACCGTTTGGGAAAGTTAAATGCTGTAGGGTTGCAGTGGAGCTCATGCTTCCGGGTTTGAGATTTGCTCCTAGGGCCCGGGAGCGACACCCAGTCGTTGCTTTCATACAGTGTTATGGACCATTCATGCAGATGCAAGGGGCACCTAGTGTAATGGCTATTTTTCCTTTAATGCAACCATTAATATGGAGATGTATGATAATAGTCTGTTTGTTTCTTTTTCTTGTCATGTCATGTAGAATATTTTTTAATTACTAATATGGAACTAAAAGCTTATGCATAAGAATTAAAGTTATAGAACATTATTTAGCCTTTCATGTATTTATTGGAAAGTGGACCGGTCCAATCAGGGGAGGAGCTACAGGAAGGGGATAAAATAGGCCTTACCTCAACCTGTAGTCAGTTCTGTTTTGTTGAAACCTATGTAAGGTAGTAGTTACTCTCAGCCAGTACATTAAATAAGCAAAGCAAGCTAATGGTAGCTGTTCAACTGTCTTAATGGCGTAAGCCAGGAGATGGCTTTAACAAAAAAACAAAAAAAAAAGCTTAGTTTTACCAGCAAGTTTTTTTTTTTTTTTTGCAAAGTTCCTGTTACTGGGCTTCTCATACAGAAATTATTGCACAGACCTGATTGCTAAGGTAGACTCATCGAAATAATAAACGTGACAACTTTATTGGTGACAAACTCTGCTCTCCTTGCCACTTATTTCACTATCCTTGGTCGCCGGGTCCGTCTACTTTCTCGCATAACCCTATTGGAAAAGCAGATTTTACTAGATGAATGGATGAAATTAATGCATTAATCTAAGCAGTAACCTTAAGACATTAAGTGCTCCCAGATGGCTCAATCAGTAAAATAATACACAGGGGTGAAGTGTCCTAGCAAGGTATAATATTTTTCCACCTAAAACTTAAACGGCACCCCCAAAAAAGGTATAATGCAGTTTTTTGTCGCCTGCTACCATATAGCAAAGTCAAGATATTAAAGCTAATTATTTTGCAATGCTCCAGAAAATAGAATGTCAAATACATTGTGTACAATTGTTTTCTAAACTGTTTAAAAATATTGCCTGTAACTGGAGTTGGTCATTTTTATGTTTTGGTCACAGGTTAAAACACACACGAGAGACTCCTTCCTCAGTCTGGTGTACCCTGCTGTGCCCCTCCCCAGTCCGCAGACCACACCTAGCCCCTCACAGACTGCCTTGGTGTGCCATTCCAGGTGCTCTCAGGAAGACGGGGTGTGGGATTTTTCATAGACCGGAAGGACTCTGGAGAAAAAATTGCCAAAAAGAAAACAACCCAATGATGTGCCAAGCGCTGTAAGCGCAAAGTCATACTGGAAGATAATCAATGTTTTTTTATAACAGTTTGAAGTAATTTTACTAGTGATGTGAGTGACAGTACATTGGCCATCTGTGTCTGTGGTGGTGGATTTTAGTAGATATGAATGATGGCTTCAGCTATGGCAACATTGCAGTCTCAATCCCAGTCCTGAGCCTGGCAAGGGTATAGTATCTGCAGGTTTTTTCCAAGTGTTAGTATTCAGTTACTAAATTAACTGAATAATTCTTATAACAGTCTTATTTAAGGATTTTTGCATCTGGAAAGAAGAATCAATCCAGTTAATTATGTAATCTGACTAATTACTTAGGAGAGATCTGAATTGGAACAAAATTGAGATCAAGATGCCCTTCAGGTACTGATTTTTTTTTTTAAAAAAAGCTTTTTGGGATCGGTACAAGTTTTATAATAACTTCTGTTAATCTTTTAGACTCGCTTAAAATATTGTGGCAAGTGGTACTTTGTTTTTTGTGAAAGGGCTTTAGTTGTGCATCACCTTTAAGATGGAGCCATTGAAAATGAGAAACCAATCATGAGGAGTTTTAGGTATAATTTGATTCAGCAAGATGAACGCAGCGGTCTAATAACATCCTCTCGCTCTGGCTTTTAAGACACAGTCCTGCAAGTCATGATCATTTTTCTTCCTGGGACCAACATCTTCAGTGGATTTCAAAGGCCTGGAAGTCATAATACGGTATGTTCTTTGGAAGCACCAAGCCAACCCTTTAGAAATGAGAGACCCTAACCGCAAGACTCCGGCAACAGTCAGGAAAAGGGAAGGTGTAATCTTAGGTGCCACCAGTCATTTTTTAATTGGAAGCAAAAAAACATCCCATAATCCCATTAGCCAAAGGTGACGTTTTGACTGACTATTTAAAATATGGACTCTTAAGTTGTGTGGTATTTTTAATTGTTTTTCCCCCCTTTTTGTCTTGGGGGAAACCGGCATATTTATAACTGACATTTCCCAAGCATAGTGTCTCAGTTTTTGGAGCTCCCAGCACAGATCAGATCATGTGGTAGCACTGCATCCAAGGTGCCATCCTTCCTTGTACACTGCAAACTCTGAGCCCTGTTTACCTCTGTATGTATTCTGCCTGCAAGAAATACATGAAAGTGTTTCCATCTTCATAACTTCCTCAGGAAAATAAACAAAATTTCAGCTCCATTTTAAATCGTAAACCAAAAGTAGCACCTTTTCCTTGTTACGGTTTCCTTCTGAATTTTCTGTAACATTTTATATTGACTACCTGCTGATGAATAGGTCAGGATCAATAAGATGAAAATAGGAACAGCAAGATTCATTCAAGATCAACTCTGTAGGTATTAATTGCACGTTATGATTACATTTTATTGTGTCTGTGTCTGTTATCCCAGACTGAACCTGGTGCTGTAAGGCATAATGGCTTTACCGCTGCAGTTTTGGAGTTCTCTTCCTAGTCCTATTTAATACTGAAGCTAAAGTAAGGACAAACCTGGCTGGCCCATAACAACATTAGATGTTTTGTTTTGGGTTTTTTATAGTAAAACATGTAATTGGCAGTTCTGTTGCCTAGTACATCTTTATCGTATAATGATAATGAAAAACACTAATTGTGGGTAATTACAGTTGCTTCAAAGTGTTTGTTAAGGGTATCTGAGAATACTGACAGCAGTTTTTGGTACGAATACAAAACAAACATAATGCTTTTTCAGGATTGTTAGTGTTGTTATTGAAGACCACTGTTGTTGGTCTGCCCAGATTCAACCCAGCGATCTCTGGAATGATTCCAAATCTACTTAAACAATTTATAGATTAAGACGGTGGTTATTTAGAAGTTTTGTGGCTGATCCAGTACAAAAATATTATTGATTATAATGCAGTATGAAAACCGGTATTGATATAAACCATTATTTATAGATCAAGATCATTTACACCTCAATTACAAGGGCTTAGTATTCTTTTTAATAATTTCTATACATTTGGAATTGGCCATTATTCTCTCCCTCCCAATTTATAATCGCCAATTGTTGATCAACTTGGCTTACCACTAAAACCCCTGTACTTAATGCAGGACATGTGATTTAGACACACACATGTCCCCCAACCACACTGCCAAAGCCAGTAGTTGTGCCAGGAGTTTATTTTTTATTTTTATGAAGGTAGAAATCCAAGCAGTCGCCACTTCACTGCACAACACCTTTACTTTTAAATTGACTTTCACTAATTGAGCCACTTTTCCTGAAGCTTGGAGCATCTCAAGGTTATTCATTGGACATATTTGGTGCTGACTCTAAAATGTTTAGTAGTCTTCTTAGAAGCTTGTTAACAAGGGGATGTATTTTTCATGTTAAGGGAAACAAAAACACTACTTTATCATATTCTATTCAATGTTTTGTTGAGTAAATGTTCTACATTTGTATTGTGTATCTGTTGCATCCGTCAGCTGTATGCAGATGACTTAAGCCAAAAGACAGCATTTGAATTGAAAAGGGAAACATGTTAGGTGTAAAGGAACATTTTTGAGAATATAATTCTTATTCTGTTTCTATGAAGTTTGTTGCCTTCTTTCAAACTTATTATTGTGTGAAGAGACTGTAGAAGCAAGGACACATACATTTCACTTCTCACAACATCTTGTTTTCACACTCACAGTCAGGGAATAAAATTAACACCCCCCACCTGCCAAATGCGGGTAGATTTAGCCAGTGGCGAGAAAATCTGTAAATTTTACCAGCCACCTTGGTGGGTAGCCAACAAGTGTACGGGAAGTCAACTTTTAGTTTCTGATAGAGTATTTCTCGTGTGTGTTGGTATGTTAGTTGATTTGGCAAACCACTATTTTTTTTTTATATTTTTTTTTAATATATGGCATCTGGACAGTCTTCGGTCCAGGAGGACTTATTTCATGGAGAGCAATGAAGCAGAAGTAAGGTGGTGGAGGATGTGGAAAAATAATTACTTTTAATTACTTTTCATAGTCATAATTACTGACCTTAATTACCTGGATCAAAGTGTTTCAGAATTATAATATGACAGAAAAGGAAAGGGGACCACAACAAACACATGAATACACACACAGCCAGCTATTGCTATTTATTCTGTATTCGCTGGAACTCAAACGCACAGTTGTTTCCGAACGTAGACCGGCAGTCTGAGTGTGGTTTGGAGAGGAAAAGTCAATTGTTTAGTCAAGTAGATTGTATAAATTAGTTAGCTAGATGGGTCTTATACATTTTGTATTTTGCTGTTGTGACCGGAAAACATTGCCACAAGGACGCTAATGTAAGGCATTTTCATTGCAACTCACACTGCTAAACTGGCAATTTAATGAAAATGTATAAAAATGAAAAAGAAAAACATTGGTCGGTCAATTACAGCTGTAATTGCAAAATATTCCTTTATAAAACAAATGGTCACAACCTTTATGGTTAATTTGAAATTGTGACAATAAAAAGTTGCGTTAATGTCTGGAAACAATAATATAACAGTCTGACACGAGGTGTGTGATAGTTGACAGGTCTGCTGTTATAATGCTATTTCCATACGTTAGTTTTAGTGGCCAAAAAAGTTAATTTTATCCCCTGCTCACAGTGATTGTTTATGGAACTCTAGAGAAGAAATCCTTGAGAATAAACAAATACAGTACAAATAAATACAGCTTTAATTTGTGGGTATATTGGTATGGTATATACATGTGCAGTATATCAGTTAATTCAAACAGGTTTGGTCATTTGTATGGACAGTGTTCATTTATTTTGATCATTTTGGAATATGTATGCAATGTTGTTTACTAAAGTCACCAAAATTCATAATGGGCAAACTGCAAACAAATTGATACATGCTCACAAATTAATACTGCATAATGTCATAATTTCCAGTGATAAAATAATTAATGACACAATCATTATCAGAGTAAAAAAGGGACTATGGGCCACAGAAAATCGATTGATTAAAAATACATAATGACACTTAATGATAATTTATCACACGTAATGATACTTTCATCCCAAAGCACTTAAGGCCACAGACTAATAATTTATACCTACTAAATATAAAAAAAACTTGTTTACTTTTGCATGTCATCTCGTGTCATTGCCAAATAGTAACTTCGTGTCCCTCGTCCAGTGTGACTTTCACTACATGCAACTTTCAGTCGTGCCAAATGTTACAAATTTAAATTGGTAAGGCTGAATTACAACAGCCATGTTCCAAGGAAAAATCTGTAACTTTTGTGTCTGGTTCAGCTTGCTGTGTTGTTTTAGGGACTGTTGATATCCAAGCACTGTTGTTGTGCTGTAGAGGTTCCTCTTCATAACTGCAATAGGATGCCCTTCAAGCAGAGATTAAAACATCACACACCCATGCAAAACAAAGCTGCACATGGAGAGAAAGTTTCACATCATATATTAGCATTGTTTTAATTCCCATGTTTTCCAATATGTGAATGTGAATCAAAATATAAATACTACTGTATATAATCAAGTATTTTAATATACTTGTTGGCTTGAGAAAATACAGAGCCCCAAATAATGTTATGACTATGAGACAATAATAATAATTATTATTATTATTATTATTTCTTGGCAGACGCCCTTATCCAGGGCGACTACAAGTGTAAAATGTAAGTACAGTACGTTGTTGATAGCCTTTTGCATTTCACATTCATGTGAGTTCCATTTTTGTGCCCCCTTTATTATAATTAGTAGTAGTAGTAGTAGTAATGATTGTCTGTAGTGTTTACTTACCTCACAAATTGTACTAGATCTGTGCTTTTACAAAGCTGGTTCCTAGTGCTGCCACCTTTCAAGGAATTGGTTGCAAAAGGTAGGTAGCGTCACATGAGTTTAAAAAATATATATACACCGATCAGCCATAACATTATGACCACCTGCCTAATATTATGTAGGTCCCAAAACAGCCCGGACCTGTCGAGTCATGGACTCCACTAGACCTCTGAAGGTGTGCTGTGGTATCTGGCACCATGACGTTAGCAGCAGATCCTTGAAGTCCTGTAAGTTGCGAGGTGGGGCCTCCATGGATCGGACTTGTTTGTCAAGCACATCCCACAGATGCTCGATTGGATTGAGATCTGGGAAATTTGGAGGCCAAGTCAACACCTTGAACTCGTGATTCATCAGACCAGGCTACCTTCTTTCATTGGGGATGTGCCCACTGACTGGAAGACAGCAAATGTCATACAAATACACAAGAAAGGGGACAAAACTGAGCCACGAAATTACAGACCAATCAGTCTCACCTGCATCACTTGTAAAATGTTGGAAAAAATGATTAGACAGAAAATAGAGGAGCATCTTAATGAAAACTATATTCTTGGAGATAGTCAACATGGGTTTAGACGAGGCAGATCATGTCTTACTAATTTATTAGAATTTTTTGAACATGCAACTGCAGCTGTAGATCACGTGAAAGCATATGATATGATATACTTAGATTTTCAAAAAGCTTTTGATAAGGTTCCACACCAAAGACTGATCCTCAAATTGGAAGCTGTAGGCATTCAGGGTAATGTAAGTAGATGGATTATGAACTGGTTGATGTATAGGAAACGGAGGGTGTCGATTAGAGGAGTTGCTTCTAACTGGAGTGAGGTTGTTAGTGGATTTCCACAGGGATCAGTACTAGGGGCTTTGCTTTTTCTAATCTATATTAATGATCTGGACTCTGGGATAGTTAGCAAACTTGTCAGATTTGCATATGATACTAAAATAGGTGGCTCAGCAGATACAATCTTGGCAGCACAGGCTATTCAGAGGGACTTAGATAATATTCAGTTGTGGGCTGACACCTGGCAAATGAAATTCAATGTGGACAAGTGCAAGGTAATACATGCAGGTAACAAAAATGTCCACTATAATTACACTATGGGAGGTACAGATCTAGATGAAGTAACGCATGAGAAAGACCTAGGAGTCTATGTGGACTCCTCACTTTCTCCATCCAAGCAATGTGGGGAAGCAATGAAAAAGGCAAACAGAATGCTAGGGTATATTGTCAAAAGTGTAGAATTTAAAACAAGGGAAGTAATGTTAAGACTGTACAGTGCGCTAGTTAGACCTCATCTGGAATACTGTGTACAGTTCTGGGCACCACACTTCAAGAAGGATATTGCTGCTTTAGAGGCAGTTCAGAGGAGAGCAACCAGACTTATTCCAGGTCTGAAGGGAAAGTCCTACTCGGAGAGACTGAGGGAACTGAACCTTTTCACCCTGGAACAGAGGAGACTACGTGGGGACTTGATCCAAGTCTTCAAAATCATGAAAGGCATCGACCACATCAAACCAGAGGAGCTTTTCCAGATCAGCAGGGACACACGCACCCGGGGACACAAATGGACATTGGGCTTCAAGGCATTCAAAACAGAAAACAGGAGACACTTCTTTACACAGAGAGTAGTCACAATCTGGAATAAACTACCCAGCGATGTGGTTGAAGCTGAAAGTTTGGGAACATTTAAAAAAATTTAAATTTTCCTAATCCAGTTGGTGAAGAAGGAAACGCCTTGGTGAAAATAAATTAATCATTAGGCAATAATACAAAACTTCTCCATGCTGTATAGCATAAGATCTAAAACGTAGATAAACAGTCACAAAGGTATTTATTGGGATTACTGTATACTAATGTCGAAATATGTCAGATGGTCACGTTAAAGCTTTTCGAATAAACAAAAATCTCCCACACTACCCTACACGAGGGAGATCTCTGGTGACAGCTCACTCCTCTTCAAGTTTGTTCTTTCTATTTTTATTCCCCCTATAAATGAGTAGGTCTATGTTTACCAGGATGTAGTTGGCAGAACTCCTCCTCCTCCTCCCACACATCCACATGTTGCTCCTTGTACTCCCTGATGAATATGAGAGCCTCCTCCTCATCTCCTGGGTGTGCTGGAATCCCCAATGCAGGCTGTCGATCTCCCGCTGTAATCTCTGAAATAGACCATGCAGAAAGAAAATTCTTAACTCCCTTGATGTAAAGCAGGACACTTTCAGTATTGCGGTGGACCAATTGTACATTGGGCTACTTGTCCTGCTAATTTCTCTAACATATATATTCAGCATGTCCAGGGCTGTGATTCTCATTTTAGAGTTGGAATTCTAGATCCTCACCTACACTTTGTCATTTAGGCCCTGGTTGTCTTCAACAATGTTCTCATTCTCTTCAGTGACCTACAGGACAATTTGGGGGTCAGTGCTGATACTGTTACCTTATTTCCTGTCATGCTACAACAATTCTTTTTTTTTTCACATACAAATGCCTTACCAGCAGCCACTGTCTTCTGTTCCAAGACAAGCTGGGGGAAATAACTGTGAAAGCGTAGCCCCGTGTTGTTTGCGTCTCTGCTAAGATGATCTGTTGACTCACAAACCAAACCATGAACCAAATCAGTGATGTATATCGAATGCACAACAGTCGCAATAATATTAATAATCAGAGCTTTGACAATTTCTCTCCATCCCGAACCTTCCTTTTCAGTTCCATTGTGTGTTAACGTTTGAGAGAAATTGCAAGTCACCTTAGATAAGTGTCACAAGTACTAATCAGTGGCGTAGCCTCGGGTGTGCCTGTGCCACCCAAAGAGGCAGCTGGCACACGCAGAAATCAGATGCAAAATGCATTTTTTGTTATAGCCTTATGCTGGGGTCACATTACACGATTTCTACAATCCGGCCCGATTTTGTGAACAGTGGGCGGCTCACACTTAACGACAGTTTTGCACCGAATTGATGTCTTTTGAGTCGTAAAGCAGCGAGCGCTTCAGTACAGGACACACACTGACTGATCTGACATCCCTGTCGTGGATCTGCGTCACAGCCTGCAACCCCACATCCCGCAGAAACACGCGTGATCCGCACAGAGAAAAGGTCAACACACACGGACGTAGACATTTACAAGTGACGTTCATGAAGTGCAGATGTCCGTAGTTCTCCAATGGGATCAGTGGATTTCTGCAGATCTCTGCAAAACTGCGGAAATCTGCGCAACAAGAGCATCATGATGTGATCCCATCATTAGGCTATTATGGTCTAATTATAATAATAAAATAATAAAATCCTATGTAAAGAATGATTGCACTGTGATTTTTAAAATAACAATAACAATCAAAGAATGGACTACTGTGTTGTAGAGAAAATTCGATGTGGCACACCAATTTTTCAGATGCACACCCACAGTCTCTTTTCTGGCTACGCTACTGCTACTAATCATAATTACATTGATCACTTGTTTAGGTTTCTGATATCTTTAAATGAAATGCAGAATACTGAGACACATATATATATTTACTATATTATTATCATTATTTGATCTTTTCATCTTGGCCGGCAGCTCTGCCCTTTAACAAGCTCCTATACAAGCTGCCATATGCCAATGAGATTGATTTTCAATAAGAGTATCCCCAGATTAGTTTCTTCAGCATCAGGGAAATTAACTCCTGTTAATTCTGCAAGTTTAGTATCAAAATATCAATTTGTTCAAATATCAATTTGTAGTCAAAACTATTTACAACTGTAATCACCCATCCCCACCTTAAGCAAGTCTTCTGTACCAGCATTTAAATGCAGTCTTTGTATGTATGCAGTCAAAGCCCCATGTTGATCAACTCCACACACTGAAACCTCAGCACTCGTCTCCCTTCAGAAACTGCTGCCATGCAATTCAGACTACACCTTATTGCTGAGAAGGATGTTTCCCTGTCGCAGGTCATCATGTTCTTCCTCCTGTGCACAAAAAAGACCGGGAAAGTCAAAAACAAAAACCAGCTCTCTGGTCTGACTTCTTGCAATTGCCCGTATCTTCCTGTCTGGGGAGGTGGGAGATGGCTAAGAAGGTGTTTTTTCTGCTTTCTTTCAAGAGATATGTTTACAATTGCAGTTTTTGCGATATTGTTCTTCCCTTGAATCCTCACCGTTGTTTCTCTTATTTTTAATTCATTTTATTTTTAACCTCTCACTAGCAGCAGGGCAGGAGAATAAGATGCAGAGTCCGTAGCTCCCTAATAGGAAAGAGACAGGTTGCAACTTATTTATTGTAGCACACATTTCGTCTTCCTTAATGTAATTTGCTGTAATGTGTTTATGTTTATTTAAATATATATAGTGATGTTTTTCTTATGTGTTGATGTAGAGAACTGTATATTAGTGCTTGAAACGACACGACAAGGCTACAATCCCCAATAAGTCCCATATACTACTACTGTTGGAATTTTGCATACTCTTCTCAATCCTGGCTCCAACCTGGATCATCCCTGGAGTATATAAATTGCCACTAAATCAGTAATGAATGAGGAATACCAACAGTGAAGGTGTAAGTGCATGTGACATAACACAAGCAGTGTTCAGGCAGTGAGAGATGCCAGTCTTCATTGGTACTTCAGCAGGCATGCCATTGTTTTATTCATTAATCATTAAGTAGAGCTCCAGAATAGCATCAAACTAATAAACGATACATAATATTTACATTAGAAAGGAATGATAATTAATAATACATTTTCAAGAAATACTGTTCAATTGACCTATAACCTTCTATTGTTTCTCATTCTCTCTGCCCCCTTCCCTTCAGGACCTGGGACATTACCGTCATGTACTGAGTCTGCAAGATGCGCGTGATCTCCAATTCCAGCAGAGCGTATGAGCTCATCGATGCGATCGAAAAGCAGCCCTCCTCAGTAGGAATGAGTGAACTCTGGGTGGCAATGCTTTTGTTCTGAAAAAAGCCCATGTAAAATCCTGCTTTTCATCGGCAGGGACTGGAAAACTTGTCAGGATTGAAGGTAAAATGCATGGAGCCAAATATAAGAATATCCTAGAGGAAAACCTGCTTCAGTCTGCAAGAGACCTTGGACTGAGGTGTAGATTCACCTTTCAGTAAGACAATGATCCTAAACACACAGCCAAGGCTACACTGGAGTGGTTTAAAAACAAGAGGCTGAGTGCCCTAGAATGGCCCAATTGAGAATCTGTGGCCAGACTTGTAAATTGCTGTGTTCCAATGGTGCCCATCCAACTTGAGAGAGGTTGAGCAATTTTGCCAAGAGGAATGGGCATACATTACCAGATGTGCAAAGCTGGTAGAGACCAAAAAACTGTATTTGTTTTACTGTTTGACTCAGGGGGGTGAATACTTATGCAACTAACACATATCATTTTTGTTTATTTAACTTTTGTTTCACAACACAAACATTTTTTATTTCATTTATGGAGAGAATAACAAATCAATGGTCCTGCCAGCTTTACAGGACTGACAATACCTGTTGACTGGCTGCAGGTGGCGCTATATCTTCAATATTGCTTTCTCGAACCTGTCTAATAGCAGCCAATCCGGGCTAAGAATGAGTCCAAGCTCCACGGTAACCCAGCCCCACCCTCAGCGACCCGAGAGCTCCACATCGCCACCGTAAACCACCGAGCGACTGTCGCAAAGCCCAGGAAATCAACAGACAGTCCCTTCTTTGCCCTCGCTACTCGTGTGAAATGTGCGGCTTACGGCACTGACAGTCACCTGGCTGCCAGGTCTGAGTCCGAGCAGTGGAATTGCTGCAGGAATGTGAACCAGTGGACAGCTACCTGGGATCTCTGCGCACTGCTAGTGTACGCTTCTCTTCAAATTAAAGCAGAAACTCGGACCCGGTGAGAAGGTGTTTGGCTGTGAAGTTTTGTGGGGGCTGTTGTCTTGTTGGTAGAGGTATTGCCTTTTAATTTGATGAAACTTTGTATCAGCCTGCACTCCTCGTCATTTCGAAGTGAATCTTGTTTTCGCTCCGTGTAAACGAGCAAGCGAATCGAGGCCTTGCATTATTTGACACAATTGGACGTGATATACAATATCTTGCGATGTCTTCGCTACTAAGCTAGCTAATTATTTTTTCTTACATGTTTTGAAGTTTTATTTCCCAAATTAAAATGTAAGAGGTGTGCTTATTCATGGACGACTCGATTGTGTGAAGTATGCCAGTGCATTGAAATCCTGACAACAGTCTCAACTTGAGGGGTAAAACTTTGAAATACCTGTTTTACTTTTGTATTTATTGATGGCGGTTATGTTTTTAGTCGTCATTGCTATTGTTATTAAACTTTATTTGGGTGTAAAAAGATACATTTATTTTTATTTAATTACACGAATGTTTATGCTAAGATGCAGATTTCATGCTTAGGATCTCTTTTTAAATTCGATGGAAAGTGACTGCGGTTTTAATAAATCAATACATATTCCAAATATGAATGGGAATATCTAACACACTATGGTGCCCCAACGTTGTAGCCACTCAGTATTGTTTCTATAACGTTGTGTGTTAGCAGGGATGCATCAGATTTCGCAGTGGCTATCAATGGTATAGTTTTCTGTGTTTGAATCATGCTACTTTTTCTTTCCCTGTAGGATATGTAGCTATGATGACTTCCACTTACATAACCCCACAGACGTTGTCGTAAACGTCAAAAGAGAAGAGGAAGTGGGATATGTAAATTGATTACGAGAACAGAGTGAAAGAGTATTGCCTGGTGTCACTCCATGGGTTCAGATGAGGAAAGAAGTCATCAGAGCCAGAGTCCAGGGCGATTATAATGGCAGCTGAAAGCCACTCTGCAGTTTAATATTGCTGCTTTCACCCAAACCCATCCATGGATTAAGTTGTTTTGCTTGTATTTTTTTTTCTACAGAAGAAAAAAACTTTTACCGTTTTCTGGGGATTAATAAGGATGTTACATAAGGAAAATGTGTAAAATGACAGCTCGCAACCCCATGCGAATGAAGCGTTTTTGATCCCGAAAGTGAATTGCGTGCAATACCCAAGGGCTGAGGAATGGCATCTACAGAAAGACTGTACGAGGTTTGGATGCTGTATTGTAATAAGGTAAATTAACATTTATTTTTGTTTAGTTTGCAAAGGGATTCCTGTGTTTATTTGCAATGTCTTCCGCAGTACATTCCGCATAAGGTTGCAACACATTGTACGTCAAGTGACAGCTGCATTGACACCAGCCCAGAGGCTTATGGAAATATCAATGTCTTTACGTTTACGTCATGCAGACATCATTCCTTTGAAAAATGTTGGTGGGAACATAAACCCTCAAGCGGTACAATGCTAGAAATATGACTGCCATATATTGGAACTTACATGTCTTACATGTGACTCCTAGCTAAATACATCAGCAGCAGTCTACCCATGCACCATATGCAGACATACAAACAGACAATAGGTTTACTGCACTGTTGTTGCCATTCAAATGGATCCACCAGCATCTGTCCTCCAATTATTTTACAAGTATTTTAATCTCTTTTTAATAGTTTACCGATTGAAACCAATTATATAATTGTTTAAAGGGATCTTACACAGAACCAAAATGCTGAATTCAAACTCCATGGCACTGCTTAATTTACACTGGAGGGAATGTAACGGTTCAATAATCCTCCCTGAGTAAGCATGTTTTTAAATGTGGTCAGTCAACTGCAGGGCCGGAAAAAAATAGCCTTCTGAGCTCAGGTTCAAAAGGTTACGAAGTCCAGGTTTTACACAAGCAATTGGCCGTGGAAACACTCAGATTTCATGGCAGAATATCAAGGAGGAACCCAGTGTGTGGCAGGGAAAAATGTCAGCTTCATTGAAAACCCACTGACTGCCTCCTTTGTGTGCAAATTCTAATGCTTATTAGCAAATGCTATGTGGAGCCGTTAAGAAAATGGAAAAAGGGGGCTGGGCATGGTTGAGAGTCCACTGCTGGACGTCACATAAAATCACATGGCCTCGGCTGAAGTGCTGTAATTTTCTTCTAAAGATCCCTATCGCATGTAGAAATCTAATTGTATGAAATCCAGACAAAGCAATTAAGTAAATCACTTAAGTTATATAAAAGCAATATACATTTGCTGCATAGACTACTATAGATATTATAGGACTTGAATACTTTAAATTGGTGAAACCATCCTGCTTATTTAATTACACTGCACACTGTTTACCATAAACATACCAAGGGGCTTTATTTTCTGAGTTATGATAAACAAAAAAGTTTTAAGTGGCTTTGCTGCAATGTAAACCACAGTTAGGTCAAGGAACAACTAAAGAATATTTGTATACAGTACTGTGCAAAAGTTTTAGGCAGGTGTGAAAAAATGCTGTAATGAAAAAATGCTTTCAAAAATAGACATGTTAATAGATTATATTTATCGATTAACTAAATGCAAAGTGAGTGAACAGAAGAAAAATCTTCAAATCAATATTTGGTGTGACCACCCTTTGCCTTCAAAACAGCATCAATTCTTCTAGGTACACTTGCACACAGTTTTTGAAAGAACTCGGCAGGTAGGTTGGCCCAAACATCTTGGAGAACTAACCACAGTTTTTCTGTGGATTTAGGCAGCCTCAGTTGCTTCTCTCTCTTCATGTAATCCCAGACAGACTCGATGATGTTGAGATCAGGGCTCTGTGGGGGCCATACCATCACTTCCACGACTCCTTGTTCTTCTTTATGCTGAAGATAGTTCTTAATGACTTTCGCTGTATATTTGGGGTCGTTGTCATAAGAACATAAGAACGTTTACAAATGAGAGGAGGCCAATAATACGGAGCCAGAGCCATTGTGCAAAACCTCAGCCTGCGCTGCCGAACAAGCCCCTTTTACGTGAATGCGTACTAACTCCAGCTAAGTTAACACCGAGTCAACTAAGCGACATAAGAACGTAAGAAAGTTTACAAACGAGAGGAGGCCATTCGACCCATCATGCTCGTTTCGTGTCCATTAATATCTAAGTGATCCAAGGATCCTATCCAGTCTATTTTTAAATGTTCCCAAACTTTCAGCTTCTACCACATTGTTGGGTAGTTTATTCCAGATTGTGTCAACACTCTCTGTAAAGAAGTGTCTCCTGTTTTCCATTTTGAATGCCTTGAAGCCCAATTTCCATTTGTGTCCCCGGGTGCGTGTGTCCCTTCTGATCTGGAAAAGCTCCTCTGGTTTGATGTGGTCGATGCCTTTCATGATTTTGAAGACTTGAATCAAGTCTCCACGTACTCTCCTATGTTCCAGTGTGAAAAGGTTCAGTTCCCTCAGTCTCTCTGAGTAGGACATTCCCTTCAGACCTGGAATAAGTCTGGTTGCTCTCCTCTGAACTGCCTCTAGAGCAGCGATATCCTTCTTGAAGTGTGGAGCCCAGAACTGTACACAGTATTCCAGATGAGCTCTAACTAGCGCATTGTACAGTCTGAATATTACTTCCCTTGTTTTAAATTCTACATGTTTCACAATATACCTTAACATTCTGTTTGCCTTTTTTATTGCTTCCCCATATTGTTTGGCTGGAGAAAGTGAGGAGTCTTCAGCAACCTCACCTTGTTAGCTAAGTTTGGCTCTTCCTCACCCAGTTTTATTCCTCCTACACAGCTGTTTCTGTTTCAGTTACTGATTGTGTTTCAACCTACATATTGAATTGATGATCATTAGCACCTGTTTGGTATAATTTGTTTAATCATACACCTGACTATATGCCTACAAAATCTGACTTTGTGGAAGTGTACGTAGAAGAATTGATGCTGTTTTGAAGGCAAAGGGTGGTCACACCAAATATGGATTTGATTTAGATTTTTCTTCTGTTCACTCACTTTGCATTTAGTTAATTGATTAATATAATATATTAACATGTATATTTTTGAAAGCATTCTTACTTTATAGCATTTTTTCACATCTGCCTAAAACCTTTGCACAGTACTGTATATTTTTAAAAGAACACCTATACACGTTATTTAAAAATGTGAATATTGTTTGATTAAAACCAAAGTAACTCCTTTTAGTTTATTCTGCTGGTAGAGAATTGTATGGAGACCAGGTTTTGCTGGTACTGTCAGAAATTGTATCAGCAGAAATGTGGATTCCTATTCCTACCAGTTGAATTTGAGATGCAGGGAGTAACTCAGAATAAAACAAACTGTGACAAACATATTTTTGTGTGTGTGTGTGTGTAGCATCTAGGGCTGCAGCTATCGATTAATATGATAATCGATTATTCTATACATGAAACAATCAATTATTGGAATAATTACAACAACAAAAACAATGTTTTATTATCAATGCATGCTTATGGGGTCCTGGTGTCAACATGGCATCCTATTTTCGAGTTTGCCGAACTCTATAAATACAGGGCTCTGATTGCCCTGAGGACTAAAAATTACACTTAACCACTTCAATTCCAGATTAAAAAAGAAAACCCTTCCCAGGTACCAGATTTTCAAAATAATGATAATAATGATTTAAGCCTGAAATTGCTTTAAAATGTAAACATACAATGAATTAAAGGTGTACTACATATCCAGGTTCAGTAAAGAGATAAGTACAAGTTTGTTTGTTTGTTTGTTTTTTACAAAGAAAACAATGCAAATGCATTTTTTTGTTTAGAATATTATATTTTATAATAAATAACGAACTTTTGTAATAAAAACAATAAACAAACTAAAATGAAAATAAAAATATTGAACAATACACTGAAACACTAATAATATGCAATACACTGGAACTCATATGAAAATAATAAATAATACACTGAAAATCTGTAATAATAAACTAAGTATCAAATAAAACTCAATCTCTATCAAAACTTGTGCCATCAGTGGCTTGCTCAGTGCAATGTATTGAAATGTTCAATACAATAAGCTTGGTAGACAGCGCTACAGGACTCCACGCAGCATTGTGATGGATCTGGCTGGCGCAAACGCTGCTTCATTGCCTTCTATTCAGCAGTGTTTTCTGAACGTATCTCGACACAGCACTGTGTAGCTCTTGCTAAAAACTACATAAACTACAACTAAACAAGTACAACTAATAATAAAACTAGCAATTATAATATAAAACTGTATTTGTATATTTGTAAAAGGTGAATGCATTGCCGCAATAGATTAAAGACTTCGAGATGCGCACAGGTACATGGAGGCTCTGATCAACATCCGATTAGATAAAAACATGGCATGATCGCGGTCCCCGGATTTCAATTCACATTCTACAGTATCAACGCTGGCTTTGGGAATGACATGAAACCAAATGGTACTGAGGGTTTTCATTTGACATGTGTGCGTACATCATGGTATTGAAGTGGTAAATGCTCAGTCCTGTTTGTCCTCCATAGCGCCCAGAACCTACATACGTTTCAAAAGTCTATATCCAAAATTCTATGTAGAATTTGAAATGCCTGAAACATGCCCATAATCCATGTGTCTTCCTTCTCGGTGCACGTATGCGCAATATTCCACATGTCTGCAGGATAACAAAAACTTCTTTACACGTAAACCTGAGTTTCCCAGCTTAAATTAATTAATTAGTTCAATGCTGCGATTGTCGATGGCACAAGCATTGGCGAGAAAGCCAATTAATTTTAACTAAGAAATTCTAGTGTGCTTGTATTCAAAAGTCACTTTTAAGTTGGTCTGTACCTTTGGGAAATTGCGTCTACGTGCGCCACGATTGAAGACAGATGTAGAATTACGTGCATGTAGGTATGTCAAATTCAGTGTCGAATTTTAGATATAGACTTTTGCATAGATAAGCATTATAGAAAACCTTACAGCAAATACAACACGTTCGTCAGCGCAATTTCATATTTAATACCACAGTTTCCCTATTACTAGCAACATTGCAAAAAGTTACCATGCGTTTTGTTTCAAGTGCTCAAGCTTGTCGGATGTGCTCTTTTGGAAAGCTAATTATGATTTACATAATCCACAAAGCACCATATATCATTCTTTCTCTTATAAATAATCCCACATTTTCTATGCTTTCGCTCGAGGCAACGTAGCTAAATTACTATTCAACAGCTGAAATAGAAGTCGACGTATTGTACTAGTCGAATAAGTCGAGTAAGTCGACTAATTGTTGCAGCCCTAGTAGCATCTTGTAAATTTGCCCAAAATACCAGTTACATGCACAAATCTAAAGTAGGGCTGTGCGATATGACGATATATATCGTGTGACGATAGAAAAAGTCTATCTTTTCATATTATGCTCTATCGTTTATTTCGTTTTGTCACAAATCCCACTCTTTACAGCGATATTTTTTTATCTATTGGACGACGCTTTGCGTTCTTCACGGTTCTTCCACATGTGCCGGATGCAGGCAAGAAATGTGCATTCAGAAACAAACAAACATGGAGGAGAGTGAACGCAGAATAACTAAAATAACCAAAAGATACTTTAATGCACAAGCGCACATGTTCCGCCCCGGTCTCGTCGCCAGGCTAAACTTGATCTGCAAGCACCCCCTACCCCCGCTAATTTAGATGTATATAATTTGTATACAATTAAAGAATAATAGTTTGTTTTCATTTTAATAAACTGGAAAGCAATGCAAACAGAAAGTTTCATATTATTTTTATTAATAATATATTATTATTATTATTATTATTATTATTATTATTATCATTATTATTATCATTAACTATTTTGTATTGCTGTACAGGTAAGCAGAATCGAAACCCAACAGTCAGAGAAGAAATGTACCTCTTTAGCAGATGTTAAATGCGCCACTATAAAACCGGATGTGGTAAATCTACCTGAATCTATACCATTTTACAGCGTATGTGTTGTGTGATTACTGTTATTGTTGTTATGTGACCGTAAATTATATTATCCCATAACAACATACACAAGTAATAGTAATCACACAACACTTGTGCTGTAATGTGTTGCATTCTGCATACATTTACCATGATAGCCTGCATGTTGTATTTGTTAGCTTTGCATATTTAATGATTAACAAAATACTTGTAGATTGAATGTATTTGGTCTTATTTTGTAGCTTGATTGGATAAAAACAAGAAATATTGAGATATATATCGTGCATCGCCTAAACTTCTAAAAATATCAAAATATTTTATATTAGTCATATCACCAAGCACTAATCTAAAGCATATTGTTTGAATCTATTAATATTAGAAACAAAATCTCTGTACTGTATGTTGATGTGTTGTCCCTAAGCTGGACAAATTAGAACAAGCAATGTCTGGAATGTATAATACCACATTGTTTCTAATCATAATATTTGTTTACCGAATAAATACGTTGTTTAGAGCATTGAATGTAAATGGCCTAGGCCTATGTATTTTCTCATATCCTGTAGTAACATGATTCTTGCTGTTTAATATCAATACTTCTGAAGGTCTTGATAAGTTTTAATTACTTTACTCTTGAAGGATTTTAAAGGTTATGCATTAAACACAAAGCACTGTTTTGCAGATTTTTTGTTTTGTTTTGTTTGTTTAGTGTTTCATAAAATCAGTTAGTCTTTCCTTCAGATTGATCCCTGTTAGCTTCTCAGACCCAGCTGGTAGAAAGTGGACTTTACTGGGGGGTTTTTAGACTTTACTGGAATGTTACTGGATAGCTCAGAATTGGCTTTCATTTTATTTGTTTATTTACATTGTTTCATTCTAATCCTAAAATAGTCCATGGGTAGAGAGATGAAATGTCTTTCAACCTGACCCTAACCTTAACCACACCCAGCATGCTTCATTGATCCTTTTTATTCATTGTATCTCTTTCTGTAAAGGGTGTTTCTTTGCTCATCCCATTGTTCACCACTGCTTGTTTGTATCAAAGGGCACCTAACCAGTTTCAGCTCCAGTACCGAACCTGTGGTTAAAAACTAGAATGCCTTCAATAAAGGTAGCTCTCATTGCTGTAGAGGAAGGAGGCCTAGCTATGTGGGAGTCAGTCTTTGCCTGCCTTGAGAACAATCTCTGTCAGCGGCATGCTGTGGGTTGCAATAACTTCACAGCATGATCATTTTAACGGATGGAAAAAAGGTTTTTGCAGTATTCGCAATGTTCTTAAATCCACAAGCAAAGCACTGATCCCTAAATCCTGTACACCAACTCATAATATTCCACTTTATTATTTTTTTTTCTTCTCCTGTCTAGGCCTATTAATAATAGCCACAATTAGAGTACTAGCCTATGTACTGTGTAAGTAACAAGCACCTCTCTTAAGTCACCTGTATGCATGGTTTCCATAGGCAAGCAGTCTTCAGCCCTGGTCCTGAAGAGCCCGAGAGCCTGACAGCCCAGTTAGTTTGACTGTGAACATTGATCAAGTCACTCGTTCAATTAAGAGAAGAATGGTCCTTGAGGGTTGAGGGGTATTCGTATGTTTGTTCACAGTGATTTCCAAATCAATTACAAAACCCTTGCTTGATTAGGAAGTCCATTATGCTGAAATGCAGATGGTCTAAAAGCAATGTCATTTCTTCAGATGGTAACCGATTTCTAGGATTGTCAAGGCAAGTTCAGGAACCCCAGCTAGAATCATGCCCAAGTGGTGCCGTGAAAATAGTGAAACAAAGTGAGTGAACAATGTAACTACACTAACGGATAGACTTGGCGTTCCATGCATTTAAATGTAAATAAATATTGAAACAAAGTGAGTGAACAATGTAACTAACGGACATACTTGGCGTAAATGTAAATGACATGTTGCAAATGCACATATGTTTCCTTCACCACTACCAAAATACAAGTGCAAATATGTGATGTATCATTCCAAATTAATTTCATTTTATTCCCATAACAAAACTGATTGACTTGAATTCATAATTTGTTTTTATCATCATTCATTTGGCAGATGCCTTACACCAAGGTGACATAACCTATGCTGGTTATATACCATTGCAATACAGGGTTTCCCCCAGAAATTAGCATTGACACTGTAATAATATACACACACATAGCCTTTGTTATTACTCTTCATTCTAGTGAGTCTGATTTAGTTGAATGTAGGGCAGGGTGATATGACTTAAAAATAATATCTCAATATTTTTAGAAGTTTGGGCAATACACGATATATATCTCTATTTCTTGTTTTTAACAAGCTACAAAATAAGACCAAAGACATTCAAACTACAAGTATTTTGTTAATCATTAAATATGCAAAACTAACAAATACCATACAAATATACACACAGTATGATTTATTGTCACATAACAACAATAATACAAGTAATAGTAATCATGCAACACATGCGCTGTAAAATGGTATAGATTCAGGTAGATTTACCACATACAGGTTTATAGTGGCGCATTTCATCTGATAGACAGGGACATTTCTTCTCCGACTGTCGCGTTTCTATTCTGCTTACCAGTACAGCACGTGTTAATACAAAATAGTTAATAATATAATAATATTATAATAACTGTTGTACGACTTCACCATCTTAATAAAAAGAAAATTAACCTTTCTGCATCTGTTTGCATTGCTTTCCAGTTTATTAAAATGCAAACTCTTATTCTTTAATTTTATACAAATTATATACATCTAAATTATCGGGGGTGGGGGGTGCGATCACATATTGTAGGGGGTGCTTGCAGATTGAGTTTAGCCCGGCGATGGAACGTGCGCTTGTGCATTAAAGTATCCTTTGGTTATTTTGGTTAATCTGTGTCAAATTCAATCTCCACCAAATAGCCTAAAATTATTTGGGGAGGGGCAAGTATAATTTCAAGGCACCATAACCAGAATTTAAAAATGATTTTAGACCTTGAAATGGAGTCTGCAGATGTGCTTCAGAGTTGCATGAAATGAAATATTCTTAATTTGTTAGTGTAAACTTGGAAATTGTCTGAGGCATCTCTGCTGATCAGTGTACTGGAGTATTCTTTCAGCTAGCACAAGCAGTATAAGGATAAGACATTTAATTTAGAATCAACATTTCCAAAGCATCAGTCTGAAAATAACAAGATACTTTATACTTCTCAATAATGAAGGTTGCAAGGGTTTATGTGTGTTTAAAGATTCATAGGGCAATATATCTGGATGAAACAGATACATAGGTAGGTGCAGGCTTGCAAAAATGTTTTGTCCAAACTCCCTGAAGACAAATATCTGAATGCAAGTTCATCCAGGTGCTTTACAAACTTTGGTATGAAAATGCTGGGTGATTCAATGGGTGTGATTTGTGTCTAACCAGGATTCTGAAGAAGGAACGTCAGAAATCAAACCAGGCAGAATAATGATTATACAAATCATAATTGTTATGGCAGGTTTCCTTTTTTAATTTTGCTTAGTGGTTTTTTTTTCCTACTTATTTGTATTTACCTTTTTGTAGACTTGTAGACCATGACTGTGTGATTTTCAGGAGCAAAATAAGAAGTTGGTTGTAAAGTAATTTCTTGAATCATTTCCAGGTGTCCTAAACTCCTCTCAGGGGGGTTATATACATTGTATGATTTATTCACTTGCTGTACCTTTTGGAATGTATAAATTAAGTGATTTGGTTAAATCCCTCGGGCTTTCAATTTGCCCCTTTTGAAAGTAGAGTTTGTTGTGTGAAAACAAGGGTTGCTGCTGCTGTAGATGTTTGTTTGTTCTCGTGCCATATTTGTTTCATCAGTCCTAATGAAACTGCCATTATTTATTTGTATAACAAAGGTGTCCTTGGATTAGAACGGTTTGTGCTAAATGCGGGGAGAGGCTCAAGTTCTTTATCTGTTTGGTAGACTATTATTCTGGGATGGTTTTTACAGCACTATGAAACCTTGCTAAAATTCATGGAATGATCCCCCCCTCTGTTTCGACCAAAAACAAAGAACTAGCAGAAAGTTTGTGTTAGGTCTTTGGCCTGCGTGTGGTAGGGTTTTATTAACCAACAGTGTTTTATTTTAGTAATGTTTGCACACCAGGATGCGTGCTGGAAGAAGGTAGATATCTGTGGCTTGCGTATATTGTGTTGTTCTGAGATAAAAAGAAAGAGAGAATTGGGTGTTTTTGTTTTGTCTTCACTGCAGGACAATTCCCTGCATTTATGTAAGCAGTCCTCCCTTTTTACAGCTTTGGGACAGGCCTCTGTCTGTCCTGACCGTCTGTCAACCTCTCCCTCTCTCTTACACCAGGTGACTCGGTCAATTCTTCCCACAATGCTGGTCAATCAAACTCGTGCAGCTACTCTCCAACTTTAAGCGTTATTAACTTCGGGCAGTGTCACTCTATATGCCTCCTGGAATACCCCATCCAAAAAGTAATTACAAAAAATTGCTGTGTGAAGCTCTAGATACCTGCAATAGACAAGTGGTACTCTTTTAAATCCCCTCCCACCCTTAATATTCCTTTTAATTTAGACAGGATAAAGAGTTTCCCTCACTGGCAAAGTGATTATAAACAAACACACAGAATTAAAAAAGGTTTGCATGGATTAGTTTGACTCTGGGTGAGTAAGCAATCAGGCTAAAATGCCAAACTACCGAAGTATTCTATTAAGATTAGTTTCTATTCCTTTCCATATCATTTGGGTCTAGTCATAGACACTGTTACGGGCAACCCTATGATGACTTTTCTGTGTTGTCTGTGTTGACAGAATAAGCAATTGTTTCTTCCTCTTGTATTTACTTCTCAGATATCTCCTAAAAAAGCACAACTTACAGATCCCACCCTGAGGATTCATTGTCAATTATATAGTGATCAACAGTCTATAATTTTGTTCAAGCTAACCTTTGTAAGAACAAAATGAAGAGCCTCAGTAAAAGGCAATTTTGTGGTTCACACCTTTATTTACCCATAATGTGAGTATGAATGCTGGGTTATGTTTTTTCAGGTTTAAGTGGCCAGAATGTCTGAAGTGTTGTTTGTCTTGCAGGATTGTGATATGCACTAATCTCTGACTTTCATAAAGACATCTCTATGTATGTATTTGCTTTCTACACTAAAATATAGAAAATAGAAGAAGGCACTATCATATACTATATGCCAAATACACACTACAAAAATCTAAAACATTGGGTTTAAAAACATAGAAAACAGTTACCTTAAACCTTAGTTTTTCTTTGGATTACAAGTTTTTCTGTTTAAATGATTAGCCTAACAGATGACCCAATATAACGCACAGTTAATGTCACTGTTCTCTGTATCAGAGAAATTTGAATCAGTATACAATTGGCTAAGAAACAATTTCCATTTTGGCTCCTCTGATTTAAAAACATTTAGAAGCAAAATTTATAAAGTTTATAAAAGAGCATATACACTTGTTCTTTTTTTCAGTATTAGAAATCTTACCTGGTTGAAAGTGGACTTCTCTACCAGTAAAATCATTTATGGGAAGTGACCCAATTAAGCCCTCCAAAATCTGAGTTTTACATATTTTCTTATAAATTTGTGAATTTTGTCCCAATAAAGTGGGTAGATGAGTACACTTGTGGTAGATTTTGTCATACATTTACTAAATTAAATTAACTTATTTAATTGCAAAAGTGAAAAGTCCAGAGTGGGCTTATAAGGTACATATGTCCTAAATAAGGCCACAAGAGTTTTAACAGTAAATACTTCAAATTGTATTGATTAAGTACTTAATATTTTATAGATTACTGAATTCAGACCTCAAATAACCAACCTAACCAATTAAAATTGTATTTTTATATCATCTGAGACTAATCACTGTTGGGGCTGTGGAAGTCTGCACAGGTGCTTCAGAAAAAGGAGCATGATTTGTGGACACTTGTCTGTCCACCCGGCTTTGGTTCACAGGGAATATTCCAGTGCTCTTAAAGCCACCGATGTTCTCTGGCTTGAGAGCCGTGGAAAGCACATTAAGTTTCGCAGGGAATTCCTCCTTTCAAATTTTGTTCCTGCTAACATAGGAATGGCAGCGCAGTCCTTTCCTCCATTACCTTTTGACTAGGGATGCACCGATCGATTGGCCACCAATATGGCAAGCGGCTATACTATAGCGGCTATCAGGCGATTGCTTTAAAAAGGACGATATTTCGATAGAGATCTTTGGCAAAAACAGCTTCTCAAAATACTCGTGAAAATTCTTCTTCTCTGTCTATCTGTGATCCGCACGAAATTCACAGCAAGCTTCCATCATGTTATTGCAGTGCCTATAATTTTTACTGCCTACCCATTTTGTCCCCATAATGAAAATAAGGTAAGTAGTTAAGTTCATGAATGAAAAGGATGTATTCTGAGTAATATTAATTAATTTAAGGCTTTTTTAATATGAGGTACAATGAGTTCTGGGCTTAGTGGGCACTGTTACTTTTAAGCCCATATAACAAAAACAATTCAATTTTAAGATTATAATAATTGATAGAACATTAAATATTGTTTTATCTGAAGAAGCTTCTAAAATGTTTTGATTTACTATGGTCAACAGTTTCTCAATTTTTGTTGTTCTACTTCATCTATCTGTGTGACCATCATTCTGACAGTGTTTCACCCTAGCTCCAGAAACTCATGAAATCTAGATTTTGAAATCCCAAACAAATTCATCATATAAGGTTTCATTTAATCTCTTAATTTTATAATGCTTATCAATATTCACCAAGTTTGGTGACCAAAGTCCAGAAAAATGGCTTCTTGGGAGGTCCCCTCATAATGCAAAGTTTTGGGGTGACTTCTAAAAATGCTGCTGCACACTGGCAGCACAAAATCATACATAACTCAAGAACAAAAAATTATTGGCTCCAAATAAAAAGTAACATGACAGTAGCAACTTTGTTTACTGTGAAACAGATCATCCTTCTAGTATTTCCTGTCTTTTTTGTGTTGCAAAATAAAAGAGCAAGTGGGCTTATGTGGTACTGTAACATACTACTGTAACATATGTAATGGAAGCCTAACAGGAACAATCAGTGCTTTGAGAACCCGAACGTCTTGTTTGTTGAATCAGCCTTTTTGTTTTTTATTTTTATAAACCCGTTGAATCAAAACTTCAGACTGACAATGTTTTAGTTTCAGATAGTTGTCCACCCGTGGCCTGCTTTTAATGATTCCTGCAAGTTACCAATTAACCACTTCACATACACATGCTGTTTGAATGCACTCTATTGAGCTAGAGATGGAGCAAGAGATAATCTATAAAGGAAATGAAAATAACTTCTTGGGGGGAAAACAGAGTACAGGCCAGCTGCAGTTTAATATCCATAGCTTCGTGTGTTGGGGTTTGGAGGATGGCAGAGCATTACATGCAGGTGCATTAACTTGAAGAAGCAACCTATGAAGAGGATTTAGGTGGTTATGCAGTATTGTCTTCATCTAGATAATGTAGGTAACTCGCAAATCACAAAGGGACATGTTTCTTGGATAAAGAGTATAGAAATTTAAGCATGGATAACTACTGTTCAAAAGGTAAAATGTATTTGTAAGATGACAATATTGTGTGCAGTAGTGGACCTGCTACAAAAAGTATGTAGTTAAAGGGACTGAATCTCTTTTAAACAGTGAAGCAGAGTCTCTTTCTTTAATAAATGTCCTTGTTTTGAAAGTTTCTAAATTAACTTTTAAATGGAAGTTTGAAACCATCTGTAATAATAATAATTAATAATAATCACTTCTATAGCACTTTATGCAGAAACCCAAAGCAATTAACATGTTATGGGGTCCCACCACCACCAATTTATAGCACCCACCTGGATGATGCAAACTTAAATGTTACAGGCATGTCTTTAACCGGTTTGGGTGACAATTCCAAATTTGTATGTGGCTAAAAATGTTTAGGCCCATGGTGTACAATCAAAGAGTAAATTATTATTATTAGTTTACAGAACAGGAAGAAAGCATTATGTGTTTTTTGTGTAGATTTAAATTTGACTTGTTTGAACACCAACTGAAGAACTGTCTTTTTGGGAGATAAGGTAGCATTTTCAGTGAGATCCAAGTTGTTCTCTGAATCTCACATTCTGTAATTCTGGGAGGATATGGGGGGTGGGTTACTGTCAGCCCACAGCTGAGCCACGTGGCTGTAGACTTAATGCGCATTTCTGATTCGGCAAATTTCTAGTTGGTGCTTGCCAAAGAGACTTGTTTATAAGACTCTTAGAAAAGAATGCCTTGTGCTTGCCAGCATCATTGACAGGACCACATGGCAGCTCCCTTTCTCCAAGATTAGATGCATTAGAATACAGCCTGTCATTTACAGCAGGCAGTACAGAAAAAATGGAAATTCCACTTTTTTTATTAACCCCGTTTGAAAAGTAGAAATTGGACTGTATCTGTTTTCATCCCTGTTGTAGGCCTACATGTTATGTGAATATTATGTGAATTATCCTAAATTATCCTTTTTCATTTTCTTAATATGCTTTCTAATTGTGGTTTGAATTTCCACACAATTTATTACAACAAAATGAATCACTGGAAATACTGTGTATTGTACATGAATGTGTGTAGGCCTATCTATGTATTTATATATTTTGTTGTATGGACAGAGCTTGTTGTATTTGAACAGCAAATACTTAAAATGTAGGCATACATGACATGCAATATTTACACACTAACACAGTGTAGGCTGCTTCTTCATTACATTGCATTGCATTGCATCATTACATTGACTAATCCAAATAGTTGATGTATTACTGTTATTCATAGACTTGTACCTTGTTTTATTATTTTTTACACTTTATGAACTGAATTTGAGTATCATTATGTAATTATTTGTATTGTACAATTTAGGGATGCACCGATAAGAAAATTATTGGCCGATACCGATAGCCGATGTTCATATTATTATTATTTTTAGCTGACGCTCTTATCCAGGGCGACTTACATTTGTACCCATTTATACAGCTGGGCATTTTACTGGAGCAATCTAAGTGAAGTACCTTGCTCAGGGGTACAACAGCGCTGCCCCACCCGGGATTTGAACCCACAGCCACTCCACAGTCATATAACATAATTAGCCGATGCCGATACCGATGTTTTGGCATTTCTGTAACTTTCTACCGTCATAAATTAAATAAAAATGTTGCTTCTGGTGCTGCTTCTTATTTCACCTAATTTTAATTATACAAGTTATGTTTCCATATATTTGAATAAGAAAAGACTTATACCCCATTCAGACATAGGAAAAAAGGCCACCAATTTGACATTGTGTATTTTTTATAAATGAAAGGTACGCGAAAGGAAACCGTCTACAAAGCCCATACATTTCTTTCCTGCACGTAGACGTAATAAACTATTTTTATTAAAATACAAGTGGAAACACCGGTGGAAACACCGGGTCCACCAGTAGAAACGGAGCATGAGTGTGTAAACTCTCACCTTATATACTACAAAGCAGACTGGCACTATATTATCTGTCATTGACACTTGACTGGACAAAAAAACGTTAGCCTATTATAAAAATTAGGTAAACATGATGCCTTTTCAGACACCACAATAGGTCGCAAGTAATCAGCCATTTTAAAGTAGTAGGCAGATACTGATTATTACATTTTATGCCTATAATCTGCCGATACCGATTGTTGGCCGATTCATCGGTGCATCCCTAGTACAATTGTATAGGTTTATTTATTGATTCCAAAAACCAAAAAATAAAAATAAAATAAAAAATTTGGAATACTATCTGCTAATTAATTTACAAAAAATAATAAAGCTGGAGTCTATATGAGAAAACACTAGGTGACTTAAATTTGGTTGCAAATGATGTGTGCCAGAATACCATGCATTTGTTCTCCGAAACAGTGGGCGGTGGTATCCGCGATTTCATGACACCTTCAATTTACCTTTCAAACATTTTTTGTTTCCTAGTTACAGTTTAAGCTTCTTATAATGTAATGTTGTATTCCAAGTGAAGAAAAAAAAAACCATTCCTTTCTTGCAATAGCTTTTGCTAACTTGATTTCTTCTGAGAGCTTGTGGATACCTTTGCAGATGCTCTTCAAGTACTTTTAAAAGTATTTTTGTGTTTAAAAGTACGTTTATCAAGTTTTTTTTACAATTCTGCCAGTTACCATCCACTCAAATCATGTGATGAGTTTATTCGTTTTGTTCATGTTTATGTATATGTGCTTGTTTTTTAAAAAATAGAAACCTTTTTTTTTTCAATGTAAATACAGTGTTTCTGCCCTGTGATGTTCAGTTGTAAAACTATTAAGTTTTATCCAACAATTTGTTTTTCATTGTCGTCACACAGCTGTTAAAGGAGCCGCACATTATGCGGCGGTTGTATGTAGTACAAAATCTCAGAGGTTCTAGTGTTAATGGTGTCTCTGTTACATATGTTACTGTAAAAATAATAAATTACAGCGGGTAGATTTAGCCAGTGGCGGGTAAATCTGTCAGTCTTACCAGCCACAGTTGCGTTGACAAAGTTCATATTCGCACAATCGGTGGAATTCTGCAGGTCTGCGCATATCTGCGGAAATCTGCACTACAACGCGCCCCATGGCTTCCTTACAGAGAAACACATGAGTGTATAATAATGTGCAGTACAATTAAACTACCACGAATCTATAGCTGGTATAACCCACCTAAAAGCCAAACACTCTTTTGCGAAAATAGAATTGACAGAAAAGGAAACGGGAGCAACAAACATATTTTACACACACAGCCGGCTATTGCTCTTTATTTTGTATTCGCCGCAACTCGAATGCACAGGTGTGTTTCCGAACGCAGAGCGGCAGTCTGAGTGTGGTTTGGACAGGGAAAGTCAATCGTTTAGTCGACTGTAGACTGTATAAATTAGCTAAATAGATATGTCTTATACATTTTGTATTTCGCTGTTGTGACCGGAAAACATTGCCACAAGGACGCTAATGTTTTCATTTTCATTGCAGCTCACATTGTTAAACTGGCATGTAAATGAAAATGTATAAAAATTGAAAAATAAAAACAGATTGGTCGTTCAGTTACAGATGTGATGGCAAAATATTCCTTTATAAACAAATAGTCACAACCTTTATGGTTAATTTTAAATTGTGACAATAAAAAGTTGTGATAATGTCAGGCAACAATAATAATAGGAGAGTTGTCAGGTCTGCTGTTATTATGCTATTTCCACACGTCTTCTAATAATGCATTTTTAAATAGATATTTATTTAACAAAGTTGTTCTGCTAGATAAGTATTCATCAATTACGACGGGAAACGATAGAGACGAGTTCTTCATTTGTGGCTGCGTAGCGGAGATTCTGCTGAAGAGAAGCGTGCGGTTTGTTTACATCGCGTATTTGCTGGCATTTGTGCAGCTGCAGAAGATAGGCATGGTATTTACCAATGGAAAGGACGTCACTTATTATAGCGCTTTTCCGTCAACAAGGAGCCGGTGCTGGAGCCGGAGCCGGAGCCGGTGCTCGGCCTGGGAACCAGCTGATCTTTTTGGGAACCGGCCCGCTTTTCCGCCGGTTTTGGAACCAAACGCTGACGTCACCGGATGTGGGTGTTCCCAAGCTCGGAGTAGAAGAGAAACACACAGCTGTAATAATCAGCACCGAGGCGACTGCGTCTTTAAACCCTATTTAACCATCACAATCAAATCCATTCAGTGTCTACACACAGCACAGATACATTGTAAAAAACAAAACAAAAAAACGCGAGATCACACATGTAGCAGAAACGAAAATACAACTAAACGAATATGCTAAGATAACAGCCTTTTATTTGTATTGATTTTTATTTGATTCATTAAGGGATTTACACCGATTCGCTATTTCAGACACCTTTACTGTATTGAATAAAATACAAGATAGAGTTAACATGCATTCATCACCGTGCACACAGTTCATTATGAATATACTTTGTATGAGTGGATACATTTTCATTCATTTTGTGGCGTATTTTTACTTTTATTCTTATTTAAAACAAAATAACTATAGGCTAGCCTATTGATTATGGATGTGGCTGTTTTGGGAGTATTTGCGGCGCAGTCGCAGGCAGATCAATATACTGTCGGACGATCTCAAGGTGATGTTAATGATTTGATGGGAAATTGTGCTTATTGATGAAGTCTGGGATGATGGTCCCAAATGATTGCTGCATTGTCCCTGTTGTCAGACACGCAGCAATGCTCTTATGTTTTGAAAGCCGCCCTGGATAAGAGCGTCTGCTAACAAATGCACAATAGTAGTAGTAGTAGTAGTAGTAGTAGTAATAATAATAATAATAATCCATTGTCAACACTGCTGGCGTGTGAGCACAAAGCGCATCACTGTAACAGATCTTATTGTGTATTCGATCTTCTCTTACTGTACAATACGTATGTTTTGTTTAATTCGCACTGTGCTAAGAAAATGAATTTATTCATACATTATTAATCATGCGCAAACCAACCCGGCACACATGACTCGTACGGGCACTGAATTCAGCGTAACACCGGACCAGATAATGACCAGGTTCCAGACCAGCACGTTTTTGGTGCCAGAAAAAGTGCCAGTTCTTTTGCGGTGGAAAAGCAAAAAATGGTGAGGGCGGTTTGAGTGACGGTTCTTCCTAACCCAGTCAGTGAGCAGGTGGGCTGGTGTGGTGATCTCTGTGTGGGATGGGAATCGACTGTCTCGGTTTCAACAGCAGCGCCGATTCAGCGACTCCTTAAACACCCCGTGTGTGCAGAGACCTGCAGTCAAGAGCTGGACAATCACTTGATCCCACCGCCCATACATACAGCACTGAAACAAAACACAGGATTCACCTGCTACGTGCACAGAAGCATGTTTAATATCATATTCATATTAATGTAACCTGCAGAGCACTTTAATTCAGCTCATCAGATAGCACAGTGCCAGACTAATGTAGATCACGTCATTTAGCAAGGGGCAAATGGGGCATTGTATTCATTAAGAGCATGTGATGTCCCAGTTTATGTTTAGGTAAGAAACGCACACACACACATACATACATACATACATACATGCACACATGCACACTATATATATATATATATATATATATATATATATATATATATATATATATATAATATATGGACAGTCACCTACAAAATTACTGTCGCCATTGATAAAGATGCGAATAAAGGCTGTATAAAATAAACACATGTAATATGTAGTAAGCGATTGTCCACAACTTTTATTAAAAGCATGCTTTGTTTATAATTAAATTCAGAAGCCATGTAGTTGCTCCACTCAGTCTGGGTCAGTCAGCGGTGAAGTCAGTTGTGTTGCAGAGTGGAAACTGTCAGATCAGATGTGCAGTTCGCGAACGATTCCATTTTGGTTGTACGATGCGAATCGGATCAGTGTCCGCATTGAATCGGCTCTTTTGATTCACTGTGAACAGCGGTGCTCAGTGACTCACTGACTCAGTCTGGCGGATTCGTTCGTCCTGCCGAGTCGTTGAGTGCTCTGAAGCTGAAGACCGTACGCGCCATGTTGGTTCCAAATTCCGTCTTGCATAGTGCATAAGAAAGAAATATTTATGAGCCAAAATGGCATCAGTTACATCATCCAGAACGAGTATAGACTACTGTCAGAACATGAGATAGGCGTTTATGCAATATTTACTGTACATGTGTGTGTGTGTGTATTACAGTCCGTATTCGATACGTCTGCTGAACAAAACAAAAATATATAATAAATCCCTATGAGGCTATGTTTTTGTAATGTTTTATACACGTAAAACATTTTGCACAAATTATTAATACTTGCAAGTCATCTTGAGGTAAATCAACAAAATGACCTATAATAATAATTATTAATATTAATAATAATTGAGATACACCTATACGTAAGACATTTATGTAACTATATTATTATTATTATTATTATTAATATTATTATAATTAATAATAATAATAATAATAATAATAATAATAATAATAATTCTTTGCAGACGCCCTTGTCCAATCAATATATAAAATTTAATTAGATTTATCGTGTTGGCTAAATAATGTTAATGCTTCAAACTGTTATCATCTCCAGGATTTTAAATATATATTTGTCACAACTGTATTGAACTTAATCCAGTCAAATATAGACTTTTTCTCGCTTTTGTGGTGTGCAGCATACGACTCGTTCTTTCCGGTTCAAGTCTATGTAACCAATCCTGATTCGGGCTGCATTGGTGCGAGTCACTGAATCAGTGGACGAAATTAACGAAATTAACCGATTCACCGAACTGAATTGAATCAAATGAATAGTCACTAAAAAGAATCGAACTGCCCATAACTACAGACCAGCCCACCCTGCTCACTGATTGGGTTAGGAAGAACCGTCACTCAAACCTGCTGGACCAATGGAGACCCAGGATCCACGCCCCCTTGTAAATCCCACCCTCACGCCAAAACAGTGCCAAAACTCGTAAACGAAAAAAAATAAATCGAAAGCAAAGAAACCGGAAGCGAAACCAAAAATTGCAGCATCGCAAGCAAAGACAGGCACTTTTTTTTTGCTTTCGATACATTTTTTTTGTTTACAACTCTATACATTTTACATTTCATTTTTTATTTTTTATCTCAACATCAGTTTTTTCTCAAGTTTTTTTTTTTTTTTTTTTTTTTAATGCGATACTTATGGCGCTAATTTGAGCCCATAGTCACTGTCTGTCATCATCCCTATAGATTATATTTTTTACCCAATCCAAAGGAGCTGTCTCAGCCCTGGCACTCTCAGCTGATAAAGAAGGTGCCAGGTTATGCGATCCTGCGAGAGCAGTGGTCAGAGTGCAGAGAGAGAGAGAGAAACAGACTTTTACATTGTAGCTTATAAACAATGACTTTTAATGACATTAATTTGAATGACTTGTAAGGGCCTTAAGAAAATACTTTGAAATGTAATGACTTTTAATGACCGTGCGGAAACCCAGAGAAGGGAGTAGGAGTGAAGAGGAAGAGTATGAAGAGCGACAGTGTGTCACCATATAACACCCCTTCTCATTTGTTAGTTTAGTGTGTTTATACAGATCCCCATTAGCTGCCATGTTATTGCATATGTGATTGATTAATTTGAAAAATATGCTCCTGCACAGTCTCTACTTGAGATAGTCTCTCAAAGACCTTATAACACTTGCAAGTAGAAACTGTGTGGGAGCATGATTTTTTATCCAGATTATTTTACTTCATATGCACCTATCATATAAGAGTCTATACAGGTGTGGGATTAGCTTTTGTTATTGTGATTGATTAATTACCTGAATAAATGTCATGTTTTAACATGTTAACCACACATTTATTTCTGGTGATGTTTGCCTTTGGCTGGTAAAAATACCAAGTGGCTGGTAAGTTTTTTCCTTCTACCAGACACAGTGGCTAATGGCCAAAAAAGTTAAATTCATCCCCTGATTTTGACCAATAAACTGTCTGCATTTTGGATAGTAAAATGTTTGTAATGTCCTGCCATTAAGCATACCTGTGAGGGTGTTATACTGTTATGCCAACTCATGCCATTTATTTCTGGTAAAACTGGATAAAAAAGTATAGTCTGTGGTAACCTGTGTAATGGTGTCCATAATACACTAGGGTGCCATCTGTGATCAAGTTGCTGAAATTAAAAACTTGACTCAACTTGACTTGGCATCTAGGTTCATTATAACAATAATTAATATTACATTAATATTTCATGAAAAGATTTTGCCACCCTCCAACCTCTTTTGGAAACCAAGTAACATAAATTAGGCTACCTGTTGCGTCTTTTGATTTGAATCTCTAATATCTCCAATGTCCTGGTCAAATTATCTTTTGGATACCACATAGCCTTTCTAATAATGTATTGAGGCATATTTTGGTACAGTTCAGGTTCATTAAGTTATGTCACAGTTTTGGAACCCATTATCATATTTTAACATATATTTGTTCTCAGCCCTGGTCCTTGAATGCCCCTGTCTTTTGTCCCAGGATTATTATTGTTTAAACTTTTATTTAACAGTAAAATATTTATCTGCAAATATTACATGACAACATTTGTTTACAAATGCATAGTTTTGTTTGTTAAATAAAAAAACATGCTGTTATGGAAATTACTGTAATATGTAAAGTGTAGGCTAAATTGGATTCTGGTTATAGTAAATACAAAATATGCATTTCCATACTTTCTTCATCATTACCTGTTATTATGTTACACTGTCAGACATAAATCACTTCTGATTTCAAGGTTATACTCACGACTGAAAGTGATTTACAGACATTAACACACCTAAGCTGTTACCAACAAAGAATACCAAGAGCGGTTTTAAAAATGTATTTATAAAATAATAATAATACGGTTCATTACCAGGTTAAAGATTTTATTTAAGGGAATACAGAAAGAAAACGTAGTAGATTTTAAAAGAAGAGATCAGTCATAGGAAACCACACAACTGACAGTTATTTCACACAGCTTTATCCAAGGGTTATACACGGCTTTAAACACGTTTCAATCTGGCATAACATTGTTCTATATGTTTCAATTGATTCAATACCTGTATAGCCCTGCACTTAAACTGTCTTACAACATTTGCCATTTTATCTGATCCAATTGGTGTCAAACTCAATTTTACCACTGACCATATGATAATTTCAAGTTTAATTCGAGGGCCGCATAAATATTTGCTCGTCCCTATTTATAATTCAATGTCGTTTAAACACAATTTGCAACACTCTAAATTTAAATTAATTAGTTAGAATTATACTTATACACAATTATAATTATACACTTATGATTATTCAAAACACACATCTTACCTAATTGCTGGTCTGAGGGGGTTCATTTGTTGAGGAGACCTGACACCTTTTAACACCTTGAGACTAACTTGTCAACTTGTGTAATGTCTTGTGCTGAAGCAATCTTCAGTATAGAATGTACGTGCCTGTCATTCCGTCATGATCTTGGGGGATTTGTTGAGCATTCAACGTTAAGCTTCTCAAGGAATGCCTGGCATTGGAGATGATTTAAACCTCTAGCCCTGATAAAATTTAGTTTTGGTTACCGTGTACATTACAAACATGATCCATATTCACACACAACGCTTCCTGGTGTAGAATGCAATGATAAGTTGTCAGTGTTCCAGGACAATTTTCCTCCCGTATCTGTTTTTTTGCATCCTAGCAAGCAACCAGCCCTGTTTTTTCAGCACAGTGTAGGCTGTGCTCAGAGCCACTAATTTCTCCCACAGCAACTTCATTCGGTTCACGCATCTCTCAACTTGCTGAAAGATGTAATTTGCTGTGGTGGTGCCGTGCATTGCTGCAACATCCAAAAGATCTTCAGTAACATTTAGATTTGAATTTACCCCCGGATAAAAATAGATAACTGGGCTGTGTCCGTTATGTCAGTGCTCTCGTTAACAGAAACCGAGTATGCAATGAAACTAGCTGCTCTTTGAGATTAGAAGCTAAATCATCTACTCTCTCAGGAAAGGTATTTCGTGAGAGACTGACATTTGCACACAAATGCGTTTTGTCTGGATACACTACATCGCTGGCTTTAAGCATACAGTTCTTTAAAAAAGCACCCTCAGAGAAAGACCATGATGTTTTGGAAATTTCTTGGGATATGATATAACTCACTTTAATGGCAGCATTGCTCTCTATTTTTGCCCTTTTGAACATGGTTTGCTGTAGTTCAAGACTTTTTTTTTTTATTCAGCCACATCTTTGTGTTTAGTCTCGTAGTGCCACTGTGAATTGAATTAATTCATCACGGCTATACTCTCCTTACAAATGAGGCATACAGGTTTTAAACTCTGCTTCACAAACAAGATATTCCCACTCCCACCTTTCCTGAACCACTCTACCTTTCTTGGACATTTTGAGTTGAGTTCATTGCAGATTACTGAAAAAACAGGAATGTGGAAAGTAATTTATCCTATGATTGGCTGTTAAAACCTACCTCACGCCAATGACATTCGCAATGGCTGAAGATAATTGTAGTTTTCACACGCAATTTCCTAATTCACAAGCTGTTGCGGGCCTAATTACTTAATGATACACCACCTTTACAGGGGCTGGATTAAAACCATTGGGGGGCCGTATTCTGCCCACGGGCCTTGAATTTGACACCCCTGTTTTATCAGTCTTGTTGAAGTAATTGAGTATTATTGTATTTAGCCTACTTTCATTAGGTCTGAAGTTGTCAAACTTGATTTTATTGATAGTAACTATTAAAATATTATATTTAGGCCCACAAGGGATAACAACTGCAACTTGCTATGGATAACGGTGTCTGCTAATAAAATAAAATAAAAATAAATAGTTGTAAAATAAAATAAACTGGTCATACTAGTACTGTACCACCTTGAACTGATCTCTGTTTTCCTAAACCTATTTGAAAACATTTATTAAGATATAGTATGATTTATAAATAAAGACTGTAAATATACCTAGTAATGTACTACAGTCTATAGTTATATTTGTTACCAGTGAAAGGTGAGCACCCTCCTCAACAAGTCTTCATTGCAGACTTCATTGCAGATAATTGCACAGTACACAGGCATGTGGATGGTGTATAATATTGAACTTACGTATGTATTTATGTATGCATGTGTATGTGTGTGTAAATATGTATTGAAACCTTCAAAAAGGCATAGAGCATACCATCTTAATACTTTAATTTAAATATGAGTTATAAAATACAGAATATTACATATACATTGTAAAATGGCATGAATAAAGTGTTTTATGAGGCATGACCATCAGAAGACTTGCAAAAAATAGCTTACATCGCTCACTTAGCAAAACCTCTTGCGTAGCACTATCTGTAGCACTATACCTAGACAAGATGGTGTCTCTCTTTACCAAAATGACTTAATGTCCAATCTAGTTATTCTAGATCTGTGATTCAAATATTCTAAGAGATGTTAGTATTTGATTACTTGTGACAGTAGTTAAATTCTTGAGAGATAGTGTAGGCATATTTAAAAAATAAAAAAAACTTTGTCTAAAATAAATGTAAAAATAGGTTTGTGACATTTGAAACCACACAGTACCCCTAGCACCCTCCCCGCTCTCACACGGCACTGCTGACTCAAACGTTAACTGTAGAGTAGCAACTCCCCCCATGAGGATTTTAAACTACAACATTATTTAAGGATTTGTTCCATTTGCATGGAACCATCAAAAATAAGGGTTTACATTCTGTTCAATTGAAAATTTCATTAAATGTTTGTGTATTACACTTGAGGTAAATATTTTGAATGCTAAATGTTATCAATCATCCCTAATTATTGGGTCTTTATTCCTATTTAGCCAAGTGATGGCTGATTTAATGATGACTATTATTTAAATACTAAGGATGAGCATTTGACATTTTTTCATTATTCAAAAAATATTTTAATATTATTATTATTATTATTATTATTATTATTATTATTAATTGAGCAATCGATTTTTTTTTTAATGTGTTTCCATGTGAGCGTGGAGGGGGTGGGATGGTACTGTTACTGTGTGAGGGGGAGAGTGCCGTGCCAGCCAGGGTGATCACATTTTCAAAAGTGGAAACCCATACATATTAAGAAAATAATTCAAACAAATTACATCACTTAACAATATGGTAATTGTTAACAAAATAAATATTGTTAATTTCCAAATATTTTCTGCTGTTTCATGTAGTTTCCTTTCTTTTCTGAGTCACACGTACGCAGCTAACTGACTGTAACTAACTTGGCAGTTATTATTATTATTATTATTATTATTATTATTATTATTATTATTATTATTCTTAAGAACAACTAATACATTTATATAGTATTATTAATATGACTATGAACACACTCTGGGATCCATAACTTACTCAAATTGTTTATCACAAATTCGTGTTAGCTTTTTTCCTGGATAACCTCCACATAAGCTTAATCAATTACAATAAGTGTCTTTTATTTTGTATGGGATTCCTTTAAAAAATATACCTTGTCCTGACATTGTTCACAATGGATCAGGTAGTGCTTGTATTAATCGCAAAATGTTTCAATGTAGTGATTTATTTCTGCAGATAATAAATATAAGAATCTTGTCGAATCCAATGTTGGTTTCACAAGCAATTGGAAGTCCTTGTGGGCACACAAGTCTGATGCATGCACACTCAGTGCCTTTTGTTTATGTTGTAATCCAGAAAACCGTCTATACTAGCATTACCATATTACATTTAGTTACCAGTAATTAGGGTTTACCAATCTAATTAAAATGTTGCCTTTTTCATCCATTTTTATATTTAATTTAGACAAAGGCTTTTCATTTTTTACAAAAAGGCCTGCACCTTTTTTTTTTATTTTTCTCACAAAATTCAGCTAGTCTCAGAAGTAATCCAATACTAACGTCCCTTTGAAACTTCAAATACTCGTGCCCTATTAAATACTTAGGAAGAACAAGAATAAACCATGATATGAAATGCTTTGTAGATTAAATGTTCACTTTCTTTGAAGAAAATCCAATAAGTAACTGCAAAGGCTTAATTTCAAAATATCGTATTGTACTGTAACATTATAGTAGCATTTAAGTGAGGGACAAGGCCAGAGCCTCAATTTCAATCTACTGTTGTTGTTCTCATTTAGAATTAGTTTGCCTGTCTTTTAAAGGTCATTTTCTGCAACAATTCCTCTTCATAGGGGATATGCATGGACATTGTAGAACCGAATAATCTTGTGCCTTTTATTAATCTCCTATTTATGCAAAGACATCCCACACCGACTAACTATACAAAATGCTTGATTTGTAATGTTTTTCTCATCCCAACAGAGGAAACTGTACCCAGCATGCCAACAGAATCTCCGAGACATCTTTACTTTTAATATGATACAGAGAAGCTGGGTTTTGAAAGTATGAGTTCAGTGATGATTAAGAGAGGCTTTGGATTTCAGTTTCTGCTAGCTGCTCTATTTCAGTCTTTGTTTTTGTTTTGGTTAGCTACTGACTTTTCTGTATCTCTTGACCATAGTGAATGGTAACAATGCATATATAATTAATGTTTATCTCTGTTTATGTATTAATAAGGTTGAATCATTAAAAATATACTATGAAGCAGGATATTAAAATATTGTTATATGTGATTATTGTTGCACAAGTATTTAGCCTATCTGCTTTTTTTTCACGCTGTCTGCAAGTCCACAATGCAAACAGAAGAGATTTAGTGTTGTTTTGCTCTCTAGCCTCCATGTTTTAGAAAGTGTTTCATAATTCACTTAATGGCATTGGAGCAACAGTTTAAACTCCAAGGACCTGTGCACTATTTACCCCTATTTATTTATTTATTTATTTATTTATTTATTTATTTATTTATTTATTTATTATTTTCTGTTTGTTTAAGTGCTTTAGTAGGACACTTGTTCACCTTTGGACTTTTGAGTATGTTTGCCATTTGAATTTATGGAAATGAGTAAGAGCTGGGATGACTTCATTTAAAGAAATGCAACAACAACTACAAACAGTAAACGACTCAGAATATCAGGTATGGATCACTGTCATAATATAACTTCAGCATTGTTTCAAAAACTTTAAAAGCCATGTTTTAACACGCGTCCATTACCTGGGGCGTGTTTGTCAATTTTGGGGCCCCTATCAAAGGTCAGTCACCTCTACCTGTCATGATAATTTTAGCGTCACCACACACACCAGTGTCTGCCACAGTGCTGTGTCATTATAAGGGTAGGCTAGAGTATCATCAGTGCACTCGAACTATAAAATAGGAGAGTGAAGGATTTTCTTACCGTGGAAAACTTCTTCACTTTGCGGTCTTTCACTGACTGAAGCTCAAATATGTCATGAGGTTGAATGAAATTACCGTTTGTAAATAGATAGACATGCAGATGGAGTGTAGGACGCGTCTGACCCCCGACGCTTAAACAGGTGTTTCCACTGGCTAAGCGTCTGGTTTAGCGTCGTGTTTTGTGGACGGTTAACTTGCTGGTGCTAGACGTGTCCGTAAGTGTCCGTCCCGCCTACTGAGGACATGATTCGCTTTCAGAATTGGATGTGTGTGCTTGACTTGAGACACAGGGAGGAGATCAGATACATTGTATCGGAAGATATAATCTCCGATCACGAAGAAATTACAAGTTTATTAACAGCATGGAGTGAAATCCACGTACAGAGACAATGACAGCTTACAGTTAATATCCGAGTGCATTAAAAACTTGGATTTAACAGGACCAGTGTAGTACCTGACTAGTTAAAATAAACTGAAGGATAATAATCGGAGCGGTAGCAGCCGATATTCTTAATATTTTATGAATAACTGGCCGGTGTTTCAGGCTGTGTTTTTTGAATGGTGTGCAGGACAATCCGCAGAGACAGTCAGTGTGAAGGCGAACACGATTTAGTTAACGTGTCAATTTACAATTTAAATTAATGAATAAATTAATACAGCAGATCTGGGTTCCCTCTAAAACATTAAGGACTGGTAAAATAAATGCGTCCATAAACGCCATGACTGAAACGTGCACACTTTAGTTCAATTATAACCTGCTATATTGTAGCTGGATGATTAATCGTGAAACGTGTGTATTTTGTTCCAACTGTAACTTGACCTGGTTAAGGACGTCTGATAAGTAAATTATAAATAATACGGCAAAAGTATCGTTTGCAGTTACAAATCTGTAGTAAGAGTAATAAGTTAAGGGAGTCACGCTTTGCCGTTTAAAATACATATATACTAGCACAAATGATGACGATAATAATAACAATACATATTCGCTATTTAGTATTATTGTTTCACATGGAACCGTATTCTTATGTGAACATGCTTGTCTTAATATAATATTGTCTCTACACGTTTAGCTCTTCCTAATATCTCTGAACAGAAACTTGTATTTATTACGCTGTTTACAATCATGTAAAGCACAAATAATAAAACGGACACAAAAGTCCTCTCCACGTCAGGCTGTATCGCTCGTAGTGTTGTTCTCTGTCTCTGTTTTAAAAAGAAACGCAAAGCAAACCCACAGTCGCTGCTCCTCCCATCAGAGGGACGGACTTCACAATAGCCTGGTTTTGCAAAAAAAACTCGGAGTCCTGCACGGCATGTCACTGCACGGACGCTTAAACCAGTGGAACCGAGGCATATGAAATCCGGGTTGCGGAGAACACTGACAGGATCAGAGGCTTTGTTCCGCTGTTCTGTTGTATTGATCAACTAAACTGTAGAACTAGTTTCTACACAAATACAAAATATAGTTGTATTAATAAATACACAACACAAACTGAATACAATAAATATTTAAAAGACGGATGTACAAATTACATTGCAAATAGTTTCATTGTTATAAAGTTTCCGACTTAAAATCCCGACTTTATAAGGAGCATTTGAATGCACTTTTTAGATTAAAATATATATTTGTTTCATTGTTGTTATTGTTGTTTTAAAGTTTTACAAACGTGTGATTTCAGTGATGTTGTGTGTGACTGCCTGGCCTAAACGATGATCGGAACTGCAATGTACACTATTCGTTTAGAAAAGATCACTTTTTTGCCACGCACATTTCATCACAATCTTTTTATCACAAACAATAAGGTCACTGACAAAATATTGTTATTAAGTTATCTTTTGGAAATCACTACTTAAGCTGTGCTAAAACAAATAGCACTATAAGAAATAATACATAACATATACAGTACGTATTCAATTCACTAGCTACATAAATAAAACCTGATCACTTACTGTCTGCTTTGATTTAGATTGAATACTTCTTAATGTACTACACGGTTCCAAAACAGTTTTTAAATAAATCATACAGTTAGCCACGGCAGTTGTAGTCTTTTCAACTCTTTAATCTCAGCCCTTTTAATCGATAACTCCAGTTAAATGGTTGTAACTAAGCAGGCTTCCTATAGAAACTGTAGAACTACAGGCATCACTCTATCGGCTTGTTGACACGGGCTATGTTCACGCTGCGCACACTTTTGTCATTCTGCAGGAATCTGACCATTAAGTCTGATTCGTGACTTCAGAGCTACGAATACAAACACACTTCTTAGCATAACAATACTATAATATAATACTGAAACAAAAAAAGCCCACAATGTTAGAAAATAAATGCAAAAATGTCTAAATGTATTTTCTGGTATAATAGGCTATGATGATTCTAACTTAAAATGAAACTCAAAAACTGCTCATTGAACGGCCACAGTGAGATTCGAGCCCGGATTTCCTGCACCACAATGCAGAGGCATTACGGCAGCACCAAACAGACAGGCTTTAGAATCACTATATTACAAATAAAAGGCGGTATTAACAATACATTATTTTTCATCTAAGAAAATAAGTAATTTGTTGCAAGTTACAATTCAGTTTGTAATGTAACACTGTTACTAGGCATCAGGGGGGCCCCTAGCCCCTCGGGGTAGAGGTCTTCACGGGTCCACCCGAACCCGAGGACCCATATTTTAAACGGTCAGCCGGGTCCGGCTCGAGTCCCATTCTTGTACTTCGGGTCCCGGGTCTGTTTAACATTGTGTGTAATACCCGAGTGACGCGATGACTTTACCAATTGACGATTGGCTCTTTTATTTAGAAGGCAGGACTTATTCCGCCATATCGGTGTTTGACAGATGAGGTAAACTGAAGTGCATAATTGGCATTGACGCGATTTTTGAGATATCGTGGTTGGAGTTCGTTCGCTTTGTATATCTAAAATCTATGGTCAGAGACGTCTCGGAGAGCACAGATGACAGCAAATTAGTAATGCTAACGTCAGTGGCCGTGGCACTGAACGAGCAATCGCTATTATAATTAAAAAGGGCAAACATTGGAAGTTATCGTATTATGCGAGATACAAAAAAACTGCAAAGCTGCAATGCTGCGTTTGTCATCCGCCACCGTGACAGCAAGTGGACTTTTGAAGCTGAAATAATGAGTGGATTATTATTATATTATATTATGTACTTTCAATCAGCAAGAGAGGAACAACATGGATGCTATATTACCAACTTTGCTGGCAAGGAGGATGGATTGTATGAGTCATGGTGGGGTACAGGAGAGAAGGCTACTAACGTTACATTAGGTAAGACACAAAGCTTTATTTTCACAACTTGTAAATTAACTTTTGTGCGTCCCCGCCGGGTCTGGGTACAGATTTCAAATAATAGACGGGTCCGGGTAGTTTACGACATTTCTCGGTTCTGCACGGCTCTGGGTCCAAACTTTAAAATAATAGACAGGTCTGGGTCGGTTCGGTATAGCACATTTCCGTGTCTCTTCGGGTTCGGGCACACATTTTTGGACTCGTGAAGACCTCTGCCTTGGGGCCCCACGCAATTGTGTTGGCGTGTTGGGAAACCACGCCACTGTCCATTACAAAACACTTTCTCTAACATGCAACTGGGTCAAAGACATGACGTGGATTTTTTGTTTCCGAAGCCATTATTTTCCTCAACATTTTTTTTAAGAAATACATGTAATATATACAATTATTCTATGATATCTACTTTATATGGAACCAATTTCATTTTATTTAAATATAATACATTTTTTTAGTTTTGGTTTTCCAAAGCCCCAAAATGTCAGGTGGTGCAACCGTCCCAACATATATACATAGAATATGTTGAGCTGCAAAGAGATCTTAAGAAAGGGATCAGGAAAGCAAAGAGGGAAATAAAGGCACTAGCAGAATTAAAAACAAACAAATCACCTGGGCCAGATGGGATATTTCCAAAAGTACTTAAAGAAATGAGGGAAATTATTTATAGGCCGCTAACTCGATTATTCCAAATGACACTTAGAACAGGGGATGTGCCAACTGACTGGAAGACAGCAAATGTCATACCAATCCACAAGAAAGGGACAAAACTGAGCCAGGAAATTACAGACCAATCAGTCTCACCTGCATCACCTGTAAAATGTTGGAAAAAATGATTAGACAGAAAATAGAGGAGCATCTCAATGAAAACCATATTCTTGGAGATAGTCAACATGGGTTTAGACGAGGCAGATCATGTCTTACTAAATTATTAGAATTTTTTGAACATGCAGCTGCAGCTGTAGATCACGTGAAAGCATATGATATGATATACTTAGATTTCCAAAAAGCTTTTGATAAGGTTCCACACCAAAGACTGATCCTCAAATTGGAAGCTGTAGGCATTCAGGGTAATGTAAGTAGATGGATTATGAACTGGTTGATGTCTAGGAAACAGAGGGTGTCGATTAGAGGAGTTGCTTCTAACTGGAGTGAGGTTGTTAGTGGAGTTCCACAGGGATCAGTACTAGGGCCTTTGCTTTTTCAAATCTATATTAATGATCTGGACTCTGGGATAGTTAGCAAACTTGTCAAATTTGCAGATGATACTAAAATAGGTGGCTCAGCAGATACAATCTTGGCAGCACAGGCTATTCAGAGGGACCTAGATAATATTCAGTTGTGGGCTGACACCTGGCAAATGAAATTCAATGTGGACAAGTGCAAGGTAATACATGCAGGTAACAAAAATGTCCACTATAATTACACTATGGGAGGTACAGATCTAGATGAAGTAACGCATGAGAAAGACCTAGGAGTCTATGTGGACTCCTCACTTTCTCTATCCAAGCAATCTGGGGAAGCAATGAAAAAGGCAAACAGAATGCTAGGGTATATTGTCAAAAGTGTAGAATTTAAAACAAGGGAAGTAATGTTAAGACTGTACAATGCGCTAGTTAGACCTCATCTGGAATACTGTGTACAGTTCTGGGCACCACACTTCAAGAAGGATATTGCTGCTTTAGAGACAGTTCAGAGGAGAGCAACCAGACTTATTCCAGGTCTGAAGGGAAAGTCCTACTCGGAGAGACTGAGGGAACTGAACCTTTTCACCCTGGAACAGAGGAGACTACGTGGGGACTTGATCCAAGTCTTCAAAATCATGAAAGGCATCGACCACATCAAACCAGAGGAGCTTTTCCAGATCAGCAGGGACACGCGCACCCGGGGACACAAATGGAAATTGGGCTTCAAGGCATTCAAAACAGAAAACAGGAGATACTTCTTTACACAGAGAGTAGTCACAATCTGGAATAAACTACCCAGCGATGTGGTTGAAGCTGAAAGTTTGGGAACATTTAAAAATTGACTGGATAGGATCCTTGGATCACTTAGATATTAATGAACAGCAAACGAGCACGATGGGTCGAATGGCCCCCTCTCGTTTGTAAACTTTCTTATGTTCTTATATGCAGAGAGCAAATTTGTAGTAAAAAGGTTATTTTACTCAATAAAATTCTAATCAAATAGTTTGGCATAATTGTATGTTAAATTGCTTTTAAATTATTAAAAGTTGTAAAACAGTGCTATGTTAAATGTATTCTGTTTAAAAAACAACAACCTGGTAGTAGTGTAATATATTTTGTCTGATCATGATCAATTATATAGAAAATTATAGTACAGTTTGTCTATTTTCATTTGAAAGGTGTCACATATTGTATCACTGTATTCCTTATAATGTCCATATTAAAAATGTCACCAATAAATAAATATATATAATGAGTTAAAAGCCAAAAGAAACCAGAATAAAATGCATGAACTTCCTTCTTGTTATTTTGTGATAATTGTTATTGAGCATGTCAGGTGGCACAACCAGCAAGTGTATATTTTAAAACCTCAATTTTCATTGCAACTGCAAAGTTATGACATACAAATAACTTTAACACCTTATACAATTTATTCAAATAATTTTTACAGTTTTAAAAAAGTTTTTCTTTCTCCTTATGAGAAATTGGATGCTTAAAACATAAATAAGTGTCCATTTCTAAGAAATGTAATAAAAGCCCCATAAATAAAGAATTTAAACGGAAATGTAGTATGTCTTACGTATTTTAGTACAATGATTCATATGTACTTCTATCCAGTTGTGGAAAATACATTAAAAGTATATATTTTTGTATTAATATACGGTTGCCCCACTTGACATTTCTTGGGTATTAAAATCGGAAATCTTATAGAAAAAAATAATAAATGCCATCGACCTCTACTGCAGACCCCTTTTTATAAATAGTTATAACGGCATAACTCCAGTTCTGTAGTGCCTTAAACCAAAACTAAATTTAGGTCTCTCGAATCATCAGCAGGAGTTGATTAGTAAAGTTGAAGATTTTACAGTTGCATATTCAATTTTAACTACACCCACTTTGCTTATAAACGAAGAAGATCTCTGATTAAATAATGTAATGGGCAAAACAAAAACTGCATTTCAGATCTTCAAACTTGTTTTAGCGATTTGTATTTATTATTTAATGCTTCCATATTTTCATATTACATTTTCACATCAGTTGTTTCTTGCTAGATAGATAGATACAAAAATAAAGGTTTCAACATAAGGGACTGTTTGACGCAGGTTCCAAGTTCTGTCAGCCAGGCTTCTTTGCTAGATTACATGCCCGACGGAGCAAGTGATAATTTACCTCGTATCATCGTGGCTGATTTGTTGACATTAGAAACGGACATGCGACCAACAAGTTATTAATTTCCACTTACCATATTTGGCACTCTAGTCCTCGGCAAATTTTTGTCGGCACATGTATATAATCCTATAGTTGTACAGTAAATCTAACAACATTGGTGGACTGTTTTTGAACCCTGACTACAATGTGAACAATCACAAATTTCTATAGGCACATTACAGCTTGAGGAGCACATGGTTTAGAATGGTCAGTCTCGGACATCAAGACATGACTTCGAATTTCAGAAATCTCATGCATGCTGGCGTAAGGTTTAAAAAGATGATGATCATCCAAGCTTTACACGTATCTTCCCTTACCTAAATGAGACAGGAGCTGGTTTTAGTAGTAATTGTGATGCCTCATTTGAATCTACTCACAGTTAAGACTTTCCCAAAATAAAAGTAAAACAATCTACTGGCAGCAGAGCAATCAAATCAATAGGTGTTCCAAGCTATTGAAGAGTCTGTTTTTATGCTTTGTATGAGACCTATACATAATTCAAATGCAGCGACATCAGTTGCAAATGAGGCCATTACTAGTTCCACTGTGGGCATCATTGGGAAACTAAAACAGTACCTTTGAGCTCTTTAATTCTTACCAGCCATCTGAACTGGAGATCCATTACAGCAGTGCTGGGCATCCACCGTTCTTACAGGGTCACAGACTTCTGAGTTTGGTTTCTTTGAGTTTTATGTACTAAATTGGAGAAATTAGGCTCTGTTTGTAGACTGTAAACAGGTGAGGATTTTATAAGATCTACAAACTATGAACTCTGAACTCTTTCTAACACCTAAATAATTAGATTAACACTGTTGCTAACTAATCCACATGGCCCCTTGCTATAGTGGCAGAAAGAACCCTATCCAATATATATTTTTCATGAACAACAAACATGAAATGTTATATAAGTCTGAGGCAACATCCCTGATTTAAATCCTACCAAAAATACAAACAAAGCAGAGTGCTGTCTAGGAAAAGCAGGTGCTTTGGGTGTCAGATAAAGGAAGACAGAGTACAAGACAGGTGTTGGTATAGCAGGGGCAAATATAATTAGAAACTGCCTATTGCCTTTGATGATGGAATAGAACAGTGTGGGGGACAAGCCCTGGTCCAGGAGAGCTACAGGTTCTTCTTGTTTTCATTTCAGGTGAGCTCCAAACTACGTAATTAATATTGGCTTAATTCATGAAGATTAGCCTCCGGTTGAACACGCCTATAAAAGCAGAGGAAAGTGGTCAGCAGTACCAGGGTTGGAGACCACTTGATTAGACAAATATTTGTGGTGACCACACCAATCTGGATACATCTCAGGCCGTAAAAGTATATAGTAATAAAAGCACAAGACATTGCCTGTTTTAATCATTATGAAGTGGTTTATTTGGTTTGACATCTGTTTTATTAACATACTCTGCCATTTGAAACCCATAGTTTTGTGTTTAGTTGTAACCTAGCAACAGCTAAGGGTTTTTATAATGAGTGCAGTTTCATTCTAAGATGACAACTCCTCATATACAAAATAAGTACTGTTCTTGTTTTAAATTTGCAATATTATAAAACATATATTTATTTTTTTACAAATTGCTGGTTGAGTCACTTGTGGTCTGGTCAGAATACTGTATTCATTTATTTATAAGTAGACACCCTTATCCACCATTTTAAAGCATTACAAAAGCGCAGTAGTACGATCAATACAAAATACAATAATACAACATAGGCTACATCCCAGTGCAATGAGGTAACAGGCAGAAATAAAGCACATAAGTCCTAGGTAGGGGGGGGGGGGGGGGGGGGGCTGAGTTACTAACCCTAAATGTGTGTAACAGCGGGGGGTTGTACTGATGCTCTTTTCTCCGGTAAGAGAGCAGGGGTGGGGGGGAGAGGGTGCAGCAAATCGCACTATATAGTTCTATGCGGGACAATTTATCAACGCAACTAAAGGGGACTTTTGTAATTACTACAGTGTAAAAGACAATCTAATTGGAATCACATTTTTTGTTTTATGATCTTCCTTTAATGATTAAGTAACTCGTCAAAATTCCAGGGGCCCTTTTTCGGCGCTAGGGCTGTGCGATATGACGATATATATCGTATGACGATAGAAAAACGTCTATCGTTTCATATTATGCTATATCGTTTAGATCGTGGTGTCGCAAATTGCAATCTTTACGTCAGTATTTTTCGTCATTAGGACGCTTTGCGTTCTTCCCGGTTCTTCCACACGTGTCGGATGCGATAAGAAATGTGCATCAGAAACACAGACAGACATGGAGGACAGTGAACTGATAAACAATAACCAACACAACCAAGAGATACTTTAATGCACAAGCGCACACGTTGCGCCACGCTGTTATCGCCGGGCAAAACTCGATCTCCAAGCACCCCCCACCCCCGCTAATTTAGATATAATTTATATAAAATTAATAATAACGTTTGTTTGCATTTTAATTAATTGTAACGCAATGCAAACATGCAGAAATTATCATTTTATTTTTAATAAGATTGTGAAGTGGTTCAACAGTTGCATTATTATTATTATTATTATTATTATTATTATTATTATTATTATTATTATTATTACTACTACTATTATTATAACTATTTTGTATTAACAACGTGATGTACTTGTAAGTAGAATCGAGCATTATGATGTATGTGTATATATATATATATATATATATATATATATATATATATATATATTTTTTTTTTTTTTACCTCAAACAAATCTCTAATCAATTTATGATTGAGCATAAGAAAGTTTGCAAACATTCGACCCATCATGCTATTAAAGGGTACAAGAGAACAACAACAGGGTCCCACACCTGGGTTTGAACCCACATTTACTTTTGGCAACTTCAGTTAGCCCTCTGAAAGGACACTTCACTACTTCTTTGTGTAAAAGTTTTATGAATATAGACCTGTGTTTTTTGTGCATGAATGTATACTGCTCTTCTGTTTACATCACTTAGATGTTATATTGTGTTTGCTTTAGCAGTGTTATTTTCATATGCAAATGTTGCAGCAGCCTTGCAGTCTTTGTGCGAGTAACACCACGACCTTGTCTCTAATCACGTGTTTTCAATGTGTCAGTGGACTAAACATTTACCTTCATGCTTGGTTTGCACCTATTTGTTTTCTTTTTACAGTAAGAAAACCACAGCAACACAATGGAGTTGTTAAATGTAAAATACATCTTTCATGATGTGGATATATCTGTTCCCTATACACGCTTTAAACATTTCTTTAATTTTCTTGATATAAAGAGTTTAACTTTTTCTTCAGGAGCAGTATATCCAAGAGTTTTCTGTGTTGTTCTTAGGTGAACAGTTCAGTTTTTTCAATTCCAAGACCCATTTCAAGTTCCAGTTCTTTCTGACATTGACTTAATAGGCTTTACTGGAATTGGAACTGAAATTGAAATGGAAAAACTCAAATTGACCCCCAACCCTGGAACCTCAGCATGCCATGGTTGTTGTGATGTAAAACTCCCATTCAAGTAGACAAGTGGTATATAAGTACATGTATTTTATAACCAAAACAATGCTGTTTGTAAATATGTAGGCCTAGGCTAATTGTTTTCTTGATCTCTGAATATCAGTAAAGACTAATAATAAGAACCAGTTTATCAACAGAAACATGCAAAGCAAACAGAAGTGACTTTAGGTTATAAAATAAACATAACATGTTATTTTTAAGTATGATGTAGTCTGTATGCCTGCCGGCATTAAGGTTTCACCAGTGGATGGCCAGCCATGAACTGGGAACCTCAACTTCAAATGTCAAAAGCTTTGGTTTCAGCCTATTTCAGCCTATTTCAGTGATCAATGCAAGTGTGATTGTGTATGAGAATTGTTACATTAAAACAGAAAGGGCAGAGTATGATTGGGATATGTCTTTTAGTGTGCAGAGGCGATTGACACTGTATTAAGATGACCTAATAATGCTCTCAGACTCTTCCCAAAATGCTGTGTGATCGTAAAGTGGCCAGGGGGTATTAAAAACTCAGGTATGTGTGTGTTTCTCTCTCATTGGTGTGCAGTGAGCTATTAGGTTAGTTCCTGGGCCTTCTGCCAACACTATGAAAGGACCTATTCTGGAAACCTTTATTACTGTAGCACCACTTTCCTTGGTAGAATAGTAATGAAGTTGTTTTGGTAGCTCACAGAGACAAAATGAGCAGAGAACAGCCTGGCATAAATACCTTATGAAGGCAGTGTTGAAAAAGCATGCAGGTGCAAAGGTGTCCATGTGATTAACAGCACTTAACTCATTATGGAGGTTTTCTGCAAGCTTCTGTGTGTGTGTACCAGCTAGGGGCCTCATCAATTTTCTCATCCACAAAAACAGAACTTTTTCTATAAAAGTTCATTATCAGTACATTATCAGGGCCATAGGCACCAACTACGTGGGGGCTCAAGGGCTCCAGCCCCCGCCGGAATTTTGATGAGTTACTTAATCATTCATGGAATAAAATAAATTAAGAAACGCGATCTCCCCCACCCCCACACACTCTTAATGGAGAAAACACCGTCTGCTAATTATGTTCTGGTCGTAGTAACTCAATTTATGCCTTTGATGTCTCTGCAGCCTCCCCAGTTAGAGTAATTTAAGTCACAATTAAGAAATCAACAAATTGTGCTCTGACTATTTACAAATTTAATAGTTATTAGTATAAATTGTATAAATTGTAATTTAATAAATTGATTGGTTAAAAGACCTAAACATGGAATCAAAAAGCATTTAAATGAACTAAAACTGCATAAAACAATATACACCTGGTATTCTGTACACACATGGGTTTTTTTGTTTTTGTTTGCACAACTTGTAATTTATCTTTAGACCACAATTGGAAGTCAACAAAAGACCGACATTTATAACCAGAAATAAACTAAACACAAAAGAGATAGCTGAGATAGACAGCTATTATATGACTTCCTCCAGTAAAAACACGAGGGAACGCAAGTAATTTTCATTTGACAGAAGCATTTTTTTTTTTAAGGATAATCCCGAACTACAGGCATTTCTGAACAAACGTGTAATAGGCTAAATGTGGGAGAAATTCTTACAGCAGGTCAATTGAAAAGGGAATATCTATTCCACATTTACAATTGGTAATGTCTGAAAGTGCATCGTTGCTGATGAGTCTAAAGATGCAAAATCACAGTATGTTCTGAATATTTTGATTGTTCTTCAAGGAATATCAGATACCTCTGAATTGAGAGTAATACAAGTCGATAGTTAATCTGCATTTAATCTTAATTAATCTTTAAACACATTTGAAGAAAATGTTAATGTGACTGGAATTATCTCCGATAATGCCAGTTACACTAGTGTAAAAGAAACTCTTGAAATTCATTACACGTGCAACATTTAATATTATTATTATTATTTTATGCTAATGACTGATTTCCCAATTCAGCCCGAAAAGCTAAAAGATATTTGTTAGTTGTAACCAATTCTGTTGATGCTGAAATAAGTATTGTTTACAGTTTACAGGCCAATGTTAATCTCTGACCAAAGGCAGGGTTAACCAACTGATGATGCTTAAATTTACGATGTATTCAGGGTCATGTTTATGCATATGACTCTGGTACTAGCACTGCACTGTTATTGGGTGGGAAACCTCAGAAACACACATATACACTCACCTAAAGGATTATTAGGAACATCTGTTCAATTTCTCATTAATGCAATTATCTAACCAACCAATCACATGGCAGTTGCTTCAATGCATTTCGGGGTGTGGTCCTGGTCAAGACAATCTCCTGAACTCCAAACTGAATGTCTGAATGGGAAAGAAAGGTGATTTAAGCAATTTTGAGCGTGGCATGGTTGTTGGTGCCAGACGGGCCGGTCTGAGTATTTCACAATCTGCTCAGTTACTGGGATTTTCACGCACAACCATTTCTAGGGTTTACAAAGAATGGTGTGAAAAGGGAAAAACATCCAGTATGCGGCAGTCCTGTGGGCGAAAATGCCTTGTTGATGCTAGAGGTCAGAGGAGAATGGGCCGACTGATTCAAGCTGATAGAAGAGCAACTTTGACTGAAATAACCACTCGTTACAACCGAGGTATGCAGCAAAGCATTTGTGAAGCCACAACACGTACAACCTTGAGGCGGATGGGCTACAACAGCAGAAGACCCCACCGGGTACCACTCATCTCCACTACAAATAGGAAAAAGAGGCTACAATTTGCACAAGCTCACCAAAATTGGACAGTTGAAGACTAGAAAAATGTTGCCTGGTCTGATGAGTCTCGATTTCTGTTGAGACATTCAGATGTCAGAATTTGGCGTAAACAGAATGAGAACATGGATCCATCATGCCTTGTTACCACTGTGCAGGCTGGTGGTGGTGCTGTAATGGTGTGGGGGATGTTTTCTTGGCACAGTTTAGGCCCCTTAGTGCCAATTGGGCATCGTTTAAATGCCACGGCCTACCTGAGCATTGTTTCTGACCATGTCCATCCCTTTATGACCACCCATCCTCTGATGGCTACTTCCAGCAGGATAATGCACCATGTCACAAAGGTCGAATCATTTCAAATTGGTTTCTTGAACATGACAATGAGTTCACTGTACTAAACTGGCCCCCACAGTCACCAGATCTCAACCCAATAGAGCATCTTTGGGATGTGGTGGAACGGGAGCTTCGTGCCCTGGATGTGCATCCCACAAATCTCCATCAACTGCAAGATGCTATCCTATCAATATGGGCCAACATTTCTAAAGAATGCTTTCAGCACCTTGTTGAATCAATGCCACGTAGAATTAAGGCAGTTCTGAAGGCGAAAGGGGGTCAAACACAGTATTAGTATGGTGTTCCTAATAATCCTTTAGGTGAGTGTATGTATATATATATATATATATATATATATATATATATATATATATATATATATATGATTATTTGCAGACACAGACTAAAGTGTATTTTAATTTAAAACCACATTAATGTATTAGTTATAATTTGTATTGTTTAGTTCACTGTATATATTCATTGATAATCTATAAGGTTATCAAACACTGATTCATCCAAGTGCATTGCAGTAAAGGTTCCTGTTAATTCATCTGACTTCAGACAGAGTGTCAGTAACATAGTCTCTAGATCAGGGGTCTCCAACCTTTTTTAACTACTGTGGTAGCTCTGAGATGTCCAGCGAGCTACGGGGAAGGCGGTGTGCTGATGGTATTTTCTCCACTGTGATCTGGGGGTGGGGGTGACGGGATTTGGGTGTTTTTTCAAAATCGTTCGGCAAGCCCCTCTGACATGTCCCATGAGCTACTAGTCACTCACGAGCGATGTGTTGGAGACCCCTGTTCTAGATTATATATATGAGGATCCTTCCCTTCAGGAAGTGGGAACAGGTATGGCAGTTTGATTTTCTGCAGGCACAGGCAAGTGAGAACACTGGTTGCTAACCAGTCTTTCATTTTATTGTGCATTACTCAATCTCTGAACTTGTATACAACTAAATGAATGAAATACAACTCTTATGAATGTAAAGAGAAGTGTTTACAAACTACTAGATCTTAGTGTTGAAAAGAATGGACTTTGGAATATTGTATTTCACAATGTTAATTGTATTTTCCTGTTATGCTTTAGTTATGAGCCATCCTATTAGTACTGCACTTTGTATTTAATTTTGTATTTAATCTAGTATTGTATTCCAAAGCACAGTGTTATATACATCTGCTGAAAACCATCAGATTGACGCACTACCAATTTGATTTGTTAGTAAATCTACTCCATAATTTAGTTCTTTAAGGAATCCCGTCAGCTTCAACTGCATGGTTAGTGAATTTGTTTCAGACCCCAAAAACATGTTGTGTAAAAATACTCTTATTTCCCCCTTTCCTTAATTTCAACTTGTGATGTTTAAGGATGTTTTCCTATAAACCTAACAAACCTAGGTGAAACTCTGATGCACTTTTATCTGATGATCTGACTCATCATACTGGAATGTGAAGAATGTGCTGTTGTCTAACAAATCTTGTAGTATCATAGTGCCTCCCTTAAAAATGCAGGAATGTCACCCAGCCAGTTCCCAAAAGTGCACACAGCAACCGATTGAGCCACTTTCTGAGCAAGAATTCGTTTAAATACGTTTGGAATGCACAGTTAGGTTTTGTGCTTTCTACCTGTATTAAAAAAACAAACAAAGAAACAGCTGAAGCAACAAATTTAGTTTGAAAGTCAATATTAAGTAGGAATGAAATGTGATGCAGCAGCTTCATTTATTTTGCATCTCTTAGAAATGTGACACAAAAAAAAAAAAAATATATATATATATATATATATATATATTTGTTTTTTAATTGATTTTTTTTTCTTTTCTTTTCTTAGGAGGTTTATTTTCAAATGTTAAAGCTTAGAAATGTGACACTTAAAAAGAAAACAAAATATGTAATTTTGAAATATATATATACACTCACCTAAAGGATTATTAGGAACACCTGTTCAATTTCTCATTAATGCAATTATCTAACCAACCAATCACATGGCAGTTGCTTCAATGCATTTAGGGGTGTGGTCCTGGTCAAGACAATCTCCTGAACTCCAAACTGAATGTCTGAATGGGAAAGAAAGGTGATTTAAGCAATTTTGAGCGTGGCATGGTTGTTGGTGCCAGACGGGCCGGTCTGAGTATTTCACAATCTGCTCAGTTACTGGGATTTTCACGCACAACCATTTCTAGGGTTTACAAAGAATGGTGTGAAAAGGGAAAAACATCCAGTATGCGGCAGTCCTGTGGGCGAAAATGCCTTGTTGATGCTAGAGGACAGAGGAGAATGGGCCGACTGATTCAAGCTGATAGAAGAGCAACTTTGACTGAAATAACCACTCGTTACAACCGAGGTATGCAGCAAAGCATTTGTGAAGCCACAACACGTACAACCTTGAGGCGGATGGGCTACAACAGCAGAAGACCCCACCGGGTACCACTCATCTCCACTACAAATAGGAAAAAGAGGCTACAATTTGCACAAGCTCACCAAAATTAGACAGTTGAAGACTAGAAAAATGTTGCCTGGTCTGATGAGTCTCGATTTCTGTTGAGACATTCAGATGGTAGAGTCAGAATTTGGCGTAAACAGAATGAGAACATGGATCCATCATGCCTTGTTACCACTGTGCAGGCTGGTGGTGGTGGTGTAATGGTGTGGGGAATGTTTTCTTGGCACAGTTTAGGCCCCTTAGTGCCAATTGGGCATCGTTTAAATGCCACGGCCTACCTGAGCATTGTTTCTGACCATGTCCATCCCTTTATGACCACCCATCCTCTGATGGCTACTTCCAGCAGGATAATGCACCATGTCACAAAGGTCGAATCATTTCAAATTGGTTTCTTGAACATGACAAAGAGTTCACTGTACTAAACTTGCCCCCACAGTCACCAGATCTCAACCCAATAGAGCAGCTTTGGGATGTGGTGGAACGGGAGCTTCGTGCCCTGGATGTGCATCCCACAAATCTCCATCAACTGCAAGATGCTATCCTATCAATATGGGCCAACATTTCTAAAGAATGCTTTCAGCACCTTGTTGAATCAATTAAGGCAGTTCTGAAGGCGAAAGGGGGTCAAACACAGTATTAGTATGGTGTTCCTAATAATCCTTTAGGTGAGTGTGTGTATATATATATATATATAATTTTCAAAGGTTTCAAATGTTAAAGCTTAAAATGAACTTTCCACAGTACATGCTGGGCCTTCAGGGGTGGACAAATCACTGTGTGTCACGGTTACCTCATGAGAGGACCGTTAAGCTGATAGAGAAAGGACCCAAGTGCAGAGCTACTACACTGAGCAGACAGAAACCAAGGAGAATCCAATAGCGAGGTCAAGGTCACAGGCAAAAGGTCGAAATCCAGGAGGTCAATAGAAACAGGTACAGGACAAGGGGGCTAAGGAGAACAAGGAACCAGGAGACAACGCCTCGTTGAAGCAGATAGATCTGACAACACTTTGCCCAGAGTGAGGGCAGTGAGGGGTTTATAAAGGAGAGCAGAAACTTAGAAGACAAGAGCAGGACCAATGAGAACAAAGGATAGAAGCAGAAGTGCACAAGGGTGAGGAGGAATGTTAATTGATTGAATGAAAAAAGGAAAGCAGTGAAGGGAGCAGGAAAAGGCAAGAGAACATTGGTGGCCTCTAGTGGAGGAAGAGGGTCAGGGCTAGGGAACTGTGACAGTACCCCCCCCTCCATGCTTGGCGCAGCCGAATAAGACTAGATACAGCGGGGAAAGCCACGGGACAGAAGATCAGGACTAAAGGTAGTGGGGAAACGGAAGACAAGAAGGAGGGAATGGGCAAGATTTCTATAGGGTGGCCATAAGGCAAGGTCGGGAGGTCTGGGAGGTGGCTACAAGGCAGGGGCAAAAGGTCTGAAGGATGGCCATGGGATGGGATCGGGTTCTGGAGGTCTTGGAGGTGGCCACAGGTAAGGAACGGGATCAGGAGGTCTGGGAGATGGCCTCAGGACAGGAACGAGTTCAGGAGGTCTAGGAGACAGCCACAAGACAAAGACAGGGTCTGGAGGTCTGAACGACAATTGCAGGACAGAGGTGAGATCCAAAGAGCCAGAAGGTAGTTTCCAGACAGCTGCAGAGTCTGGAGAACTGGAAGGCGATCTCCAGAAAGATGTAGGGTCCGGAAAGAAAGAAAGTTTACAAACGAGAGGGGGCCATTCGACCCATCGTGCTCGTTTGCTGTTCATTAATATCTAAGTGATCCAAGGATCCTATCCAGATTATTTTTAAATGTTCCCAAACTTTCAGCTTCAACCACATCGCTGGGTAGTTTATTCCAGATTGTGACTACTCTCTGTGTAAAGAAGTGTCTCCTGTTTTCCGTTTTGAATGCCTTGAAGCCCAATTTCCATTTGTGTCCCCGGGTGCGCGTGTCCCTGCTGATCTGGAAAAGCTCCTCTTGTTTGATGTGGTCGATGCCTTTCATGATTTTGAAGACTTGGATCAAGTCCCCACTTAGTCTCCTCTGTTCCAGGGTGAAAAGGTTCAGTTCCCTCAGTCTCTCTGAGTAGGACTTTCCCTTCAGACCTGGAATAAGTCTGGTTGCTCTCCTCTGAACTGTCTCTAAAGCAGCAATATCCTTCTTGAAGTGTGGTGCCCAGAACTGTACACAGTATTCCAGATGAGGTCTAACTAGCGCATTGTACAGTCTTAACATTACTTCCCTTGTTTTAAATTCTACACTTTTGACAATATACCCTAGCATTCTGTTTGCCTTTTTCATTGCTTCCCCACATTGCTTGGATAGAGAAAGTGAGGAGTCCACATAGACTCCTAGGTCTTTCTCATGCGTTACTTCATCTAGATCTGTACCTCCTATAGAGTAATTATAGTGGACATTTTTGTTACCTGCATGTATTACCTTGCACTTGTCCACATTGAATTTCATTTGCCAGGTGTCAGCCCACAACTGAATATGATCTAAGATTCTGTGATCCTGTTATTTTTTTACTGTCATGTAAATTGTCTTCTGTTTTTGTCTTCTGGCAGAAGGATCCTGACTACCTTAAACTATGGCTCGAGATTTTTGTCAGCTCCTATGAAAAATGCCTAGATGTGGATTTTGAAAAGCCTCCAACAAGGTATTGTTGTACTTACTTATTCAGAGATTTTCTGTTGTAATTGTATACAAATTGACATTTTCTGTGATTTATTCTAATTTTGATATTTATAATATTCATTCATTTTTGTTTGTTACTTCACCTGAGGCGATTCACACTAATATAATCAGAATACATAATGGAACATTGTAAACTCACACATAATTAACAGTGCCTATTGGGAGTATTCACCCTTCTTGGACTCTTTCACTTTTTGTTGTTACAAACTGAAATTTTGATGCTTTTTAATGGAATTATTTCCTCCCTTGAAATCTGCTCAACACTCAGGAGGCAAGAGATTTTAAAAACCTGAAATGTCTTTGTTAGAGAAATATTCACCCTTCTGTGTCCATGCTTGGTAGAAACCCCTTTGGCAGCAATTACAGTCTTGTCTAGTGTCTACCAGGTTTCCATATCTGGATGGTGCAATGTTTTTTCATACTTCTTGGCAAAATGCATCAAACTCTGTCAAGTTGAAATGAGATCGCTGGTCTTACCACAGATTTTCAATCAGATTCAAGTCTGGGCAGGTTTTCCTCAAGGATTTGCCGGTTTAGGTCCATCCATTTTGCCCACTACCTGTCCCAACTGATGCAAGGAATACTCATAGCATGATGCTGCTGCCACCACCATGCTTCACAGCAGGGATGGTGTTACCTGACTGATGTGCTGTGTTGGGTTTGCACCAGTCATAGCCAAATTTAGGCCAATTCGTTTATTTTTTGTTTAATCAGATCACAGAATCTTTTGCCACATATGTCTGCAAATTCCAAGCAAGATTTTACATGGTACTTTACATGAGTACTTATATAATTAAGACTTTTCAGGTTTTTATATTTAATTGATTTGTTTTATCACCTCCCTCCCCCATTTTTATTGCCCTCTTGAGTATAGGTTGTGTTGATCAGAAGTCAAATCCCATAATAATAAAAAATAACATAGTTCAAGTGAAGTGTCATGGGAATCCAAACATTCAAAGTGGTTACCTGATGCTTTTATTGATGAAGAATAGATTGTGATTCTTACTTCCATTTGTTGACAGCTACCAATTCAACAGCTAAAATGAGGGTCTGGTCAAAATCTAATACCAAAGAATACAACATTCTTCTTGTAGGCAGACAAAAATCTCAAAATGTTCTGACAGAGTTGGAAGCCTTATAGAAAGCAATCTGTCCCAACTTTACTTCACATCATAATTAAACATTAATCCTTTGCTGCAATGTATTTATTTTTAGTATATCAGGCGCATTTGCTGCTTACACATTGAGCACACACAATGAGGAATGTCTTTGTAATTATTTCAGTGGCCGGAAAATTGGAAAAGTACAAGATCACGTTATTCCCTGACTCTTCAAGCATGTCTGATTTTGAATGGGATTTTTTATACCGTATATATTCGTACTGCTCAGAATATTTGGGGGTGGAAGGGGCTTTTTTTTTTTTCTCCACAGATATGTTTTTGGTAAAGTGCCTAAAGAAATATTTGTAGCTTTCCAAGTTGCAGTGATTCTCAGTTGTAGAGAGGTAGTTTGACAGCCTATGTATGGTCAAGTCTTTTGAAAGAATTGGTGATGACAATAATAGAGGACCGTTCTCATTGCAGAGTCCAGTGACCAATCAGAAAGCCAGGTAGACCCCACTAGCCATATAAACAACCCAGATTTTTTTGTCCTGCCTTTACAGTTCACTTTGGAACTCAGAACGATTATTTGTTTATTAAATATTGTACTTATTTTCTGTTTCTTTATATATTAATCATTACAAATTTTGAAACCTGCATGTGAAAGATATGTAAACCATAATAAAATGTTCAGAAACCGGATAAAATCAACAGCAGCAATTCAGTCTTTATTTTGTCACACTGTTATGTTTTTTACATTGTTAGTCACAGAAACATATTACCTTAATTTGAAGTGTATGCTGTAGTGTGTTTGCATTAGTGTGTGTGAGTGCATGTAAGTATAACACATTTGAACATTCTCATCTTGATTTTAAAAATAATTTTAATATTATGAAATGTTATTATGAAATGTTTTAGATGTGTCCTGTATTCTATACAAAGTTGTCTTTTTTTTTTAAACCTTTATAAGCAGTTTGTGTATTTATGTATTTTTAAATTAACAAATCCCTACATACTTGGCAGGCAGGTCAGAATTGTAGTTAATTTCCTTTATTTGACCTATCAGGCTTGATAGGATTAGAATTGATAATATTTTACTGGAGTGGGGGATTAGGTTCATATTAACAACCTTTATCAGTTGGGGTAATAGTCAGGAGAACAGTCTGTTTGTAATTTAGAACACAGTATAGTTGTGGATAGCAGACCAGGCTGTAATCAGCATTGGCTTTGTTGTTGGCTTTCAATGATTTGGTGTTCTGATAAATCTGAGTTGATCCCAAGCCTGGAAGTAACGTGCTTCCTTGCAGTGAATTAAATACAAATGAACAAGCTAGAACAAAAATCTTGTATTTGTTTGTTTATGTAATGCTTAATGTAATGTTCATTGGATTTGATTTGATATGATTTCACAGTGGACCTTGATAACATGGTTACAAAGCAATTGCTATTTGCAGTTTCTGAATTGTAAAAATTAAAACAAAACAGATTTTAAAATAAGGTCGACCAGTAGTTGTGCTCAAATTCTTGAGACACAATAAAACAAATTATTATTATTTATTTCTTAGCTGACATCTTTATTCAGGGTGACTTACAGTTTCCACATGACACATTTTAAAGCATAACAAAAGTGCAGTAAATCAATTGGTACAAAATACAATAAGCAAGCATGCATCCTAGTACAATGAGCTAACAAGTACAGACATAATGCAGTTAAGTCCCAGTTATGTACTAAAGAAAGGGGTAGGTATAGGAGAAGTTTCGGTCTAATGATAGAGGTGCAGCCAAGGAGATAAGGATGCTGTATTAGAGCATTAATAATGCATTAATAGTGTAATATTTCATGTGATCGTATTGCCAGTTTCATTATACACAAAGAAATACAGTTCGTAATTAATGAAGGTGATGTAAATATTTATTTTGAGCGTGTTCTTTATGTGTTCATACCAATTCAACACAAATAAAGCATAATCAGACACTATAATTAATACAGGGGATTGGAATGCAGTTCAATGCCTAAGGGAGTAACTAGGAACAGCATTCCAGCCTCCTGCATTAGGGGGCTACTCTCTTGTCTCGTCCGGTTTGCAATTTTGGGTCTCTGTGGATCAGGCATTTACGTGCCAGAGAAGTCTGTTTGAAACCTACCTGCCAGCAAAGCTGCACATCAAGATATTTTGAAAATAAATATCTGTGGGAAGGAAGCTGGATTGCAGTTCTATTCCTGGTACAGAAGTGAAGTTTTACAGTACTCTTGGTATTTCTGCTTTTCTACCCCAATTTGCAATCCCCTGTTCCTGAACTTGTATCACTGCTACAGCTCCAGGCTTTCTTCAGGAGGGATGAGACAAAAGTGTTTCCTCTGAAACATGTCTGGTATTTTACCCTCTGCAAGCTTATTTTGGTCACAGGCCAGCTATCATACTAAAGGGAACAATTTGATGAAGGGGGAACTGTTAACAATCTCACCCAGACCGCGCAACAGAGAGTTGCTGGTGTGTCATGATCTGAGAAACTGAACTTTTCGTACACAACCTGACTGCACTGGGACAGTCATGTAGTGTTCTGTGTGACATCCTGGCTACAGCTGGCAAAACCTTAGTTGATATTGGAGACCAACTGTACCCAGGCCTCCAGACATGCTCTCTGCATGCGTCACTTTGTATGGAAGCCAAGGAGTGCAAAAGCAAAACAAACTCATTAACAGGACGTTGCAGCAACCAGAGAAGAGAAATGGGTGGTAACATTTGAAAAACGTCAGCAACATTCAGAAAAAGGCGTTGCTGTAACCAGGAGAGAGAAAGGGGTCGGTAACTTTGAAAAAAACCCTGACAAATTTGGAAATTACTTCAGAACCATTCAAAATGCTTCAAACTGTTTAAAACGTATGGAAATAACAATAAAATATGTACATTATAAACAAATCTTTCTTAATATTCACCCCGCCAGAAACTTTGTAACACACACATACACACACACACACACACACACACACACATTTTAAAGTTTCAAATTCACTACTTTAGCCTATTAGACTGTATTCCGTAGTAGTCTATGGATGCTAAAGAACACCCAAAAAGTATTGATGTGGCATGTGAACGTATTGAACCATCACCATACGCTTGCATGAAGTCTGTCTGGGTAACACGCCACACAGTAAATGCGTAAACCGAAAAAATGGAGGGGAAAAATTGTACCACCATTGTGCAATTTGCAATTTGTCAGGGGTTGCATTTGTAATGCTTACTAATATGTGTGTATCTATCAGTATACAAGTTTAAAACAAGTCATCTTTGTTTTGTTTTTTGTATTTTTACTGTTGCTTTGCCCGCCACAGAATCCTATTTCCGCTTGAGCAATTTCCACCACAGGACCCTATTTCCGTCATGCATTTTCTAAATGTTGCTGCTGTTTTCTCTTGGGATTTGTCTGTGTTTTTTTTTATGTCGTTGACTTTTTTCAAATATTACCACCCCCTTTCTCTCTCCTGGTTGCAGCAACGCCTTTTTCTGAATGCTGCTGACGTTTTTCAAATGTTACCACCCCTCTCTCTTCTCTGGTTGCTGCAACATCCTGTTAAGGAGTTTGTTTTGCTTTAGCACTCCTCGGCTTCCGTAACTTTGGATCCTTACATTTAATTATGTATAACACAGAACTCCTAATAGTGTAGCTTACTTTATTTTGAATTTGCGTGCAGTGTTATAAAAACAAGATGCGCAGGTTTATGATGCAGGACGTGGCAAAAGAGATTGCAGAGCAAATAGTGTTTACATAGGGAAATGGATTGCAGTAATATGTGCACTACATTAGGCAATGCTTTATGTAATCATACTCCAGTTTTTCTGTGCTCTAACACTTTGAAAGCCTCCCTGGTAATTCCGCACATCTGGAGTCTAATCATGAAGACGGTAGCGTTTTGTATGATCTGTGCAACACTACAGAGGCGATGCAAATTTTCACTTGATTGTCTTCACTGTACAACACAACTCATTGTTTTACAAGCTACAATTAGTTTAGCACTGTAACACTCTTATGATGCCTCCTGCAATTAACATATATGCTTTTGGAGAACGCCAGGTCAGATTATTCTATTCTTCCAGTTACAGTTAGGTCCATAAATATTTGGACAGTGACACAGTTGTCATCATTTTGTCTCTGTACGCCACCACAGTGGATTTGAAAGGAAACGCCCCAAGAACAAGCAGGAACTAAAGACAGTTGCAGTACAGGCCTGGCGGAGCATCACCAGGGAAGAAACCCAGCATCTGGTGATGTCTATGGGTTCCAGACTTCAGGCAGTCATTGACTGCAAAGGATTTACAACCAAGTATTGAAACTGACAATTTAATTCATGATTATGTTAGTTTGTCCAAATACTTTTGAACCCCTAAAATTGGGAGGATCACATATAAAAATGGGTGTAATTCCTACACTGTTCACCCAATTTGGATGTAACTACCCTCGAATTAAAGATGAAAGTCTGCACTTAAAGCACATCTTGATTGTTTCTTTTCAAATCCATTGTAGTGGCGTACAGAGCCAAAACGTTGACAATTGTGTCACTATCCAAATATTCATAGACCTAACTGTATACTGATGTAACAGCATCCAAAAGAAAGACTCAAAATACGCATCTCTCCCAATTCCACTACTTAATATGATGTGAGTATGATATGTGGTAGGCTGGGGTTCACACCGTTGAATTCAGAAAAAACAATAACATTGCTGTTGTACTGTAATCGGCATAATAAATCAATCTTACAACATTTCTTAAAATAAAGAATTAGACCCACCAGCTGATCGTAAACCACAAAACTATACTCTGTGGTGGCTTATCTTTTCTACTCATAAACACTTCAGATGTTTTGTGTATGCATCTCTTCAATGTTGCCATCATTTCTTGAATAAAAGGATCCTTATCACTGGATTTCAGTTTTAACCAGTCAGTGTCCAGCAATGGGAAATGTAATAAACTGATATGCAAATAAGACAGTAATGACAGTGTCCTCAGTCACGTTGTGTGGCATGTGAGGAGGCCTGGTTATAAAGCTTCAGTGTTACTAGGTGAATGTAATATAATGTTACAATCGACAGGTGTATTAGGCAGGGAATTATCTTTTTTTCAGGAATATTGAACAGAAATAAAAGACTTTCTGTGTGCAGATTAGTGGGCAGATTTAAAACACTGATCGAAAAAATCAAAAATCTGATTCATCCAGCTCCGTTTTGGATAAAAGGAAAATGCTTGAAAGGGCTTTGTGTCTTTTCAATTAAACCAGCTGAAGGAAGTAAGAACTGCCACTATTTAATTGTATCATGCTCCCCCCCCCGCCCCCCCCCCCACTGCTCTGTTCACATGAACTGCAAGGCCCAATCAGATTAGATTACATAATACTATCCAGAGGATTTTTGTTCTGTTTGGAGTCCGACTCAGATTAGAGGAGGTCCACAGTGCTGGAGTCTAACTTACAGCCAGATGCCACTGTGTTTTATTTATTTATTTATTCATTGTGATATTTAGAATAGAAATGTAAACAAAATAAAGAATTCCACAGCATATACATGTGAATGTGGTGAATGTGTAATCTTTTCTCTCCAAGAAAATATTAATATTAAGATGTTTTGTTTTCCTAAAAACCCTCTTCTGTGCTATTTTGTGTTTTAGTTTTTACTAAGATTATGCTAACTGAACGTTATTTTCCTTGGACAACCCTATTTCCCCCTCACTTATTCTCCCTTTCTCGCTTTGTTATTTTTTTTCTTGTCCTCTCACACCCTCTCTCTCTGCCTCCTCCTTCCATCTCTTTCCTACCCTCCTCGTCTCTTTAACCCTTCTTTCTCCTGTTTTCTCCCCCTGTTAATTTCTTTCATTTTTTTCTCTCTTCCTCATCTCTCCTTCTCCCTCTCTGCTCTCCCCCATTTCTTTCCATCTTTCCCTCTTTCCATCTCCTCTCTCCCACTCTCTGTGCTCTGCCCTTCCCTCACCACTCTCTTGTTACTCTCCTCCACTGTATCGGTGGGCATTGATTTGTCTCACTCCGGGGTATCTGTGTGTGTGGACTGTGCAGGCTGGAGGAGGTTCCCCCCGTGATGTCACTACTGCCAGACAACATCCTCCAGGTCCTGAGGCATCAGCTGCTGCAGTGTGTCCAGAAAGTGTCGGATGGGCTAGAGGAGGAGCAGCAGACACTGGCTCTGTTGCTGGTCAAGTTCCTCATTGTCGTGTGCAGGTACTATTGTGTTTCAGCCTTGAACATAACAAACAAACAGAACATCTGTTGTTTGGATTCTTACTCTTCAACACTGGAACTCACAAAGGCTGTCCATTTAATGGTTTTCATTCATACAACTTACATTGTCTTTGTGGTTGTCAAGGATACATGGTTGTCCATTCTTGACATTTCCTAAATACATGTATTAAATACCCTGGCTGCATTTGAAAGGTAGTTTGCCAATAATAATAAAAAAGTCTTAATGCAATTACACTAGAACAGCTAGAAGCTGTCACATTGCACAGGGGGATAATACATAAGAAAAGTCCAAGCCAGCAAAAGTGCAAGCTGTACAATCTGTATGCATTTTTTGGTATGTGCATGAATACAAAGCATTTATTTTCAGCTTTGTAGTACTATATAGAATGTATTTGTTTTTCACCAGAAACATTATAGAAGACAGCATGTAACAGTTGATTTATAAATGCATCCATTTTGTCATACTTATTTACACAGTTTTGTGGGTATGGTATTGTATCCCTGTGCAGATATTTGTATATTACTTTTTTGTTTTTTGCAGCTGTGCTTCTATGTATATAGACTAAATACCCTTTTATCTACATTATTGTGCTTGTTCAGATGGTTTATATGATGTGGCTAGATAAAACTACATCTTATATCTGACTGTTTGCCCTTTCATTCAAATATTTATATTGTTTTTAATTCGTCCATCAGATTAACAGCTCCTGGTAGATCTAATTATGCCTGTAAATTCAGAGGGTCTGGTCTTGAGAGAAGAGTTTTATTTTTGAGTCTTATGTTTGTGTTGTTCATACCATTGCAATAACACCATCTTTATCCTCTGTGTATCAGCTTAGACCACTCATATAAACTTATCAGTTTAATGTAAAATACCTTTGCTTACTTGTGAGGATGCGCAAATGATTGCATATTATGTTATCATTACATTTCCCTTCTGGAAGGCAATTTTAAAGTATTAAAAAAAATGTAAACGATCATCTGTTATTTCCCCCTTGTTAGGAACCTCTCCAATGTAGAAGAGATTGGCACTTGCTCCTACATTAACCACGTGATCACCATGACAACGTTATATATTCAACAGGTAAGACATATTCGTGTGGTGATTTAAGAAGTCACCAAGACCAAGACCTCTGCAAGGAAACCTTTTCCCTTAACGGTAAACCTATAAGCAAAGCTTGTATGCTGCTCAGAACTGGATTGTGAAAACTGCACCATGGAGCAATGACATTTGGTGCACGGGACCATGGGAAAAGTTCTAATGGCAACACAGAACACAGCAGAGGCCAGCTCAGTGTGACCACCGTTCGTGTTGGTGATGGCTTGCATATGTGGAGGGACATGGTAGGCAGCTGCCTGAAGCTGTTCAGTGTTCAAAAGGGCAATTTGATGTTGTATTGCTTTTTCCCACATGACCCTTTTGCGTGTGGAGTTATGCTATTTTTTTTATTAGGTAACAACAACAGTCGGGTTCTCCCAAGTGGCTCATCCCTAAAATCTGCCTGGAGTGCAGACTGTGTCCTATAGCCTGTATCCAGCTGGTCTCCACTGCTTGCTATATTACGCTATTTTATTTTCTGGGCTGTGGGGTAAACTTGGCTGGCAGTGTTAAAAATAGAAGATGGAAAATTATGATGACATGACTAGGAGGACACTGGCTTTCTCATTTCACCTCCAGAAACACATAGTCACTGCAATGGGCTGAGCTGTCTAATCAAATAAACAACAGTGTAAAATGTACAAATAAGCAAATGACAACCACTAAAATATTTAAATATTTCCCATTTGATCACCATTTTAGCTGAAGAGCAAGACCAAAGAGAAAGAACTGGAAGATCAGACTCCGGCAGAGGAATTTGTGCGTCACGCTCTGACCTTCTGTGAGAGTCTCTACGACCCGTACAGGAACTGGAGACACCGGGCTTCGGGGTATGTCACCACTAGGGTTGCCACGTTTGAGAAACAAAAAAAAGGAACGTGGGGCAGAGTCAAGCTAGGGAGGTCCGGGGGCATCCCCCCTGTGAGAATTTTAGGGATAAAGCCTTTAAATGGCAATATCTGGTGACACAATCCTAACAAAAATGTACCTTTATTTTAAGTTATTGTGATGTCAAAAAGTTTTACAGTTGAACAGATGTCTTTTCTTTTTTGCCTTAGATTGTAATGTTTCATTAGTAAAAATCTTTATTCCTGCTCATTGTTGGGATACTTAAGGCTTAAATACTCACATATTGAACAAATTCATTACAGCTCTTTGTTTGTGTATAATATCATATTAAATGTATATTGGAATCCAGCGTAAATGTGTGTTTTGAGAGAAATACACATTTAAATCACATAAGAACGTAAGAACATAAGAACATAAGAAAGTTTACAAACGAGAGGGGGCCATTCGACCCATCGTGCTCGTTTGGTGTCCATTAATATCTAAGTGATCCAATGATCCTATCCAGTCTATTTTTAAATGTTCCCAAACTTTCAGCTTCTACCACATTGTTGGGTAGTTTATTCCAGATTGTGACTATTCTCTGTGTAAAGAAATATCTCCTGTTTTCCGTTTTGAATGCCTTGAAGCCCAATTTCCATTTTTGTGCCCGGGTGCGTGTGTCCCTGCTGATCTGGAAAAGCTCCTCTTGTTTGATGTGGTCGATGCCTTTCATGATTTTGAAGACTTGGATCAAGTCCCCACGTAGTCTCCTCTGTTCCAGGGTGAAAAGGTTCAGTTCCCTCAGTCTCTCCGAGTAGGACTTTCCCTTCAGACCTGGAATAAGTCTGGTTGCTCTCCTCTGAACTGCCTCTAAAGCAGCAATATCCTTCTTGAAGTGTGGTGCCCAGAACTGTACACAGTATTCTAGATGAGGTCTAATAACTAGCGCATTGTACAGTCTTAACATTACTTCCCTTGTTTTAAATTCTACACTATTGAAAATATACCCTAGCATTCTGTTTGCCTTTTTCATTGCTTCCCCACATTGCTTGGATGGAGAAAGTGAGGAGTCCACATAGACTCCTAGGTCTTTCTCATGCGTTACTTCATCTAGATCTGTACCTCCCATAGTGTAATTATAGTGGACATTTTTGTTACCTGCATGTATTACCTTGCACTTGTCCACATTGAATTTCATTTGCCAGGTGTCAGCCCACAACTGAATATTATCTAGGTCCCTCTGAATAGCCTGTGCTGCCAAGATTGTATCTGCTGAGCCACCTATTTTAGTATCATCTGCAAATTTGACAAGTTTGCTAACTATCCCAGAGTCCAGATCATTAATATAGATTAGAAAAAGCAAAGGCCCTAGTACTGATCCCTGTGGAACTCCACTAACAACCTCACTCCAGTTAGAAGCAACTCCTCTAATCGACACCCTCTGTTTCCTAGACATCAACCAGTTCATAATCCATCTACTTACATTACCCTGAATGCCTACAGCTTCCAATTTGAGGATCAGTCTTTGGTGTGGAACCTTATCAAAAGCTTTTTGGAAATCTAAGTATATCATATCATATGCTTTCACGTGATCTACAGCTGCAGCTGCATGTTCAAAAAATTCTAATAATTTAGTAAGACATGATCTGCCTCGTCTAAACCCATGTTGACTATCTCCAAGAATATGGTTTTCATTGAGATGCTCCTCTATTTTCTGTCTAATCATTTTTTCCAACATTTTACAGGTGATGCAGGTGAGACTGATTGGTCTGTAATTTCCTGGCTCAGTTTTGTCCCCTTTCTTGTGGATTGGTATGACATTTGCTGTCTTCCAGTCAGTTGGCACATCCCCTGTTCTAAGTGTCATTTGGAATAATCGAGTTAGCGGCCTATAAATAATTTCCCTAATTTCCCTAATTAAGTACTGTTGGAAATATCCCATCTGGCCCAGGTGATTTGTTTGTTTTTAATTCTGCTAGTCCCTTTAGTACCTCCTCCTCATTTATCCTGATCTCTCTTAGGGTTTGACTGGACTGATTGTCAACCTGTGGCATGTCATCTGTTTTTTCTTTTGTAAAAACCTCTGTGAAATACTCATTTAGAATATTTTCCACATCTTGTTCGTTTTCCAAGATACCTCCATTTTTGCCCTTTATCTGTTTCACTTCCTCCTTTATTGACCGCTTGCTGTTGTAATATTGAAAAAAGCTCTTTGCATTGGTTTAAGCTCCAAGAGCTATGTTTCTTTCTATTTCCCTCTTTGGTTTCCTGATGCCTTTCTTAAGATCTCTTTGCAGCTCAACATATTCTATGTATTTTGTTTCGTCACCATCCCTTTTGTATGCGCTATACAATATTTTCTTTCTCTTGATATTTTTTTGCATACCTCTATTAAACCATTTTGGCCAGTGTTTTTTGTTCCTCAATTTGCTAAGTTTTGGTAAAAATTGCTCCTGAGCCTCAAGTAGTATATTCTTAAAATATACCCATCCATTTTCAACTGACTCTGTATCCAATGTGCTCCAGTCTACCTCTTCTAAGTGCCATCTCATACGTTCAAGGTTTGCTTTTCTAAAATTGTAGACCATTGTTTTAGACTTGGACCTTGTTTTTTGAAAGAATGCCTCAAAGCTAACTGCTGTCCACCTGACTCTATCTTGGTCATTTGAAAAGATCAAGTCAATACATGCACTCTCTCTGGTTGGTTCCCTGACAAATTGAGTTAGAAAGCAGTCATTTTCCATCTCAACCATTTCTATTTCTGCTTCTGTAGTCCCCACTGGGCTTTCCCAGTCTAAGTTTGGGAAATTGAAATCCCCCATTATAACAGCCACATCCTTGCTACATGCAGTCCTGATTACACTGTACAATGCAGCGTCTTTCTGAATATCTGAGTTTGGTGGCCTGTAACACACTCCTACCACTAATCCTCCATATCTCTTGTTCAAAAGTTTCACCCACAAAGATTCTGTTCCGTTACTGGGATCTAATACAAGTTCTTCTGCCTCAATGTCATTTTTCACATATAATGCTACCCCACCCCCTCTTCGATTTTGCCTGTCTCTCCTAAACTGTGTGTATCCTTCCAACTTGTATTCATCCCCATCATTTTCTGTAAACCATGTTTCTGTCACTCCTACAACATCATAGTCACATGCCAGCACTGTGGCTTCCAAGTCTAACATCTTGTTCCTTATACTCCTGGCATTGAGGTACAAACATTTCAGGACTTTCCTACTAGCAGTTTCCCTTGGTTTTCTTTCCTTAGAGGAACATCTCCCATTGTCAGAGCTCCCTGCCCCCCTGGTTCCTAGTTTAAATGATTCTCAATTTCACTGCACATACGCTCTCCCAATGCATTAGTCTGTTTAGATGTAGACCGTCCGGTTTGTACAGGTCCCATCTATTTCAGAAGAAAGACCAATGCTCCATAAACCTAAATGTATGTATGTATTATGTATTTCCTTGCTAGATGTGCACTTACAAATGCATGGAACACATGGAAATTGTGATATAATGTATACATACACCACTAAAACATGCATGTTCTTTTATTGATGAGTTGACAAACTTTGCCATATGTACCATGGAATCCATAAGATCATGCCCTTGAGGCAATTCACTCCTCCTGATCAGGGGGCACTCGCACATGCAGTGACCTTTGTCTCTGGTGATGCACACGTCTTTGTCACACAGTGCTCAATGATTGTTTTGCAGCCACGGCTGCTCCAGTGCAGTACTTCTTGAGAACTGCACTGCTGTGCAAACTTTGTAGCCTGTGGCTGCGTCACCTGGTGACGCCTGTTCTGGCTGTGTTCATGCCGATGCCGAACTTGGACAGTTTTGTCGCAATATAGAACAAATAGTGTTCCATATTGAACACAACATTTTGCTCTTGATGACGGAAGGATTCCGTATTTTATGGAACGGGTGGCAACCCTAGTCACCACTGTCTCTGATTGACCTGTTGATCTTATGGATAAGGCCCTGTAAAATTCACAGGTGAACTGCCCAACCTCAAACAACCTGCTACAACCTTGTCATGTCCAAACCTCAAATGTCCTAAACAAATGAGAGGCATTATTGAGTACAGTTGTCCCATCCACTACTGTCTGAATATTGTGACTTTAACTGCAACTGATACGTCAACCATTTATTTTCCCACTCAAAATTCCTCTTTTTAATGATGAAAATGATTTTCTTTCAGTAGCCTATTGATTTTTATACTGGTCTTTTGGTAAACTTTATATGAAAATGTACCCATTGGAGAGAATAACTTAATTGTCCTTTATTCTTGGATTCCCCTGTGAACTGTGTGGTTTCTTATCCATATGTCAGGTACTTGATATCTAATAGTCTTTGGGGGAATGTATATAGAAATTTACGTTGCAATTTAAATAAAAATCCCCCCAATCACACACACACACACACACACACACACACATTTCACATAATACATTTCTTCTAAGAGTGTAATTTAGCAATACCTTAATCATGAATCTATATCTATTAAGCCCTTTGCAATATTTATTGTGTCAATATATTAAATACCTGAACAGGTTTGATAGCTTTATTCTTAAAGCCCTACTATTGACTTTTTGTTGTGAAACAGATAAAAATCTCTTGTGTCTTTTGCAATTAATTGAAACTTTAATTTAAACTGTGGAAGTCTTTAAATTCAGATTAATGTCTTAAATCTTAAACAAGTGCCCCTTCATTCTGATGAATACAGGATATATGAATATTGAAGTATGAACAAGATTAGAGGTGGGAGTGCACAAAACATATTTTCCTTTCTCACTTAAAATGTCATCTCAATGTGTGGTCCTGTGTTTAAGTTCTTTGTTTTTTCAGCCTCCTTGTGATAGTTTTACACTAATCTTTCCAGATAGGCAGGGGTGTTGGCAGGGCTTTGTAGCAATGTAGGCCTACAATAAGTGTTTTCTTTTTCTCAAAAAGGCCAGGGAGTGGGAATCTGTTGCTGCCTTTTTGGGCTGTTGGCAGTGCCTTGAGAAATTACTTAATTTCTGCCCAGTGGTCAAAGTTGCTGGCTGCTTGTCAGTGCCTTGCTTAAGTCACCAAGATGTTTGTGTCTGAGAAAGCCCAGGCCTGAATACTACAGAGTCTGGGACAGCTGCATCAATCTGGATTTAATGTTTCACATAAACTATAGTGTGCCCAGCCCTGGTCCCAGGAGGCCGCAGTACAGGGTCTTCCAGTTTTTGTTCCACCTTTGCTCTCGCTTACTTAAATGGAGCCACTTATTAGTACACTTTTATCCAATTAAGCACAGTTCCCAAATTTGTAAACTGGCGGGGATGTAAAGAAACATGCAGGTGAATTTATGGAATTGTATTGGTGCTGCTCTATAAAATTAAAATAAGGCTCCTTGTACACAACCAGTACACAAAAAAAGGCTATTTTCTTAGTATACTGGTGAATGGGATTAGGATTGTTTGATCATTTGATGGGTGACAGAGGCACTCTACTCAGCTTACCACTCAACTCCTATGACGAATGAAAATGGCAGCCTTGTTGAGAGTACCTCTGTTTTCTCCTGCAGGGAGCTAGTGAGTGCAGTGGAGAAGAGCAGACAGAAATTCAAAGCCGCCCCACTCACACTGGAGTTCATCCCTTTCTTTTACCGTAAGTAGGTTATTTCCTTTTCCTTTTTATAATGAGCAGGCTTTGCCACTGTAAGACTACCTGTTCAAATTAAACACATCACCTAAACTATCTGACACATCTGGTTTGGAACCTGTTGTAACACCATGGAATTTGGGAAATATTTGAATGCTTGGAAAATATGTTTAACTTTTCTTGAACCACATTTTTAAATACAGTGATGCTGCAAGTAACATGTCCTAAATGTGTAATGCCATTGTTAGCAAGCTGTTTGATTTAATCAATCAAAAGATCAAAGACAGTTCTAATCTCCTGATGTTTGTGTATCTTCTCATTTGACCCGCCAGTCTTGTATATAAATGCCATGATAAGGTCCTGTAGCAGAAAAGAGTACTTTGTTTTGTTTTTCAATTTTTATTACCCAAAGGGGCTACATCATTTATACACTGTACGTCTTTTTTTCAGTATAGGCTTATGCACTTGGAAAGTTAAAAGAAATTTTTCTTTCATTCACTTTATACTGTGTCACTATCATGGCTATGCTGGTATGCAGATGACGTGACAGAAGCCGACTTTCACAAGTTATTCGGTGACACTGATGATGAAGATTACAAGTTTGATGAATTTTAAAGTAAACCTGTTTATTATGTAGGCCAGTTATTATTTAATATATACATATTTTAATAACAGACCTTCAAAACAGTACAAAAAAAACTTTATTTGACTGTGACATTTTTAAACACATTCAGATATTTATTGGTGTGTGCTTTAGAAATGTACATAACATTATGACCACTGACAGGTGAAGTGAATAACACTGTTAATCTCATTATCATGGCACCTGTCAGTGGGTGGGATATATTAGGCAGCAAGTGAAAAAAATGTAAAATGTAAATATCCGGTGTTTTATGAATACATAAAGAACCGAGCTCACTTGAATCCTGAGAAAACACGGAAACGAACCATGAAAACGAACCCGAACTGAGCATGTTTGTACACAAGGCAAGTGTGAACAGCGAGCACACTGATACAATGTTTTAAAGCAAACAAACTGAACCGATTTCATTTGAAACGATCCCAGTGTGAGGGGGTAACGCGTTTGCCATAGAGATTAATAGTTTGCATGATGTATTGGTATATAACATCTGACATATGTGTGATAATAATTAACACATATGCCAACCTGTAGGTTCATCAATAACACTCAGAATTGCTGCGACCCGGTCCGTTTCTAGTTACGGTCACAAGTACTTGGTCAAAGGGCTTAACCTTTGTGTTCTGATCTCAGAAATGTGCCCCTATTCTGATTGGTTATGTCAGTTAGCTGACGCACTGCGTCGACACGCAGTGACTTGACGCATCATTTGCCAGTAATCATTTTCCTGCTTCATGCACACAGACCCGTTGCCAGCAAATTGCCGGCAATTAGACTAGGACCCTTGCCAGAAAATTGCGGGCAATAACCCATTCACACAGACCTTGACGACAACAAAATGCCAGCAATTGTTTCAGTGTGAATGGGGTTTTTGAAGCTACACCAGTGATCATCCCTTTCAGGGAAATAAATATGCATCTGTAGAAGATGTGAATAGTCCTGATGCAGCATTGAATCATTCATTTGATGAAAGGTAGTTGCCATGTCAAATAATATTGACATTTTGAACATCCCTGTTGTCCCACACTCAGCAACATTATAAATATGTCTGAGGATAGTACAGAAAGTTTTAATTAAAATGTATGTCTCGGTTTAGTTGATATTGATTGATTTAGATATTTCCATAGCAGGCCTACGGTTTGCTGATCAACAGAGAACAGTATTATAGAAGAATCAATATTGACCTACACCTATATTGATCAATATTTTCATATTCATATAACCATTCATTTCCAGCATTGCACACATTATTTATACAGTTATTTACAGGACATTGGTTACCATCATACAATACTGAAGGATAGACTACAAGGAGCAACTGAATGAGAGACCTGTCATAATTCTTAAAAACTTCAGCTGTAAACCTTGACCAAGCCAGTTGATTGGTTATCAATAAATCACCAGCTTTTAAACACAGGTAACATGTTCAATTAAAGGAAATTCTTGCAATGAACAAGGGTTGTTGAAAGGGCTCATATCAACATGATATTAAATACCTTTGCTGGATCCCCAAATGCAAATTGTGCATACAGGAGGACAATGTTCAAACAATTGATAAATGTAAACATGCATGTTGGTTGAAATTTGAATTAAAATATTCTAAATAAACTATTGTTTTATGCCTGTTCAAGAGGTCACAAAGTCATGTGTTTTGATGATTTCTCTACTTTCAAGAGAGAGCAGGTTTCCCTAGCCTCCGAAATGACTGTGTATTTCCATTAATAAAGTGTTTCCATCCCCCCTTCAGAATGCAACTTTTGGAAAACAGTCGAATCATGTTCAGCCATTCTTTGATCCTGTTGAGTCGGAAAAGGTATTTCATATGAGCTAGTATGTTTATTGAAAGTGGTGGGCTCCAAAGTGTCATTGGTGAGAGTGGCTTGCGTTCACAACACAATAAACTTGTCCTGGAGAATGAGCTGCTGTTTTCCTGTCTTTCAGAATGCTTTCAGGAGAGTGAACACCTGAAGGAGAGTCTGAAATGCTGTCTGCTGCATTTGTTTGGGGCCATTGTTGCAGGGAGTCAGGTAAGCAGAGGAGGAAAAGATCAGTGGCCATTGCATAACTGTGAAGTGTGCCCTGACATTTCCTCATATTGCCCTGTATTCCCTGGGTTTTGCCTGTTCAACATGTTCAATCAGCACATATACAGTTTGGTCCATAAATATTTGGACAGTGACACAATTGTCATCATTTTGGCTCTCTACGCCACCACAATGGATTTGAAAGGAAACAATCAATCAATCAAAACAGAAGTATTTACAAGTTGCCACAGAGAGAGACAGGAGAGTACAGGTGAGAGGTAGCCATCTTGTTGTTTGACTAGTTTCAGAATAGTCTTAGCATTGCTCATTTTGTTTTAAGTTTGCCTTAAATTGACGTTAGCATTGTCTGTAGTTTGCCTAAATTGAAGTCAATTCAGTTCAGCTGCTGAGTTGGTGAAAGTAAACAGGTTGTAGAAGGGAGTTTCTGTCTAGGACTAGCAGGAATTCTGTTGCAGGAGGAGCCAGGTGGGGCCAGTTAAGTGTGAATTGGGGGTAGGTAGACAAAAGCTACTTAAAGCAGCTGTTGAGAAAGAGCTGTGCTGTTTCTCGCTGACAAAATTTAGGCAGTTGACTAGCAGCAGGAACCAAGAGAAGTATAAAGAAACAAACAAAAAAAAGTAACATTTAGAAGCATGTGGCCACTACAGTGTCAGGTTTGCAGAATGATTGCCTTCCTGGATGAACTCATCCAAGATGGTTTCATTTGTGAACGTTGTCGACAGCTTGAAATCCTAGAGATCAAGGTTCGTGATCTTGAGGCTCAGCTTGTTGATCTGCACTGTATTAGGGATATAGAAGAATTGGTCAATCAGCCCATGAGAGAGATGGTGTGCATGCCAAAACCTAGGAGAGTTGAGACCTTAGAGCAGGACAGCATAGAGAACTGCTGGGTTACAGTAGGTCGTAACCGCAGAAAAGGGCGTACACAACATTCCAACTGCTGGACACCGAGTTGGACAGTGACAGCTCAGAGGGTGATGGGGGTGCAGTTGAGCACCAGAGCACCATGGTGCCCACTCCCCCCCAGAAGAAGGAGGTAGTTATAGTAGGAGACTCAATTCTTAGAGGTGTAGATCACACAGTGTGTTCTAGTGACAAGGAGGCCCACATGGTATCTTGCCTGCGGTGTTTAGGTTGCAGATCTCCCTAAACTACTAGACGGGCTACTGGCCAAAGCCGGGGGGAATCCACTGGTCATGGTCCACATTGGAACCAATGACATAGGAAAAGGTAGGACAGAGGTTCTGCAAGACAAATTTAAAGAGTTAGGAACAAAACTTAAGAGCAGAACCTCCACGGTAGTTTTCTCTGAAATACTTCCAGTACCACGTGCCAGGCCAGGGAGACAGGCAGAGATTAGAAAGTTTAACACGTGGTTGAAAGCTTGGTGTAGGGAAGAGGGGTTTAGGTTTAAGGAGCATTGGTCTTTCTTCTGGGATAGATGGGACCTGTACAAACTGGACGGTCTACATCTAAACAGAAGGGGGGCTAATGCATTGGGAGAGCGTATGTGCAGCGAAATTGAGAATCATTTAAACTAGGAACCAGGGGGGCAGGGAGCTCTGACAATGGGAGATGTTCCACTAAGGAAGAAAACCAAGGGAAACTGCCAGTAGGAAAGTCCTGAAATGTTTGTACCTTAATGCCAGGAGTATAAAGAACAAGATGTTAGACTTGGAAGCCACAGTGCTGGCATGTGACTATGATGTTGTAGGAGTGACAGAAACATGGCTTACAGAAAATGATGGGGATGAATACAAGTTGGAAGGATACACACATTTTAGGAGAGACAGGCAAAATCGAAGAGGAGGTGGGGTAGCATTATATGTGAAAAATGACATTGAGGCAGAAGATCTTGTATTAGATCCCAGTAACGGAACAGAATCTTTGTGGGTGAAACTTTTGAACAAGAGATCTGGAGGATTAGTGGTAGGAGTGTGTTACAGGCCACCAAACTCAGATATTCAGAAAGACGCTGCATTGTACAGTGTAATCAGGACTGCATGTAGCAAGGATGTGGCTGTTATAATGGGGGATTTCAATTTCCCAAACTTAGACTGAGAAAGCCCAGTGGGGACTACAGAAGCAGAAATAGAAATGGTTGAGATGGAAAATGACTGCTTTCTAACTCAATTTGTCAGGGAACCAACCAGAGAGAGCGCATGTATTGACTTGATCTTTTCAAATGACCAAGATAGAGTCAGGGGGACAGTAGTTATAGAACCAATGGCAAATTGTGATCACAATATGGTTAGCTTTGAGGCATTCTTTCAAAAAACAAGGTCCAAGTCTAAAACAATGGTCTACAATTTTAGAAAAGCAAACCTTGAAGGTATGAGACGGCACTTAGAATAGGTAGACTGGAGCACACTGGATACAGAGTTAGTTGAAAATGGATGGGTATATTTTAAGAATATACTACTCATAGGCTCAGGAGCAATTTGTACCAAAACTTAGCAAAATGAGGAACAAAAAACACTGGCCAAAATGGTTTAATAGAGGTATGCAAAAAAATATAAAGAGGAAGAAAATGTTGTATAGCGCATACAAAAGGGATGGTGACGAAACAAAATACATAGAATATGTTGAGCTGCAAAGAGATCTTAAGAAAGGGATCAGGAAAGCAAAGAGGGAAATAGAAAGAAACATATCTCTTGGAGCTAAAACCAATGCAAAGAGCTGTTTTCAATATTACAACAGCAAGCGGTCAATAAAGGAGGAGGTGAAACAGATAAAGGGCAAAAATGGAGGTATCTTGGAAAACGAACAAGATGTGGAAAATATTCTAAATGAGTATTTCACAGAGGTTTTTACAAAAGAAAAAACAGATGACATGCCACAGGTTGACAATCAGTCCAGTCAAACCCTAAGAGAGATCAGGATAAATGAGGAGGAGGTACTAAAGGGACTAGCAGAATTAAAAACAAACAAATCACCTGGGCCAGATGGAATATTTCCAACAGTACTTAAAGAAATGAGGGAAATTATTTATAGGCCGCTAACTCGATTATTCCAAATGACACTTAGAACAGGGGATGTGCCAACTGACTGGAAGACAGCAAATGTCATACCAATCCACAAGAAAGGGGACAAAACTGAGCCAGGTAATTACAGACCAATCAGTCTCACCTGCATCACCTGTAAAATGTTGGAAAAAATTATTAGACAGGAAATAGAGGAGCATCTCAATGAAAACCATATTCTTGGAGATAGTCAACATGGGTTTATATGAGGCAGATCATGTCTTACTAATTTATTAACATTTTTTGAACATGCAACTGCAGCTGTAGATCAGGTGAAAGCATATGATATGATATACTTAGATTTCCAAAAAGCTTTTGATAAGGTTCCACACCAAAGACTGATCCTCAAATTGGAAGCTGTAGGCATTCAGGGTAATGTAAGTAGATGGATTATGAACTGGTTGATGTCTAGGAAACAGAGGGTGTCGATTAGAGGAGTCACTTCTAACTGGAGTGAGGTTGTTAGTGGAATTCCACAGGGATCAGTACTAGGGCCTTTGCTTTTTCTAATCTATATTAATGATCTGGACTCTGGGATAGTTAGCAAACTTGTCAAATTTGCAGATGATACTAAACTAGGTGGCTTAGCTTATACAATCTTGGCAGCACAGGCTATTCAGAGGGACCTAGATAATATTCAGTTGTGGGCTGACACCTGGCAAATGAAATTCAATGTGGACAAGTGCAAGGTAATACATGCAGGTAACAAAAATGTCCACTATAATTACACTATGGGAGGTACAGATCTAGATGAAGTAACGCATGAGAAAGACCTAGGAGTCTATGTGGACTCCTCACTTTCTCCATCCAAGCAATGTGGGGAAGCAATGAAAAAGGCAAACAGAATGCTAGGGTATATTTTCAATAGTGTAGAATTTAAAACAAGGGAAGTAATGTTAAGACTGTACAATGCGCTAGTTATTAGACCTCATCTAGAATACTGTGTACAGTTCTGGGCACCACACTTCAAGAAGGATATTGCTGCTTTAGAGGCAGTTCAGAGGAGAGCAACCAGACTTATTCCAGGTCTGAAGGGAAAGTCCTACTCGGAGAGACTGAGGGAACTGAACCTTTTCACCCTGGAACAGAGGAGACTACGTGGGGACTTGATCCAAGTCTTCAAAATCATGAAAGGCATCGACCACATCAAACAAGAGGAGCTTTTCCAGATCAGCAGGGACACACGCACCCGGGGACACAAATGGAAATTGGGCTTCAAGGCATTCAACACGGAAAACAGGAGACACTTCTTTACACAGAGAGTAGTTACAATCTGGAATAAACTACCCAGCGATGTGGTTGAAGCTGAAAGTTTGGGAACATTTAAAAATAGTCTGGATAGGATCCTTGGATCACTTACAGTGAGGGAAAAAGTATTTGATACCCTGCTGATTTTGTACGTTTGCCCACTGACAAAGAAATGATCAGTCTATAATTTTAATGGTAGGTGTATTTTAACTGTGAGAGACAGAATAACAACAAAAAAATCCAGAAAAACTAATTTCAAAAAAATTATAATTTGATTTGCATGTTAATGAGGGAAATAAGTATTTGATCCCCTATCAATCAGCAAGATTTCTGGCTCCCAGGTGTCTTTTATAGAGGTAACGAGCTGAGATTAGGAGCACTCTCTTAAAGGGAGTGCTCCTAATCTCAGCTCGGTACCTGTATAAAAGACACCTGTCCACAGAAGCAATCAATCAATCAGATTCCAAACTCTCCACCATGGCCAAGACTGAAGAGCTGTCCAAGGATGTCAGGGACAAGTTTGTAGACCTACACAAGGCTGGAATGGGCTACAAGACCATCGCCAAACAGTTGGTGTGATTATTCGCAAATGGAAGAAACACAAAATAACTGTCAGTCTCCCTCGGTCTGGGGCTCCATGCAAGATCTCACCTCGTGGAGTTTCAGTGATCATGAGAACGGTGAGGAATCAGCCCAGAACTACACGGGAGGATCTTGTTAATGATCTCAAGGCAGCTGGGACCATAATCACCAAGAAAACAATTGGCAACACACTACGCCGTGAAGGACTGAAATCCTGCAGTTCCCGCAAGGTCCCCCTGCTCAAGAAAGCACATGTACAGGCCCGTCTGAAGTTTGCCAATGAACATCTGAATGATTCAGAGGAGAACTGGGTGAAAGTGTTGTGGTCAGATGAGACCAAAATCGAGCTCTTTGGCATCAACTCAATTCGCCATGTTTGGAGGAGGAGGAATGACCCCAAGAACACCATCCCCACCGTCAAACATGGAGGTGGAAACATTATGCTTTGGGGGTGTTTTTCTGCTAAGGGGACAGGACAACTGCACCACATCAAAGGGACGATGGACGGGGCCATGTACCGTCAAATCTTGGGTGAGAACCTCCTTCCCTCAGCCAGGGCATTGAAAATGGGTCGTGGATGGGTATTCCAGCATTACAATGACCCAAAACACACAGCCAAGGCAACAAAGGAGTGGCTCAAGAAGAAGCACGTTAAGGTCGTGGAGTGGCCTAGCCAGTCTCCAGACCTTAATCCCATAAAAAATCTGTGGAGGGAGCTGAAGGTTCGAGTTGCCAAACGTCAGCCTCGAAACCTTAATGACTTGGAGAGGATCTGCAGAGAGGAGTGGGACAAAATCCCTCCGGAGATGTGTGCAAACCTGGTGGCCAACTACAAGAAACGTCTGACCTCTGTGATTGCCAACAAGGGTTTTGCCACCAAGTACTAAGTCGAAGGGGTCAAATACTTATTTCCCTCATTAACATGCAAATAAATATATAACTTTTTTGAAATGCGTTTTTTTCTGGATTTTTTTGTTGTTATTCTGTCTCTCACTGTTAAAATACACTTACCATTAAAATTATAGACTGATCATTTCTTTGTCAGTGGGCAAACGTACAAAATCAGCAGGGGATCAAATACTTTTTTCCCTCACTGTAGATATTAATGAACACCAAACGAGCACGATGGATCGAATGGCCCCCTCTCGTTTGTAAACTTTCTTATGTACTTTAAGTGTAGACTTTCATCTTTAATTTGAGGGTAGTTACATTCTGTTTCTGTGTTACGTAAACTAAAGGAATTTAAGGGAGTTCATCTAGAAGGTGTTGTTTCTGTGGAGGGCCCTGTGATAGTAAATATGGTTCTTAATATTTTAGATAATGCTGTACTGCTAGCACTGGTGGAGTTGTGTGCTGAGAGCCCATGCAAATGTGACACTATTGCCATGTTATGAAATTGGCACCACAGCTTCTGGAATTACCTGGAATTGGGAATAAGGAAGGAATGTTAAGAGATTCCTTATTACACTAGAAAACTGCACTGTTGGAGCAAATTACCCCTAGACCTGTCTATCCCTAAACACATTGCAGCAGTCATTACGGCACACCTTAAATACAATCTGAACAGCTGTCTTTTGGTATGTGTCTGGCTCCTAGTACTTTTGTTGATATAGTATGTATGTTACCCAGTCATGCAGGAAAATTAAATAAAATGCATGAATGTGGAAAGTCTAGACCTGATTAACTTGTAAAACAAGGCAAACAAGTTTTTTTTTCTTTTCTGTTCCTCATTGTGTTCTATATATCATAGATAGTGATCTGTCTTTTTGTTTCAAAAATAAGGGTTTTGAGTTGTGAGATTAATTGTTTCTTTGTGAGCAAGGAATGTGATTGAGAAGCATTTGATGTTTTTAGGCTGGGGATGTGTCCGCATTAAATCTAGAGACTGAATTGCAGTGGCATTCAGATGAGCAAACCATTTTTAAATTAAATAACACAAATGAGAAGCATTCATCATGTGACCTGTCCTATAGTGTGTCAGGTCTAACACTAAAATGTTTTTTTCTTTTCTTATTTTATTCTGAAAACATTGACAAAAAATATGGAATTCTTTTTTGGATTCATAGACCTGCTTTATGGTGGAGGAGAGAGAGAACATAATGTGTATGATTCCTTTATTTGATTTGCTGTGGTGTTTGTCATAGTAGCTTCTGTTATTGTTACCTGTAGGAGCCCATCCCTGCTCTAGACATACAGCACCACTTTACACTAGAGGTTCACAGAGTCCTGCGTTCCTAAGAGCACGTGACTATAGCCCTCAGATGCATTACCATTTATAAACTGCCCTTCATAATCATTATTTTGGAAAATATCAAATCATATTCAGTCATTTGGAGATCCTAACATGTAAATGGAGGTATTTAATAGAATTTTGGTATGTTGGTATTCCAACATCTAACAGTGCCCCCTGTCACCACACCAAGGTATTGACACGCTTGACTCAGAGAGGGAAGGCATTTCCAGCAGCAATTTATGTTCTTGCTTTTAATTTCAGTAAAATGCCTTCCTGTTCTGTTGTGTTTAAGAGGCCGGATTTAAATCCAATGTAACAACAACATTTCTATGTGCAGCTCAAAGCTGGTCAAGTAATCAAATTAAACCAGCCTTATTAATCCAGGAGACTTCTAGCCTGTTGGTGTTTTTAAAAGACTACATCTTTGCCTTAAGCTGCATTTCACTAATTTTCCTTCTTTCACAGTAAAAGTCTCTATAAACATTTTGACAGCGCCATACAGCAAAATCCCTTAAATAAGTAATTGGAAGCACATAACCCTGACCCCCCATCAGAGTTGTTCATTGACTCCTCTGAAGTGTGCCCGTGACACTGATTTGAATCCGAGGTCTGGCTGTTTTGGGTTGTGTTAATATGGGAACTGTCCTCTTTGTGTGTCTGTGTCTGTGTCTGTGTGTGTGTCCGTCCAGCGGAATGCTCTCCTGGCAATCTCCCCAGCCACCATGGAGGTCCTGATGCGGGTGCTGGCAGACTGCGACACGCTGGACAACCAGGACTGCCAGGATCTCACCCACAAGGCCCAACTCACTCTCAAGTGCCTGACGGAGGTGGTTCAGATGCTCCTGGCCAGCAGTTCAGATCAGAGGCAGGTGGAGATCAGCACCATCCTGGAGAACTACTTCAAGCTGCTCAACTCCGACCCTGCTGCCCTGACGGTCCGATCCAAATCCCGCCAGTGGGAGAACTGCTTTGTGGCGCTGCAGATCCAGATGCTGAGTGAGTCCGAGTGGTGGGGGTTGGAAATTGTTAAGCTCTGCATGAAACATTCAATCAAATGATAATCGAGGAATATAGGGAGTTTTACATTGGAACGTGATTGATATCATACCCCTGGACATGCTGGTTTATAGGGAATCTTAATTGAAATTCAGAATTACGCTTTGGATTTCACAACCATCTGTTGGTTTGTGGTGCGAATCAGATGGGGATATTCCAGATGGGGCAGAACAACACAGACAGGGAAAAATCCCTCACTAGACTATGTTTTCAGAGTTTATCTCTCTCTCTTTCTCTCTCTCATTCTGTCTCACCAAAATAATTATAAGCATACTTTCGGCCAGTCAGTCAGTTCTGTACCACTCCCTGAAAACACCATATGAATTATACTTAACTGAAACTATTTCTGCTGCCTAAACTAAACCTTTCCTCCATGACAGTGACCACAGGGAGGCAGTTCTCATATCCCAACATGCCCCCCCGCCCCACTCCGATATGAATCAGTTTTCCTATAAACTAGAATTTCTGTTGATATGAACTACATATGAAAGCTGGTCCTCCATATTGTTGTTTCTTCACTAGATACCATCACTGAAATGTTTGATTGCTCAGACAGACCCGTCCTTCAAGCCATATTCCTCAACAGCAACTGCTTCGAACATCTCATCCGCCTGCTGCAGAACAGCAAGGTAAGACTGATATGCCAATTCTGTGGGTGAATAGTGCCTGGTTGGAGTTAGTCTCTGGTTGTAGGATAGTCTTTGGCATGTCAGAAGAAATGTACTTTGTAGGGCAGTTTCCAAATGACAGTATTTATCTTCAAATCCAAGTTTAGAAAATCCCCCAATTGTTTTATTCCCAATTGTATTGTCTCTGGTTAAGTTTACAGTATAGTCATTCTCATCCTCAACTGGATAAAAACAAAAAAAAGAACCACCCCAGCTGTATCCTAGCAAAGACAATGGTACATCAAAACTCTTTATCTAAACTGTATGTGACTTTCTTCTGTCTGTACTTTGTGTCATGGTTAAAGATTTTAAAAATGTATCTGTAATTTTGAACAGCCAGTTTGCTCATTGCCCTCAGGAAGACCTGGTTATGCTAGAAAGCATTTGCATGCTTTATTGTATATTTTACTAAAGGGTCCTTGTGTTTTAAGACTTGCCTCATTTGCATGGTCTTATCCAATGTTGGAATTAATCTGCACGTAACAAATAACATTTATAATTACAATCTCAGCATTAGATTACTTTAAAATTAAAGCAGAGACTTGCAGCTTTGCATATATGCAAAATCACAATCAAAACAATTAAACGTGGAAAAAAAGGGAATAGCATAGAAGTCATTTGAGCATTTACTTAATTCTATTATTGCACATTTGAGATTTCAGTTTAGCATATTGTCCAGCAAAATGAAGTTGCACATTAACAAAATACAAATTATTTTTTAGTTTTATAAAAATGTTCCCTTTACACAAATGACACTGTCATCACATCTTTATGAATTGAACCGACAATACAGATGCCATGTTTTTGTACTAAGCGTAACAAAAGAGCAACATGAAAAGCCATTTACCATGTCAGCAATCCAATTAATTTAGTCATGGAACAGGTATCAACAGAGAAGAAATGTTTAAGAGGAATAAATGAGTCAGAATGATGAAATAAGCTTATTCCTATCAAGTTGAAGGATTCTAGGTCTTGGGCTTCAGTGTTGCTGATTTAAATAATAATTATTTACAGCAAAAGAAGAATCTGTATTGTTATTCGAGTATATCCACAAATGTGTACATCAGGCTAGTGTGAAAAATGGGGGGAGCTAGCTCAGGGACCATTTGCTCAGAATCTGACGCTGGTTAAATGGGAGCTTCATGTACTGCTTTTTGAATGTATGTACTGCCATGAACTTGGATACATGTTAACAGATTTTTTTATTCTTGTAAAAAAAGCCTTCTGTTGCTTATTGTTCATTCAACAGCTGGTTGTAAATGCTAGATGTAAGACAGCAGTCAAGAGCGAGAAAGATTTTGCCAACAAATTACTGACAGAAATGAATGAATATCAGGTATTGCTAGAATTACCGTTTGCTTCTTCTACCAGTCTCTGTATGGTCTTGACAAACATTCCATTCCTTTAAAAAATAAAAATAAACACAAATCATTCAATCTGAACTTCTCAATTTTCACATTAGAGTCCATCCCCTGTATAAGCTTTCCTTGCATTTAGCTCCAGCATGATTCGTAATGCAGACAGACGAAATCCTTGCGCTATTTGATTTGTTTATGTGAGTTCTGATCTTGCAGCTTTGGTTACTCTTGTGCTTTTGTTCATGCAATCTGTGGATGGATTGCTGTCAGTTTATATTCAGATACATAAACACACCTGTAAATACATGGAAGTATAGTCCTGGTAATGTGTACATTTATCTTATAATGAATTACTTTGCCTTAAACTGGAAATATAGCTGTAATTATATTAGACTTTTTATATGTATATGTGTTTTTGTTTTGTGTGTATATTTTTTTAATTGCTGTAGTGAATTTATCAGTTATTTTCTTTGCTTTGTCTGCTGTTTGATACATATGATAAAAGTTAACATAAGAATAAAATAGGTTAAGTCCATATCTTTAGTTTCTCTGATCCTAGTGCTCTATTATGTTATACAGCAAAAAAAAAACATAGGTGATTATAAAGTGAGATAGAGCAATATATGTCTTCTACAAATTGCATGATTCATTTGATATTTTTAAGCTTTCTTTATAATTTTAAGTACTGTAGAAAAAAGTTAATTATGTATATTATAATATTAGAGAACTATGAGTAGTTGAGAGAGTATACTTTAAGGTTATATGCATAGTTAGTCTGTGTCAAGTTTGGCACATATGTCATTTTTTGTAGGTGCTGGATTTTGTCTGTCTGTTGTGTAACATAGTGCTAGGAGAGGCACAAATTGGCTTGTAGTCCAGAACTACAGCTCCCAGAAGCCCTGGGAGGATGAATCATTGTATGGGAGCAGATGACCACCAGAACTTCCCTGATTGGCCAGGTCATGTACTATCATACAATAATTCACTCTCCCAGGTCTTCTGAGAGGTATAGTGCTGGTCAATTTGTGCCCCTCCTTGAATATGTTACAGTTGGTAAATTACTTCTATCTCTATCCAAAAGTCACCACTGGACACAATCTTCACATTTGTGAGGTGGATATAGGATTCAGATTTGCCTTTGATGGAAAGGTTGTCTTGGTCTTTCCTCTGTGTTGTTGGGGACTTGTTTCTCTCATTGTTTTTGCATTTTTGTATTTTACTTTGGGGGAGTTTTATTTTTCATCTCAACTCTTGTGGTGTTGGGCCTTGGGTGTATTTTTGTTTGTAAGTGGTCATGTGTCCAATAATGCATCAATGTTTCCAGTCTTGCAGCAAAGGGAGAGGGAAAGAGGGGCCATTTGGGTTTCTCCAGCAATCTCTCTCCAGCCGACCTGTGTATATTTCCTGCCAAGTGATTTCAGCCTTGAACCCACAGAGTAGAGCCTTTGATAAATTCCACAGCATGAGCTTTCATGGATTGACTGCTGTATCTGAAGTGACTGGGCTGAAAGGAGCTGTTTTACAAATTACTTTACTGACACAAAACAGATTGAGCTGTGAACTCCTGCCATATGAAGTGATTTGTGTGCCCTAAAGCTAGTACAACAATTACAATACAATGTTTTGTTAGGTCCACATATGACAGGGTCATAAAAAAAAGTTATCTTTATTGAGAGAAATGATTTCAGACTGTTACCAGGTAGAATTAATTGTAGTCCAAATTTCAGAAATGAATGCTTGCTTCTTTTCAACATTTTTTTTTTTTGAGTGAGAAGACATGACCATTACAAAATACCCACGTTTAAAGGTAAATTGTTTTATTGAAGCCAGAAGTTTTAGCGAAGAGTACCACTTTATTTGAAGAGGATGGTGTTTTATCATGGTGAAACCTTTTCATTAAAAAAGCATAAAAAAGATAGCAGGCTTTCTTAAAAATATACAAAGTTTTCACAAGGCCAATCTTTTAAAAATGTTTCAGCCAGACAAAATCACCATAAAAGTCCATTTTCCATTTCTATCAATACAAGCTAAAGGGAGCACTCACTGAAGGGAAATCTAATAATGCATCGGTGGAATGTGGAGTTAGAAAATCATCTCTGTTATTTAATTTTCAATTCATTGTGTTATCTGCATGCCCTCAGTGTTCTAGAAATCATATTGTTTGTCACTATCTTGGCCACAGTCTAATTTTGTTTTAATGATCTGTGTGTTTAGGTGTTTCAAGGGCGTCTGGATTGCTTGGCAGTTTCAGCAATTAAAGCTCTTACTACTGTGATGCTCAAGTCTCCAGCTGCGAAGGTGAGCCCTGAATAAGACTGGATGTTTAAGGGTTGTTTTGTTTTTCCAGTGCAAAGTGAAGAATTGCACACTTGGAAACAAGGGGTTGACAGCTGGTGCTGGGTTGTTGTCAGGGGGTACCTACCCTGCTCAACATCCCAGGCAACAACTGGGAAACATGATGATGTTGCTTCTATTTGTGGGTCTGTGGCCCCCTACAGGAGGTGTTCAAAGAAAGGATTGGCTACATCCATCTGTATGAAGTTCTGAACTCTCTGGGGCAGCCATCACGAGACCTACTGAAGGAGCTAATGAACATGGTGAGTATTTACAGTATAATCGTAAATCTTGAAAAACTACTCACTTCTAAATCTTTTGTAGTCATTTTTGTATTACTTTAGTATAAATACATGTTAATTTGGATTCATATGTTGTTTTTTCCTGACTTTATGTGAACGAAAAGACACAAATTAGCCCGTTTTCTCATCTGAAATAGTTACATTTCAAAATATCACTGTCCTGGTCACAAAAGCAAAGTGTTACATTGTGTTATCTCTATATTTGAAACATTTAAAACCAAAATATCTGGCCTAGCTGGAGGGCCAGTGGTCAGAGAGTGTTATCACATAGTAAGAATATTTTAAAGTATGTCTTCTCTCTACAAATCCATACATATCCTTAATATATATTTTTTAAAAGCTTATACCTCTTAAAAAAAAAAAAAAACTTTGTTCAGCTAATTGGGTTCCTCCAGTGACTTCTTCCCAATTTCACCACTGGATACAAGACATTCAGAAAACTCCCTCAGCCATCTGTGTCCACTTCAGTAAACTGGGACGATACCCCAGAATATTTGGGGAGATTGGATTTGTCCCAATCTGTAGAATTTTAAGTCTTCCTGGTTTCAGACCATTTCAGTCCTTACAATGATGATGATGATCTATCCGGTACAAATCTCTAAAAGAAAGAGAGTTAATTGCCTGCTGATGAGTTTTTATATATTTATTGGTGTATTATTATTTTCAAGTAATACTTTGAAGGACATGAAGAATACAGTACAGCACAATAAACCTAGAAACTGTGTAGATTTTTATAGCATGGGCGTTGTCATTGTATTTATTTGCAAACCTTATCCTCCCATTCCGCCTTGCCTCACAGACTTTTCTCTCTTCATAAAATACTCACTTTGGTCCTGCAGTTTCCTTTGATGTTGGAAGCGCAGCCCAGTCTGAAGGGAACATTCCACAGATCTAAACTAAACCATGTCTTCAGGCTGTATTTATAAGCAAGTGCAGTTCTATTTTAAGAAAAATGAGTTTAATAATCCTGACTGTATAAACTTGGAAAGAAACTCCATAATTAAATAAAAAAGGAAGGAGCAGCTAAAGCTGTTTATAAATATGTTCTGTGCTACAAGGCTACCTGTCAAAACATATGTATTTAACAAGGAGACTTAAATCAAAATAGTAAGTACTATTTAATACTACTTAGCAAATCTGAGATTTGGTAATGTGTGAAAAGCAGCCCCAAACTGTTTACATATTGTTGTGGTAGACCGAAGTACTTTCAAAGCTTGTTTTCAATAGGAACGGCCTTTGATTGCAAGACATGTTGACATATGATTCCTCTCTCATCATCATCATCATCAGATTTTATCAATCCATCGCTCATTTCACATTTAGTTACATTTCATCAAGGGGCACATCTGAAGGTTTCTGCATACTGTATGTGTTAATATACATCTTCATTCTTATCATCATCATCATCATCATCAGCAGCAGTCTTTATCCTACCACTGCTGGATGAAGGCCTCCCCAAGATGTTTCCACATATTTCAATGTACAGTGTCTCTTGCCATGTTACACCAGCAAAGTTTCTTATTTTATCTTTCAATCTTCAATGTGGTCGTCTTCTAGGTGTTTTTCCATCTCTTGCGATCCATTTGATAGCTTCTTTTATCCATCTTTTATCTGTTCTTCTTGCAATGTGTCCAGCTCATTGCAGTTTTGAAACTTGAGTCTTTCAATTATGTAATTTCAAAGAATTACATTATTAAAGTAACACAATGGGATGATTGTTTAAAAGGTGGTTTAATGAGGAGATCTAGCGTCCTCTTTGGTCTAGAGCTCTGAAATGTAGTATAAAATATAAAATACATCCAATCATATACAGAATAGATTTTTAACAGTTTTGTTGATTAATGACCTTGATGATGGTGTTCTTCCATGCTCCCTCAATCATGGCATGGCAGTAGTGATTGGCTCTCCCTGTTCTCTCTCTGCTTGCCAGGCAGTGGAAGGGGACCATACGTCGGTGGGAATCCTGGGCATCAGCAACGTGCAGCCCCTGCTGCTCCTCACACAGTGGCTCCCTGAGCTGGAGTTGCCCGACCTGCAGATCTTCATCTCTGACTGGCTCAAAAGGATCTGCTGCATCAACCGGCAGAGCCGCACCACCTGTGTCAATGCCCGCATGGTCGTCTGCATCCTTAAGACCCTGGAGAGCCACTGCAGCCTCCACCGTTCCTGTGCCGAGAACCTCATTGGGCTGCTGGGCTCCCTGGGCAGCCAGTCTCTAAGTGGCCCGGAGCTGCTGCAGCTGATGAGGCTGCTGAGGACTGAGGACCCCAAGGCTGCCCACCCCTATGTAGTGCCCATGTTGAGGGCGATCCTGGGCATGGCTCGCAAGCAGGGCCTGGAGAATGCCCTGCAGTATTTTGACCTGTCTCCCAGCATGGCAGGGATCTCTGTGCCCACAGTCCAGCGCTGGCCAGGCTACGCTTTCAGCTTCTTTGCTTGGCTGAGTCTGGACCAGGACCAGCACGGGCCTGGCCTCCTATCTAAGGGAGGGAAGAGAAAGCAGCTGTACAGGTAAGGAACAAGCCCTTGCCCCAGCCCATCTTTTGCCTTGTTCCCCATCAGTTTCAGCACCTCTCCCACATGTCTGTGGTTTGCTTTTCACCAGATCAGCGGGGGTCAATGTGTTTATGTATAGATACTGTATATCAGGTGTCTCAATCTGTATTCCTGCAGGGTCTTCTGGTTTGTATCTAGTTAATCTAGTTATTTTATCAATTAGATATACTGAAACTTGTTAACAGTTCATGACTTAACATATAGCTTATCCTTTTGATTCAAGGAGCTCTATAAATAACATAATTTTCAGTCTGTAGAGAAGTATTAAACTCATCCAATTTATCAGATAAACAGACCAATTTAGGCAGTGGGAGCTGCCTTGGAACAGAAACCAGAAGACACTGAGGCTCTGCAGTAACTGATTGTGAGACTCCTCCTGTAGATAGATGTAGAGGCAGATATCCTACTATAGCGATAGTCTATCTTTCCTTGATTATATGGATATAACGTGTTCCCCCGCAGGTCCAGGTTTTAGTGCTTATAGACTCTTAGACAGGTGCATATGAGAGAAAAAGATCTGAATAGAAAAAGCATGCTTCATTCAGTTCTATTGAATTATAACACTTGCAAGTAGAGACAGTGTGCAGGAGTACCATTTTCAAATGAATCAATCACAGCAATAACATGGCAGCTAATGGGGATCTGTATAAACACACTAAACTAACAAATGAGAATGGGTGTTATATGGTGACACATTGTCACTCTTCATACTTCTCTTCCTCTTCACTGCTACTCCCTTCTCTGGGATTCCGAGCGTCATTAAAAGTATTTTCTTAAGGCTCTTAAAAGTCATTAAAAACAATGTTGTTGTCATTAAAAGTAATTGTTTATAAGCTACAATGTAAAAGTCTGTTTCTCTCTCAAATCTGCACTCTGACCACTGCTCTCGCAGCAGCGCATAACCTGACAACTTCTTTATCAACTGAGAGTTCCTGGGCTGAGAGAGATCCTTTGGATTGGCTAGATATTCATAGAGTCACGGTTTGTGATTGGGTAAAAAATATATCTTCTCTAGGGTTGATGACAGACAGTAACGTCCTTTCCATTGGTCAATACCATGCGTTCTGCAGTTGCCCAGTTCAAATTAACTATAAAGGTTGAGACTATTTGTTTATAAAGTAATATTTTGCAATTATATATGTAACTGACCGACCATTATGTTTTTCTTTTTCAATTTATACACATTGTCATTCAATTGCCAGTTTAGCAATATGAGCTGCAATGAAAATGCCTTAACATTAGAGTACTTGTGGCAATGTTTTCCGGTCACAACAGCAAAATACAAAATGTATAAGACCTATCTATGTAGCTAATTTATACAATCTACTTGAATAAACGATTAACATTTCCACGTTTTCATATCACACTCAACAAAGACTGCCAGTGTGCATTCAGAAACACACCTGTATGTAATATCAATGTGTTTGTTGCTCCTCTTCCGTTTTCTGTCATTGCTAGTTTCTCAGAAGGATATTTGGCTTTTAGCTCTAGATTTGTAGTAGTTTAATTGCACTGCAAATCTTATACACTTATGTGCTTCTCTGTAAGGAAGCCATGGGGCACATCGTAGCGCAGATTTCTGCCGGTTGTGCATATATGTACTTTGTCAATGCAACTATTATAATTCTAATACACTTTGACCCAGGTCATTAAAAAGTCAGTAATTATGACTATGAAAAGTAATTAAAAGTAATTATTTTTCCACATCCTTAACCTGCATGAACCTTGCTCCTGCTTCATTGCTCTCCATGAAATATGTCCTTCTGGACCAAAGGCTGTGCAAATGCCATATATTCTCAGAAAACATGATATTGCGGTTTGCCAAATCAACTAACATACCAACACCACAACGTCATCAAATTAATTTGTATTTTGAAACACATCGACCAGTGCTCTATGAGAAATTAAAACAAGTTGAGTTCCTGTATACTTGTTGGCATTTGGTGGTTGGCCAGTGTTAATTTTATTCCCTGATTGTCAGTATTATTTCTGTTGAGGGATGGTTCTGTGATCTCTTTGGTACCCTTTGCTCAAGTCCATGTGTTCTTCTTTCCTAGTTACTTCACAGCCAGTGGGACTGGTTTTGAAGCATTCATCAGCTCTTCAGGAGTTCTGGTTGTGGCTGTGTGCACCAAGAAGGAGTATGTCACTGTAATGTTGCCTGATCATTGTTTCTTTGACTCTCTTTGGGTGAGTAAGACATCCAAATGTAGCTCTGTTTGTGTTTTTCTCCATCGCCTCCACTCCTCCTGCATTAAGTACAGGAACTATAGTGGTAATAGTGGTAGGTCAAGTTTATTAACAGTTGGGAACTCCAGTTGGGAGGGTAGTAAAGGGTGAGGGGGTGGGGGCATGAATCTTGTGAATCCTCTTCAAACACACATCAGTTCTACACTGTAATTTGCTTGAATCTGTTTTCACAGCACAGCATAGCAGTGGTTCATATTCCTGGAAAGAGGCCTTTTGGACAGAGTTTGGTGTACATCTATGTTAATGGCCAGCAGAAGCTGTCTGCACCTTTGAAGTTTCCCACCATGACTGAGGTTAGCTTTTTTATAGTGCTGCACAAAATCAATTGAACATTTTGGGATGGTGTTTCCTGGGGTTATAGTATATCATTGTGATTAATGAGATTTGTTGCCAGATTTGTATTGATTTGTCAGAACTGCAGTGAGAGAAACTATTCTAACTGTTGTCTCACCTATTGACTCCTTGGATCACTTAGTTATTAATGGACACCAAACGAGCACGATGGGTTGAATGGCCTCCTCTCGTTTGTAAACTTTCTTGTGTTCTATGTTCAATTGTCTTACCCAGCCTTTCATCTCCTGCTGCATTGGATCCGCTGGCCACCGAACCACCACTCCTCCTCCCTCACAGATCTCAGACCCCCCCTTCTCTTTGCCCTCTACCCCAGGACGCTCCTCCCTGGGGGGAATCCTGTCCTCACCGGGCTGGGGGGGGCTGCTGAGCAAACCCGAGTCTGTGACAAAGGTGATCTCAGCGGGGACCCAGGACAGTGAATGGGGCAGTCCCACTTCTCTGGAGGGCCAGCTGGGCTACGTAATGGTCTTACACGATATCATGCAGCCGACCCAAGTCAAAGCTCTCTACTCGGCAGGTAAGAGGGCAGAGAGTCTGAGGTTCTGAATGTCAGTGCATTTAATTTGTTTCTGACCGGTCCTCTTGTAAACAATGTGAACCAGTCTGAGCTCATTCCTGAGATGTGGACGTCTGGTTCTTTCCACACTGCGAGTTTCCTAGCAGCTTTGACTGATTACTCTTAACTGATTACTGTTTGTAAATGGCTCATGTATTGTATTGTATTTTGCAGGACCAAACTGCATTTCTCCTTTTAAGAACCAAGAGTCTGAACTTGCTGATCTTCCTTCTAAACTACTTCTGTACTACTCTCCAAAGGTCAGTCAGGACTGGCAGTAATTAACCCAGTCATTCTATAGCCTATATCCAGACTATTGTTGTACTATGAAAGGGAATCGCACTTTTTAGCCCATGTCATTTTTCAGGCCTTGTGAAATTCATGGATAAATTGCCAGGTTTTATCTTTTATAATGAAAGTATGCAGGTTGAGGGAATTTCAGTAGGTTATTTGACCATTCATTCAATTGTTAACTGCTTTTGATTACTTAGTACTCATCAACTGTAATGGATCCACTGTAAAACAGTGAGACACACTCATAACACATGGCTAGTGAGGCAAAGTGAGGTGTCACTTATTTTTCAAGGTGCTATTCTAAGTCAACAAAAGCAAATGAAGTGTTCCTTTCTCCATGGAAAGTGGTAACATAGCAACAAAGTTTTATGAATTTGACCAAAATTGACTGTGCTCCGGTAATTGGTGTACTGGTTTTGAAGCCTCAGTTTTGCATGTACAAAGTAACATTGAAAATTGTAAATTACCCTGGGTAAGCATAGTAATAATAATTAGGGCTGCACGATACTGGGAAAATATGCGATATGCGATAGTGTTGTTGAGTATTGCTATATGTAACATATATAACATTTCCCTAGAGAAATTTTTATTAGCTATTAAAAAAAACAATCATTTATATATGTAATGATCATACTAAAATAAACAGGTAATATATATTCTTCTGATCTAATTAAATCTAATTCAGGCTAAAACAACTATGTCAAGGTGCAAACATTTAGAATTTAAAACACTATGAATGACTGAAAACCTCAGCAGATATTCTGATTTCTGGTTTGCTGTTACCATAGACCTGCAAACACAAAAAAATTCATTACTCTCAAACATTACTTTTTTATTCACATGTAACCATGCAATCATCAAGAGCATCTTGAAACAAGATCATATTTTAAACAAAATATTCCCTTGCCTTGCCTTGCCTGTTTTTTTTTATAAAAATAAATATTATTAAACAAAAATCTATTAAAAAAATACTATTAAACATAAAGTGTACAGGCCTTAAATAAATTAGTGTGTAGTGGAAATACTAACATCCACAAGAATGAAATAATTAAGTATTAACATGTAAACATTAAGTAATATGTAAACCTATATTTTAGCACAATGCAATGCCATATGTGCTTAACTGTGAAAGCAATTTTATTCTGGGTTTTTTGCCAGGAAAACTAGCATATTGACTTTGATAGGTTTTAAACATGTGCGTTGGCATGTCACAACATTTCCTGATGTACTAAAAAGTCTCTGAACTAGTTGCAGGTATACAGAGATACTTCCTGGCTAGTTTACTCAGGTGTGGGAAGTTGACCTGATGGAGTTGCCACCAAGTGAGAGGGTCCATCACACTGTCTATGGTGGGAGACACCAAGTAGCTGTTCAGTTCAACCTCTACAGCGTGCGATGGTACCATAGATGACGGAGCTGGGGATGCCTTGAAGAAACTGCCCAGGGATTTTTTGGCCTTCTTTAGGATGACATCTGATGGACCCATGCCCTGGTGATCTTGATTACTTAGGCTTTGCTCCTAAAATAGAGAAATAAAGTAAATATTCTAATCAAATCTAGTTATAGTGCATTATTTTATCACTTACTATTGTCATATTAACATTTACCTTTGGCACAGTTGCTTCAATTTCAGACATCACCCTGGCTCTGATGTCTGACACCTTGTCACTGGTGATGTAGCCGGCTTTGAATCTGGGGTCCATAATGCAGGTCATGTCCAGAAGTTCTTGAGTTGCTGGGTTGTCATACTTAGTGTTCATGTAGTCTAGAATCTTCATCTTTATGGACTTTGTTAAATAACTGTCTTCTTCCTTTGCAGCAAGAACTGAGGTGTTCATCAAGTGAAGTACAGGTTTCACATACGAAACACTTACATAACTTTCACCTGACAGAGCATCTGTAAATTCTTGCAGAGGCTGCAATGCCTGGTTTATAGACTCAAGTACATCTAGGTCCTGCCAAGAAGGAACCAAATGTCTTGACTTTCTGTCTGCTGACAGGACGTCACTTATGGCCCGCTGCTGCTCCAGAACTCTCTGAATCATTTTCTGTCTCGAACCCCACCTTGTAGGGCATTCTGTGATGAGGTAGTGCTCCGGGAGGTTGTGCTCTTTTTGTGCTTTTTTCAGGGCCGTCTTCTCCTTCCAGCTGTGGGAGAAATGTCACACTAACTTTTTGCAAAGACCAACACCTTGAGTAATGCGCTCATCACCTTTAACAGCATTTTCTGAAGAGTGAAGAAAAAACAAAACAAGGACATACAGGGTGAAATAACATTGCAATATTATAATTACAATTTTATATAACAGCATTTGAGATGAAATGAGAGAAAACATTCAGCTACAATTTGCTAGCCTCTGTGGATTAAATAAACACATTATCTTAAATATTACAATATCCAAAATCATGTCTATACTACATGCAACTATACAAACAACTATACCTTTTTCTGTTTTCATTTTATTATTGCAAATATAAACATTCAACACTCACCGATGGCCAGAGGCAAGCGGTGACCAAAGCATTGTAGTCTGACGCAATTATTAAGTTCAGTAGCCTTCACCACATTAGTGCCATTGTCTGTTGTAATGGACACTTGATTCTCCTCTTTTAAGGTCCAGCTAGCTAAAACTTCCCACAGTCCATGGGCTATGTTTTCATTGGTGTGGGATTCGGGGAAATATACAACGCCCAGACAGCGTGTTTTTAATTCAAAGTCTTGAGTAAGAAAGTGAACGGTAAAGCTCATGTAGGGCTCAGTCGTACGACTGGACCACAGGTCAGTGGTGCTAGCGTAGAAGTCCACTTGGTGCAGCTCGGAGCTCACTGTCTTCACACGTGTCGTACATCTGTGGAATTGCGACTTAAAAAAAATAATTTCTCGATGGCAGCTGATATCTCCGGTCCAATTTGTTAATTAGACTTACAAAGCCTTCTCTGCTCACGGTGTTAACAGGCATCATGTCTGACGTTTTTTCATAAGGAGTTACTAATTGCAAAACTTTGATTAATAGTTGTTTGTGGGACTCTCATTGTTACTTGGCATTTCGTTAGCAGTTTTGGTAGATTTGGGCTTACACTTTTTGAAGTCTTCATATAGCTCCCTGTGGTTGCATTCCAGATGACTGTGTAGATTAGTTGTATATCCTCTCGATGTGGCCACAATTTTTAGGTATGACTTACACAGTACCTGCATTTGTGACACGTCTTCTCTCTTGAAGCCAAAATATTGCCATATTTCAGACGTACAGTTCTTTTTAGGCACAAAGTTCTTTGCTTTTGTCATTTTCCTCGCTTGTCTCTACTCCCGCCATTAGTTTTTATTTTCCGCTCTCTGCTCTGAGCCACTAGGTTCCCCTTTGGGCCCGGTCTAGCCAATAGCATAATAGCACCTACTGGGGAGGCAGGTATAAAGATAGTAAGGCCCCATCTGATTGGTCAAATTTGGATAAACAACCTATGCATGTAACACACAAATGCTTGGCATATAAAATACATTTAGTTTATTGCACCTCTCTGCGATATGGATATCGCATATACTATTATCGCGATTTTCCGATATATTGTGCAGCCCTAATAATTATAATAATAATAATAATATCATCAGCATCATCGTCATCTCAGGGTAACCACTTTTTATTGCAACCATCTCTATGCACATATAAACTGTGCTATGAAATGTAAGAAAGGCACTTGATTTAATGTTTGGATTTGGAATAAAAACATATTTTCATTTGTACAGCATAAGGTGACAATTCAATGTCTTTTTTGTTGCAATTTGATTTATTATGTATGCTTGTTAGTGCAGGAATCTTGTAATTTACTACCAATGTATTATTATGATGTCATTCATTATTTGGATTGTGTTTTGTTTTGTTTTGTTTTGTTTTGTTTTGTTTTGTTTTCATCAGGCCTGCAAAAACCCTATTTGCCTGGACCTGTCTCCAAACCTTTTTCATGGCAGGTTGACAGGAAATAAAGTTGTCAATTGGGATATAAAGGTAAACGTTTTATGTTGCTAGTGTTATATATTACATAATAATTAAGAATTTGATATATTTGAAATGAATGCCTCCTGTAGTTTTTGCAATTCTACTGTGTTTTGAGATTCAGTAGCTAACATGTCGGTTTCTGAACTGATTTGTGAATTATTTTCTAATTTGCTGCAGGACTCGCATCATGAGTGTCATATAGTTAATTCAAGGTTGAGAGGTGTACCATTGCAGCAATTAGCAAAACAGGTTATGGTTAGCCAATCAACAAGACATTCTTACTAACCTGTTTTATAATATGTTCACACTGCAACTATAATACAGCAGCCTACTCTCCTGGGATGTTCAGCACTCTTGCTCTTATGCACTCTTATATTATATTTATACTTATTCTTTAGCAATTCTATAATTTTACTGAAACGTTCTCTATGCCTACCCCGCCCTTGAGCACATACCTGGGACTTAACTGTATTATGTCTGCTTTTGTTAGCTCATCTGTACTAGGATGTATACTTATTGAATAATGTGTTTTGCACTGATTTGTATTTACTGTACTTTGTAATGCTTTGAAAATGTTTCTTTTGAAAACTGTAAGGTTAAGGGCTAAGGCTAAGAAAAAAAAGTTTTGAATAATTTATAACAATAAGACTCTCCTATTAAGCTAGTTGGTCTTATTCTTATACCAATATGGCATGTTTATCACAGGAGAGGCTGAAACACTGCTTAATAATACCGCCTACATTTTAGACTTTAGAATGACTCCCCCTTAAATCACACTGTTTGGTTGGGTTCTGTATAAGTAATTGTAACTCAGGTCCATTAACATTGTTAATATTCCTCAGGATATGATCAACTGCATTGGCGGTTTGAATGTGCTGTTCCCATTATTGGAGCAGATCAGTCACTTGAGTAGCGCAGAGAGAAGTGGAGAGGCTGCGTTGTCAGAATACATTTCAGCAGACCTGTCCACCCCCTCCGAAGGGGACTGGGTGATTCTGCCTTCCACCAGAGCCTCAGGTAAGCAAATGCCCAGATTAGTTCTGTATACTGGAGAGGAAGTGCAATCCAATGAGAACAGGTCAGGTATATGTATTGAACATCACTGCTGAACTTTGCACTTTTTGTACAGTGTATACTGTATTTTAACCTGCATTTGAGAAATATAACCTCTTGATTCTCATTCTCAGCATTTGCATTGAAGTGATTTTTCATCTTCAGTGTGCAGATCCATTTTGAAGCTTGTCAGTTAGGGATAATTGAAGATCAACACAGCTGTATTGTGTTTGTTTTTAGAGTAAACTGATAACTGATTTTTAAACCTGCTGTTTGCACTGCTAGCCACAGGCACTCTACTTATCACTTGTTCATGTTGTATTCATTTAGATTAGCATAATGAAGACCTTGTGAAACTGCGCTCCGTGAAGCAAAGAGGTTTGGGGAGCCATGAGGAACAAGCTAATTTAAACTCATTTTAACCCAATTCACATTAGCTGAATTGGTCTGATTAACGAAATATCTGGATGAATGTAATGCTTTTCAACAGGGTGAAAATTATGAAATGGGTAGCATACCATGTACCTGTACTCTATGCACAATCTCACAGCACCATTTACTTCCCCCCCCTCAATCCCAGAGGCCAGGTTAGAGAAGAATATTGTTTCTACATTCCTCCTGGTGATCAAGCACTTGATTCAGAGACACCCGATCAACCAAGAGAACCTTCTCCACTCCCATGGGGTTGCCACCTTAGGAGTCTTGTTACAAAAGGTGAGACCTGTAGAGATCTTTCAGCGTTTGCTCACAGCGACAAAGCACCTGCATTGACTGCAATCCCAGCTTATTTAGATTCACAAGTCAAATAAAGAATCGATTGGTTCAAGTTGCTCACCAGTCCTGACTATGCTGTTCCCAAGTTCAGGGTGTTAGCTGTTACATATGCATGAAATATCATGATTTTTGGGATAGATTAACTGTAGGCATGTTAGGCTGGCAGCGAGGGAAACGTGGCTATAGCAACATGTGCATGGGAAGTCAGTGCGGTGAGCAGAGTTCTGTTACGCTCCTAAATGATGGTGCTAAAGGACAAACATTATTGCTGTAGCAAACCACACTTATAGGAAAGCATAGTGCAAGGTTTTTTGGCTAGAACACTAGCTATGATAGCACTCACTGGCCAGGATGCTGTACAGGAAATGTACCCTAGCAAATGGATTTCAGTCTTTAAAAACTGAAAGCTAAATAAACCAGTGATTACTTTTTTTCCCAGCACATATTTTCTGTATTTCTATCGCCATGGATAAGGGTGTCTGCTAATAAATAATAATAATAATAATAATAATAATAATAATAATAATAATAATAATAATAATAATACCTCTCTCGGTTTCTGACTTGGATAGCTGCCGAGCAGTTTGGTGGACGTGAATGTGCTGGTGGCTGTCCAGCTGCTGATTGAGCAAGTGACAGTGGAGAAGAACCTCCCGCTACTGCAGCAGCTCTGCCATCACCTGCTCTTTAACTTCAGCATCTGGAACCAGGGTGACTTTCCCCTCAGAATTGGTAAGACGGGAGACAGGGACAGAAACCTTGTCGATACTCTTTTATTGTTCTAATTAGAAAATCCATAAAAAATCATAAACACACTGATAATGTTTTTTTTTTTGTATATATATTTGTTTCAATATTCACAGATATTTACCTGAGCTCTTAATTGGGTAATTGAATTAACTGAACCAATGTAACCCCTTTCCCAGGTCTTATGTAGGTGAAGTTTTGACATAGAAACACTGGCTTGTGTCTCCCAAGAACTGCCTTTGAAGACATGGTTTAACAAGCTAACTAAAGTTAAATTGAAAAAATACACAAATATTTGAAATTAGCTTTTTGAGAAAAGCTGGAGTAGCAACAGCCAGAAGAGCCAGAGATGTGTTTCTTATCCAGTACTCGAGTTTTAGCTGTTAATCCCGAAGTGAATCTTATGTGTTTTTCTGTATTCTCTATTGTTTGTTTTTCTCATATGAAGGTCATATACAGTACACATCCACGATCATCAAAGACAGCCGGAAGCAGTTTAGAAAGAAGTATGGGGTACAGTTTCTCCTGGACATCATTCGCCTCTATTACGGGTAAGGAAAAGGTTTGTGGTTGTTTGTCTCTTTTATACAGCGAGCTTGTTCTGATACCCAAATCTCATATAGTCCTGCTGTAAATTCCTATGAATTAATATATGAATAGCACAGGAATAACACCAGACACCTAGAACTTCCTCTGAGATCTAATGTTGGTCACATGCATTGGAACTGTTGAGATATTCAAGTGTTATTCCTATGGTATGCATTTATTAATGCATTAGCATTCTGGCCATTATTATAAAAGTGTGACCATACATCCAGTAAATGGGCATGCCCTCACACACTGGGCGCTATTCTAAAATATTTTGGTAAGTATGGGTCGGAACTGGTTCTGCATTGGATCATTTAGCAGACTTGGTAAAATAACTATTGAAATGGTACCATAAGGAATCAACTGTATAGTAAAATGTCCCCTGATTTTAAAGCAGACAAAGGACTCTCTAAATGAAAGAGAAGAAATAGGATCAGTAAAGCCTCCATTTAGAACCCCCATACAACAGCAGGGTAAGGTGATCAGATTGGCCTCAAGGAGCTGGAAGTTCTGCCATTTAAAATCACACCTCAAGGCCAATCCAAAAACTCACTGGTGTGTTGGTGAAGTTTTGAATGTGTCTATTAGAATATGTTCGCTGAGTAAAAGCATAAATATGTAGATGACTAGACTCAGAGACTTAGTTCCCACGTATCCCCTGCACCTATCAATGCATGGTTGATTGTGACAGTTCAGTCTTGCATTGCTGCATCTCTCCAGGATGCATAGCAAAGACAGTGAGCTGATTGAAGATGACGTCAAGACCATCCAAGCCTCACTCTTCAGTCTCCTCAAGTACTACATCAGCAAGGGCATTGTCACTGAGGAGCTGCACAGCATCCTGGGATACATTGCTGCCATCAGCGATGAAGAACAGGTAAAACACAGTTGAATGTGTATATAATCCATGTCTTAAATAATTTATCTTTGTGTTTTGATTCATGTGTATATATTATCGTCACCATCTTCATCAGCCTATATCGATCCATTGCTGGATGAAGGCCTCCCCATGATGTTTCCATTTGTTTTAATGTATAGCTTCACTTCGGGATGTTACATTTAATAAAGATTTAATCTTAATCTAATGTGGTTGTCTTTTAGGTCTTTTGGCATTCGGTAGCTTCCTTTTTCCATCTTTGATCTGTTCTTCTTGCAATGTGTCCGGCCCCATTTTGTCCGGCCCTCTTTCAGTTGTCAAATATTTGGGTTTTTCTCGGATCCATTTATTTATCTCCTCTTGTAATTCCAAGCATATATCTCTCCATGCTTCTTTGTGTTGTCCGCAGTTTCAGTAACATTTTTGCATTTATACATCCATTCATGGCATGGAGAGATGTCCACTCTCTGTGTTTTTTGGAGTTGTTCCCGACAAAATCCCCTAATCTGGAATTCAATCAAACGCTGTGGCTTTTGCAACACTACTGGCTATATTTGATTTTGTTTGTCAATTCTGCCCAAACCTCATATGTTTACTGGATAAGAGAGATAATTAATTTATTTAAATTAGAAAAAAAAAAAAATTAAGCATGGCAGCAATTTCTTTCCTACTTAAGTAAATGAAATTTGCCTTCCCTACTAAAATCTGTCTAATCTGTCTTGTGTGAGGAAGGAAAAGGGTTTCATTTTCATTTGTGCCTCAATCACCTCGGTCAATGTCATTTCATTGAAATGAAAACACCATCCAAATGTTTTTTGCAGCACTGTTCTGTAACTATTGTGGGGCTGATTTCAGAAGAAAAGCAATGAAATGTTCAGGTATACCAGGGCTCTCCCAAAGTAGGCTGAATCTGCATGGCCACACAATTTCATTTTGCACGGATACCCCAATGCACATCTCTTTTTATAGTCTGTTCCTCTCCCCCTCTCTCTTCATCCCTGGCCCGACTCCTGTGTTCCGCTCCTGACAGCTGTGTGGGATCCTGGAGGTTTTGCTGAACTTGTTGCAGACGAGTGCGGCCCGTGATCAGCTCTATCTCCTGCTGTTTGAGCCAGGCAATGCAGAGATCTTCTACACTTTATTGCTTAACCACAAGTATACCGACAGGGTGCGGGACCTAGTCTTCAAGGTGAGAACTGTGTGGGAAGAGACAGATGGCATTAACCTCTTCAGTTGACATAATAAAATGGGAATTTCATCCTAAAAAGACTGGCCCAATGTTAAAAGCCCATAACTCTGTAAATATTGCATATGGATGGTATAATTTAAAAGGAAGTAGCTTTTTCTTTATATATGCTCAGAACATAGCTTGGAGGAACACAATACACATAACACAAGATAATAAAACAAAGCTGTTTTTTCTGCACGTTGGTTCAATATGCAAATTCATGTTTCGCATCACCTAAAGAAAGCACCTCTTTGTATAGTTCGCTGAATCTCCACAATATCCCTTCAGTGGCGTATGGACAACAACTATCAATGTGTGTGTTGATAGGACAAACAGAACCCATGGTGCGAGGGCTTTTGTGAGAGGTGTCTAGGTGCTGTCCAAACTAGGGAATACAATCCTGGGATCTCAGACAATTTTCTAGTCCTGAAATACTGGGATTGAAAACGTGAAATAGCCCAGATCACGAGACTGTGGTTAATGAAAAATCTGACGGCGCAAAATTATTGGACTCCATGCTGTAAGCTATTTATAAAAGAAAATGTGCACAAATGAATACAGAGGCTTGTCAAAATGTGAATCTGAAGTACAACCAGCCGCAGATTCCAGCCCAAGTTCAGCCGATCAGCAGAAGGAGGCACTGAGGTCTTGCGGACTCCAACTTTAAAGGAGCAGCTAAAGTTCATGAGCTGTGTGACCAACACAGCAGCAGCATTGTCAGATGTGATTAACTGCATCAATACAGAATTGTTTCTCTTTTGAAGGCACAGGGGGACAGGGGCTGAACCTGCAATTAAGTTTAACTTTCTGATGTCCACTCCACCAAACCAGTGTGGAGTCTGAAATCGCATTTCTTATTCGTTTGTATTTCTGTGCAATTAGGCTTGTTTTGTTCAGAACACCCTAGCAATTAGTGAAGTATATAATATTTCATGTTCTATGAACCACAGAGTAGTTCAGATCCGATTTATATAAAATAATTTTGTATTAGTATTAATATTTAAAAACAGACTGGATTGTATCCTTGGATCACTTAGTTACCAAACGAGCACGAGTATTTACTTCCTGATATTTTCAGCTCTGTACTGGCGTGTGTTGCTTCTACATAAAACAAGCATGGTCTTGTTTTGATCAGTAGACTGTTCCAGAATATGTCAAAGTTGTCAATATTTTCAGAGATTTGTTTTTCCTACTTAGACCACGTAACCCCTCCTTTCAGAATGCGAAGAAGGGGGGGTCGATTTGTATTTTTTTCACATCAGAGAATGCATGACATCATTAGAAAGAGAGAGAGTCTCAGCTTTCATGGGTTACCAGACACTTTATATTAAACAGAAACACACAGTTTAGGTGCCCTTCTGAGGGTACCAGCAGTTTAAGAGGTTAAGAAGATTAAGAAGATCACCAATGAAAATCCCAGCAAAGGCGGTTCTTAATTACAACAAACAATTAAAAGAAACTCTATGTTCTGCTTCTGACAGGTGTTTGAGCGCATGGTGAAGTGTGACAAAGTCTACGAGAAGAGCAAACAGCGCCTTAAGTTGAGGGAAGTGGGATACTCTGGGCTGGTGCTCCTCTTCAATGACATTCCTATCACTGTCTCACTCATTAAAAACCTGCTGAACCAGGTGATCATTGCAGGTAAGCACCAAATAGGAGAAGATACCCCCCAAAAAAGTCAAGTTTAGCAGTGTTTGTTCTCTCTCCCTCTGGGCTTGAACTGACTGTCAGTTCTGGGGAGACAGACCTGAAGTCTAAATATGTTGTAAGTGCACCTTTTATTAAATATGGTAGTAGTAGTAGTAGTAGTAGTAGTAGTAGTAGTAGTAGTAGTAGTAGTAGTAGTAATAGTAATAGTAGTAGTAGTAGTAGTAGTAGTAGTAGTAGTCCTAGTCATAGTTGCCTGGCTCCAGCAGGAAACAGACATGGTGCTCATAGTTGACAACAAATTAATTATAATGGCAAGACAGGACTCTACCCGATTTATAGTCTTAATCTGTATTTCTCATTCTGTTTCTCAGATCCTGTGGTGAATTATAAAGATCTTATGTCTGTGGTACATTTGGCGCACAAAGCAGGCCTTAGCATTAGACTACTGGTCTGTAAAAAGGTGAGCACAATATTTTCTAAAATATCAAAAAACAGAAAACAAAAACATACATTGATTTGTATAGCCCTGTGAAGTCCTTTTAATTAATTTTGATTGATCGCATTTATTTTTGGTCTCTCTTCTGGACTACTGTTTTTTATTAAGATCACCAGAATAACACATCACGTCCTTATGCACTTCATTGATCATCAGAACTTGCTGGAAGTACATGAGTCATTCTTATGCTATTCCTGTGGGATTCATACATTAATTCATTAAAAATTGGTGCACATTTTTTACCATTATAATTGTTATTTTAAATACCAATTTTTAAATGTGTATTGAAAAGAATATATATAGGAATGTATTTTTAAAATAATCCAGTAAATCACTAAATCTGTCAGTTAAACAAAGTTATTTAAATGCAGTTCACAGGGCCCTAGATTTATTTATTTATTTAATCAAAACAGTTACGTTCAATTTCTGTCAACAAATCCATTTCTGAGGTCAAAATGATTTCTGTAACCACTTTCCTACGTGAGCAGATAATGTCTCACAGTTCCACTTCCACAACCTCTTTGTCAGTCCAAAAACATCACGGAAATGCATAAGTACAATCAGCATCACATCAGCTACTGCCTGAAAACAAAATATCTGTCAAACCTCAGAGAACCATGACCATAGTGAAGTTGGATAAGTTTATCTTACCCATAATAAACAAATACTTAATATCCCAAGAAAATGCATGGCTGAAGTTTGTGCTTCTTCTCTCATAAATAAATACATTGAAAACATTTATAACTGTTTCTTTGGTTTGGGAAAATCAGCAAGTGTGTTTTTGATTACTTATTTGTAGTAGGTTAGCAGGTTGAGTAGGACAAAATACTGGTGTAGTTTTTATTTTATTTATGTATTTATTATTATAATACATTTATTTTAAATGTGACAATTTATTTTATGTCAGTCTGTATGTAGGCTTACAGTAAGACACAGTTGGAGTTAATCCCTTACTCCTGTCATTTTATTGCTGCACACTTTTTGTTTAGATTTTTTTCAGTGAAACACCTTGGTTTACTGCTTAAGGCTGCAAACCCATTCAGATTCAAATTTGACCACCACAGGGCCTCAGTAATCAAGAGATCTGTGTTTTCTCCATTCCTTTGCAGTTGTACCAGCTCCTCCAGTCACAGCAGGATGCGGCCCAGCAGATATCCAGGCAACTCGGCTGGCAGGAGTCCCTGGTCAAGCTGTTCCTTCGGGATATAACTGAATACCGGGACAGTGGCAGCAGCAGTAAGGCTGACTCAGTGAGCACCAGTAGCCTGGATCTGCTCAAGAATAGGGCCACAACCGAGAGAAAAGGATCTGGGGATATCCACTTCAAATCCGACGACAACAGGGATCTGGCTGATGACAGATCGGTCGATAGCTTGAGCCAGTTGCTGGAGAATGGGGACGTGGTTTCACTTGAAGCCTCTGCTAAACCATGCAGCGGCAAAGCAGGGGGCCTGAGTTTGGACCTGTCCAGGACACACTTGTTTGAGCAGGGAGACAGTGGCAGCCAGACCCCAGGGAGCATGCCCAGCACACCATCCCCCCTGGAGACATGCAGGCCATTTCCAGGCACCCAGGTGGAGAGGGAGGGGTCTTCCTTCATCAATGACAACTTCGTTTTCAGCGACGACTTCTCCCTGAATGAATCGTTGAGCAGTGCTGAGGTAACCTGATCCTGCAGAGCAGTGTTTTTTTTTAAAAACGCTGGGTGTAGGTGTAGTCTTACAAACATTTCTTGAAGAAAAGATTGGTTCCTAAGACTTACTCAGATGATCCCATCAAGCAAATGCTTAGTTCAATTAAGGTTTCTGTTCTGCCCTAGAGGACAGAGGATGAACTGACCCGCATGCTGTCTGAGATCTTGCTGTGTGTGATGTGGCGTGGGCTGGATGGCTCCGATGATGCCACCTGGCTGGAGAGAGGGCAAGTGTTCTCTGCCCTCACCAAGCTAGGCACTGCCAATGAGCTACTGGTACCTGCCGATGAGATCAAACTCAGGTATGTCTCCGAGGCAGGCGACCAGGGAGGCCACATGCTCATGGGCACCTACAAGGGGTACTCTATTATGTAATCCAATATGTATTGATTTTCTTGTTTCTCTTTGTTGGTACCTGCTCCATGCCTAGATTTTCTTATTGGTTTAATATCTGTATTTGGCTTTTGCCCAGTTGTTAGACTTAGTGCAAACTATTAACATCTACCAATCAATCAATTATTGACTTAATGACAAGACCAATGATGTGCAAGTTAATTTCCTTATGTAGTGCAGAAGGAGAAAATAAATCTCTGGGGATCCAGAGCCTAGTGCTTACCTCTGCTCCTGACAACTCAGTCATGAATCTAATGTATAATAAGAAAGTTTACAAACAAGAGGAGGCCATTCGTCCCATCATGCTGGTTTGGTGTCCATTAATAACTGAGTGATCCAAGGATACTATCCAGTCTGATTTTAAATGTTTCCAAATTTTCAGCTTCAACTGGGGGAGCTGGGGAGTTTGTTCCACATGGTGACAACTCTCTGTGTGAAAAAGTGTCTCTTGTTTTCTGTTTTGAATGCCTTGAAACCCAATTTCGATTTGTGTCCCCGTGTGCGTGTGTCCCTGCTGATTTAGAAAAGCAACTCTGGTTTGATGTGGTCAATGCTTTTCATGATTTTGAAGACTTTAATCAAGTCCCCATATAGTCTCCTCTGTTCCAGGGTGAAAAGGTTCAGTTCCCTCAGTCTCTCTTAGTAGGACATTCCCTTCAGACCTGGAATAAGTCTGGTTGCTCTCTTCTGAACTGCCTCTAGAGCAGCGATAGCTTTCTTGAAGTGTGGTGCCCAGAACTGTACACAGTATTCCAGATGAGGTCTAACTAGTGCATTGTACAGTCTTAACATTACTTTCCCTGTTTTAAATTCTACACTTTTCATAATATACCCTAACATTCTGTTTGCCTTTATTATTGCTTCCCCACATTGTTTGGATGCAGAAAGTGAAGAGTCCACGTAGACTCCTAGGTCTTTCTTATGCGTTTCTTCCTCTAGTTTTATTCCTTCCATAGTGTAATTAGCGTGGACATTTTTGTTACCTGCATGTAATACCTTGCACTTGTCCACATTGAATTTCATTTACCAGGTGTCGGCCCACAAATGAATATTATTATTAAGTCCCTTTGCCTAACCTGTGCTGCTGAGATTGTATCTGCTGAGCCACCTATTTTCTGCAAATTTGACAAGTTTGCTAACTATCCCAGAGTCCAGATCATTAATATAGATTAGAATTTGTTTTCTAATGTAAGTAATGTAGGTGAGACTGATTGGTCTGTAATTTCCTTGCTCAGTTTTGTCCCCTTTCTTGTGGATGGGTATGACATTTGCTGTCATCCAGTCAGTTGGCACATCCCCTGTTCTAAGTGTCATTTGGAATATTTGAGTTAGAGGCCTATAAATAATTTCCCTCATTTCTTGAAGTAACTGTTGGAAATATACCATCTGGCCGAGTGATTTGTTTGTTTTTAATTCTGCTAGTCCCTTTAGTACCTCTTCCTCATTTATCCTGATCTCTCTTAGGATTTGACTGGACTGATTGTTAACCTGTGGCATGTTATCTGTTTTTTCTTTTGTAAAATCCTGAAACACTCATTTAGAACATTTGCCACATCTTGTTCTTTTTCCAAGATACTTCAATTTTTGCCCTTCATCTGTTTCACTTCCTCCTTTATTGACCTCTCACTGTTGTACAGTGAGGGGAAAAAGTATTTGATCCCCTGCTGATTTTGTACGTTTGCCCACTGACAAAGAAATGATCAGTCTATAATTTTAATGGTAGGTGTATTTTAACAGTGAGAGACAGAATAACAACATAAAAATCCAGAAAAACACATTTCAAAAAAAGTTATAAATTGATTTGAATGTTAATGAGTGAAATAAGTATTTGACCCCTTCGACTTAGTACTTGGTGGCAAAACCCTTGTTGGCAATCACAGAGGTCAGACGTTTCTTGTAGTTGGCCACCAGGTTTGCACACATCTCAGGAGGGATTTTGTCCCACTCCTCTTTGCAGATCCTCTCCAAGTCATTAAGGTTTCGAGGCTGACGTTTGGCAATTGAACCTTCAGCTCCCTCCACAGATTTTCTATGGGATTTAAGGTCTGGAGACTGGCTAGGCCACTCCAGGACCTTAATGTGCTTCTTCTTGAGCCACTCCTTTGTTGCCTTGGCTGTGTGTTTTGGGTCATTGTCATGCTGGAATACCCATCCACGTCCCATTTTCAATGCCCTGGCTGAGGGAAGGAGGTTCTCACCCAAGATTTGACGGTACATGGCCCCGTCCATCGTCCCTTTGATGCGGTGCAGTTGTGCTGTCCCCTTAGCAGAAAAACACCCCCAAAGCATAATGTTTCCACCTCCATGTTTGACGGTGGGGATGGTGTTCTTGGGGTCATTCCTCCTCCTCCAAACATGGCGAATTGAGTTGATGCCAAAGAGCTCGATTTTGGTCTCATCTGACCACAACACTTTCACCCAGTTCTCCTCTGAATCATTCAGATGTTCACTGGCAAACTTCAGACGGGCCTGTACATGTGCTTTCTTGAGCAGGGGGACCTTGCGGGCGCTGCAGGATTTCAGTCCTTCACGGCGTAGTGTGTTGTTTCCAATTGTTTCCAATTGTTTTCTTGGTGATTATGGTCCCAGCTGCCTTGAGATCATTAACAAGATCCTCCCGTGTAGTTCTGGGCTGATTCCTCACCGTTCTCATGATCATTGAAACTCCACGAGGTGAGATCTTGCATGGAGCCCCAGACTGAGGGAGACTGACAGTTATTTTGTGTTTCTTCCATTTGCGAATAATCGCACCAAATGTTGTCACCTTCTCACCAAGCTGCTTGGAGATGGTCTTGTAGCCCATTCCAGCCTTGTGTAGGTCTACAATCTTGTCCCTGACATCCTTGGACAGCTTGGAAGAGTTTGGAATCTGATCGATTGATTACTTCTGTGGACAGGTGTCTTTTATACAGGTAACAAGCTGAGATTAGGAGCACAAGAGCCAGAAATCTTGCTGATTGATAGGGGATAAAATACTTATTTCCCTCATTAACATGCAAATCAATTTATAACTTTTTTGAAATGCATTTTTCTGGATTTTTTTGTTGTTATTCTGTCTCTCACTGTTAAAATACACCTACCATTAAAATTATAGACTGATCATTTCTTTGTCAGTGGGCAAACGTACAAAATCAGCAGGGGATCAAATACTTTTTTCCCTCACTGTAGTATTGAAAAAAGCTCTTTGCATTAGTTTTAGCTCCAAGAGCTGTTTCTTTCTATTTCCCTCTTTGCTTTCCTGATCCCTTTCTTAAGATGTCTTTGCAGTTCAACATATTCTTTGTATTTTGTTTCATCCCTATCCCTTTTGTATACAACATGTTCTTTCTCTTGATATTTTTTTTGCATACTTCTATTAAACCAATGTTTTTTGGTCCTCAATTTGCTAAGTTTTGGTACAAATTTCTCCTGAGCCTCAAGTAGTAATATTTTTAAAATATAACCATCCATTTTCAACTGAATCTGTATCCAGTGTGCTCCAGTCTACCTCTTCTAAGTACCACCTCATACCTTCAAGGTTTGCTTTTCTAAAATTGTAGACCATTGTTTTAGACTTGGTCCTTGTTTTTTGAAAGAATGCCTCAAAGCTAACCATATTGTGATCACAGTTTCCCATTGGTTCTCTAACTAGTGTCCCCCTGACTCTATCTTGGTCATTTGAAAATATCAAGTCAATGCATGCACGCTCCCTGACTGGTTCCCTGACATCTCAACCATCTCAACCATTTCTATTTCTGCTTCTATAGTCCCAACTTGGTTTTCCCAGTCTGTGTTTGGGAAATTGAAATCCCCCATTATAACAGCCACATCCATGCTACATGCAGTCCTGATTACACTGTACAATGCAACATCTTTCTGAATATCTGAGTTGGGTGGTCTGTAACACACTCCTACTACTAATCCTCCTGATCTCTTGTTCAAAAGTTTCACCCACAAAGATTCTGTTTCGTTACTGGGATCTAATTTTAGTTCTTCTGCCTCTATATAATGCTACCCCACCACCTCTTTGATTTTGCCTGTCCTAAACTGTTGTGTATCCTTTCAACTTGTATTCATCTCCATCATTTTCTGTAAGCCATGTTTCTGTCACTCCTACAACATCATAGTCACATGCCAGCACTTTGGCTTCTAGGTCTAACATATTGTTCCTTATACTCCTGGCATTGAGGTACAAACATTTCAGGACTTTCCTACTAGCAGTTTCCCTTGGTTTTCTTTCCCTAGTGGAACATCTCACATTGTCAGAACTCCCTGCCCCCCTGGTCCCTAGTTATGTATTTATTTATATTCAAAGCAATCACCTTTTAAGAATGTGAAATACAAATTACATTGTTGATTGTACCGTATGTTATGTGCTCTTTTTAAAACGTATATCATTTTATTTTGTTAAACTGTAAACTGAAGTCTTAGTTTTACTGAAATTAGTCACACTATAATGAACAAATTGAAAAGACTGTGACCAGTTGTTCAAAATACTTTTTTTTGTGGCACCGTAGCCACTCTTAGGTAGCCAATGTGTAGATCTAAATACATGAAAAGATGAGAAATGTTAGAAAAACAAAGATGAAAATGTCTTGACCAACTATTTTAGCTGTCCAAGGGGAAATACAGACAGTCTGTAATGTGCTTTGTGTTTTCTTGTATCAGTCTTCTAGAAAAGATGCTGGAATGGGCTGTGACTGACAATCGGGAGGCCACAGCTGCCACCCTGCCTGTTCACACAGAGAACGCCGTCCGGCTGCTGCACATAGTCCAGGACTTCCTGCAGACGGAGGGGCTGGTCAACCCGGCCATGTGGACTGAGAAGGTGAGACTGACACTGCACTGGGCCACTAGCCCCCTTTAAACTCCGTTCACAGTGGCAACTTCCTTGATATCCACAAGATGAAAGTGGTAGTTGTTCAGTTGTGTGTGCTGACAGCACTTTGTTGGGTGGAGTTTGTCTTGTATTCTGTTGTGTGTCTTGTGCGCAGTGTATGCTGGCAGTGCAGTATGTGTTGTGTTCCATATACTAGTGCAGTCGATCTAGTTTGCTGAGAGTGTAGTGTGTTGCAGGTGCTGGAGGAGGCAGTGACACTGATGGACAATCTTATGGTGTGGTACTCCTCTGGCTCACAGTGGTTGCAGCTCTCCCAGGTTGGAATTAGGCTCCTGCTCGGCTTCATGGCACAGGAAGACATCCAGGTATTGAATTTCTACTTATGGCAAAGTGGTTTAATTGACTGATTTCATTTGGTGTTTGTAGTAATATTGTTTAAGGCCCTGGACTTGAAACTGAACCGTTGTGGGTTCAAATCATGGGTGTAACCTTGAGCAGTGACATTTTGGGCTCTCCTCTCTAGGTGTGCGCCATGGCCACGGCCAAGCTGAACACCATCCTGCAGACCAAGAGCATTGAGAGCCAGGATGAGGCCTGCTATCTTCTGGGCAAGCTGGAGGGCATCCTGAGCAAGTCCATCAAGGAGAAGACCGAGACCTACTCCTTCCTCATCCCTCTGATTCGCACCCTGCTGTCCAAGATCTTCAAGCTGCTCTACATGGAGTTGCACCTGCCCTCGCTGCCAGACACCAATGGCAGCCCTTCCTTCTTCGAAGACTTCCAGGTCTACTGTAGCACCGACGAGTGGAGGGTCTACCTTGACAAATATGTGAGTTTACCCTCTCAGTTCAACATATTCCAGACCTGATCCGTGCCAATTCAAGTCACAAAGATGAAGGGTCGCCAAATTAATATTTTAACATTTAGTAGATGTCTTTATTCAAGAAAGCTTACATGAATTAACAATAACAAAACAAGGTGCAGTTCTTATGCTCACATACAGCTAATTCCAACACGGTGGGGTCTTCACTGGTGTATTGTCCTTGCCCTGGTTGTCAGTCTGAAATCCTCAAGTTTCAAACCTGAACCAGAGCTAATGAAACCCATGAAGTAATCATAATTTTCATAAGTCTTAATACAAGAATATCCCAGAACACCATGGGACAATCATGCTCATTCTATTTTAAACATTTTACCTGAACTACAGTTAACAGATGAAGGACTCTGTTGGCACTTTTTCAGATCATTCCTTACATGAAACAGTATGAGATTGAGATGTTCAGTAGAGGCTACGAGTCGATGGCCATCTACTGGAAAGACTGCTATGAAGCCTTCATGGTGAATTTGCACAAGCGGGAGAGAGAGAGAGGAGAGAGTAAGCTCAAATTCCAGGTGAGATGTTAATCTTTGTTATTATTGACTTTAAACTTTAAACTTAAACTTCAAAGGTAAACTGCTCTTGAGTCTATGGTATCCTAAGTAGCAAGTCCTGAGATCCTAGTGTTGCAAAAAGGGTCCCTTTCTGAGACAATGTCCATCTCGCTCTCCTCCCAGGAGTTCTTCGTGGAGCCTTTCTCCCGGAGAGCTCGCCAGGAGAACCTGCGCTACAACAGCATGCTGAAGCAGGTCAACGGCCAGCAGAGCGCCATCCTCAGGCAATGGAAGGCAATGCGGCGGGGACTGGTGTGTGAAAGAGGGCCTTGGGCAGACAGGTAACCCACACCCCCCTGTTTTGTAGGTGATTATATGGTCAACCCTAAATCACTGGTCTAAAGACTGGGGAGCATTGTTTATCCTTAGTCATTGCCCAACTACAATACAAAGTATTAGATCTTCTAGAGAGAGAGAGTGGCTATTTAATAACGTTAACCAATCAGAAATTCACCTACCCATTGTAAATGTCACTGTGACCCATTTATATGTTGTCAATCACCACCAAATCCTCTAAATTAAATGTTCTAAATGTTGTTCTAAATTGCGATCATGCCATTCAAATGAAAGTATGTACAGAAAGGCTATCAGTGCCCCATTACCTCACAGTGTTTATAAGCTACTATCAGTAGATATTAATACCTTATGTACAAAGTCTGGTCTTTTCCTTTAGCAAAGGAAACACTGGTCCTTGAGAGCAGAAAGGTATCTGATCTCTGAATGATACATTCATTGATCTATTTAATGTATCAACAGTGAAAATGTAGTAGTGTCAAAATAGTAGGTCATTGATCATTTAAGGGTTGCCTGTTAAATCTGCTGTACAGGGTCTCTCCACAACCAGTTTTGGACACCCCTGCCTGACTTTGAGAGTCAAACCCTTCAAAGCCTGTCCTTAAAGCTGAGGGGACACCAGTCTATATTTTGCTAGAAAATGTACAATGAAACATGTTGCTTCTACTTTTAGGGGTCACCATTATATATGTTGTAGAGAATGTAGATGTTTATTATTGAAAATAAGGATAATCAGTATTTTTAATTATCTAATATTAGGCTATAAGTATTTATTATGAGGGTCATGAATATTATTCTGCAAATAAACGTGTTAATGAATTACAGTGCTTGTGAATGTTAACCCTTTTTAATTTTTTTTCACCCAAGACAGCAGAATTCAATGCATTGGAAAGTTTCTAGTGCTGAGAACTACTCCCGAATGCGGCTGAAGTTAGTTCAGAACTACAACTTCGACCCTCACAAAGAAGCCAGTGCCCTGAGAGACAATCTTGGTGAGTGTAAACAGGTCCTGACCACAGCACAGCCAGCTACCTAGTGTGCAATGGGACTGGGGAATGGAGGAGGCACAATTAGACAAACTTTACTAAAATGTAAACCAGTAATAGACCAGTTTTAGTAAAATCTCTGTCTTTACTGTGCTGTGATAGGATAGAACCTATTGCATAGGGGGGAAACTACTAATTGTTTTCAGAAGTTTGTCTCTTCCTTAATACAAGAAACATCACAAACCACCATGTTTGTATGTTTGATCTCTATTCGTCACACTGTTAGTGTATTCTAGCACTGGAGACAGGCTTATATTACTGTTTCAGCATGTCAGGACAGTTCAGTACATTTGGAACATATTCTCAGTACAATATGTGCTTGCCTGTGCATTTCCCAAGCAACCTTGTAATGGCAGCTCATGTGTATGGGTTTCCCCTCTCCCTGGCACAGGAGTCCAAGAGAACCAACTATCCACAGAGTCTCTGCTGCTGGAGGCAGTGAAACAAGTAAAGGTGAGCGACCTGGAGGAAGACATGCTGGATCTGCCCGAGGACGACCCTGCTGGGGCCAATAACCTGTAAGTTCACCCCGCTGCAGGCAGTGCCAGTTGCCATTTACATCTCGCGTACATACACCGTGTTAACATTATGACCCTATGAATAACACTGATAATCTCGTTATCATGGCACCTGTCAGTGGCAACAAGTGAACATTTTGTCCTCAAAGTTGATGTGTTAGAAGCAGGAAAAATGGGCAAGCGTAAGGATCTGAGCGACTTTGACAAGGGCCAAATTTTGATGGCTAGACGACTGGGTCAGAGCATCTCCAAAACTGCAGCTTTTGTGGGGTGTTCCCGGTCTGCAGTGGTCAGTACCTATCAAAAGTGGTCCAAGGAAGGAAAAGCGGTGAACCGACGACAGGGTCATGGGCGGCCAAGGCTCATTGATGCACATGGGGAGCGAAGGCTGGCCCGTGTGATCCGATCCAAACGAGCTACTGTAGCTCAAATTGCTGAAAAAGTGAATGCTGGTTCTCATAGAAAGGTGTCAGAACACACAGTGCATCGCAGTTTGTTGCGTATGGGGCTGCGTAGCCGCAGACCAGTCAGGGTGCCCATGCTGACCCCTGTCCACTGCCGAAAGCGCCTACAATGGGCACGTGGGCATCAGAACTGGACCACGGAGCAATGAAAGAAGGTGGCCTGGTCTGATGAATCACGAGTTCAAGGTGTTGACTCAATCCAATTGAGCATCTATGGGACAAACAAGTGCGATCCATGGAGGCCCCACCTCGCAACTTACAGGACTTAAAGGATCTGCTGCTAACGTCTTGGTGCCAGATACCACAGCACATGTTCAGAGGTCTAGTGCAGTCCATGCCTCGACAGATCAGGGCTGTTTTGGCGGCAAAAGGGGGAGCTACACAATATTAGGCAGGTGGTCATAATGTTATGCCTGATCGGTGAATGTCCTATATAGAAAGTTGTAATTAACTTTGATATGAACCTATTGTATAGAACTGTTGTAAGCACATATTATTTGTTTATACAGGTTTACTAAAAATGGACTGTATAAAACTGTATCTGCAGCTGACACCACTGAGTGGATGTTCATTTTATGTTACTTAAAAAACTATGTATGTTGCAGTGAATACAGAAATTGGGAAAACTATAGCAGCTTCCTCAGGTTTACCACATTCATTCATACAATTAACTTAGGTCTACTTCTCTGTGTGTGAGATTGGTCTCGGTGACTGCATTTAAAAGAACTCTAAACTCCAGAACATGACACTGTATTTGGTTGTATTAGAGTGAGGTCGTTATTAAGAAAGGGATGCAACTGACAAGCAAGAAAAAGTACAAAAAATGCCTTTTCTCCCAACTTGATGACAAGTAACCATGATATAGCATAAGCTATATAACAGAAGCTTGATAATTGTGATGTATTCTTATTACCTGCACTGAGTGCATCTTTTTCAGAAGCCTGTATCTTTTCCTGCTAAAACACACACACAACAGATTCAATTCTTGCCCTCTCTCCCCTCTCTACAGAAATGAGGCTGAACAGAGTCAGAAGGAGAAACTGGTCATTTCAGAGGACTGCGAGCTCATCACAGTCATGGACGTCATTGCTGGCCGTTTGGAGATCACCACCCAGCATGTTTATTTCTATGACAGCAGTGTGGAGAAGGAGGAAGGTGGGTACAGGCTCACGGATGGAAGTGAAACTGATTAAGCTCTTCCTCATTTTTACAACCAATCCTGTTTAAAAGCAAATATCAGATGCTGAATTGTGCTCATTACCTCATTAGTCCTTCCAGTTTTCTTGTAGACTTACCTGCCTTTAAAATATATTAAATAAAACATTTTCTCAGGGGCAGAGCAGAAGGCATGACATACTAGTTTGCTATCTCTGTATCTCTGTATGTTGCTTTAGGTGTTGGCTATGACTTCAAATGGCCTTTGCTCCAGATAAGAGAGATCCATCTGCGCAGATACAACCTCAGACGGTCAGCTTTGGAGATATTCCTCATCGACCAGACAAATTACTTCCTCAACTTTAAGAAACAGGTGAGGTCATAGTTTTATGGTTAAATGTGTTGGAAGTCACCTATTTAGGACCGCAACCAGATATTTTCATCTCACCCCGTCAAGTCTCTGCAAATGGAGAAAAAAAAAAACAGAACTTTGATTTAGGTAGAATGAAGAATCCTCAGTCACAAAGACTACTGACTACTGGAATTCTTATTTGTGATTGATGGTGGACAGTAATCTGGTTCATTTGAAGCTACTTGATCTTGTCTTGCAGTACATTTTCAAGTCAGTCCTTGCCAGACTGAGAATGAAATTTGAGGGTGGGTTTTATGGGTCAGGAGGCCTCATTCATTGTAACTCAGTTCCGTCTCTAGAGCAATTGAAAACCACATCATACAAAGTCAACTGGTCTATTTTAACGACTGTAATATGGAAATTCTGCATGGGCAGCAATTAAATTTGATCCAAGTGCATGAAGAACACACCACCCAAAATCATATTGTCCTCTTGAACAGCTTTGTGCATTGCTATACATTGTTCTTCGGTGCATAAAAGTCAAACAAAACAAAAAACTGCACCCTGGCACAATTAAATGTGGTCGACATACAAAGAGGACTATGGGAAACAAGTTCCTATGGACAGTGACAGTGCCCTCCAGAGAGCAGATCAGTGTGACAAGCATCTATGTCCATGTTAGTTTGTAGCTATTCAGTCTGGAAGAACACTGTCTGATTCCCATTTGTTTGTCATTGAAGGTGCGGAACAAAGTGTACAGTCGTATATTGTCACTGCGCTCCCCCAATCTGTACGGCACTCGTTCTCCTCAGGAGCTGCTCAAAGCTTCCGGACTGACTCAGGTAAGAGTCCCAAAGGATGACGTCATTGTACTGACACACTGTACCACCGCTTATGCCATTGCTGGATTTAGGTGGTAGTTGACAGGGGGCCACTGCACAAAAGGCCTCCAACTATTCAGCCAAACAGAATGATTGTGGTCCGCCCACTCTTCACTTTTTTTATGATCAGGTCCCCTAAAAAATGTTGTTGAAGAGCCCTGACCTATAGTAAATACAGACCCCTGCCATAAAGAGGCAGTGTTCTTGCTCTGCTGTTGCCACTTGCAGTATGAGAAAAAGCAGGCAAGGGGCATCAAGAGCCAGCACAGGGCATGCAATCTCACCAGGCTCCCACCTGCAAGCTTATGTGTGGGAAGAAATGTATTTTAAGTGTGTCTCTGTGTGTATCTGGGATTGATTATCAATAATTGGTTAAATACACTATTTTTTAAAATTAAGAAATGTAATAAAATAATCAATTTAATAATCATGATAGAAGCACGTTTTTATTATGCTTTTACAATAAAATAAAATAAAATCTGGAATGTATGTTGTTACAATAATCTTTTATCATGTGCACTGCCATTATGCCTTTGAACACCGTTAAAAATTACTTTTCAGTACCAGCTGTAAGCTTAACTTTGACTTTGTCAGTGAAATGGGTATTATTTGGTCGTATTATTAGTAATTATTATACGTTTTAAGTTAATTTATTTTCCCAATCACATTTCTATGTGGTTTCTTTCCCCACAGAAATGGGTGAACAGGGAGATTTCCAACTTTGACTACCTCATTCAGCTGAACACTATTGCGGGTAGAACCTACAATGACCTGGCGCAGTACCCAGTGGTAAGTCGAACCTTCTCAGACAAGAGACTTATCTTATTATATAAATCTTTCTTTGCCATTAAAAAAATACATTTTCCAGGTGAAAGTCATCTGTATGAATTGAAAATCCTATATACCATTATCTTTGCTTTGTGATGTTTGGATGTATATTATTCTTTCTTGAATAGTGTGACTATGTATCGAAAATGTCCTGAAAGAAATATAGTATTGATATTATGTACATTTGTATCTATGAAACCTCAAAGATGACCTGACAACATGAAAGACACGAATTACATGATTGAAAACAAATTAAGCATGAGATGAATTTGTATGAATAGTATAGTCATTTGCTTGCCTGTTTTTTTCATTTGTCATCATAATTAAGAAAACAGGCTGGGAATTAGAAACTATAACCAATTATGCAGCCAGTCAAATGTCCTTTATCAATTTGAGTGCATAGTTTACTACACCAGGGTCACAAATTCCATAAACATGTGCCCAAATGATTAAAGCGTGCACAAGTTTTTCACACTTTTCATACAAACTATGTATTCTTCATAGTTCGTAGATTGACCTGACTTTCCTTGAGACATTTCAACGCAGTCCAAAACAGAATTACTGAGAGAGTAGTAAGTCATTTAGCACATAGCTTTATTCTATATATTTTTCTAACACTAACATGTACAACATACATACAGCATTACAATTCATAATCTATACATTGCAGTGAGCAATTTAAGGTATCAGAGTAGATGAGAAATCATCTGACCAGAATGAGAATCACAAATAAATGGTTAAAATCAGGACAAATAAAGATATTTCATCAAACAGACTAGAAGCCAAGGCAAGGCTTTTATTCAGATCTTGTAGTCTTGCCAAGTATGCCAGTTGAAACACCTGAGGTTAACGAATTAATTAATGAATAGTGTGTTTAGTCCAATGATTCAATCTGATCAGAGACACCCACAGAAGCCATTAAATACAAAAAAATCCCTTTTTGAATCATGTTATCCACGTAAGAACATGTATTACAATCATTAGTAATAGCCTTATTTTTTATGAGCCTTTTATGTGTATTTTTGTCTAAAGTTATTTGGGTTTCAATGCACATTTGTGTAATATTGTTTATTTTTATTTTGTATTATTATTTATTCAGAATACCAGTCAGTTAATAAAATGTATTGATTCTCTCTATTAAAATGTAGAGCCAGAGAACACTGGGAGAAAAATACAAATGTTCATGCTAAATCGTCTGGGGAATCGGGTTTTGAAAGCAGCGCGCCCACTTACTGTTCCTACATGGCTGTAATGTGTGTAGATGTGCAGTGGTATAAACTCTTGCTATTCCCTTGTGCATAGTTTCCTTGGATCCTGTCCGACTACACCTCTGAAGAGCTGGATCTGAACAACCCCCTGGTTTTCCGAGACCTCTCCAAACCGATAGGGGTGGTGAACGAGAAGAATGCCAAATCTGTCCGGGAAAAGTAGGTTCCTTGTTCGGCCCCTGTCTGCTCATTTCTTCATTTTCACCTAATACAGAGACCACAATAACAGGCATGATTTATCTTAGTGTTATTATATTTCAAATAAATAAGAGAAGCAATTTTTTTTATTTTCTATGCATGTGCATTTTGCCGTTTTAATTTTTTCAATGGGCAGTTTCATACATTATCAATAAACACCAAGACACCCACTTCAGTTGTAATAATTAGGGGAAACTATAATGTAAACCAGCACCATATGTCAACATTTTGTATTAATTCATAGACAGAATGTAACAGTGGATGTATTTTAATGGCATTTTTCACTCTCACTCACCAAGATGTTATAACCCTGTGTATTAAACTGATTGAAACAAAATGGTTTCTTATGGATACAAGAAGATTGTAGGTTTATGAACATAAAGCAATGTGTGGATTTCCAGGTCTTGGTCTAATCATGTATAATAACTTGCCCATTGTCTTTATTATGAGATATGAAAGCTTTGAAGACCCCACAGGGACCATTGACAAGTTCCACTATGGCACGCACTATTCCAATGCTGCTGGGGTGATGCACTACCTGATACGAGTGGAGCCCTTCACTTCCCTTCACATTCAGCTACAGAGTGGCAGGTATAGTCTTCAGCCCACTGGAGTTGGTTTGAGGATAGGTGCAGGTCTACTGGACTGTTAATAACCATTTGTACACCTGCTTCATTGGAATGGCTTGACTGAATGCGTGAGATTACGATGTAATTGAATTCACAGCCTAAATCTGTAAACCTGCTTTTGCAGCTTCCTCTAGTATACTGTACTATACCGTTAAGATCCTGTATTCAAGCAAACTGACAACAGGTTTGCATTCTTAACCCAAAGTACAGTTATTTTTCCCCCAACTATTTTGGTGTTTACTTTGATGTGATTACGAGCATGAATGAGCTTCACCATTCAGACAATAAACAGGAATGACTTTCCTGCAGGTTTGATTGTGCTGATCGACAGTTCCATTCCATCCCTGCCACCTGGCAAGCCTTGATTGACAACCCCAACGATGTCAAGGAGCTAATTCCCGAATTCTTTTACTTTCCTGAATTCTTGGAGAACCAAAACAGTGAGTAAAGATGCTTCATTGCTTATGTTTGATTATGTAAGCTGATCAGCAACCACTTTAAATCTTTCAATGCACAAATATAGCTTGGCTTGCTACTTTTTCAAAGTTTATAATTGATTTATGCAGATTTGTATGTGAATTAAATGCTGTACTTTTAAAGTAATTCAATTAAGTAATTATTTTGAGTCTGTTAACCAGCCAACACATCTCGCGACTTGGAACTGTTTTACACCTGCTAAAAGCTAACCGCACTGCTGCAATAGGTTGAGATTCCTGCAAGTGATATTTGGTGTTCAGATACTAAGAGGTCAGGTGAACCCCTTTGTACAAATAAATCCCTGCCTAATATGAAGATCTATCTACTTAATAATAATAATAATAATAATAATAATAATAATAAATTGTGTATATTTATGTCTTGGCATAAGGTCTGATTTTAGAGTCACCAGAAACGTTGTACTTGTGAAGTATTCTAAAACAACATTTGTGATCTCTTCAGATTTTGACCTGGGCCGTTTGCAGATATCTAAAGAGCAGGTTAATGATGTCCTGCTTCCAAAGTGGGCGAAAACTCCTGAGGATTTCATCTACAAGCACAGAAAAGCCCTGGTGAGTGAGAGAGAGATGATCACTACCACCATTATGAATAGACTGTCTCTGCTTTTATGCAAACCATGGAGTGAAAAGCATTCTCCCAATTTAGCACTGTAATTCTGCAAGTCATTTACAGAACTAGTAGTTTAAAAGACTTGGATATTATGACTTTAAAGGGTTAATGTAAACCTATCCATATAATTTGAAATACCTTAACCAAGTAAATGAATATGATTAATTCACTGGTATTATTTGAATAGTCATTAGGGCTCCCAGTTTAGTATCATATGTCAGTCAGAAATTGCTATTATGTATAAGGGTGTGGTTTAAATATCTGCTAGAGCAACATAGGACCATAGTTCAACAGGGGACAGAAGGAATCTTGTAGGTCACGAGGGTGTCAGGTTTCTATATTCATGAGCGAAGTAGAACAAGAAACCATGAAAAGTGTGTGTGTGTGTGTCACCAGAGCAGTTGATGGGCCCAACCATGATTCCTCCTTCCAGCTCCCTTACTGTTGTTTAATTTCTTTAGAAATGAAACTCTGTAGTTCATAATAACCTAAGCATCCTAATTTAAAATGTTTGTTATCTAGGCATAAAGACATCTGTTAAATAAAGTCACTACGATTTAGGTACTTGAAGTAAATGTTAATTTTGCATCGCTTGCCTATTTTATTCCAAAACCCAAACTCTTCTGTTTCACAGGAGTCTGAATACGTGTCTGCTCACATTCATGAGTGGATTGACCTGATCTTTGGGTATAAGCAGAGGGGACCAGCTGCAGTGGAGGCTCTCAATGTCTTCTACTACTGCACTTATGAAGGTACTGCTGACCACGGGGCTCTGTTCACCCAACAAACATAGGCACCCTTAAACAATTTAAACCATAATCTCTTGATTGAAGAAGTCCATTGTGACCCAACTAGTGTCTGACCGATGCCCTTTTACCCTACAGGGGCCGTTGATTTGGATGCGATAGCTGACGAGAAAGAGCGGAAAGCCTTGGAGGGAATGATCAGCAATTTCGGGCAGACACCATGTCAGCTGTTGAAGGTAGCTGAGGGAACCCAGATTTTACACAGTTTTACACCATCTGTCAGTAGTTGGGGACAAGATATTGTAGTGGAATATGCATAACCGGTCAGCTTGTTTCAGGACCACTCCATCTTTGTGTAAAGTTTGCTATATACAGCAAATATTATCTTAGATTACAGTTCAAAACAAATAAGATGTCTTATTCTGGACCCCTGCAGCTCTTTGTGTAAAGATGCACTTCCTGTGAATGCTTTAATAACAGGAGTGTGTGTGTTTTTGGCAGTGTTTTGGTGCACTTTTAGGAGTAGTCCAACATCCAAGAAGGTAAATCGGGCTGTTTTGTGTTTGTTGCAGGAGCCTCATCCTGTGCGTCTGTCTGCAGAAGAAGTAGAGAAACGGAAGGCCAGGCTGGACGCCTGTCCTCTTAACATTTTTGAACATCTTCCTGAGCTAAAATCATTCTTTGTGGAGGTACTGCAATTTGACTATTTTAAGCATAAGTCCCCACCTTGTGTTCAAAGTGCTTCTTACAAGTGGTGGCAGACAGTGGTTAAGCAATTTCTGTTGAATGGGAATTACTGCCTGGCTCAAAATTCCTCCTTTGATTTTTTTCTTGTGTTTTTTTTGGTTTTCTTTGTCTGTGTGGAGGAGGGTATTCTGATTAGAGTCGTGTTGATTAACCAGGTGATTCTGAGGGTTGAAAAGAGAAATAAAGTAATGAATGAAAAGGCATAGTTCTGGCAAAACATATTTTAGTGCACAGTGAAGGTTTTGTGAAGAACAGTTTTTGCTGACCCTGCTTCTCTTTGCTATCTCCAGGGTATCAGTGATGACATCCCTATAGTGAAAGCAGTTGTTCCTAAAAACCAGTCTCACTCCTTTATTTCCCAAGGCAGTCCAGACACTTTGGTAAGTCTCTCTGGCTTGTACAAGTTCTACAGGTCAGGTTGTACCTTTCAGTGGTTACAAAAGCTATTATGGCCAGTATTTTAAGTTTAAGTACAATTAAAACAAAAATATCAAAAATATTACATAACCATATGACTAATATTAATTCCCCAACAGCTACAGAAATAAATATGTGTATGTAACGTAAATTTACCATGCTGTCTATCTGTCTCTTGATTGATTGATCTATGTTGCATTCTGCTAACGTTATTAGCTTTTTTCAAAATACCAGGCTCAATGTGAAGGATAGGGTGAGGGAAGCGTATAAATGCTGTACAGCTTTCCCTGAGTTTCATGAGTGGGCTTCAGAGACCTGCCCAACACTAATTAGTTTCCCCCAACCTCTGTACTTCCTTCTCAATAACGTTTTTAGAATTATTTTATTTTATCTATGTAAATACATAAATTGATTTTTTTAAATGCAGTCAGGCGCATGATAACACACATATTCTTTTGGCAGGTCACTGATCACAAGACTTTTTAACCTACTATGTCACATTTATCTTCTACTTTTTAGCCATGTTGCTTCTCATTCCCTCTCAAACAGTGCAGATCATGCTTGTGGTTAACTCTCTAACCCAACTCTCTGTTGCAGGTAACATTAAGCCAGAACTGTCTGATAGGGAACCATGGCTGGCTGCCATATGACAAAAACATTTCTAATTATTTCACCTTCATCAAGGACCCGACTGTATCAAATCCAAAGTGAGTGTCGTTATCATATCATCTGAGTAACAAATAACGTGGTACTCAGGGAAATTAACTTTGATCTGTGGAATAATACATTTTCTTCACTTGTAATTTCATGATCACCTATTCACACCTTCTTAAAGTACATACAATTCGGTAAGTAAGGTGTGTTTAGGATTGAAAATCAAATGTACTACTATACACAATGAGTTGTGGAGATCTGGATTGTCCGCCCAACCATATGGTTGAAGCAGACTTTTCTAGGTCTCTGCAGAAAACGACTGCATGAAATTGTGTTGTTGTATTATTATTATATTTACTTCATATAGTGCTTAAATACTGAGAATCCCAAAGCACTGTGTGAAAAAATTAGACAATACACATTTTACCTCAAGATTAAACTCATTCTAAAGTTGAATAAAAGCTAACCATGATGGAACACCACTATGTTAAAAATGTGTTTTTAGTTGTTTTTTAAAAGCACTAACACAGGTTTAGAGTCCTTAAAGGCCTGCAGGACAAATTTCAGAGCTTAGGTGCATAACTCTGAATTCCCAATCATCCATAGTGGGCCTTGAGGTAGAGGATACAGTTGGACTACTTTAATTGAACTGTGGATGTTTGTCTTTGAACCACAGAACCCAGCGCTTTATCAACGGCCCCTTCTGCCCTGGTCTGGACGTCACCACCAAGCTCTTTGTTGTGTCACATGACGGAAAGTTGCTCTTCAGTGGAGGACACTGGGACAATAGTGTCCGCGTCACATCTCTCACCAAGAGCAAGCTCGTGGGGCAGCACATAAGACACATGGGTATAGACCTATCACTGATTTTTAAATATACATTTCATGGCTCTGAATGGCACATCCAGTTAAGGCTTTTTCACATAGTGCAGGATGCGGCCTATATCCTGGATCCAGCTGCCTATGCTATTGTTGGTTTAAAGGTCTGATAAAACAGTTTTTAAGATATAAAATGGTTTACGTCACAGTGACCTTTGAATGTCTCCAGATTATGCCTTTTGTTTATGTACAATCATGTGCAAAATAGTAATACTGAAATCACAAGATACAGCACTCTAAACCACCTTAGTCATGATGTCTTAGCAAAGACCTCACTCATATCCCTGAATTAGTCACCGTTCATAGTCCATTCATTAACAATAATTGTTAACATTGCAGTCAGGTGCCATAATGGTTCAATTTCCTTTGAATAAAAAATACAGGTTTCAATGGAAATTGTTTGTGCCAGTGACAAATCCATGTTTTGAGCTAAATGATGTTTTCGTTTGAGAGCGGTCACTTTTAACACAGGGAATATTTATATATTTTTCTGGCCACTGGCATTCAAAAGTTAGTAAAATACGTTATTATGCATATCTATCAAAATATAATGCTTTCAATCTTTCTTTCTAGATCTGTTGATGTATCTCTATGACACTTCTGATTGGTTGCTGTCTTTTGATTTAATTAAAAATTTAAGTCATCTTACAGCAGCAAACCCCCTGTGACTTCTCCAGCAACAGTTCCTGTGGTCTATTATAATGCTATTAATCTTTCAGAGATGTGCCTTGTACAGTGAAGGCAATGGGGAGGTCTTAAGTGCATAAGAACATTTCATGTGTCTTTTTATGTATCATTGACTCAGACTTCAACTATTCACAGAGTGGAGAATCTTGATCCAGGCCCTCTGTCTACAGTGATGGCAGGGAATAGAAGCAGATGCATTCTGAGTGGAACTTTCCCTGAGTTGTAGCCTCTTCCCTGTCAGAAATGCCTTGTGTTGGTGGGCTTCTGTAGTTTACCTTCTCTCTCTGTCCTTCAGATATTGTGACCTGCCTGGCCACTGACTATTGTGGCATTCACCTGATTTCGGGCTCACGAGACACAACTTGCATGGTATGGCAGATCCTACAGCAGGTATGAGACCCATTACTATTATTATTTATTTCTTAGTAGATGCCCTTATCCAGGGTGTTTTACAGTTTATACAATAAACATGTCAAAGCCTTACAAAGTGCAGTAATACAATCAGTACAATATACAATCTGAATACATCCTACTGCAAGGTGTTAGCAAGTGCAGATATAATACAGTTAGTTTGTAGGTATGTGCTAAAGTGGGTGGGGGGTATAGGAGAAGTCGTAACACAATAAACGATACATAAGTACTATGCAATTGTGTACAAGTCACTTGCTAAGCAGTAAAAGAGATCTCGTCGACTAACTGAAACACTCAGCTGGGAGAACCACGATTTTGGGCATTATCAACAGTGCAGAAAAAATAGTCTTTGGTCAAGAATGAAATTGTAACCCTCTTCTTTTTCTTCTTCACTTTCAAGGGAGGAGTGCCTGTGGGTTTATCCCCAAAGCCTTTGCAGATCTTGTACGGCCACACAGATGAGATTGTGAGCGTCACTGTAAGCACAGAACTGGACATGGCGGTCTCGGGCTCTCGGGTATGTAAATAGTTTCATGAAATGAAAGGATGCTGATCTGATAAGATACAGCCAAAATATTGCAATGGATACATTGTTTTAATTTATCATTACAGTTATTGTTTCTTTTGATTGGCACAGGACATTAAACTGGAGTGTGGTTTGTTTATGTGGTATCGATAGCAGAAGAAATAATAATTGCTGAATAAAGTCCTGTTATCTAGTGACCCCCACACATACAACCCACAGCAGTCAAATCCTCTGAAAACAAGACTGGGTTGATGCGCACGTTACCACAATACTTTAATACGAATGCAGATTAGCGGTGAGGTTGATCTGCATGAATTAACCTTGAGACTGTTTTGTTTTATACAGATATAGGTTTATTAAAAATGTAAATAGACAACATGTATTTGAAAGATAGGACAGAGACAAGCAGGGTGGATAATATTAAAAGTGAGAGTGAGAGGAGATCTATCCAATACTCGCGGCACAAAACATGTAAAATAACAAACAAGTATTATGACTAATTATACTCATACACAACTAGGTTTTATGTAATTGTGGTTTACCTAATTCTTGACTAGTACATGAAATATACTACCTGTGTGGTTTACTGAGATTCAGTTATGCAGACGGTCGAGAGCGGGGAGGGCTGGCAGACTGATTTGACTTGGACGGTTGCAAAGCTTTCAGGTTTTGGATGAGAGGTTCTGGTTCCGTTCAGTCTTCCTGGATTTCGTCTCCTTGGTTTCTTCTCCCAGGTTGTTCCACTCCACTCCAAATTGTACCACTCCCAATTGTGCCACTCCGAATTGTTAGTTTTAACTTTATGTTTTTATACATTTTAGACAAAGAGAGTCTAATCTCTTTCCTTCCAAACTTCTGATTGGTCAGGTTTGGGGTAATAAAATTGAAATTCGAATCGAAGCAGTCTTTGCCATTCCTCTCCCTTGATTCCTACAGAATGTGTGTTGGGGGTGTGATGGCTTTGAGGAATATGAAAATGATTAAAATGTTACCTAGAGTTTCTAACTATCTATATTGTCAAGTTTTAGTTCTATCAATTACATTTTCAAGTCCCTCAAAGCATGACCTTACAGGTGATACAAACAAGCCAACTGTTCTTTTTCAGTAATGTTAAATTTGAGTCTTCTTGGAATTCCAGGGGGGGCTGGTCCAATGCCCATGTCAGTGGAGGATCAATTAGGATGTGTGAATAATTATATTATACAATGCAACATTAACATTTGGTGTGAAGTATAAATGGTCCAATGGTTAATGGCTAATGGTCTTTCGTTTAAGACCAAACATGGCTTGAGCATATTTTGGTTCTGAGGTAGAATTACTTCAGTGTCATTAAGTTAGGTTTAATTCACCTTTTATTGTTTGTTATCAAACTGAGGGAGAAGCTGGGTAACACTTCTGTTAGCAGCATGTAGTTTGTATTTGGGTTTGTTGCTCTGGTCTATGGAATATATCAAGTACCTTTGAATGTCTGAGTTTCACAAAATAAATCTTCAATTGGAATGTGATGCTAGTCACTGTGGAGACGGGCATGGCAGCCCATTTGTCAGTTGGGGGGGCTTCCAGCATGGATGTGTTATCTGTGTCTTTGGTGAGCACAGGTCTGTCGTAAAACACAGAAGCTGTCTCCTTAAGTCATTTAATACAAGCCTACATTTCTCGGTTAGGAAGGTATATGCATTTCAGTATATATTTGACAAAATAAGGTAGTATGATTTACAGGTACGTCCAGGACGTGTGATTTATACTGCAACAGCACAAAATACTAGTCAGCATTATACTAGCAGAGAGTTTGGTTGTGAGTTTTTAATTAGGTTTTAATTAATTTATGGAGTGGGGTTGCTTTTTATTGTGGTTCTAGTCTAGTTTTATAGCTTCCCCCCCACACACTCATGGTTACAGGCATAGTGCAAGGGTCAGGTGTGTCGCAACTGAGAGACATCTCTGACATCACAGATAGGCTGCCACTCCCAGGAACAAGCTTATGTCAGTAGTTTGCAGTGTCATAACCCTCAATTCAGTTTCCAATCAGGACAGGAGCAGTGTAAGAGCTCTACACAGAGTTGAATGATGTGTATTGTAACCAAACAATCCCACATCCTGATAAAGTATATGCACACTTGGAAAGAAAAGTATGGCTTCCACAGGGTGTGCCTGACCTCTGACCTCTGACCCTGGCTGCGTTTCATCACTCAGGATGGCACAGTGATCATCCACACCATTAGGAGGGGGCAGTACATGAGGTCCCTGCGCCCGCCCTGCGAGAGCTCTCTGCCCGTCACGATCCTCAACCTGGCTGTCTCCTGGGAGGGACACCTCATCATTCACACCTCCATTGAGAGCAAGTCTACACTGAAGGTAGTGGCCACTGTGGCAAGGAACCAGCAGCTCCTCATTCAGTCTTGTATTTTTAATGAAGATATGACAAAACTATGGCGTTAACCAACATTGTTTTTTTTTTGTTTTTTTAGCAAAACTACAGCAGTGACTTTTCTACAGAGCAAAAGCTGACATCTGTTTTTTCCTCCATGCAGGATAAGAATGCACTACATCTCTATTCTGTGAATGGAAAGCACTTATGCTCTGAGAATCTGAAGGAGCAGGTGACAGACCTGTGTGTCTCAGGAGAGTACTTAGTGCTGGGCAGTGTGCAGGGCTTTCTGTCCATCCGGGATCTCTACAGGTAAGGTTTCAATGGGCATAGAGTCAGCAACTATGACTTGCTGCATGTTGACTAGGGCTCTGTGGAGTCCAGCATTCACATTTACCTTTGTCTTTCTCTGAACGGACACACAAACATTAGCAAACATTTTCATTGATTTCTCGGATCCACAATCCAGTAAATGGTGAAACATCATATCCTGAAATGCTGAAACAGCGCTTGTTTAAGCTCAAGACAGCTGCCCTTGTTTTTGTGAGGGTTAAACTTTTGAATGTTATAAGTTGATATAACTGAACAGAATCACAGATACCTTAGTTATGTACTTGAACCAACACATGAGGACTATAAACTGGAATCTGGGATAGTTTTCCTTCAAAAAACAGAACAGCCAAATATGTATATTTTGAAACAGTAAATATTAATGGTGAAAGACTATATAGAGACTTGTCTGTTTTTGCAAGATTCTGTCTTTCTCTCGCCCCCCTCCAGTCTGGCACTCTGCTCTAGCCCGATAGCCATGCGGGTGCCTGTCCACTGCATCTCTGTCACCAAGGAGGGCAGCCACGCCCTGGTGGGCCTTGAGGATGGCAAGCTGATCATCGTGGGCGTCGGCAAACCAGCAGAGGTAAAAGCCACTGTCAGGAACTACATCTACCAGACCATGGAGAAAAGCCCGTTCCTGTCTCAGCTCAGCCTCAGGTCTCCAGCTCAGCTCCTCAGGCTTAGAAACAAACTGTCATTCCCTTCAGGGCAGCAGTAGACACCCAACGGCCTCCTCCCACCTTCCTGAACCCCCTCCCTGCTTTCCACACATTGCTGTTTCAAGTTGTAGTGAAAGGAGGCTGAACTGAATGTGTTGCCAGAAGCAAGAACTCTGTTTCCATATAATACAGTATAAGACTTTTTAAATTTTATTTTTCTAATGAGCTGCATTGATGATATTCTAATTGTTTACATTATTATTTCCTGCAATATTTGTTGCCAAAACCACAAATGTAGATCAGCCATGGTTGAAACCATAGCAGGTGTGGGACGTGAAATGAATTCCGAGTTTAGAGAGGTTTAGTAAAGCATAGTAACCTGTGAAATATCACGGCAAAGCAAAGGACACACATGGTGCTGTATGGGGACAAAACAGGAATGAAGGTACTGTGGAAATGGTTGGTGAGGGGAGGGGCAGACACAGAAGGTGTTGATTGATGTTTTTAAATGAAAAAATTGTAAAAATAAGACAGATGCTATTGACGCTGATGCATCACAATCCGAATCGGTCCATGTCCTTCTCAGTGGATTTGCTTTTAGGTTTCAACTTAAGTGTAAGATAAGTGTGTAAAGTGTAGGACGTCCATAAGGTGTTTATCTTATTGATTACCATTCAGACCTACCTACCTATAGTGCACTATTCTTCGACCTTTGTTTTGCCTTTTCCCCTGTCAGGAGTAAACTGGTCGGGTAATATCAACCTCCAGTCCATTAACCAGTCCTTTTTCACCTTTTATCCCTTGCTTTGCCGCCTCCTCCTCCTCCTCTCCTAACGCTTCAAACAGATGCGCTCTGGGCAGATCACCCGAAAGCTCTGGGGGTCCAGCAAGCGGCTGACACAGATCTCATCTGGAGAGACTGAATATAACACCCAAGATCAGAAATGATGCATGATGGGAAAACCCAAACCCAATCACCACCCTGCTCTCAAGTTGATTCCTACAGTCTCATTGGCTTCTTCCTCTGTAATCAGTATGTTTACCCAATCAACATGATTTGTTCTTATACATTTTTTAAATAACTGATACTTCTATATAATTTGACTCTTTACAGATTTAAGTGTGTGCGTGTTGACAAGGAAATTATGCAAATTCTCCTTCCAATCAAGTAGGTTTTTCAGTTCTGAGGTTTTGTGTGGTTTAATGACGTCAAAAACTACCGGCACTGAGAGGGTATTTCTGTCTCAACTGCCAGATAACAAAAAGAAAAGGCTTTCCTGCGGCCAAGCTGTGCACAGCTCTCTGTCAGCACTTTTAACAGCTACGTTTCTTTATTTTGGGCTTTTTTGTTTCTCAGTGAGGCCTTACTTGCCTTGATATTGAAGCTTCCTTTCAGGTCTCGAGTCCGAGGCAATCCTCCAATCTGCTCACTCACTTGCTGTCCACACAAAGAAGAAAACGGTTGAAGTTGAGGTACAGGGACACAAACACTAGAGGCCAAATGTTACAAAGCAGAAACTGCTGTACATATATTGTTATTAATATCTTGATGGGCCTGAACAGATCATTGATTCCTCTTTAAAAATCCACAATAGACCCTGCTGAACAAACTCTCCCAAAGGTGGAATGGCCTTCCAGTTTGTCCAGCTAGGAATACTAGAAAACTGTATCTCATCTAGTAATTCACCTTTGAACTATCTTGGATTCTCTGAACAGAACAAAGATTTTCAATGTATCTGAACAAGGAATTGGGTGTATGTGGGCACAGAGGGATATTAATAATCCATGGAATAGAGAGAAGAACCAATGTCTTTCTTCCCCAGTCAGTCTTTACAGCATTTTTGGCTTTCAAAATTGTAGTTTATATATATAAATCTATAGTTTTGATGGGAAAACAGAGAATGTAATAATTTAAGTCAATTTGTTTAAGTGGGTTTAGCCCCCACTAGGAGAATGTGAGGGAGACCTTTACTTTAGTGTTGCCACTAAAGCAGCATCAGACTCAACAGTGCAGGTCTGAAGAATAACCCAGTATTCAAATCAAAAGTGGGAGCTGTGACACCACCAAAACAAAATACAAAATTAGGTTGTCTGTGAAAGAGGGTGGGCAGGAGGACAAAGAAACTGTGAATTAAGAATGCTAGAATAAAGTAAAAGGACACTATTATTTCTTCCAGGAATATTTTTGACAGTACTGGATTTCTCATGATGAGGAAAGATACATGATACATGGGCTGACATTCCCATGAACAGAATGAACCCCAGTAAATAAACACACACACACATATATATATATATATATATATATACATAAAGAAACCCTTGAAACATGCTTTGTCAGAGCCCTCACAAAAAATAACTGAAAAGGCAAGTCTATCAATAAATAAGAAATCAAATTCTGCCGCTAAATACAAGCAGAAAAATAGGACAATAAACTGACAACACCAAGTTGTTACTAAAGCCATACATTTCTGAGGTGTAGGCATTTGTTTCCTGTAAATGTTCTGCATCGCTGGGCAAATTTCACTGTTTTAATATGTAGGTGTGACATGTACTTTAAAAGTGCCGGAGACTACAGTCCTTAAAGGACACCGTTGTTTTTTAGACCTACAGCAAAGATCGAACTATGCAGTGAGAACTAAAAGTGGAAGATGTGGCATCATTTATATCATACATATCATGATGATTGTCCAATTCCAATCAGAATTCCTCCAATTATGGATTTATTTAAATGACTATTTTCAAAATGTGGTTATATTTAAAAGATTATGCTGCATGTGATTGTGATTTTAGTTGGGCAAAACATGTTCATAAATGTTTTAAAGAGTTGTTTGCAATTTAAGTAGAGCCCAGACATGACTGTATTTCTTGTATAAACCCCTGTCCTGTTTGTTATAACCCTTTTATCAAAAAACTAAAAACATGCATCTTGCATCATTGTGGTCTACCTGATAGATGTGTTCTATTTTTACAATGGCAGGAATGTTGATATATGAAGTCGATGCACTTTTTTCAAGTCTTGTTTAAAATATTTGAAAAGTACTTCTGCAGGACTAGGCATTCTTTTTTTTGTCTTGAAAGGCGATCGTGAGAATTTTGAACTCATACAACTTATTTTCTTAAATTGATTAATAGTTTTTGCAAAAAGGTTTTTTAAATTATAATCTGGGATTCTTCATCATCACGGCTACACATAAGAGGAATATTCCTCTGAAACCTGAGGCAATAAAACTAAATGAACACTTTATTGATAACTATTATTTCAACACTACATTTAAGGAGAGGAAGCACTACTAGTCTGTAGCTAGAATAAACTGCACCTGTAGCTATTATGTTGGATGTTAGCTCAACTATGGACCAACATGCCATTACTGACATCTTACCTTACTCTTTTACTTGAAAGATTCTGTTTAGCTCTTCCCTGTTTTTAGCTCTCCTATTAATGTGTGTAAAGAAGTTACTCCAGACCACATGGCAATGGGGATACAATCTGTAAGCTGTTTAAAATGTAGCCAATTTGGGGATCAAATTCAGTCAGTGAAAAAAGGGCTTCAAAAAGACTCTAGGGTAACACAGCAATACAGTTTGATTCACCTGAAAGTTACTTTAACAAAACATTTTCATCCATTCATTTACAATCTGAACACTGACAGTCTATTGAATTTCTCTTCATGTTTGTATTTGTTATGTATTTTGTGTATAAATGCAGTATCTAACTTATTTTGTCAGACATGCCTTGGTAAAATGTTTAACAATTTGTAAGTACTGGACTGTTTCTCTGAAATAGCTAGTGGTAATTTCTATACTTTTTAGTGTCTGTCTTGATATCTTTTACTTTGTTAAATTATTATGTTTGTTTTCAACAAAACAAAAAAAACTTCACCCTCAGTTCAAATGATTTCTCTTCACAAATTTGATTAATTAGTAAAGGGTTCATATAGGAATGTATTGTTTTCCACTAAAAAACACAAGCCAAAAAAAGTACTATTTTTGCGCATCATTGAATAAATTGTGTAATTGTATTGTGTAATGATAAAACTGAATTGTATAAGCCAAACTTTTAACCTTAAAGAATTTTAAAATGTTATTTTGTACAGTGTGTAATAAGACTTGTTTTGGAGTATTTTGTGTTTCTTGCCTTCTGTGCAATATTCTCCTTGGTGCTTGGGAAGTGTGCAGTTAAAAGATTGTTAATTCAAAGTCTGAACAACTACGTCTATTCAAGGATTTCAACTAGGCTATAAGTGTAGGAGTTATGATGTTCCTTCTCATTTTGAGTTTTTTTTGTCTTCCACTAGATGGCACTTCAATCCAATACAAACTAAGGGGGAATTTTGTAGCACAAACAAATCTTCTGTTAGAATAATCATTTATAATTTCCTAATCCAAAACAATTTGGATAGGAAATGCTCTCTAAAATTATATATTTTTTAAATCAAAATGCATGAACCCATTAAAATGATAGTCTATTAAAATGTTGCTTTTTCTTTCTATAAATGTTAGAACCAATAAAATCAATACAACTTGACAGCATAAAGCTGAATGGCCAAGAGATAATTATTCATTTCAGTGAACCAAGAACCCCCTGCCTACGTCTATAAAATGTGTTGGATTGTGGCCCTCGAGGATTAGACTTCGAAGAACTCTGTGTGGAATTGGACATGCGATTTGACCGTGATTAAACATGTATGATGTCAAACCACTGCATGCCTTAGTAAGTCTCTCCTCACTACAGAGATAGGAGTAATTGGGACTAGGACTTGGCCAACCACATCCTGAAAATCACCTTTTCTGCAGCAGGATGATATTTCAGGTTTGGGAAAATTGCAAGGTTAGAGAAACATTTTAAAAACTATATATTTAATGTTTGTTTGATGTTACCACTGGACAGGGGTGATTGAAAATCAAACCAAGGGAGTGCCTTTCCATGTTCAAATCCAGTCTAGTGTTAAGTGACAATGCATTGTGCACTATGCGTTTTCCATATTGAAATGCCTGCACATATATTGAGCCAATCTGTGAAATGATTTTGGAAATTGCCATTTGGTTGGGCACAATCGGAGAAATATATTTTATACAGAAACAATTCAAACTTTGTGACTAATCTAAAAATGCTAACTCTAACTTTTTATGAAATCAATGTCTGTATATCTGTCAGTTGTTATATATGTACAGCATGATTTTTCTTTGACTTTTTTTTTCTTTTGCACTTTCCCGGTACTATAGATTGTAAGTGGTTTTAATGTTCTCATGACTTGTATATGAAAATGTAATTTGCTTTGTATACACAAAAAGTGCATAATGGAACTTAAGCCAGTAAAGTTAAATGGGATGAATACATTCAGAAGTCTGGTTTTGCTTTGTTTTGCTCCATTGGATTGGAGATTTCCTAGTTTCAATTATTGATTTAATTGAATTGTTTATTGTATCCCTTCCTGTCTTATTCTCCTGGTTTAACTATATGTAAGTTTCAATGTTCACAATTTTTCTGACATACCTTATATGCAGTCTTGTTCCATTATAACATCTAGACTTTAGAAAAGCAGGTATGACCATAACAAACCACTCGACACTTTGTAGAAGCAGACTGACACCAGTTTACTGGATTATGGGGAGGCGGGTTTCTCCATTTAGTGTGACAGCTTTTGAAATGCTGTCATATCCATTTGATTTCTGCACAATTAAATGCCATCAACCTTACACTATGTCCTTGCATCACTTTATATACACAGTGGAATAGGAGAGTCATCTTCTCACTCTTCCTGGTCCTTACCTTGTTACATGGATAAAGTGCGGTAAGCTTTCGGCAGGTGCAAATCCAAAATATAGTTCACCTTCTGTATGATAGGTGTGGTTTGCTCTGTTACGTCATACCTAGTTATTAATTGTTTGAAGGACATATTGAATAAGCACGAAAAACAAAGCCTGTAAAAGTCACAATTTTATTCACTGATTCAGTTTGTAGAAATAAAACATACAGAGGTCTGGACTGCCAGCTTGAGTTGGTTTCTATTGATGCGTCTCCAGATGAAGACCTGTGTTTTAATGACAGCTCTGCGTCAGGAGGAAGCTGAAATCCGTCCCGGGCTCGTGCTCGGTTGGTGGCTTCCTCCTGAAAATGGGAATATTAATGAGTATGAATTGTGGCGTAGCTCAACAGGGTGATGTTCTCTAAGGATGGATAATTGTTTGATGAAGAAATGTCTGCTCCTTCAGAGACTGATCTTCTACTTGATGGACTCTCCTGCTTCCCTGACACCTCACAATTTAACCTTTCAGAGTCTTTTGTGATTTGATCTAAGGAAGACCTATAAAATCTGCTGAATTGGGATTTTAAAAAGGCAATGTAAAGGGCCCGTTTAAAAATAATAATAATGGCCCGTTTAGGAAGTTGAAAAGGCTGTTGAAAAAGCTGACATGAAGTTGGTCCTATACCTTACAAAGAGACGTGCCTTGGTTGTGCCCAAGAGAGTTGCTTTGTTTCCTTCCACAAGCAGCATTGAGCCTTCTCTTAAGCCCTGGAAATACCAAATACAGAAATTGCACGTTAGCAATCCACACTTTGTTAGCAATCACAATTTGGGACCAATCAATTCAGCTGAGCACTATGGGAAGATGACAGCACTGTGGGGACGAACACAGGTCACTGTTGTATGACCAGCTGAGGAAACCCTGGCTGTCCCTGTTCTTTCACTGATGACTAGGTTTGTTTAATATCCCAGAGGAGGATCTGAAGCAGCAGAGCCCACACGATAGTTGTCGTTTCCCTCCATTAAATGATAAATGCTTATTAAAAAGCTGTCTTCCCCTGATCGCCGGTCTGCTGAACCTTTTCTTTTCTGCTGTCTTGACAATAAAGATTTAGCAGCACTTACCAGCACGATGGGAGTGTCGGGCTCCTCGTGGTACTGTGCAATGCGCTGCTCACGAGTCTCCTTCAGACAGAGGGACAGAATCACTCGACACGCTCACACAAGGCTGCCAACTGGGAGCCAACATCGGTCAAAAGGTCATGAAAATAAATGGCGGGATAGTGTGCTCGCGTAAAAGGAAATAACAGAAAGCTTCCGGAACACTGCAGAAGACCATTTGATTCAGTAAATTCTAAACGCATAATTAAAACCCAGTTTCCAGCCCCAGCACTTCCACTAGCTCACAGTTACCCTGAGCATTTGACTCCTTTATAGTCTAGAATAGATTATAGGGCCCAACCTGTGCTCTGAATTGAGGCATGTACTGGTTGAGCCACTCAGGAGCTCAACTATTCAATGATTCACTACTACTCATCCCAGATGCAGCCTTGTTTTCATGATCTACAAGCACAATCTGGTCATGTATGGATTACAATGCTGACTGTTTGACATGTGAAAAGGTCTAGTATTGATCAGCAACTATATTGAACTTTTCCAAATGAATTAATTTTGGCTGTGTGTGTCTGCCTTTCTCCCAGAGTACTGACAAGGCTATAGCAGACAGAGACACTCCGTTCTCAAAACATTTGATTTCCTTGGCCTTGACATTTTCAGAGGATGAGTTAAACATGGTCACATTGATACAAAAAACTTCCTGTTGTTTATGGGAGTTTTGAAACCCTGGCCTCATCAGGGTGGCAATGCAGTTGAAGTGTTGATGGTAGTCCAGGCCTTCCCATCTAAACCAATGCTGAAAGTCGTCCACAAGGTCACAGAAGTGGTGAGGTGGAATTGTAACAAAGAATATTACATATCTACTCATTAACTATATTGTTGATTATTTAGTAGCCAATATAATCTTTTAGACTTGCATATTAATCAGTATTGATACTCACGCCCATGTGCCTGTTGTTCGCATCTGCATCCAGATAGTGCGGGTTGATGTTAAAGGGCACCAAGCCGATGGCCTTGAGGGAAGGGGGGTAGACGATGGGCATGTCATTGGTTGTGTTGATGCTGGCGGTCGACACGTTTGTTCCTGCGCTTGATCCCATATAGGGAACTCCATCCTGCAAAACAAAGTCATCGAACTTTCTGTGAGTGGCGTCATATTGTAGATTTCTTGTACGGTGTGAATATGGGATTGTGGGGTACTGGGGTCCACGTGTTTTGAGTGGTGAGATGAATTATATATTTATTTAGAAGTAATTGAATGTGAATGCGTAAGGATGAATGAAGGTATTTATATATTATCTTTCAAGCGATCTATCTATACAGTGGGGGAAAAAAGTATTTGATCCCCTGCTGATTTTGTACGTTTGCCCACTGAAAAAGAAATGATCAGTCTATAATTTTAATGGTAGGTGTAATTTAACAGTAATTTTGTCCCACTCCTCTTTGCAGATCCTTTCCAAGTCATTAAGGTTTCGAGGGTGACGTTTGGCAACTCGAACCTTCAGCTCCCTCCACAGATTTTCTATGGGATTAAGGTCTGGAGACTGGCTAGGCCACTCCAGGACCTTAATGTGCTTCTTCTTGAGCCACTCCTTTGTTGCCTTGGCTGTGTGTTTTGGGTCATTGTCATGCTGGAATACCCATCCACGACCCATTTTCAATGCCCTGGCTGAGGGAAGGAGGTTCTCACCCAAGATTTGACGGTACATGGCCCCGTCCATCGTCCCTTTGATGCGGTGCAGATGTGCTGTCCCCTTAGCTGAAAAACACCCCCAAAGCATAATGTTTCCACCTCCATGTTTGATGGTGGGGATGGTGTTCTTGGGGTCATTCCTCCTCCTCCAAATACGGCGAGTTGAGCTCGATTTTGGTCTCATCTGACCACAACACTTTCACCCAGTTCTCCTCTGAATCATTCAGATGTTCATTGGCAAATTTCAGATGGGCCTGTACATGTACTTTCTTGAGCAGGGGAACCTTGCGGGCGCTGCAGGATTTCAGTCCTTCACGGCGTAGTGTGTTACCAATTGTTTTCTTGGTGACTATGGTCCCAGCTGCCTTGAGATCATTAACAAGATCCTCCCGTGTAGTTCTGGGCTGATCCCTCACCGTTCTCATGATCATTGAAACTCCACGAGGTGAGATCTGACATGGAGCCCCAGACCGAGGGAGACTGACAGTTATTTTGTGTTTCTTCCATTTGCGAATAATCGCACCAACTGTTGTCACCTTCTCACCAAGCTGCTTGGTGATGGTCTTGTAGCCCATTCCAGCCTTGTGTAGGTCTACAATCTTGTCCCTGACAACCTTGGACAGCTCTTTAGTCTTGGCCGTGTTGGAGAGTTTGGAATCTGATTGATTGATTGCTTCTGTGGACAGGTGTCTTTTATACAGGTAACGAGCTGAGATTAGGAGCACTCCCTTTAAGAGAGTGCTCCTAATCTCAGCTCGTTACCTGTATAAAAGACACCTGGGAGCCAGAAATCTTGCTGATTGATAGGGGATCAAATACTTATTTCCCTCATTAACATGCAAATCAATTTATAACTTTTTTGAAATGCGTTTTTCTGGATTTTCTTGCTGTTATTCTGTCTCTCACTGTTAAAATACACCTACCATTAAAATTATAGACTGATCCTTTCTTTGTCAGTGGGCAAACGTACAAAATCAGCAGGGGATCAAATACTTTTTTCCCTCACTGTATATCTCTATGATTAATGTGCATTAGTCTATACATGGTAGAAGTTTCTAGGATATATATTTACTAAGGGCAGCACAAACAAAGTTCCTTGAGTGGAAAAAGTAAGGGGAATAGCATTATAATGAGTCAATATAGCCCCAGTGCCACTTACCTCGATCACTCTCCGCCTTATTTCCACAAGCAGATTTTGGTCGTACAAGGTTTTCAAAAGCCGAAAGGTGTTGCCACCGCCTGTAGATCAAAGATTTACATGACAAATTCAAGACTTTCTATTAGGGCTGGGAGATATATCGAGTTTTTATGATATACTTGATGTATTATTTTGGGGCGAAATTCGCGAGTATCAGGTTTTTGTCATTGTTATGAAAATGTATAGCTGCAGAACTGAAAACCATGGAATTTGGGAGGAGTAACATTTTTTTTTTATGCAGCCAATCACTTTGCAGGAAATGCTTTTCAATCTTCGTGGCCAATCACTTGCAGAAGACACTTATCAGTAATTTTTTATTCAGCCAATCGCCTTCTTCATTTATAAAAGTAAGGTGGGAGAAGGAATGAAGAGAAGGAAGCAAATGTGTGTCGGTGGTGTGTTATTATCGAATAATTTGTGTTGATGTTAGTAAATGAGTAGTTTTGAGGTCCTTAATCAGGAGATGCAACTGCTTATAAAGTTGCATGTTTATTTTACAAAGAGACAGGTGCGTGGAATTACAATCTTGACTGTTACACTCTCGCTATATTAAGATGTTTTAAAAGCAATGGAAGTGAATGAATGAAATAATACACTTATTAAATGTCTAAATTACACACTAAGAACATAAGCGAATACATACATACATACATACAGTGAGGGAAAAAAGTATTTGATCCCCTGCTGATTTTGTACATTTGCCCACTGACAAAGAAATGATCAGTCTATAATTTTAATGGTAGGTGTATTTTAACAGTGAGAGACAGAATAACAACAAAAAAATCCAGAAAAAGGGAGTGCTCCTAATCTCAGCTCGTTACCTGTATAAAAGACACCTGTCCACAGAAGTAATCAATCAATCAGATTCCAAACTCTCCCTCATGGCCAAGACCAAAGAGCTGTCCAAGGATGTCAGGGACAAGATTGTAGACCTACACAAGGCTGGAATGGGCTACAAGACCATCGCCAAGCAGCTTGGTGAGAAGGTGACAACAGTTGGTGCGATTATTCGCAAATGGAAGAAACACAAAATAACTGTCAGTATCCCTTGGTCTGTGGCTCCATGCAAGATCTCACCTCATGGAGTTTCAATGATCATGAGAACGGTGAGGAATCAGCCCAGAACTACACGGGAGGATCTTGTTAATGATCTCAAGGCAGCTGGGAACATAGTCACCAAGAAAACAATTGGTAACACACTACGCTGTGAAGGACTGAAATCCTGCAGCGCCCGCAAGGCCCCCCTGCTCAAGAAAGTACATGTACAGGCCCGTCTGAAGTTTGGCAATGAACATCTGAATGATTCAGAGGAGAACTGGGTGAAAGTGTTGTGGTCAGATGAGACCAAAATCGAGCTCAACTCGCCGTATTTGGAGGAGGAGGAATGACCCCAAGAACACCATCCCCACCATCAAACATGGAGGTGGAAACATTATGCTTTGGGGGTGTTTTTCAGCTAAGGGGACAGCACAACTGCACCGCATCAAAGGGACGATGGACGGGGCCATGTACCATCAAATCATGGGTGAGAACCTCCTTCCCTTCTCCTGGGTCGTGGATGGGTATTCCAGCATGAAAATGACCCAAAACACACAGCCAAGGCATCAAAGGAGTTGCTCAAGAAGAAGTACATTAAGGTCCTGGAGTGGGCTAGCCAGTCTCCAGACCTTAATCCCATAGAAAATCTGTGGAGGGAGCTGAAGGTTCGAGTTGCCAAACGTCAGCCTCGAAACCTTAATGACTTGGAGAGGATCTGCAAAGAGGAGTGGGACAAAATCCCTCCTGAGATGTGTACAAACCTGGTGGCCAACTACAAGAAACGTCTGACCTCTGTGATTGCCAACAAGGGTTTTGCCTAAGTACTAAGTTGAAGGGGTCAAATACTTATTTCCCTAATGAACATGCAAATCAATTTATAACTTTTTTGAAATGCATTTTTCTGGATTTTTTTGTTGTTATTCTGTCTCTCACTGTTAAAATACACCTACCATTAAAATTATAGACTGATCATTTCTTTGTCAGTGGGCAAACGTACAAAATCAGCAGGGGATCAAATACTTTTTTCCCCCACTGTACATACATACACACATACAGGGTTTCACGCAGTGCTATTCAAGCTAACCCTAACTAACACACAATGTTGCCACAATGTTGTAGCAAAATTGTGTTTTAGCTGGGAAGCGGTACCCCTGGCCAAACGTGTGTGAGCGAAAACAATAACCAAAAGAAACTTTAAAGCACAAGCGCACATCTCCTTCTCCCTTTCCCTCCCCTCCCTCCCCACTCAACCCACTCCCTCCCCACTCAACCCACTCCCTCTGTCACCTTCCACCGTAATCTCCGCTCCCCCTCCCCCTCCACTCTCTTACCTTCCATTGACTGTTTTTCCCATCTATCTGTCAACTGTGCTACCTCCTCTTTGTTCTCCTCCCTCACCTCCTCCCTTGATTCTCTCTTTCCTCTCACGTCTCGTCCTGCCCATCCCTCCTCTCTTCAGCCTTGGCTCTCTTCCCAAACTAGTTTGCGTGCCGCAGAACAGAAGTGGAAAAGGACCAAACTCCCAGCTGACCTCGAACTCTACCGCTCTTTACTGTTGTAGCATAAGGTACACTTATACATTACAGTTAAAGAAGTGAATTTAAGTACCACCTTATCAAGAATCCTAGAATCTTGTAGAACTCAATTTCTGAAATAATTGGACACAGACACCAATTCCAAAGATGTAAATTCTCCAATTTATTAAAAACAAAGATAAAATGTAGCACTACACTAGTTATACAAAAAGGGAAAAACTAATTTAAATTCACTCAAGATCAACAAATCACTTCCGTGACCAAATCAAAGAACATGGAATCGCATATGATAACACACACAACGTTACACAAAATTACAAACACATCGACTACAATACCGGTTAGTAAGACGAAGCTGATTCACTCATTAGTATTATTAGTCGAACATTAAATAACTAATGCAGGTTAGTATTTATGTCAAACAAACTTCTCGTTATATATATCAGTCTCATTTACGTTTGGTTGCTGAGATTCTATCATTGCTTTTTACCACAATTCTCCCTAATTGATTACTGTTCAATGATTAAGGATAGGCAGGTCCACCTATAATCTAGTGTCTATTAATGTGTGTCAATTTCAGACTAAACAGTTAAAGAGATTTTATTTCTAAAATTGTCAAACAAAACAGTTTAATGCAGCACTCATTTATATTTAAGAAAATACTAAATGATATTACACATTCTAAAGTTTATGACTCACAGAATAACATTTCTAATTAATTTCTCAAATGTCATGAATAATAAACTCCAAACTGTTAAACTTATCTGAACTTCGTCGCAGAGAGGCCTCTCTGTCTTCGGGCTCAAATAAAAACACACGGCATGAGGTCTGTGTGGTTTGGAACAAAGGCAGTCTGGTTCGGCTTTGTCCAATAACTTCCACTTCAGTCTATGCTCCAAACAGATTTTCCACTGGTTTGAAGGCTCCAAGGGTGTGCACAGGATGTCTTCTTGGCAAGCAGGGTTTTCCACCGTAGTTACTTGAAGACAAAGTCTTTGAGGAAAACAGGGCAGGGCCCTGTTAGTTTCCAAGGGTCAAGTTTCTTAAGACTCAATAGCTATTTAAATGACTGAACACTTCTGTATTACAGTCGACTTAGTCAATTGTCCAGCTGCATACACTCCACTGATCAGGTGGGCACAGGCGGGCAGGCGCAGGTTCTAAAGTTCTTTACTTAGTAAAGTTCTTTAAAGAATTCTTCATACGGCTCAATCTCCTTCTCCCAGTTAAACTCTTCTGTTGCCGGCAAAGACTTGGTTGGTTTCCGGTTCCGGTTCTGACAACAGAGCTACAAGTTGAGTTGTAGCAGCGAGTTACCGGTTCAGGTGAGAAAGCGAGAAAGTGCTGTGCGTTGCCTATTTATGGCTGATAGAGCATAGATGATTGGTTCTTGAGTTTGCAAGACTGGATTTCGGTTTCAGACCCCAGTCTCCTATTGGAGGAGGCTCGATTTATGCCTGATGTCAATCCATGCCATCTTTTGGAAATGCCGGTTGGCTTGGGTTCGTAGCTCTGTTTCGGGATTTCAGATCTCGCCCGCTTCAAAGGGTTTTATGACCTCCAAAACATATTCCCCAGACATTTTCACAGCAGGGATTCCAAGCCATTTGGCCCATTGTAGGTGAACCAACTCCCTAAACTGTCATTTTGACATAGAACAGTTCATGGGCTGATGAGCTCAGGAATTCTGGTAATGGTAACTTTGGGGGAGAAGTCTTCTTTAGATCAGAGCTCCAGCTCAGGGCTAGAATGCTTTTATCAAAATACACATCCCCCCTCTTAACGCTACACTGTCTACATTCTCCTCCTCACTCACCTCAGCCAAGAAATCTTACTTCCAATCACTCTTCGAATCCACTGTCAACAACCCCCACAAACTCTACTCCACCTTCTCCTCCCTCCTGGAACCCCTCCCCCTCCTCCTCCCTCATCTCTCACTGCTGATGATTTTGCCTCCTTCTTCTCCTCCAAGATTGCAGACATCCGCAGGCTCTTCAACAGTCCCCCCTGCCCTCCCATCACACCCAAACCTCCCACCGACCAAGCTTCCTTTTCTTCATTCTCACCTCTCGGACTCTAGCGTTTCTGCTCTCCTCCTATGTCACAAACCTACAACGTGTGCCCTGGACCCTCTCCCTTCTCGCCTCCTCCAAGCGACTGCTCCTGATCTACTCCCCTTCATCTCCTCCCTCCTCAACTCCTCTCTGGCTGATTCCCCTCTGCATTTAAACAAGCTGCTATCATCCCACTCGAAACCAACCCTTGACACCACCTCTCCTCAGAACTACCGCCCTGTCTCCCTACTCCCCTTCCTCTCAAAGACTCTCGAGCGGGCAGTCCACCATCAGCTCTCTGACTTTCTGTTCCATCATTCACTCCTTGATCCTCTGCAATCCGGCTTCCGCACAGCTCACTCCACTGAGACGGCTCTCCTGGCAGTCACTGACTCCCTCAGCTTTGCTCGGGCGGCCTCCCTCTCCTCAGTCCTCATCATCCTTGATCTCTCCACAGCATTTGACACTGTCAATCACTCCATCCTCCTCTCCTGCCTCGCTGACCTTGGAATCTCTGGGACTGCTCTCACCTGGTTGTCCTCCTACCTCAGCGACTGGACCTACCAAGTGACATGGCGAGGTTCCTCATCCACCCCCCAGCCTCTCCTCACAGGCGTACCCCAAGGCTCCGTCCTGGGCCCCCTCCTGTTCTCTCTCTACATTCGCCCCTGGGCTCCCTCATCGAATCCCATGGTTTCTCCTACCACTTCTATGCTGATGATGCCCAGTTCTTCCTGTCTTTTCCCTCTTCTGACCATCTCATCCCCTCTCGCATCTCTTCTCGTTTGTCTGCTATCTCCACCTGGATGCACTCACACCACCTCAAACTCAACCTCTCCAAATCGGATCTCCTGTTTTTCCCCCACTCTTCCTCACGTTCTGCTGATCTCTCCATCTCGATCCCCTTGGAATCCACCACACTCTCTCCTTCTTCCTCGGCTAAAAATCTAGAAGTCACCCTTGATCCTGTGCTCTCCTACACCCAGTACATCACCACGCTGACACGCACCTGTAGATTCTTCCTGAGCAACATACACCAAATCCGTCCCTCCCTCACCGACTACTCGACTCAGCTGCTTGTCCAGTCACTGGTCCTCTCCCGCCTGGACTACTGCAACTCCCTCCTGGCCGGCCTGCCTGCAACTACTACCTGCCCACTCCAGCTCATCCAGAACTCTGCGGGTCATCTGGTATTCTCTCTGTTGTGATTCGCACACGCTACTCCACTGCTCCGCTCCCTCCAATGGCTCCCAATACCGCCACGCGTTCAGTTAAAGACATTGACCCTCACCTACCGCTGTCTCAACTAACTCTGCCTTCTCTCCACTCCCCTTCCTCCAGAGCCCGCTCCTTCTCATCCCTGGCCCCTAAATGGTGGAACGATCTTCCCACCGAAGTCAAAACAGCAGAGTCCTTGACCTCCTTCTGGCGCTTGCTCAAGACACATCTTTTCAGACAGTCTTTTTAATATTAGTCCTTTTAATCCCTGTTAGATAGCACTTCATAGCATTTTATCATGCTTCCTGCATTATTGATTGATTTTCCTCCTTGCTTCCTTTCCCGTAACCCTTGACTATACCTTAGATCTTGACGGCACATAGCTTTACTTTCCAGGATGTATGTCCGCACTTACCTTAACTGTATAAATTGGAAGTTGTATAATGTATTATATCTTGAATTGCTTTGTTTAATGTAAATTTGAATTTGTAATGTTTGATGCCTTGTACTTAACTGTATTTTTGCACTTTGTATTGCACTTATGTCACCTGGATAAGGGCATCTGCAAAAAAATGAAAATAATAATAATAATAATAATGTTCCGCCCCACCGTTGTCGCCAGGCTAAACCTGATTTGCAAGCACCCCCGACAATATACAATCACATCCCCCACCCCCCACTAATTTAGATTGATATAATTTGTATAAAATTAAAGAATAATAACGTTGGTTTGCATTTTCATAAATTGGAAAGCAATATAAACAAATACAGAATGTTTCATTTTATTTTTATTAAGATGCTCAAGTGGTACACAAGTTTTTTTTATTTTTTATTATTATAATAATAACTATTTTGTATTGTCACATTATACAGTGCTGTACTGGTAAGCAGAATCGAAACGTGACCGTGAAGATTCAGGTAGATTTCAGGTACAGCATATGTGTTGCGTGATTACTATTACTTGTGTTAATATTGTTATGTGACAGTAAATAATACTGTGTATATGCATATATATATATCCCATAACAACAGCAACACAAGTAATAGTAATCACGCAACACATGCGCTGTAATGTGTTACATTCTGTTGGGTCTTCATGAAGTCTATTTGGCAGGCTTGAATGTATTCCGTGGTTTTTCGTAAAAATGTAGTTTGACAGTCAGTATTTCTTATTTTGCGCATGGTTTATACAGGCATAATAGGCATTTTTGTATTGTTATTATTTTATTTATTTAATATAGAACTACTCAGGTGTTTAATGTAAGTCAGGTAAAACAAAAATCATATTTACTATGATAGCCTGCATGTGGTATTTATAAGTTTTGCATATTTAATGATTAAAGAAAGACTTGTAGTTTGAATGTCTTTGGTCTTATTTTATAGCTTGATTGGAGAAAACAAGAAATATATATATACTTCCAAACTTCTAAAAATATCGAGATATTACTTTTTAAGACATATCACCCAGCCCTACTTTCTACTGATAAATGATTCATTACTGATGCACATCTGACCTGTCAAAAACATAATATAAATATAATATAAAATAATAAATAAATAAGTAATAATAAAATAGGACACCTTTCCTTACACACAGAAAATCTAAATTAAGAGCAACCAATCGAACCTCTAAAGCTCTCTCCCTGGGATCCATGAACAAACCTCTGGCCTTCATTCTTTTTTCAGTAAGTTGGAACTGCGAAAACAAGGTGAGCCAAATACCTTGCCTCTGCTTTGAACTCTGCTTTGCCATGCTTTTAATGCTGTTTGTTAACTGTCAGCAAGAAAGACGCAAACGTACCAATGAAGATGCCTTGTGCTTTTCTCACGGCATCCACTGGATCCGGGTCTTCGTGAATACTGTCAATGTGGTAACCTTCAGAAGACATGAGTTTAGAATTACTATACAACACTAGACTACAAAGGGAAAATGTCACTTGTTTAAGCAAATGCAACTGAAGACAAAATTGAGGTACGTGTTCTGGGAACATTTTAAGTAAAGATGATTAGAGTCCAATGAGGTTGAAATCCAATGGCGTCCATCCATTTATGTCTAAGTTCTGATGCAAAGTCAGCAATTGACCATTGTGGTCAACATCTGAGGTATTCAATGTATTAATTTATATCAGGGGTGGAGAACCTTTTTCCTATAAAGGGCCATTCGAGTATTCACAAATGTATTCACGGGCCACAACCTTAATTAATACACCTACATCAAAACATTAATACAGATGAAACTTACATTCTAATGCAAGAACAATTCACTTTTTTCTAAACGCACACACTGCAGTCAAAACATAAATAACTATATAGCCTACAATAAGCAAAAAGCTCAAAAAACGGCATACAATAAGATAATGAAACAAGTGTAAACGTAAATATTGGAATAATGCTCAAAAGCAATATTTTATAGTTCAAAAATAACTATTGCATTTATCAAAACATAATTGTACACTAAAGTAAACATTTTCAACACTGTGTAAACTTTGTTTTCAACATACAAAGCTACAGTGAATAAAATCAGTGTATTTCAATAAACTATTTACTATATATTTAGCCTGCATACCTGACAGCTCAGGACAGTCCACACAGGACATGTTTCTGCACTTTCCCTGCATGAGCTCGTACCTCACACTGCATTTTGACAGCCCTCTCCAGATGAACACTTTTACTCCACGAATATATAGCATCGCAATAAATGCTGCTCCACTGATAATGTCCAGGAATCATTATTTTGCATGCGATGTGCATACGGTATTGCACTCTCTACTATGTGCAGTAGCAATCACGTATTGATAAGTAGAGTAAAAGCACTCGGTGCCATTTGGACCTGGCTTATCACTCGCTATGTTTTCACAGCACTGGCACAAACCCACGAATGATCTGCCATTCCCAGTATCACTGATGCCCCTGAATCAGTCATGTTCATATACACGGCATGTCCAAAACGCGCTCTCTCCAATCTCCGTTATTATTATTATTATTATTATTATTATTATTATTATTATTATTTCTTGGCAGACGCCCTTATCCAGTGCGACTTCCAACATAATGCAAAAATACAGTAAGTATAAGGAAGGCATCAATCATTACAAATTCAATTTAACTAAAACATAGCAATTCAAAATACATTTTACAAATTCCAATTTACAATTTAAACAAGTACAGTAAGTGAGGTCCTACATCCTGGACGGTGAAAGCTAAGTGCTGTCAAGATGTAGGGTCACAGTCAGGGGTTATGGGAAAGGGAGCAAGGAGGAAAACAATCAAGAACGCAAGAAGTCTGTCTATTTGCGGGTAATCACTGTGTCCACTCAATCTGACTACAGCTGAAGAAAACACCTGTAATACTGTACAATGCGTGTATTTTTCAAGCATATGAAAGCCTGTAGATAGGTAGAGATCGCCATTTGAGCGCCAGACTGACTCTATTGTAAAGGGCAGGCAGGATTATGCGTTATATTTGAGTTATTATGTATTTTAATGACCGGTGAAAATAACTCGATTTTGGCTATTCTAGGTAAATGTGTTTATAACTTATTTATTTTCGTGTTTATGCAGTTAAAACGCAGTAGAGATGTTTATTACATAAGCTCGGCGCTTCTAGTGTTAAGTGTATGTCACAGAAATTATTTTTCCCAAATTGACTCTAGGACCGGAGCAAACAGCCTCAGGGGCCGCATACGGCCCGGAGGCCGGATGCTCCCCACCTCTGATTTATATACTAGTGTTCTTAACATAGTCGTTGAAACAAATTAAATATTTTAATGATCTGATACTTAGACACTTTGTATTATTGTTATGCACAAGCTAGTCCATATAAAGCAGTGTAACAGCCATTACAAATTATTTATTTGTAGTTATAATAAACATGAATGGGTAAAACTAAAGATACCATATGAAGTTGAAAGAAAACTTAAAACCATATATTTCAATTAAATAAAAAAAGTCTAATTAAATAATCCTTAAAAAAGGATGAAATGGTGAAACCTTACCCAAACTCTGAAATTTCTGTCTCGCAGTTTTGGCATATCCATCTCTATCATGTAGGGCATAAGGGATGAATAAAATCCGTTTAACTTGCCTGCAAGAAGGAAAAGTCCGAATTTAAAAAGGTTACGTGCATAAATAGTTGTATATGCTTTAACTAGATCTCGTTTTTTTTTTTTTTTTTTTAGCAAAACGAGGGTCGTCCTAAAACCTGCCCGGAGGCGCCCGGTGGCACTAGGTGACGACCAGAGATCAAAGACAATAACTTTATTTTTATTTAAGTCCAGCAAAACATGATTAAGTCAGGAGATCAGAAGACATGATCAAGGACATATCAAGGCGATTTACAATACAAAGCAGTCACATCCCAGCTAACACAATTACGTTGCCACAACGTTATGGCAACATTGTGTGTTAGCAGGGATTTACACTGTACTTAAATGTAGTCTGACAATACAATATGCAATGAAAGCCCGTATAGTATTGGAATAAAAACATTATTATTATTATTATTATTATTATTATTATTATTATTATTAGTAGTAGTAGTAGTAGTAGTAGTAATACCCTGTGCTGTTGCATATAGAAGGCTGTGATCGGCGCTTACGTGCGCCTCCGGGCAGGTTTTAGGACCACCGGCAAAAGGATGCACAAATAGTGAGCTCTCTCCAAATCAAAACTAGTATTGTCTCCCGGGAACTGGGTCACATGGTTCTGCTCCACAGTATCATTTTTGTTGTTGAATACTGCACGTAAGAAACTTAATGTAGAACTGTCTCATTAATATTTCCGATATATATATAGGAAATATTAATGAGACAATATATCTCTTCTACTGTGCTGGCAGCTTAAAGAGAACAGCACAGAGACATGCGCACTGCAGTATCAGACCAGCACCACTTTCTTGGGTCAGCAGTTTACATTCAAGTTTACTGTATATTTGGAAGTGATCAACCTACTCTCCAAAAAACTCTTGAATTTGTTGCTGACAATGATCCAGATATCCTCCGCCATAGAGAGTGGAGTTAGAGACCAAGAGCAATCTTCTTTTCATGGTTTCAACAATTTCCTCCGGTGGAGATCCTGGCTCTGAGGAATTCTGTGTCCTGGAACTGCAATAACGCTGATGATGAGGAACTCAAAGAAATATACAGGTTAAAGTTCAGGCAGCTGTCCAAAGAGCGCCTGTTTGGAAAGCGCTCTGCTGAAGTTGTACATTTGTAAGATAACGCTGAAGACTTTGCGCCAGTCAAGTGTCTTTGATCTGTCCTCCACAACAGCACTAGACGAGCAGATTTTAACATTTTGGTTGGTTTTGTTTGTAATTGTTTTTTAAAAGATGTAAATACATTCACTTTAGCATTGGGACATTGAAGAAGTGATCTTTTACGTGTTCGTATTACGTTACTTACTGCAGCGTTGTGTGTTAGCAGGGTTATACGTACTTTTTAAATGTTCAGGGAAGCATGTGATCACACTGAAATGTGGTAATGTTTGTGTATAAAATAAAACATTGTACGTACATCCACAGTTATTAAAGTTTAATGCTGCAATTTTAACACACGTGACTGGCCCATTAGACGACATTCTCAGTTATTTTCTTCTGACCTGGATTTTCGGATCATTCAGCCTCATCTTTCTGATCATGATGTACCTAATCCAACAAAGATCTGTTGCAACACAAAGGAGAGAGAACCTCTGATAAACACCTACTTGCATTTCTTTGTTCAAGTAAATGACAAAATGAGACATTTACAGTTTTGTAAGCACCAATGATGATTACAGATAAATTAGGGACTAGGGGGTACTGGATGGGGCTCCCTCTCCAGATCCAACCCAGGTGCGTGGCTTAATTGTGTGCCACTAAAAGTGAAAATAAATCAAAGTAATACAAGTTAAACTGATTATATGGCAATGCAGCATGCAACCAAAAAGAAATGGAAAGTATCGGTATATTGCTTGTGCCAAAACTCATGCAGTATGTAATGAACATAAGAACATAAGAAAGTTTACAATCGAGAGGAGGCCATTCGACCCATTGTGCTCGTTTGGTGTCCATTAACAACTGAGTGATCCAAGGATCCTATCCAGTCTATTTTTAAATATTCCCAAATTTTCAGCTTCACCCACATCGCTGGGGAGTTTGTTCCAGATTGTGACAACTCTCTGTGTGAAGACGTGTCTCCTGTTTTCTGTTTTAACATTATTTTGTTCATAAATGTAGTGGAGTAAAATAATAATAAATACTTAGGTAAAGTACAAATACTTGAAAAACGTACTTAAGTACAGGAACAAAGTATTTGTACTTCGTTACTTTACACCCCTGCTATTCACCACAAACTCCTTCAGGTGGTGTGAGGCTGTGCTTTTCTCTTCACCTGTGGTCACCACATTTCAATGACCACCGAAGCACACTGGTCACTAGCAAACTCCCAGATTACATTGCACGTTTCAATGTTGCGTTTCTTGTTGAGTGTATCACAACTGAACAGACCAGATCAGTGGCAGATGCCAGCTCCAAATCTGTGGCCTGTAGATGATTGGATGCTTTCCAGCATAGTAACATGCAGAACAAACTGTCCATTAATCAATCCAATCAGTGATTTTGCTTCGGTTGCCCTATGAGCATTTGACTGGTCGCTCACATCTGCTAGAGTCGCTGAAATAGCAGGGAGAACTCTTTTTATTGCCCACAGTGTAGAATATTGGCAGGCCCATCGTGTGTCTGATAATCTTTTCAGTTCCACTACCCATTTGGTAGGCTCAAGTTTTTGCTGCTTCTCGACAAACAGTTTGTGAATAACAGACCTGGAAAAAAAGTTGTAGAGCATCTGCACTACTGAAAAACATTATGCGACTGGTTTCACATTATGCACACAGTCAACTAAAACCAAGTTTAGTCTGTGTGCATAGCAATGGATGTAAAGAGCATGTGGCACTTCTTGGCGAATTCTTTCCTGGACACCGTTGTTGCACCCATACATAAGTTATGCCCCATTGGCACTGGGCAATGCATGTGTTTTTGTCTATGTATACTTAGCCAACGTCTGTTTAACTGACTCAAGTAAAGACTGTGCATCTACAGTGGGGGGAAAAAGTATTTGATCCCCTGCTGATTTTGTATGTTTGCCCACTGACAAAGAAATGATCAGTCTATAATTTTAATGGTAGGTGTATTTTAGCAGGGAGAGACAGAATAACAACAAAAAAATCCAGAAAAATGCATTTCAAAAAAGTTATAAATTGATTTGCATGTTAATGAGGGAAATAAGTATTTGACCCCTTCGACTTAGTACTTGGTGGCAAAACCCTTGTTGGCAATCACAGAGGTCAGACGTTTCTTGTAGTTGGCCACCAGGTTTGCACACATCTCAGGAGGGATTTTGTCCCACTCCTCTTTGCAGATCCTCTCCAAGTCATTAAGGTTTCGAGGCTAGGCCACTCCAGGACCTTAATGTGCTTCTTCTTGAGCCACTTGTTGTCTTGTTGCCTTGGCTGTGTGTTTTGGGTCATTGTCATGCTGGAATACCCATCCACGACCCATTTTCAATGCCCTGGCTGAGGGAAGGAGATTCTCACCCAAGATTTGACGGTACATGGCCCCGTCCATCGTCCCTTTGATGTGGTGCAGTTGTCCTGTCCCCTTAGCAGAAAAACACCCCCAAAGCATAATGTTTCCACCTCCATGTTTGACGGTGGGGATGGTGTTCTTGGGGTCATAGGCAGCATTCCTCCTCCTCCAAACGCGGCGAGTTGAGTTGATGCCGAAGAGCTCGATTTTGGTCTCATCTGACCACAACACTTTCACCCAGTTCTCCTCTGAATCATTCAGATGTTGGCAAACTTCAGACGGGCCTGTACATGTGCTTTCTTGAGCAGGGGGACCTTGCGGGTGCTGCAGGATTTCAGTCCTTCATGGCGTAGTGTGTTACCAATTGTTTTCTTGGTGACTATGGTCCCAGCTGCCTTGAGATCATTAACAAGATCCTCCCGTGTAGTTCTGGGCTGATTCCTTATCGTTCTCATGATCATTGAAACTCCACAAGGGGAGATCTTGCATGGAGCCCCAGACCGAGGGAGACTGACAGTTATTTTGTGTTTCTTCCATTTGCGAATAATCGCACCAACTGTTGTCACCTTCTCACCAAGCTGCTTGGCGATGGTCTTGTAGCCCATTCCAGCCTTGTGTAGGTCTACAATCTTGTCCCTGACATCCTTGGACAGCTCTTTGGTCTTGGCCATGGTGGAGAGTTTGGAATCTGATTGATTGATTGCTTCTGTGGACAGGTGTCTTTTATACAGGTAACGAGCTGAGATTAGGAGCACTCCCTTTAAGAGAGTGCTCCTAATCTCAGCTCGTTACCTGTATAAAATACACCTGGGAGCCAGAAATCTTGCTGATTGATAGGGGATCAAATACTTATTTCCCTCATTAACATGCAAATCAATTTATAACTTTTTTGAAATGCGTTTTTCTGGATTTTTTTGTTGTTATTCTGTCTCTCACTGTTAAAATACACCTACCATTAAAATTATAGACTGATCATTTCTTTGTCAGTGGGCAAACGTACAAAATCAGCAGGGGATCAAATACTTTTTTCTCTCACTGTATCCCTGGTTGATGAGCTCCATGTTTGAGTGCTTTGTATTGGGGTTTGTTGCAGAAGGTGTGCATTTCTCTGCTGCTCTGTGGATATTTTCACACTGCTGTCCGTGGTCCTGATTTTGAGAGAGGTACCTGTGGCTCTCTCTAAAACAGAAAAATATTTTGTTTTGGGCTTTCATCAACTTATTTTATTATTTCAAAATATTTTAATACACAATATAAATATGAGTAACTATGTTTCACGTCATACGTTTTCTCTAATGTCCTTTACTATAGTTCACTTCTGATTTATTTGGTATCTCCCAAAACACAATTTTGTTTCTTTATATAGAGTATATTTTTAACCTTAATTTGTTCACTCTGAGTCAGTCCTCTTGGAACCCAAATTCTCTGGCAAAAGAAAAGGGTAGTGGCAGTAACAAACACAAAAATATACAACTTTTTATTTAAAATGCTTCAGTTGCAAAAACCTACGCAATTGCGTTGGTTTTACTTGTTAGAATAATTTGTAATGAGATCAAATTTAACAGATATAATGAAGTTTTGACATGGTGCTAGTGCACATGTGAATTCCCCTGTGGGGGCTGAAAGCTGATCCTGATCAAATGGCAGAGTAAACACAACACCACTAATCCTGACCAAATGCATTTGTCTGCACCAGGCTTTTTTCCTACAAAACTCGTAGTTAATGGGTCTGATTAGCTGATAACTTGGTGAATTACAGTAGGTTGAATGTTATTACAGGTAGTGTACCTTGAATGAATACATTTTAATATAAAACAATATTAACTACATTAATACATTTAACTCCAGATATAATGAAAACAGGCACTTAGTTTGAGACCCCTGACAAAGTACAATTGAATAGACAAGTAATATCATGATATTTTGTTAAATAAATACAGAGAAAGCAAAGGTGAAATAAATATTTTTATTATTATTCTTTAACACTCTGCAAAGTGCCAGCTATCACAGATGTTCACCAGTCCAGACGGGCTATGTCTTATAAAGCTTATTTCATTAAGTTCCACAAGGGGACTATCAGGAAAAGCAACAAAAATCTGTTACTTCAACATTTGTGTACTAAATCTTGCAGATCTCGTCATGCATAAAATCAGTCTTAAAAAACAAAACAAAAATAAAATATATATATATATAAAAAAAATATGCGTACCACTGATATACAGATTTGATATAAACAAGCTTATTGGTCACAAACCAAATATAATTATAAACATGGCTTCTTTTACAATAGATACAGAGAACAAAAGTGTGGGATATAGATTTCAACTGTACCAGGAAGTGTAATTAAAAAAGTACCTTTTAAATTTACACATTTGTACATTTTGTTTACTTTCTTTTTTTTAACATCATACAGTCAAAATGTGCATGGAGTGTAAAACCTTTTAGTTAACTATGGTGTTTTAAAATTTGAAGTACATCAACTCTCCTAAACAAAATACAGTACAGTCACAGACATTCAACAGTGCATTCAATACTTGTGAGTCAGCAGCACACAGTCTGAGGTCATTTTCTTATTAATGCAAAAGTATTTTAAGTACTTGATATTTCCAGCATCAAGTTATGGTAAATTTCCTTGTACAGTGCTGTTCCATGATATTAAATATATTCTACAGTAATTAGACTAGAGTAACATGATACTTCAGACACATGTCTGTATCGACCTTGTGTCCATTACTTGAATCTACCTTTTTAAGTTGTTTTCTCCACTTTCCATGGGAAAACTTTTAGAAAGGAGTGTAATAACACCGGAATAAGACCTTTCAGAGACAAGTTAACAGAAGCATTTACTGTGAGAAACATACCACTTTTGTTGTTGTAGGTGCTGCAGGCGGAGCAGTTACAAATCTGAGTGATGTATTAGGTTTCAATAGACGGCAAAATCCACTGCATGATTCTGATCATCTCAGCATTGGGAGCACATGAAGGAGTAACCACTTAATCTGAATGTTTTTTTCCACAAGACAATACAGAAGATGACTATTGCTAAAGAGGGATTACAGCAGCCTAAGAGCAGCGTTGATTAAGGGGGAGGAGGGGTTAATAAAATACCAATCAATTGTGCATAATAGGATCCTGGATACTATTACAGAGACTGCATTGCCGCTCTAGAGTTTGACTGGCTGGGATATATATATTTTGCACATTCCTGTACTATAAAATACCTGCAGAAAGCACTGTTAACAGCTGTATACTGCGAAGCTGCTGACACCAAGGTATCTTTAAATCAAAGATTTTTTTTTTCTTTTTCTTTTCAGACAGCAGTAAAGTGCACACACAAACCCAGATTCCAAACACCCAGCATTAATTTGACAAGAGTATTAAATCAGTGTACAAATTATACAGTTTCAAAAAATGTGCAAAAAAGTTTACATTAATAGAAAAAAAAGTCTGTACATACACTACACTCAATCAACATTGAGTAAAAATACATTTACATAGAGTAACCATTAGATCAAATATAGAATTAAAAGTCATATAACAAATAAAATGTACAATGTATCTATTGATACACTAAATATACATAAAAAGTCTTAACTATCTGGAGGCATTTTCTGTCATTTTTTGTTTGTTTTTGTTTGTACTCCAAATTTATTTACATTATTTTAATTTGCCATTATTTTTTCTCTCCAATAGGAGATGTGATTAAGTGTAATTAGCACTTAGTTCCTTAACAATCTCTAAACAAGAAACATTTAATTAAAAAATCTAGTTATTGGCACTAGTTAAGTACTTAAGATGACAGCACTGGAAGCCTGGCAACCCAAAAAAAAAAAAAAAAAAAAAAAAAAATATATATATATATATATATATATATGTATATGGCCAATATTTTATAGAATTCTTCTCTATGGAAAAACTCCATAGCGTACCGTTTTGGACATAAATTCAGATTTGTAGTGCTATTCTTCAGATATTTTTGCAAATGGGTTGGGTGTGGAAACCTCAATGAATACTGAGCAGAAGAGACATGGTTCCTTAATAGGCTAATTACCAGTAAAATACCTCTAACCAGTCAAATCACAAGTATGGAGTACTAGGCATTTTGGGAGTAGGAGGTTTCTCTCCCAAAGCGAGATGCGAAGAACTCAAACTGATTGAATGAAGGAAACCTGTCCCACTGAAAATACAAGGATTGAGATACATACTTCAACATGTATGATTATATGAGTAATGAAGGCTTATTTAATGTAATGTAAATTTCACCTCATAACATTTCATGACTTCACAGAAGTTTAAGGTCAATTTTACCAGTTCTCTCTCTCCCCCAAATGGCTGTTTTGGTCTAAAATACAAGATAAACACATGCCTACTAAATTTCTTCTGTAAATCTCATTCAATAGTGATCCTGAGAGTTCAAAGCAATTTGATTATATCCTAACACCCCTTGGAACTGCATGTACAGCAAATCATTGGGGAATTAAATCTATAAGTATAATCCCATATAGGAATAAGTTATTCAGTCATTTAGCCATTTAAATCAAACAAACTGTATGGAATATGGCCAGGTGAATATGGAAACCAAGATGCAATCCCATCTTAGGCCACTGTCTGTTCTCACCCAGGTCCACATTCATGCAGTATAATGGCTCTTTGCTGGAATGCTAGTTTTGACTAGTAAAGTCAAACCTGCACTTCAAAAAAATTCTGCTCATCTAAACTTCATGTAACAATATACAATTGAGACTTCCAACTATGCAAAAAATTTGTCACTAAGGGTTTTGGAAGGATTTCTACAAATTTTTCTGTGTTATTTTTTTTTTAATTTATTTTCTGTAACAGTCAGCAAAAAGTAAAAGGCATGTTGTTTTTAGAGCAAACTTTCCCAATGTTTTACCTTTTTCTATGGCACACATTCACCAACAGCAGCCACAAGCCATCCTAACTGTAACATCCTAATGTGAATTCCCACATTACATTTCGCTTGCCAATTCTTTTCTTTAAAATCCCCTTTTGTTCCTGGGCTAGGACTACAAAGTTCTACCTACAAACCGTTCAAAATGATTGAGAATTTGCACTACTAACCCATCAGACCTTGACACTTACAAAATGTCCTGTATTGCAATGCCATTTCCAGATAAATGCATTGTTAACGGTCTGATCCTGCATAAACGTACTTAAGGTCAAGCTGATATTACTAGTCTCAACAACCCCCTTTCTGGTTTATTCCTGGTTACATTGTGTCTCCATGATGGCGGTTCACACAAGAACCAAGCAAATGTCGGAAAGGCACTATGTCAATCTCAAATCTGTTCTTTCACACAATATCGTGTTTCCCTACCCAAGAATGCATTCAGGACTTGCACACTATAGAGTTTTCACAGCTCAGTTAGTTGGTATTATCATACTATGCTACAGATCACCGACCTGAAAGCAGTGACAAAATGTGGCAAGCAAAGATCCTCTATAGAACTTGTTATCAATTCAGTCTGCTTATGGCAATTGATTGGGGAGTAGCATCAAAATGACTGAAAAGAACAGGAAAGGCCAGGAAAATCCATGCATCGAAGACTAGTTAGATACCCTTCCATGCCAAAGAAAAAGGTTAAGCAATTTGTACAAGGCAGTTAACTGGCAGTCAGGAGGCAAGGCCCACTGGAACACAGCTGCATATGCACTCGTGTTTAAATGTGTTAACTGTGGCAAAGTGCAAAATTGGCAATATGAATGGCCTGCAGTGACGTTCAGTGACAGTGAAACCCAAAGCATTGCCTCTATGAGGAGACAAGTGCACACTGAACTTTGTATAAAACAATCTAGTCTCCATCAGGAACCTGCATGCTATACTGATGCATGGCAATAGGGTGTGTTTGGTTATGGATCCCAATGGCTCTTTCTACTGAACATGGTTTAATAAGGACATCCAGTAGAGCACTTTCTAAGGCAGACAGAAGATGCAATACTGAAGTAAAGCAATGCCAGAAAAATGGCAAACATTACAGAGATGCACCTGTAAAAAGGGTAAAGACTTTCATATTTGGCGACCAAACAGATTGGAAATGATGACTTCTATACTTTCTCTCTGTGATGTTGCTTTACATCAAACTTGGATGAATTCAATTGAATTGAAAATAAAATGAGTTTGTGTGACTTTTAACATAAATATGTGTAGAAGTAATATCACAAGTTCAATCAACCGTTTCTAAGGAAACTGGTGCAGTGCATGAAATAAAGTGCTTTGTGTCTAATGGATCATTTGGACAATCGTATGAAATGTGATAGTTCTCTATAGGAAATAAAAACATGTATTACATATAAATATTAAACTTAAAAGCTGTAGGTTTTACTTGAACTACATAAACCATTAATCACATTGAGTTGTCCTAGACAAAACTGGGTCTGAAAACAGCCATTACTGTGAAGAACTAAAAAAGATTCTAGACTTCCAATTTCATGCCCATTTAAAAGTATATAAGGCTTCAGATCTACAAAAAATGAGAGAATGAAACCAACCAAAAGCTTTTAAAAACTATAATACTAAACAGGATTACAATTATTTGGGCTTTTATCCTGCCTATGAAGACACTTGTAAGGAGATCAAAACTGTAAAACATTAGTTATCTCAATTATTGATAAGTTTTATTAATTAATGTATTGGATGCTTCTCTCTCTTTATGGACAATGTGAACTGATGCACTCTCTCTGCAGTCTAATACTATAATTAAGTTTTTTGATTTCTCATTCTCAGGCAACTGAGAAGCAATTCATGCAATGTAAGGAAATCGGCTGGATTTCACTGTGGTTATTTACATGGACATATCTGTATTAGTCAACCAGGTTACCATAGGTGGTGAACCCTAATGCAGCTTTTTACTTGTACAAAAATATAAAAAGATTTTTTTTAAAGTCAATTAAATCCAGATTTGAATTAATTTTTAATTAAGAAAGTGGTCTGGCAGATATCTTGATCAACAAACATAAGCAACAGGAATATAGTCTGTAATAAGTAAGTGTTCAGCTAAGCTTCTTTAAAGCATTCAAAAATGTAAAAATATCCTAAAGGTCTACTTATCATTAAGTAGATAAATGATTACCTAATTTATTTAAAACATCTCTCCCACATATTTCACAAATTGAGATCATTGATAGAATTTCAGCCTGGTATGTGTACACAAATTGGGGGGGTGATTTTTTTGACAAGGGTTTTAGGTGTTTTGACAAAATCAGTTTTTAAAAGGAAAGTGTGTATATGAAGTTATATAAACTGTTTAAACCGAGTTGGTCACCTAAAATACAAATGTAAAAACCCTGTTGTCCTCATTTCATCTGTGTGTGACACCTTATTATTATTTATCAAGAAAATTGATAATTTTGCTGCTAAGAGAGAAAATAAGGTTATGGTAATACTAGTACACTGAAATTGTACATATCAAGTCTGGCTCAGTACCATAAGCATGCAGGATGTCCTTCTATTTACTATTCAAACCACAATAATAATTCTCCTGCATTTGAAGGAAACCCTGCAGGGAACAAAGTTTTCATCTTTCCCTCTAGTTCCTTTCACATCATCATGGATACGCTCTGCTTCTTCCAAATGCAAATTATGAAGGCTTCAGTTGACTTTTTTTTTGGTAATTTTTTTTTGGCAAGCAAATCATTCTGGAGAGTGTGGACTATAAACCTATACCTAGAAAGATTATTGGAAAACACCAAATAAAAAATAAAAGTAATCAGATCTTGAAACAAATACTTGTAAACAGAGCAAAGTCTGCTTTCCATCAACAGACCAGGAAAGCTGGGTAAGCAAACATTCATACAACTACTGCCAAGAGCCAGAGCCAAAGAAAATACTTGCATACATTCCAAGGTAGTCAAACTGGATTGACAGTAAACGTTACGATGCCTCCTTTACCTCTGAAATGAAACAATTATGCATTCAAACTTTTCAAGTGAACTATAAAAATAGTCCCCCACATATTAAAAGGCACACAATAAGGAGTTTAAGCAGCAGACTATTAAAAAACAAAAAAATAAACAAATGGGACTGATTTCTATGTAATAGTTGCTTTGATTTTTTTTAAATGTTTAGATGCAGAGAGATGATCTTTCAGGGGTTAAACCTAGGCTAACTGCCCACCAGTCACCAGTGAATTATTTAACGGACAAGCTCGCTGATATGCCTTTTACTTCGTCTTTGTTGATAAAGTCTCCACCTTGACCAAAAGAGATCAGGTGGCCAAATCCAACACTCCAGTGCTGTATCATCTCTATAACACATCTAGAACTAGACAAGTACCCAATGTGATTGTGAGTAGATGTGATGAAAATCCCAATGAACCAAGGTGTGATATTTCAAAACATCTCCCAATATTTAAACGTCATTGGGGCTTCTTACCCTTTTTCTTAAGGTGCTACATTTCCATTCTTAGGAGGGTCCCCTTAAAGCAGGCTGAGTGAAAGCTCACTGTCTTTTTCCATTTCTTTTTCGTTTTTTTGCAGGAGACTGGCTTCTGTGAAAGCAGAAGAGACGAGAGAAAAGAAAGTGCAGACAAAGACAGGTTTTCTTTTTTGACTGTTAGTGTACGAAGATGTGGCGTAGGAGGTCCTCTGCTGACGGCCGCAGTTTGGTTTCCACAAAGATACGCTTGAGGAAGTCGCGGCAGTGATCGGAGACGTGGGGAGGCAGCTGGGGGTTGGTGGGCTGAGTGGCGATCTTGAAGATGGCGGCCATGGCTTCAAACTCTGCCCAGGGAGGCCGCTGCGTCAGCATCTCCACCACTGTACAGCCCACACTCCTGCCACAGCAAAGCACAAGCTCACAGATCAGAACAGAGCAGGGTGGTAGAACAAGAAAGGGGAAAGGTCTAACATCAAATGAACAGGGGCTGGTTGTAGAAAACTTCTTAAGTATAGAATAACTTATGTAAACATGACTGAAACTTTTTGCTTTACCTTTATCTCCTGTTATGCAGATGGCATTTTTATTCTGAAAACATCCTTTATTTTCAAAATCAGCTATGCACATAAATACTTTAGAAAACCATACATACGAATCCTTAGCATGTTCTTTGCGCATCTATCTACAATCTGGTCAGAACCACAGAACCGAAGCCATTTCTTCATATGAACTGCTCAATATGTAGAACAACACACTCATAATACAGGTGGTTTATTGTCACTAAATACATTTCACTATGACAGGAATACATGTATTCCCTAGGGCAGTGATTCCCAACCTGTGGGCCGTGGAGGTACTGCAGGTGGGCCGCAAACATATATTTTTAAATGCTTTTAAAATAGGAATACATTTTTTGATAAAAAAAAATATATATATAATAATTAGGCCTGTCTTGGAAGGTTCGAAGATTCGTTCGGTCTCAAGACCTTCGGAGGTTTTGAAGGTTTGTCATGTGACAATCACATTTTTTTTTTCTTTTGTTGATAAAATTGGCTGTATTCGAAACCGCATACGACAAGTACTACATACCAACATTTCAACATTACTGAACAACTGAAAAGTGGTATATCACGGAGGAACTACCAATCTCCGGGATCATATAATCAATGTAAATTTTATGTATGTATGCATAATTTATTAGGATTAATGGGTCAATTGCAACAAACTGAAAGCAGTGCACTAACTGGAGATGATCCCGTGGTTAGTAAGCAGCTCCATACTAAGTTCATTGCAATTTACCCATTATTATGATTATTATTATTATGATTATTATTATCATATAATGTTGACACAAACTGTAGAAGGGAGTATTTTTAACTATATTATAACTATTAAGTTTACTGTGTTCCAGTGTCTTTCGCATTTACTACTTGTCTTAGTTGTCTTTTTTTAATGTTACTGAACACCGGGGTTTATTCATCAAGGGTTTTACACTGTTTTAATACCGATTCGTTATTTCCGACACCATTTTCTCTATTGAATAAAATACAAATTAAATATAACATGCATATGTCACCACACATACAGTTTATTAAGAGTAAAGTGCTTTTACTGGAAGGTTAACATGTTTCATGCAAGTTAAATCAATAGCCTACCTATATATATAAACCTTGTGCTTGTAAAAATAAATGAAAAACACAATTACGGTTTGACATAACACATTTTAAATGGGATGTTTTATTTTGTTTATATGGATTAATTGTAAAAAAATATATATTTCATTCAATTCTATACACTTACTAGAATTTATGAAATAGATTTATGATGTTGATCAAGTGGGCCTTGGAAATCAAAAGGTGGGGAAGCCCTGCCCTAGGGGAACATTTAAAGTCTGAAGTCAATGTGAATAAGTGATGAATAAATATTAACTAATTTGTTTTACTCATTGCAGATGTTTTCAGTGGAGATGCATTAGCACAATAGTTAAAAGAAATCAGCAGGTCGGGTTGTGCTTTGTTGAATAAATCTCAAAACACCAACTTTTGCATACATCTTAATGTTAGCCGTTTCTATTATTGCAATTCTGTATTTTTGGTCATAATTGGGATTCTGAAATGTGTACTCATCAGTCAAGCCAAATTAAAGGAACGGTCTTAATTTGTACTATTACCTCCACTCAAATCTAGATCCTCCTCCTCTTCACCCACCTCTTCTAAATTGCCGTTTAAATTACTGTACTTCAAAACACTCGCTTAACACGACTCTAAAGCTGCCATTTCTCACATCTCGGCTAGGAGATATTTTTTCTGCAATAAATTAATTGTTACTTTTAAAACCATTTTGTATTGGTTAATATTAACACCATACCTCTCTGCTATTGGTCAAAACAGTCTGTTGCTATGCATAATTGTCCAATAAAATCTTTTGTGGAGCGAATTTGAGGGTGGAATCTACAGCTGCAGCTGTAGTAATGTGGTCATACATATTGCTGGGATTTCAGAGTCCTGCTTCTTGACCTATACAACCTCCTTGGTCACAATATCACGGGTGTTATCATACTAAATTAGTCTGTGGAACAAATTACTTGTGTGTCATATGAGCACGTCATAACTTAAGTATATTATTTAAGTCAACCAAGTGTTAGCGTTTCACAGTCTTACTCCTAATTATAGTTTCCATAGACAACATGCAGTGCTGTGTCCAGGCGGCGTTTTCTCCTTTCCAACAATACAGCAGATTAATGCACAGTGGAGATTGTGTGTGCAAGTAAGCAATCCAGCATTCAACAAAGGGAACAAAATGAACAATCTTCAGCGATCACGGTTTAAAAAAGCGGGGAAAAAAAAATACTGTCTTCACTGACTTTCCCACTGCCAAGGACGCAGCAACACTAACACTATGTTGTCTACAGAACTATAATTACCATCAAGGAGTAAGATCAGGAAATGCTAATACTCGGGTTGATAATAACTTGAGTTGCCGCTAGGAAGACAGATCTGGTGTTTTTCTAGATTTTGTATCCAGGAAGTTATGATACAACACATCCTTACACCCGAAAGAGTATACATACTGGCTTTTGACATCTGACATTTGGTAAGTTAATAAAAAAGTTCCTTATATGATAGAATTGATCTGGAAGTGTACCAAATATCTTAGTCATACGCTATAGCATAACATAAAGATTAATACATTCTTATAGAAATTTTCCTTTAACTCATGCCTCTTTGCTGATACATCGTGGCGTACCAGACTCCCACATTCTCCTCAGTACTCTGTGACTGATGTATAAAACCTTGCCATTCATTGCCTATGCCTACAATGGATGAAAGGATGAAGGAATTAATTCCCTGTTTACATATAAATCAAAATGTACTGCCAGCATGCATAAAAACATGGATCATTAAACATTTCCTCAACGTACTACTGGGTCGATAACTAGCCCATGGAGGCGTGATGTGTGAGGCATCTATGGCGGCACTCACATTTGCTCTTCAAAATTTTAATTGGAGTAATTTAGACAGTGATGATAGCCATTTGGAAGAGGGGGATGAAGATAAGAACAAGGAGGAGGATGATGTAGATGTGAGGGGAGGTGACAGTAAAAACAAAGACATTTCAATTTGGCTTGTTAACAAAAACTGCAATAGGACCTAAATAACAGAATTGCCACAACAGACACATATAACATTAAGGAACACACAAAAGTTAGTGGTCTGAGATTTATTCCATGCAGCACAACCTGACCTGATGATGTCTTTGAGCTGTTGTTTTCATCAGAGATGCAAGAGCACAAGTCAAACAGATACACATTTGAAATCAATGAAAAGGACAATAATGTAAGTTAATTATTGTAATTATTATTATTAATTATATGTATATTTGCAGATGCTTTTATATTTATTGAATACAGTTATTCGCATCGACCTTAAAATAATTTAAAATTATATGTTTAGTGGAAAAAATAATAAATCTAAACATATCCCTGTTGTAGTCAAATGTATATGATAAAGCACATGAATTATGGTTGTGTTGGTAAACATATTGAGCAATTCTTATGAAGAAATGGATTTGGAAGGCAAACATTTCCCTATGGTGTAGTTCTGACGAGTTTGTAGACAGTTGTGGTGCTTGCAAAATGTATGATCTCTTGAATACTATTTGGACAAATCTGTGTTTTTTGTATTTTAAACAGAACATGCTGGGGATTCCTATATATGATTTTTAAAAGTGTTTTTAAGCCTGGATAATTCAGAAAATAATTTAAGATTAAAAATTCCATCTGTATAACCGCTTCCTCGCTATCACATTTCTATATTCATGCAAAAAAAATTAACAGAAAGAACAAAAAACTTCAATGTGTTAGATTTCCTACAATAAATAGGTTCTATATGATTATATATTTTTAAAATGTAAAATTAAGTAATTTGCTGCACTATAACAAAATCTATAATCTGTGTGAAATGGCTGTATTCATGATGTATAGTGCGTTTGCCATGACGATAGCGCTCAGGGATAAGCTACACTGTGACCAGAAACTGTGGGAAAGTGACAAAGCCTCGACGACTTGCCAGATATCAGCTTTTCTGCCATAGCCTTCTCCGCTGATCACTTCTGGGCTCATCCAGTAGGGTGTGCCGGTCACCGACTTTATTCCTGTCCCAGAGAGGCAGATGGTCTGGAGCCGACGACTAGCTCCAAAATCTCCCAGCTTTACATTACCAGCAGAATCACGCAGGATATTTGCTCCTGGTGAGAAGTTGAAATTCAGTAGTCACTTCCATTGGCATACTTCCCCAAAGTATATCAACTCACATTTTAAGGACTAATAAAAAGTTTAAAAACACTGTGCATCCATGATAGATTAAAGAACAGTCCAAACCCAGCCCAGGCCAATGGCATAATTTCAAGCTAATTCAATCTGCAACTCAATTAGTTTGTGAACATAGTACAAACAACCCTAAAACTATTGCAAGTCTGTTTTCTGGGCAATCAAACCCTTAATCTAGGTTACCACGAGTCCTAACCCTCACCTGAACCTGAAACTTAACTATATTAATACAATGCATTACTCCATTCTTTATGCCAGTCAACAACCTTAAAAGCTTTAATTCAGAAACAGCCTGAAATGAAAAGAAACAAAACTATGTATCTATAAATGTATAAAACGTGACAAACCAACCGCCTTTCCAAGAACCAGTCTCTCACCCTTGATATCCCTGTGTACAATCATGTTGCTGTGTAGGTAAGATACTCCTTCGAGGATCTGCCGTGTGTATTTTCGAGTGACATTTTCTGTAAGTGCACCATAAGCCTTCAGTTGGTCTTTTATTGAGCCCTGTAATTGCAAGTTTGTTTGAAAACATTATTTTTAAACACTCTCGGGAAGTAGAAGCGATGAATGAAGTGCATGGTTGTAAAATAGTATTTGAGCTAGAACGAGACTTTGCTAATTTATTTAAAAAAAAAAAAAAAAAAAAAAAAAACACAATTCTCATTACCCCTGGCATGTACTCCATGAAGATAGAGAGCGTTCTTTCTTGGGTGTCCCTCAGGCAGCCATAGTACTGAACGATCCTCTCATGGAATAGATTCTTCAGAAGCTGTATCTCACATTCTAGTGCACTCACCTCCTGAAAAACACACACAAGAGGTGTTACATGATACTTTCATTGAGTGCAGGAAAACTCAGCCTGACACAGTCTTTAGTAATGAGGATGATTAGAGTTTGACCTGTAAAAACATCACTCTCCTGTACCAGTGCTACCCTCCTTTGCCTTAGGTAAAAGAGCATCTCCAGTGTACTGTATACGTTTCTTCACTGAAAGTGAAAGACAATCCTCCTTAAACTATATGTTGGTCTCAGTCCTTGTTAATTTCATCAGATAGATTTTAGACTATTTTTTGTTGACAGGCCTACATTATGCTGTATATGAATGAGCTATCAGATTAATAATCACCAATTAAATTAAATTTAATTAAACTTTAACATATAAAATCATAATATGCTTGTAGACAGCAAGTGTTTGCATGTTGATGAAATGTTTTTAAAACACTTCATATTTTCAAAAGAGATGTAATATATATATATATATATATACACACACACTCACCTAAAGGATTATTAGGAACAGCATACTAATACTGTGTTTGACCCCCTTTCACCTTCAGAACTGCCTTAATTCTACGTGGCATTGATTCAACAAGGTGCTGAAAGCATTCTTTAGAAATGTTGGCCCATATTGATAGGATGGCATCTTGCAGTTGATGGAGATTTGTGGGATGCGCATCCAGGGCACGAAGCTCCCGTTTCACCACATCCCAAAGATGCTCTATTGGGTTGAGATCTGGTGACTGTGGGGGCCAGTTTAGTACAGTGAACTCATTGTCATGTTCAAGAAACCAATTTGAAATGATTGGACCTTTGTGACATGGTGCATTATCCTGCTGGAAGTAGCCATCAGAGGATGGGTACATGGTGGTCATAAAGGGATGGACATGGTCAGAAACAATGCTCAGGTAGGCCGTGGCATTTAAACGATGCCCAATTGGCACTAAGGGGCCTAAAGTGTGCCAAGAAAACATACCCCACACCATTACACCACCACCACCAGCCTGCACAGTGGTAACAAGGCATGATGGATCCATGTTCTCATTCTGTTTACGCCAAATTCTGACTCTACCATCTGAATGTCTCAACAGAAATGGAGACTCATCAGACCAGGCAACATTTTTCCAGTCTTCAACTGTCCAATTTTGGTGAGCTTGTGCAAATTGTAGCCTCTTTTTCCTATTTGTAGTGGAGATGAGTGGTACCCGGTGGGGTCTTCTGCTGTTGTAGCCCATCCGCCTCAAGGTTGTACGTGTTGTGGCTTCACAAATGCTTTGCTGCATACCTCGGTTGTAACGAGTGGTTATTTCAGTCAAAGTTGCTCTTCTATCAGCTTGAATCAGTCGGCCCATTCTCCTCTGACCTCTAGCATCAACAAGGCATTTTCGCCCACAGGACTGCCGCATACTGGATGTTTTTCCCTTTTCACACCATTCTTTGTAAACCCTAGAAATGGTTGTGCGTGAAAATCCCAGTAACTGAGCAGATTGTGAAATACTCAGACCGGCCCGTCTGGCACCAACAACCATGGCACGCTCAAAATTGCTTAAATCACCTTTCTTTCCCATTCAGACATTCAGTTTGGAGTTCAGGAGATTGTCTTGACCAGGACCACACCCCTAAATGCATTGAAGCAACTGCCATGTGATTGGTTGATTAGATAATTGCATTAATGAGAAATTGAACAGGTGTTCCTAATAATCCTTTAGGTGAGTGTGTGTGTGTATATATATATATATATATTCATATATATATTCAATAATTTAAATGTAATGATAGATAACTAAAAACTTATAAGGCCATCCTTTAAACAGAACAAATTAATCATTAAACCCTGGCACAGGATATACATTTTACTAAACCCCTTTATTTTATATTTGACAACACATGAAGGTTAAATTGATCAGTTTTCATTAATGCACATAGAGTAATAAACATATATAAGATAAATCAGAACCATCTGATAAAGGCCTAGTTAAGAATCAGGAAAACCTTCAATTGTGAAGGCAAGCAGAAAGGACGGAACTGAATACTGCATGCTGTGAACATCGTGAAGCACTTACTGCACCATGGGAAAACAGTCAAAGTGGTTATGCACTCTCTCATTTAATTACAACTTTGACTTTCCTTCCAGAGAACTGGCTTAGCTTAGAATACTGAGCAAAATTAAAATGGCAATGGTAGTGAAAGAGGATCAAAATCTGGGTGTGGCTGTACACAATTTACAAGTATTAACCCATTTTCTCCAGATTTTCTCTTCTATTACCATTAGAAAAAAATATATAATAATAACAATAAAACCAAACAGCAGTCTCCTCACCTTGCTGGTCTCTGGGCTGTCAGGGTCAAACTGCACCTGTTTGACTGCCAGCTCGCGTCCTGTGTCAGCATCATAGCACAGATACACCCTGCCAAACGCCCCCTGTCCTAGCAGCTTCCCTAGACGCCAATTGGTGGGAGCCCTTGGAGCTGCAACAGTGTGTTGTGAAGGGAAAGAAAATCAGCTTCTGTACTTGCGATATGATACCCTAAAGGGGTTTGTGATTATTTGGAAATTGTGTGGAGCTTTTCATAGAGATGCATATTAATTAATTACAGCTAAAAGCTGTTACCAAACAACAGTTTGTAGACATCCAAATATATTTGTCGTTTTCAATAAATAAAATTGAAATAATACTTCTTATAGTATTGCAAAGGCATATTTTATTAGAACAATGGGGAATAAATATGAGTACAGATCAACCCTAACTGAACCTGATATAAGCTCGTGCCAGAGGTTCTATTCCATTAACCTGCAATTCGTAGCTTGTCATCAAAAAGGCAGCATAGGACGTAAAGGAAAAATGTATCAACCCCCCCACCCCTTACCTTGCTGTTGTGATTGTATTTAATCATATAAGAGTATGACCCAAACCATATTCATAATGCCACAGTACCATTCTGACATGCCAGTGCATCAGTGTAGTATGAGAGACGAACTACAACCGGTAATGAAGACTAACTAGAATTGACGCCCCCCCAGAGCACAGTCCTGTGTCCACTATTGTTGTCCATGTGGAAATCTGTATAGTTTCTGCATTTCAACAGGCATTCTCCAATTTCACAGCTGTAGGGCTGTGCCAGTAAATGGTATACCACTTCACAGTGCTGTCATGCCCTCATCATGGTGAAAAATAAAAACAATAACTAGTCTATACCAACATTATTATTATTGTTATTATTATTTTTAATGTAATTCTGAAGCCTCTCCATTTAGTGATGTGGTAAAGTCACTGCACTGAGGTTCAGGAGATCCAGGTTTGAATCCCCACTGTGGCAGTTCCATGAGCAAGTGCTGTGAGAATAACATTTTATTTTAAGTTAGAATCTTCATAGCCTAAAGAAAACAATTTGCACATTCTTTTAAATCTTTATTTTATTTTGTTGTTTGTGTTGTGTATGTATTTATGAATATTACATTAATTTTGTATTTGTGTAGTAACTAGTTCAACTGTTTGATTGAACAATAACACAGAAGAGTCCTCCTACTTCTTCAGAATGCCGGAACAAAGCTTTAATAAAGTCTGTTTAAAACACTGAAATTGAACTTGATCTTATTATTCATGCAAGTGAGATTATTTTTGTGCAATTACTACCACAGTACAGGACTATATTTGAAAGGTTCTGTACCCAAAATGGGTACAAGAAGCTTTGGGGTGCATGTCAGTATGTCAGAACCTGATGTGAGTTGATGCTCTTGGTACATCCAAGACATCCCCAGGGATGTGGTTGAAGCTGAAAATTTGGGAACATTTAAAATCAGACTGGACAGGATCCTTGAATCACTCAGTTATTAATGGACACCAAATGAGCACGATGGGTCGAATGGCCTCCTCTTGTTTGTAAACTTTCTTATGTTCTTAAGCAGCAGTAACACCTAGATCAGCAGAGAAGCTAAGTGTTGCCATGTCTATTGTACCATGACAACTTTTACTGGTCTAAGTAATGAATAGTTTAAGTTCCTTGTTTGATTTTAGAGAGAGTTCTGTATATTTAATCTGTCTCAATCCAAACCCAAACAGGCCTGAGGAGTCCATGTAACAGGCCTACACTGCTGCTCCTTTTTATTATGGACAGGATTTGTGTTTGGCTAGAGAGATCAAGCATGCACATATATGGTCTTTGATTGGGGGTGTTGTGAAATTAAGATACTCACAGCGGCTGGGTGGACTGATGTCCATGACAGTAAGGGTGGGGTTGCTCTCGATGTCACTGCCTCTCCTCCGGCTGCGGCTCTCCTCGAATTCAGGGGTAAAGATGCTGCTACCGCTGCTGGTGCTCAGCGAGTGGTCTGTGGGGCTGAAACTCACAGGGGAGCGGAAACTGTTCCCCTGGGTGCGTCGAGCTCGAGGGAATGTTTTGCGCCCTGCATCGTGAAGAAAATCTCCCACATTCAAGATCCAATACACATCTGTGATTTCTTACAGGGCTGCAGACTCTAAACACATCTTGTATGTGTTACAGTACATGATTGTTTACAGGAGTTGTGTGTATAAGCCCAGGATTACAGCCAGGGAATAAAATTAACACCTGCCACCCGCCAAAATGTGGGTAGATTTATCTGTGTACAAGTGTATGGCAACCTAACTTTTAGTTTCTGATTTGAGTATTTGTCGGTATGTTTCAAAATGCAAATTAATTTGTTGACGTTATAGTGTTGGTATGTTACTTGATTTGGCAAACCACAATATCATGTTTTTTGAAAATATATGGCATCTGGACAGCCTTCGGTCCAGGAGGACATATTTCATGGTGAGCAATGAATCAGAAGTAAGGTGGTTAAGGATGTGGAAAAATAATGACAATTACTTTTCATAGTCATAATTACAATTACAATCACAATTACTGACTTATTAATTACCTGGATCAAAGTGTTTCAGAGTTATAATATGACAGAAAAGGAAGAGGATCGCAACAAACACATTAATACACACACAGCCAGCTATTGCTATATATATTGTATTCACTGGAACTCGAACGCAGTTATGTTTCTGAACGCAGACCGGCAGTCTGAGTGTGGTTTGGACTGGGAAAGTCAATTGTTTAGTCAAGTAGATTGTATAAATTATCTAGCTAGCTAGTCTTATATATTTTGTATTTCACTGTTGTGACCAGAAAACATTGCCACAAGGACACTAATGTAAGGCATTTTCATTGCAGCTCACACTGCTAAACTGGCAATTGAATGAAAATGTATAAAATACGAAAAATAAAAACATATTGGTGGGTCAATTTACAGCTGTAATTGCAAAATATTCCTTTATAAAACAGTCACACCCTTTATAGTTAATTTGAAATTGTGACAATAAAAAGTTGTGATAATGTCGGGACAATAATACAAGAGTCTGACATGAGATGCGTGAGAGTTGACAGGTCTGCTGTTATTATGCCATTTCCATATGGTTTCTAATAATATATTTTTACATAAATATTTTTTTAACAAAGTTTGTGTTCATCAATTACAAACGTATTAATTTATAGGGAAACGATTTGCAATAGAGACATGCATTTTTTGCTGCGTAGCAGAAACGTGCGGTTTGTTTACATCGCGTCTTTGCTGGTGTACATGGTATTGACCAATGGAAAGGATGTTTCTGTCTGTCATCATTCCTAGAGATCATATATTTTTTACCCAACCACAAACCGTGACTATGAATATCTAGCCAATTCAATGAAATCCTTTTAATGATGTGCAGAAACCCAGAGAAGGGAGTAGCACTGAAGAGGAAGAAGAGTATGAAGAGCAATAATGTGTAACAATAACACCCCTTCTCTCATGTGTTAGTTTAGTGTGTTTGTATAGATCCCCATTAGCTGCCATGTTATTGCATGTGATTGATTAATTTGAAAAAGATACTCCTGCACACTATCTCTACTTGCAAGTGTTATAATTCAATAGAATGCAGTGTTTTGATCAAAGACCTTATAACACTTGCAAGTAGAAACTGTGTGGAAGCATGGTTTTTTCTATCCAGATCATTTTCCCTCCTACACACCTGTCTAGTCTATACAGGTGTGCAATTAGCTTTTCTTATGATGATTGGTTAATTACCTGAATAAATTCCATGTTTTAACATGTTCATCACACATTTACACACCCTCATGCATTTTTGGTGATGTTTGCCTTTGGCTGGTAAAAATACCAAGTGGCTGGTAAGTTTTTTCCTTCTACCAGACACAGTGGCTAATGGCCAAAAAAGTTAATTTTATCCCCTGATTACACCACAATCATTTTGTTTTAAAATGTTTAAACTTTACTGCTCTGGAGAGGGACCGGAGTCTAACTTTCCATGGCTGGTCAGGTGACATTAATAGATCAAATTTACCAAGTGATTAATGTCACCTGACCATATGTATACAGTGGGGGAAAAAAGTATTTGATCCCCTGCTGATTTTGTACGTTTGCCCACTGACAAATAAATTATCAGTCTATAATTTTAATGGTAGGTGTATTTTAACAGTGAGAGACAGAATAACAACAAAAAAATCCAGAAAAACACATTTCACAAAAGTTATAAATTGATTTGCATGTTAATGAAGGAAATAAGTATTTGATCCCCTATCAATAAGCAAGATTTCTGGCTCCCAGATGTCTTTTATACAGGTAACGAGCTGAGATTAGGAGCACTCTCTTAAAGGGACTGCTCCTAATCTCAGCTCGTTACCTGTATAAAACACACCTGTCCTCAGAAGCAATCAATCAATCAGATTCCAAACTCTCCACCATGGCGAAGACCAAAGAGCTGTCCAAGGATGTCAGGGACAAGATTGTATACACAAGGCTGGAATGGGCTACAAGACCATCGCCAAGCAGCTTGGTGAGAAGGTGACAACAGTTGGTGCGATTATTCGCAAATGGAAGAAACACAAAATTACTGTCAGTCTCCCTCGGTCTGGGGCTCCATGCAAGATCTCACCTCGTGGAGTTTCAATGATCATGAGAACGGTGAGGAATCAGCCCAGAACTACACGGGAGGATCTTGTTAATGATCTCAAGGCAGCTGGGACCATAGTCACCAAGAAAACAATTGGTAACACACTACGCACACTATGTATAGGCCCGTCTGAAGTTTGCCAATGAACATCTGAATGATTCAGAGGAGAACTGGGTGAAAGTGTTGTGGTCAGATGAGACCAAAATCAAGCTCTTTGGCATCAACTCAACTTGCCGTGTTTGGAGGAGGAGGAATGACCAAGAACACCATCCCCACCGTCAAACATGGAGGTGGAAACATTATGCTTTGAGGGCGTTTTTCTGCTAAGGGGACAGGACAACTGCACCGCATCAAAGGGACGATGGACGGGGCTATGTACCGTCAAATCTTGGGTGAGAACCTCCTTCCCGCAGCCAGGGCATTGAAAATGGGTCGTGGATGGGTATTCCAGCATGACAATGACCCAAAACACACAGCCAAGGCAACAAAGGAGTGGCTCAAGAAGAAGCACATTAAGGTCCTGGAGTGGCCTAGCCAGTCTCCAGACCTTAATCCCATAGAAAATCTGTGGAGGGACCTGAAGGTTCGAGTTGCCAAACGTCAGCCTCGAAACCTTAATGACTTGGAAAGGATCTGCAAAGAGGAGTGGGACAAAATCCCTCCTGAGGTGTGTGCAAACCTGGTGGCCAACTACAAGAAACGTCTGACCTCTGTGATTGCCAACAAGGGTTTTGCCACCAAGTACTAAGTCGAAGGGGTCAAATACTTATTTCCCTCATTAACATGCAAATCAATGTATAACTTTTTTGAAATGCGTTTTTCTGGATTTTTTTGTTGTTATTCTGTCTCTCACTGTTAAAATAAACCTACCATTACAATTATAGACTGATCATTTCTTTGGTCAGTGGGCAAACGTACAAAATCAGCAGGGGATCAAATACGTTTTTCCCCCACTGTATATATACACTCACCTAAAGGATTATTAGGAACACCATACTAATACTGTGTTTGACCCCCTTTCGCCTTCAGAACTGCCTTAATTCTACGTGGCATTGATTCAACAAGGTGCTGAAAGCATTCTTTAGAAATGTTGGCCCATATTGATAGGATAGCATCTTGCAGTTGATGGAGATTTGTGGGATGCACATCCAGGGCACGAAGCTCCCTTTCCACCACATCCCAAAGATGCTCTATTGGGTTGAGATCTGGTGACTGTGGGGGCCAGTTTAGTACAGTGAACTCATTGTCATGTTCAAGAAACCAATTTGAAATGATTCGACCTTTGTGACATGGTGCATTATCCTGCTGGAAGTAACCATCAGAGGATGGGTACATGGTGGTCATAAAGGGATGGACATGGTCAGAAACAATGCTCAGGTTGGCACTAAGGGGCCTAAAGTGTGCCAAGAAAACATCCCCCACACCATTACACCACCACCACCAGCCTGCACAGTAGTAACAAGGCATGATGGATCCATGTTCTCATTCCGTTTACGCCAAATTCTGACTCTACCATCTGAATGTCTCAACAGAAATCGAGACTCATCAGACCAGGCAACATTTTTCCAGTCCTAACTGTCCAATTTTGGTGAGCTTGTGCAAATTGTAGCCTCTTTTTCCTATTTGTAGTGGAGATGAGTGGTACCCGGTGGGGTCTTCTGCTGTTGTAGCCCATCCGCCTCAAGGTTGTACGTGTTGTGGCTTCACAAATGCTTTGCTGCATACCTCGGTTGTAACGAGTGGTTATTTCAGTCAAAGTTGCTCTTCTATCAGCTTGAATCAGTCGGCCCATTCTCCTCTGACCTCTAGCATCAACAAGGCATTTTCGCCCACAGGACTGCCGCATACTGGATGTTCTTCCCTTTTCACACCATTCTTTGTAAACCCTAGAAATGGTTGTGCGTGAAAATCCCAGTAACTGAGCAGATTGTGAAATACTCAGACCGGCCCGTCTGGCACCAACAACCATGCCACGCTCAAAATTGCTTAAATCACCTTTCTTTCCCATTCAGACATTCAGTTTGGAGTTCAGGAGATTGTCTTGACCAGGACCACACCCCTAAATGCATTGAAGCAACTGCTATGTGATTGGTTGATTAGATAATTGCAATTAATGAGAAATTGAACAGGTGTTCCTAATAATCCTTTAGGTGAGTGTATATAGGTACTGAAATGTATGATAAACTACTGCCCTGGGACATATCATTTTAACTGCAAGAATTATGTTTTTACTATTACAATTTTTAAATCCATTCTGCAAATCTTGCAAATTAATACAGTCAATGTTTTTGGGATGCTTATACGTGGTTGGCTATGATACCCAGTGACCTCACTCAAGAACCACAGAAAAGCTAGTTTCCAGCAGGTCTACAGAGCAGTCCTGTCTTCAGGATCTCAATACTAATAAGGAAACTGGGTAGTTAAACTTGACATTTGAGTTAAAATGAAAAGTCATCAGTAGATATTTTAAGCATTAAAAGGAAACTACACTTGAGAGCCTCAATTTGTGACACTAGGCATTATATAATGGACTTCAGCTACAGATCCAGTAATATGACTTCAGATTCTTGCACTTTCATGCTGCTTATGATGCTGCAACTGGCATAATGCTCCAATAAATCTTACACATAGATAGCTTGCAGGTTTGATTTTGAAAGCTATATTTGAATTAGAAGATGGATTTTAAAATGGTACAATCAAATATAGAGGAATAGGTTCTGTGACTAGGGACAGTAACTAATGATGTAAGCTTCCATAGCACTGATACTAAACTAAACTAAACATGAGCAATTGTACTTGCCATCACTGTAGTCCTGATGGTGAAATGAGATGTGGTACCTCCTTGGGTAAGTTCCCCCTTTTCCAAACTTCTCAAATACAGGAATATCATAGTCTGTATGGGAAATGTTGAGAGTTGACAATTTGCACAAAACAGTGAAAGAAAGACCAGCTATAAATCATCACGTATGGGAAATCTTACCATCATATCACTCCAATTGTGATATCCTTGCATTGCCTCTCTCTCAGATCGTATTAAAAACTTTTAAGGTACAAAGTGGACTAAATCCTTTTCCAGCTCAATTCTTGTACTGCATCCATGTTCAACTGATGAACTGCTCTACTCCAGATCTGGTTTGAATGTTTGGTGAAGGAGTAGTTTTGCTATGCCACAATACTGTGGAATGCAATACCAAAGTCAAAAAGACACTCAGAAATAATAACGTGACAGTGACTACATGTCTATGTCTACATATCATGCTATGATTACACTGAAGAGTGTCTTTCAGACTTAACATGTTTTTCCGTTTCTATGATTAGCACTATACAAAGATTACATATTGAGCATGTGTTACAAAGGTGCTTGTGATCTGATCTTCTGTATTGGGGAACATTTTGAATCGTGAAATTAATAAATCAGTCTAACCCAGGTAGATTACTCACCAGAGAATTCTTGATGGTTATCTGGATAGCTCTGAGCCCTTGGCATTCGACATTTGGGGTAACTCTCACTAGAACACAGCAAGGATTACAATCAGTTACAGAAGTTACATTAAGTGGAATTGAACTGCATTAAACAGAATACCTTCTCAGCAAGTAATGCAGATGATGCAAGTAAGTTATTACTATTAAAGCTTAATCAAAAATTATAGGGATACAACTTTTTATAAATTAGTGATGGTTTTAATATTAAAATAGATGTACAATTTAGTATTTCATACTGATGTGATAATGTGCAAACAAAATAAACACAATAAACTGCTTTAAACTATAAAACTCTTTCAATCCAGGGTTAAGTATATCTTGAGGTAAGAGACAATGTTTTTTTTCCGTAGTGGCTACAGGAACTGACTGGGACTATTGGTTCTACTTGGAGCTATTGAGAAGTTTTTCAGTGTACCAAATACAACTTAAATGAAATTAATTAAAATCAGATTTAATAATAAATTCATTAAGTGGCCAAATAATGTAACCATTACCTGTCCAAAGGGCTGTCCAATGATGGACAACTGCCTGATGCAGAGTTTTCTGGGCTGCTCATCGATAAGGGATCCAGCATCTAAAGACACACAGGTGATGAATTTGATTACTTAAAGTTTGTTATATATGGCCAATAAAACTTGCCATGGTATTACATTGCTCAGAATTTTATATTTTCACACACAATCCAGATGCTTGTGGTAAAGGAATGGGTTAACTGATAATCTCAATCATGACCGCAACTATCAAATATTTAGGTTGTTTAATATTCTATTGAATTTTAACTCAACTTTTTGATAAGTAGTTTTTAAACAAAATACAAAATTTACTGGCAATTATTATTATTATTATTATTATTATTTTTTTTTAGAACCAACATAAAGCATTGATTGAATAATGCACACTTCATGCATGTTGGTGTTGGTAGCTACAAACAATAATAATTTTTTTGCGTTATCAGTTTTTTTTTTTTTTTTTTTTTTTTATAAAACATTCCTCCTCCCAAAAAATATTCCCAAAGTCTGCTACAAAATTCTGAGCTTGTTTTTTTTTTTGTTTTGTTTTTTAACAGTCCAAAATGCAGATGATTCACAGTGTCTACAGGGCCTGAGCTCAAGTGGTCTCTTTTCTATGAGACAATATTTCTAACAGAAGATAAAAGCTGTTCAGAAGGTGTTAGAACATAAGAACATAAGAAAGTTTACAAACGAGAGGAGGCCATTCAACCCATCATGCTCGTTTTGTGTCCATTAATAACTGAGTGATCCAAGGATCCCATCCAGTCTGACTTTAAATGTTCCCAAATTTACAGCTTCAACCACATCGTTGGGGAGTTTGTTCCAGATTGTGACTACTCTCCGTGTGAAGAAGTGTCTCCTGTTTTCCGTTTTGAATGCCTTGAAGCCCAATTTCCATTTGTGTCTCCGGGTGCGTGTCCCCCTGCTGATCTGTAAAAGCTCCTCTGGTTTGATGTGGTCGATACCTTTCATGATTTTGAACAATTGAATCAAGTTCCTCATGTAGTCTCCACTATTCCAGGGTGAAATGGTTCAGTTTCCTCAATCTCTCTCCATGCACACCATCTCTCTCATGGGCTGATCAACAAACTGAGCCTCAAGATCACGAACCTTGATCTCTAGGATTTCAACATTCTGACAACGTTCACAAATGAAATCTTCTTGGATCGGTTCATTCGGGAAGGAAATCATTCTGCAAACCTGACACAGTAGTGGCCACATGCTTCTAAATGTTAGAGTTCTTTCTTTCTTTTTTTTCTTTTTTTTTTGTCTCTTGGATCCCAAATTGTAAAAAACTTGTGTTGATGGTGAAGGTATGCTCAAGTACAATGAAACACTGCAGGGGGTTTGATTTTCTGAATAAATACTGGACTTATTTCATTTCTTATGGCTTGGTTTTAACAATCATCTTTCGGTGTCTTCCCAATCAATTCTAGATGCATCTGTAAGCAGAATTAACTTGGCTTCTGGCATCCCCATTTGCAGTTGATTCATTTGCAGTTTTTTTCAAATTTAATCTTTTCTAAATGTTCAACTAAACATCTCGCAGCTTGCGAGTTTAAACACAGTGCCTTATGACGGGCACACAGCCCACAGCCCTCGGGCCCCATACCGTGTTACTGAGGCCCTTTCACTACTTTCATTTTAGATTCTGTTTTAAAATTTCAATAACAAAGGAAACGGAAAAGAAAAATAAGATTACAAAGATAAAATATATTGATAGTCAGAACATTACAATTGAATATGACATGCATTGAATAGAAGAGCCAGGACTTTTCCACAGTAATTCCTGGATAAAAACTTATGACAAAGGGAAAGGTTATATATATTCTTAGCTATTCAAAATCTTGAAAGGAAGTGGGCAAGTGAAACCAAACCACTAAAAGCTCAATGGAAACTATGAGCTGAATGTCTTTGGGCGTTTTTCCAAATATTCCTAGCTATTTTGCGGAAGTGGATTCAAAGAGATCCTTCAATACGAGTTTTTATGTGGTTCTTGGATTAATAAATCTAGACAGAATGGCTTATTCTCATTTGAATCAGAGGTTCGGTTTCACTGTTTATTACCTGGTCCATACTCTCTGGTATGAACTCCCCTTCACTGTTGATACTGGTGAAGGATCCATTACGGGCTACTTGTTGCTGGGCATCTGGTATGTACCCTGGAGGGGGTGAACTGCGATCTGTGGAGTGGGAACCTGCAGAGCAAAGAAAACAATAATATAATCATTATGGAAAGCAACAGTTTTATTTTCATATTTTTTTATTATGGTTTTATAGGTCTCTTTGTTTCTATGGTGTATAAGTAAGACTTCTAGCACTGGATGTTTCAAGTTATGCAAATTATGGAAAGTTATCGCTGCAGATTTGTTCCCTTTTTTGAATGCGGGATTGTTAAGTTACACAAACCATGTCCACTGCGCATGAATCTCTTCCATTATTTGAAGAAGAGAAAACAACACCACCTGCTTCAGCATTATTTAGTAAGTTTTTAAGTTTTATAGGTTATTTATAGGATAGAATCGAATTACTTAAACACTACAGGAACATGTAAAGACACATAAAACCACAATTGTAGGAAGTTGTGTGTTAAGTTTTAATACAGTGGGGTTTCTTGTAACTAAACATTTCAGAACCTTAAGACTGATTTTAAGTCTAGTTGTATGTGATCAGCTATGCATATCCCACAAAAGACACCAGCCCATAACCTCAAGTATTTACATAAATATACAGGTGGGGTTCTGTGGATTGGACAAAGAAGGTGGCAAAGGACTCCTTTTGGACTAGGGTCCTAACACTTACCAATTAAGGATAACATATTTTTCTTTTCTGTGCCCCTAAACACTGTATTGTCCAGGTCCTCTCGTGCTGGTAGCAGCTCCATGTTGTTTGTTGAACTCTGGGCAAAAAAAAAATACATTATACATAAAGCTCTGGAAAAAATTAAGAGACCACTGCAAATATTTCTTAAATCAGCATCTCATGGCAGCCATTCCATTCCAGTGTCTGTTGAATTCCAATACAGGCACACCTCATTCTACTGAATGAGGTACTGGTTAGGTGATCACCTGAACCAAATCTTTTTTAACGAGGAAAAGTATAAAAACCACTGCTGTGTTCATCACTATCCTCTCGCAATAGGACCAGCTGGATGGCAAAAACAGTGCTAGCAGTACCTCAAAAGTAATTGGAATCAAAAAATAACTATTGACCATGCCAAAAGAGTTGAAAAGGAAGTTTTGAGTGAGGAAAAGAAGGGTTCAATTCTGGCTTTACTGGCAGAGGGATACAGTGAGCGTTGGGTTGCTTCAATGCTTAAAATTTCAAAGATGGTGGTTCATAAGAACAAGGTCAAGCAGCAGACATTGGGGACAACAAAGCTACAGAGGTGCAGTGGGCGAAACTGACTCTCCACTGACAAACTCATTTGAATGTCCACTCAACAACCGTAGGATGACATGAAGTGACCTACAAAAAGAATGGCAAACGGCAGCTGGGGTGAAGTGCACGGCGAGGATGGTTCGAAACAGGCTCCTAGGGGCAGGGCTGAAATCGTGCAAAGCTAGAAAAAAGCCCTTCAATGACAAGCAAAGAAGAGCCAGGCTGAGGTTTGCAAAAGACCATACGGTCCAATCCTTAGAGGACTGGAGTAAGATAATCTTCTCTGATCAGTCCAATTTTCAGCTTTGCCCAACACCTGGTCGTCTAATGGTTAGATGGAGACCTGGAGAGGCCAAGTGATGATCTGGGGGTGCTTCAGCAAGGCTGGAATCGGGAAGATTTGTCTTTGGGAAGGATGCATGAATCAAGCCATGTACAAGGTTGACCTGCAAGAAAACTTCCTTCTGCTCTGACAATGTTCCCCAACTCTAAGGATTGGTTTTTCCAGCAGGACAATGCTCCATGCCACACAGACAGGTCAATCAAGGTGTGGATGGAGGACCACCAGATCAAGACTCTGTCATGGCCAGCCCAATCTCCAGACCAGAACCCCATTGAAAACCTCTGGAATGTGATCAATAAGAAGATGGATGGTCACAAGCCATCAAACAAACCCGAGCTGCTTGAATTTTTGCGCCAGGAGAGCATGCCAAGACGCATCAAAGCTGTGATTGAAAGTCATGGCTATTCTACCAAATATTGATTTCTGAACTCTTCCTAAGCTAAAATATTAATATTGTGTTGTTTAAAAATGAATATGAACTTATTTTCTTGCAGTTTTCGAGGTCTGATAACACTGCATCTTTTTTGATATTTTGACCAGTTGTCATTTTCTACAAATAACTGCTCTAAATGACAATTTTTAATTAGAATTTGGGAGAAATGCTGTCAGAAATGTTCATTTAACCCAAACACATACCTATAAATAGTAAAACCAGAGAAACTGATAATTTTGCAGTGGTCTTTTTTCCAGAGCTGTATATACATCTTAATGTAATAATTTAGTACTGGAACAATTACTTGAAGGTTTCAAATACTTGATTATGATGATTATATTTATTAGCTGATGCCCTTATCCACGGCAACTTACAACTGTTAATAGGTCTGGGTGATATGACTTAAAAATAATATCTCGATATTTTTAGAAGTTTGGGTGATACACGATATATATCTTGAGACATTAAAACAACAAGTATTTTGTTAATCATTAAATATGCAAAACTAACAAATACTACATGCAGGCTGTCATGGTAAATATATACAGAATGCAACACAACAGTGCAAGTGTGATTACTATTACGTGTGTTATGTTGTTATGGGATTATATATATATACACACAGTATGATTTACTGTCACATAACAACAATAACAATATTAATCATGCAACACATGCGCTGTAAAATGGTATAGATTCAGGCAGATTTACCACATCCGGGTTTATACAGAGGCGCATTTAACATCTGCTAGACAGGTACATTTCTTCTCTGACTGACGCGTTTCGATTCGAGCATAATATGAAACGATAGACGCTTTTCTATCGTCACACGATATATATATTGTCATATCACACAGCCCTAATTGTTACAATATAGCACATTATACAACTACCCATTTAAACAGCAGGGTTTTTAATGGAGCAATCTAGCTAAAGTCCCGGTAAAGCTGCACCGTATTATTAGTGGTTATTGAGCTGGGATTTTCAACTACACAGTACACACCACGAAGTGTGCAGAGGAGTAATATATAAAGAGGATCTGGCTCTTTAAGATCATCTTTACAGAACAAAACTAATTGAAGGATATACGAAGACATTACTGCTGCGTGTGAAAAAAATATTTAAAAGAAAGCTTCTGTATTGTGCTAAAAACATGTGAAAAGGCAACACAGAGCCTTAAATCAAGCAGAGTAAAAATAAGGCTTATTGTGCAAAGTATGCTTAAAATGACTTGGTTATATTGAATGAATATATGATACTGGATGTCAGTAAATGAATACTCTACTCTATGCTATTAATATATGCTCAAGAATCACTTAAATCCTTAGTCTTTTTTTTTTGCACTCACTGAAATCTGATTGGATTACTTATTTATGAATGAACACAATACCTGTGGGCTATAGTGGAACCAGGGCTGAAATACAGTGGCTGCTTTTATTGAAGCTCTAAGGATTGCATTAAGTTGGTATCACAACATTACAGCAAAACAAAGACCACATCATCACCGTGGACAATAACAGCAAAGTATCATAACTGTGTTTGACACAGCATACAGCCAACACACTGCGCCTGTCCTATAAAGAGCATCTCTGTCACAGCACAATTAATTCATACACAACCACTTTATTTTTAAGTCATACAAATAAAATACTAATAATAAACTCTTGTTGAGTTTGTCATGTTAGCTTACGTTTTTTAACAGCAGTTGCTTTTGACCTGCCTGTAATGCTGCATAGCAGAGGGGTATAGCTAGAAAACAAAATGTCAACATCAACTAGAATGGCAGAGTCCGAGTTCAATTAACACAGACTTAAGAACATAAGAAAGTTTACAAACGAGAGGAGGCCATTCGACCCATCGTGCTTGTTTGGTGTCCATTAATATCTATGTGATCCAAGGATCCTATCCAGTCTATTTTTAAATGTTCCCAAACTTTCAGCTTCTACCACATCGCTGGGTAGTTTATTCCAGATTGTGACTACTTGACAGGAATGCATTATTATTATTATTATTATTATTATTATTATTATTAAATATATTATAGTTGTTGGATTGTAACACAGTTAATCTCTAAATTAATGGGGATGCTTTTTCGTTATATTGTCCGCACAGTAACAGGACACGCAGTGATGTCGCTGTGGTCTATGTTTTGCTGTAATGTCATTAATCCATTAACTTTCCTACTGCAAAGCAGTTTTACAAGTTGCAGCCTTTTGTATAAACTGTACTAATGAAGCAACTCAAATCCAATCGAATATTTTAATTCCACCTATGGTCAGGTAAGATGCACAACATATGTAGCACCTTTAAGTTGATGTGTTTTTGGAATAATACAAAAATAAATCTGAAACTCCATTTAAAAGGACTATAGGGCTTATCTCAGCAATGGGGGAAAATGTAGCCTGTGCAGTTTATGTTGCTATACCCTCCCCATTAGAAATCTCAGAGCAATGATCATGGGGTCTTCTAAGAATCCTCTCCATCTTACCTGATTGTTTCCATGCAAAACTAACAGTATCTTCAGGCTCTTCATGTGGACACTACGATCCAGCAGCTCAACAGCCTTGTCCAGGTCATCCTGTGTGGTTAGAGGGATCACCAGCTAGAAACAGAAGAGATGGAACGATTCAAATAGAATCTAAAGGTCCCTTTCTGTATGGCTGTATTTTATATATATATCAGGAGAAGACAGGGCTCATGTCATTATTTTCACTATTTTCTGACAATCAATCATCTTATACATTATAGTGGGACACGGTTAAGGTTTCCCAACCAAGTCCAAGATCCTTGTCCTAGCTAACCGCAGCCTTCACCGCTCTAGTTCTTCCTACCCTTAGACTCTCCATAGATCATCTGCTGGTGTCTTCACTTCAAGTAATGGCCCATTTTAAAATAAAATATTTAGACACACAGACACACAGACACATAGTAACTCAGAAGGAGTAATACATTTAAATTGTCTCCTTTTATGTTTAATACAAAACTTACCAATGCACAATTTATGTTGACCTTGAAATATAAATCAAATGCATTGTATATTGTACTGGGGAAGGATAAACCTCTTTAATTAAATTTCTTTAAAAACAGTACAGAAAAGATTTATATATATTTAAAACATTTTAATAATGAAAACCTCTGATGACTACCTCATTATTTGTGTAATGTAGGTCCATTGCTTGACCAAAGGCAACCTTTGCTTTAGAAATGAGGTCATCTAGCTTCACAGGACGGGGAAACTGGAGAATTCTAAAACACAAGTATATGTATGGCATCGGTCACATCTTATTTACAACACAATTACAAATGAAAAGATTTGTATTATGTTATTAAAAATTAACAAACAGTGAACATTTAAGTATTAAACAAGAAACATGTGGTATTTTTTTGTTTTAAGAAACAAACATTTACAACGCATAACCTTTAAAGAATACAGAATAAGAACGGTGAAAGTATTCATCCTATTCATTATTTTAATGAGCACAATCATTTTCACATAGAGTGGGAGGAGTATTTTTTTCACAGTGAATGACAAATGTGTGTTTAGTTAGCAATGCACATGGCTCTAGCAAGAAATGGAAATGTGGAAAGACATTTTAGAATGGTTCAGAAAAACTATTACGTAGAATTTTACATTAAAACTGAATAAAGTTTAAATAATTTAAGTGAACTTAGATTATGGTTAAACTTGGGCTCAGGAATAAACAACCAAATCCAAGGGTGCAACAATTTCTTCATTTGATGTCAGCAATGTGAATGCTAAACAAAGGAAACCATCTGAAGTGAGTGAACTTTATCAAAAACAAAAAGGAAGCTGTCTGCAATACTGCATGAGACTGGTTCTCACCAAGTACACACCGAGCTTCAAGAAACTGACTGTTGACATGCAATGCTAAGCATCTCACTGGTGGGATATACACTCACCTAAAGGATTATTAGGAACACCATACTAATACTGCGTTTGACCCCCTTTCGCCTTCAGAACTGCCTTAATTCTACGTGGCATTGATTCAACAAGGTGCTGAAAGCATTCTTTAGAAATGTTGGCCCATATTGATAGGATAGCATCTTGCAGTTGATGGAGATTTGTGGGATGCACATCCAGGGCACGAAGCTCCCGTTCCACCACATCCCAAAGATGCTCTTTTGGGTTGAGATCTGGTGACTGTGGGGGCCAGTTTAGTACAGTGAACTCATTGTCATGTTCAAGAAACCAATTTGAAATGATTGGAACTTTGTGACATGGTGCATTATCCTGCTGGAAGTAGCCATCAGAGGATGGGTACATGGTGGTCATAAAGGGATGGACATGGTCAGAAACAATGCTCAGGTAGGCCGTGGCATTTAAACGATGCCCAATTGGCACTAAGGGGCCTAAAGTGTGCCAAGAAAACATCCCCCACACCATTACACCACCACCACCAGCCTGCACAGTGGTAACAAGGCATGATGGATCCATGTTCTCATTCTGTTTACGCCAAATTCTGACTCTACCATCTGAATGTCTCAACAGAAATGGAGACTCATCAGACCAGGCAACATTTTTCCAGTCTTCAACTGTCCAATTTTGGTGAGCTTGTGCAAATTGTAGCCTCTTTTTCCTATTTGTAGTGGAGATGAGTGGTACCCGGTGGGATCTTCTGCTGTTGTAGCCCATCCGCCTCAAGGTTGTACGTGTTGTGGCTTCACAAATGCTTTGCTGCATACCTCGGTTGTAACAAGTGGTTATTTCAGTCAAAGTTGCTCTTCTATCAGCTTGAATCAGTCGGCCCATTCTCCTCTGACCTCTAGCATCAACAAGGCATTTTTGTTGCCCACAGGACTGCCGCATACTGGATGTTTTTCCCTTTTCACACCATTCTTTGTAAACCCTAGAAATGGTTGTGCGTGAAAATCCCAGTAACTGAGCAGATTGTGAAATACTCAGACCGGCCCGTCTGGCACCAACAACCATGCCACGCTCAAAATTGCTTAAATCACCTTTCTTTCCCATTCAGACATTCAGTTTGGAGTTCAGGAGATTGTCTTGACCAGGACCACACCCCTAAATGCATTGAAGCAACTGCCATGTGATTGGTTGATTAGATAATTGCATTAATGAGAAATTGAACAGGTGTTCCTAATAATCCTTTAGGTGAGTGTATATGTGTGTAATATATATATATAATATATATATATTCACACACACACACATATACATATATACATACACACACACACACATATATATATATAACCTGTAGAAGTTGTCTTTTTAATATGAATTCTGAAATTGAAATACAGTAATGTCTCACCTCTTTTCACCTCTATATTCAAACTTCACTCGGACATCATTCTGAAAACACAAAATGATACAATAATACTATAGAAATTAAAACGGTTACTTCTCTAAACTTTCAAAAATCTGTGTAAAGTTAAAAATATTAATGATGAATTGATAACTGCAGCTTGAAATGAAGAATAGATTTGGCTGATTAAACTATAAGAACTGTTGTAGCTGCTCTTCAATATTAAGTGTAAATCAGCTCAGTTATTCTGTACCTTGCCCTGGAAAAAAGTAGTCAAATCACTTTGAGATGCACAAATAAAAGCTAGTCCAACTAAGATATGATTCAATCAGAATAAAAATATAATATTAGCCCAAGCCCCTTTGTACACCATGTCCACAATTTTTTATCTCTTGTAAATTCTATTTAACAAACTTTAAAACCTGATGGATTCAACACTGAGGGTTCAGCAAACAAGAAGCTTGGATTTCCCATCCTGAATGAAAAGCTTCCTTACCACACACTTTACCTGATTCTTGGGAGACGAGGCCTTGGGCTTCCCCAAGTCAGAGAGAGCAATGGCAGGGCGGCTGGCCCTGTGTAGCTCAGCCAGGTCCTGCATGATTGAGTTCAAAACTTCCTGCTCATCTGCCATGAAAAAAACAAAACATGACAACCAGTTCAGAATCAGAAGATTACACAGCCCTGATCATGTGTGCCATGATACACTGTATAATATGCTTTGGTATGTTCTCTGAAATACAATAAATTATTGAATGCAGAATTGCAAATAGAACCTTTCTAGTTGGAAATAAATTGTATAATAACATTCATTATAACCATGTTTGGTAAATTAAGTATTGTACTGAGCGCTTTACAAATAAATTGCATTGCAAGTATGCCAACCATTGATATATATGGATGTCACACTGTTAAATGATAGCAGGGAGTGAAGAAACCGGAAAATTGGTTTCCTAGCATTTTAGCACACAAATCAAAGCCCCGTGCAGTGCTACATATTGATTCAACTGATCTGTACATGTTATTTTTCATGAAAAAGCTGGGCTTGCATAGTTTTTTATATTTTATGTCTGTATATTGGCGACATCTTCTGGGTGATTAGAAACATTAGAAACAGGCTTTATCATTTGTAATGAACAGTTAGGATGGCAAAGTGAGACTCAGGATGTCAGGATTAGTCTTGAGGAATGTAGCGTTATGTTGGGTGTATTTGGATAAGAGCATTTGGGCTCTGAGCTGAAGCACTGATCTAAAGAAGACCTCTCCCCCCCAAAGTTATCAGATTTCCTTAGCTCATCAGCTTGGAACTGGTTTGCATCAAAGTGACAGTTTTGTGGGAGGATGGCACCGAGAATGGGCCGAATGGTTTAGAGTCCTGCTGTGAAATGTCTGGGAGAAAGGGGCCTGTAGGTGATAAAAACTCTTTGAAGTGGATGAGAGCCGAAATCCCGACATAGAGCTACGAACCCAGGCCAACCGGCATTTCCAAAAGATGGCATGGATTGACATCAGTCATAAATCAAGCCCCCTCCAATAGGACACTGGGGGCTGAAACCGAAATCCAATCAAGAACTCAGGGACCAATCACCTATTGATCTGACAGACTATAAGGAACAGCGGAGAGTCTCTCTCTCTCTCTCTCTCTCTCTCTCTCTCTCTCTCTCTCTCTCTCTCTCTCTCTCTCTCTCTCTCTCTCTCTCTCTCTCTCTCTCTCTCTCTCTCTCTCTCTCTCTCTCTCTCTCTCTCTCTCTCTCTCTCTCTCTCTCTCTCTCTCTCTCTCACCTGAACCAGAAACTCGCTGCCACAGCTCAACCTGTAGCTCTGTTCCCAGAACCGGAACCAGAAACCAACTAAGTCTTTGCCAGCAACAGAAGAGTTAAACTGGGAGAAGGAGATTGAGCCGTAGAACAATTCTTTTAAAGGACTTTATTAAATAAAGAACTTTACAGACTGCGCTGCCCACCTGATCAGTGGAGTTTTACAGCTGGACAATTGACTAAGTCGACTGTATACGAAAGTGTCAGTCATTTAAATAGCTATTTGAGTCTTAAGAAACTTGACCCTTGGAACAAACAGGGCACTGCTTTCCTCAAAGACTTTGTCTTCAAATAAGTACGGTGAGAGACCCTGCTTGCCAAGAAGATTTTGTGCACAACCTTGGAGCCTTCAAACCAGTGGAAAATCTGTTTGGAAAAGACTCTACATTCGCGAAACCCCAACTTCCAGGTGCATCGACTGAGTGGAAGTTCTTGGACAAAGCCGAACCGGACCGCCTTTGTTCCAACCACACGCACCTCGTGCCGTGTGCTGTTATCTGAGCCCGAAGCCAGAGAGGCCTCTCTGCGACGAAGTTCAGATAAGTTTAACAGTTTGGAGTTCATGATTCATGACATTTGAGAAATCAATTAGAAATGTTAATCTGTGATTCATAACTCTAGAATGTGTAATATCATTTAGTTTTCTTAAATATAAATGTGTGTTGCATTAAACGGTTTTGTTGATAATTTTAGAAATAAAAACTGTCAACACCGAGAAATATCTTCTCATTCCCGTTTAACTGTTTAGTCTGAAATTGACACAAGTTAATAGACATTAGATTATTGGTGGCCTTGCCTATCCTTAATCATTGAATAATAATCAGTTAAGGGAAATTGTGGTAACAAGTAATGATAGGATCTTTCTCGGCACCTAAACGTAAATGAGACTGAAATATATATAACGAGAAGTTACCTGACATAAATACTAACCTGCGTAGTTATTTAATGTCTGACTAATAATACTAACGAGAGACTCCCCTTCGTCTTACTAACCGGTATTGTAGTCAATGCGTTTATAACCTTTTTTTGTTTAACGATTTGTGTTATCATATGCGATCCCATGGTCTTTGATTTGGTCACGGAAGTGATTTGTCTTTGATTTATTGATCTAGAGTTGAATTTTAATTAGTTTTTCCCTTTTGTATAATTAGTGTAGTGCTACATTTAGTCTTTGTTTTGAATAAATTTGACAATTTATATCTTTGGAATTGGTGTCTGCGTCCAATTATTACAGAAATTGAGTTCTACAAGATTCCAGGATTCGTGATAAGGTGATACTATAAATTCACGTCTTTAATTGAATTTTATAAGTGTACCTTACGCTACAGGGACAAAAAGGATTTTAGTAACCAGTTCAAACCGTGGTCTTGCAAAGTTATTCCTCTGAGATTGTGTACACATGGTACAGTGGTAAAAAAGAAAAAAATACATCATTACATAAATAAATAAATAAGGGGAATGCCATATGACACAAGATCCAATTACTTGTGCACTTCCCATTTGTTTGATTTTAATTGTATGTTCCCACTTGTTTTGTAGTATGTAAAAGTACATTCATGTTGAGGTCAAATAACCAAAAAGCTGCCCGAGTTTGAATGCTAGTTTATATAATGTTAACTGTAAGGCACCACTAAAATCTTGTTAAGTAAATTACGTGAAAGAACACTATTTAATTTAAATTTTATATATATGTATGTGTTTTTTCTGAATATTTTTGCAGAAAACTATTTTCTTGTTGCAGATTTTAGGGAATTTTGTTAGTGATTTACTAGATAACACACATTAAATACATTTTAAAAAACTAGGCTGACTAAATTAATGCATGGCCAATGGTCTTATTTTAAGCAAGTTTGCACATAAAGTAACGTTTAGCATTTTAACCTAATGGCACCCAGCAGGACCTTGGCAAGTTTCCGAATGAACAACAGGTCTATTCATGGACTATCAAAAGATGTCAAGCATGAGATACATGCTGATGTGAGTGGATGAATGGAGATATAGACACTCATGGCACACACATGGTTTGCATTTGGCTTTGCCAAGTATAAAGATAAAAAGATCAAAGCTGTCTCTAGAAAGCTTTCTATTGTATTATATATATCCCAATAGATAACTATGCATAACCTTCATGTGAAAAGTCGGGCAGGTAGCCTTTATTGGGAGGGAAAGTAAAATTTCAAGGTACCTGGGAAAACAGAATTTACAAATTTGCCTATGTCAGACCCTGTATATGTTTAATGATTCACACCAATAATTCTTACACTGTCTACTTCAGCACTAAACTGGTCTTTATGATGAAATCCTGCTATTCTTACCCATCATTGCAGCACGCTGACCGACCCAGGTTTCAAGAAAAGAGGATTCTCCCATCAGCAGTCTCTTTTCTCCCTAAAGAACAGAAAGAGTCATGACAGGTTAATAAACTTACAGAATACATTGCACAGAATTCACTGCACTGGTTTATTCTCACAAGTAATAATTAATTCCTGAATTACAACCACAATATAGGGACAGGAAGGTGTTCTCTAAGAATTCAGAGGTCAGGGCCAAATATAATAAGCAATACATACAGTAGAGGTGGAATGCATTCACACCCTTAATTTATTTAATTTATTTTTAGCGATTAATTCAGTTTAAAATAAAATGGTTAATCAAAGTATACTCATTCATCAATAGTCCGTGAAAGTTTTACACAGCCCATGAAGCTGAAAATTTTAGAACATTTAAAAATAGACTAGACGAGATCCTTGGATCACAAATGGACACTAAATGAGCATGATGGGTCGAATGGCCTCCTCTCATCTGTAAACTTTATGTTCTTCTTATATGGGCCATTTTCACAAAATGTGACCAATAACAGAAAAAAAAGTTTTAATTGTTTGTATTAATGAAAACAACTGTCAAAACAGCAAAGAACATAAGAAAGTTTACAAACGAGAGGAGGCCATTCAACCCATCATGCTCGTTTGTAATTCAAAGCATGAATAACAAATTTTCTGACTATCAATGCATCAAGGTACCTCCATAATAAACAACCATTTTAATACAATGAGATTGAAGTAGAGAAATTGAGAAATCACAACAGGAACTAGAGGTCAACCGATTTATCGGTCAGTTGATTAAATCGTGGCCGATAACAGCTTTTTGAAACTAATCAAAAACGAAAGCCGATAATGGATGATAGTTTTTTGGGGTTGTATGCATGAATATCCTTGTTATAGGGGAGTAACACAGCCTCTATTGGTGAAATTAAAAACATCACTGACTCCCACATGGAGTTTATTGCCACATGTGACTTGGCTCAGCCTGCAGACGCTGCTGGCTAGAACTTCAAATTGATGCTCGCTTAACGAGGTACGTAAACAAAAAAAGTTGTCGTGACAAAGTCAATCAAACATTGAAAACAAACAAAATAAAATGGAAGGTACTTTTTTTATGACTCTGGCAGTATTATAGCTACTTAGCACTTATATCCCGAAAACCTACTTTCAGACAGCAAAATATATCCACCGGATTATTTTTTCTACCGAAGATACACTGATCAGCCATAACATTATGACCACTGACAGGTGAAGTGAATAACATTGATAATCTCATTATCATGGCACCTGTCAGTGGGTGGGATATATTAGGCAGCAAGTGAACATTTTGTCCACAAAGTTGATGTGTTAGAAACAGGAAAAATGGGCAAGCGTAAGGATCTGAGCGACATTGACATTGACAAGGACCAAATTGTGATGGCTATATGACTGGCTCAGAGCATCTCCAAAACTGCAGCTCTTGTGGGTTGTTCACGGTCTACAGTGGTCAGTACCTATCAAAAGTTGACCAAGGAAGGAAAAGCGGTGAACTGGTGACAGGGTCATGGGCGGCCAAGGCTCACTGATGCACGTGGGGAGCGAAGGCTGGCCCATGTGGTCCAATTCAACAGACAAGCTACTGTAGTTCAAATTGCTGAAAAAGTTAATGCTGGTTGTGATAGAAAGGTGTCAGAACATAAAGTGCATCGCCGTTTGTTGCGTATGGGGATGCGTAGCCACAGACCAGTCAGGGTGCCTATGCTGACCCCTGTCCACTGCCAAAAGCGCCTACATTGGGCACGTGAGCATCAGAACTGGACCACAGAGCAATGGAAGAAGGTGGCCTGGTCTGATGAATCACGAGTGCAAGCTGTTGACTTCAAATTGACCTCCAAATTCCCCAGATCTCAATCCAATCGAGCATCTGTGGGATGTGCTGGACAAACAAGTCTGATCCATGGAGGCCCCACCTCGCATCTTACAGGACTTAAAGGATATACTGCTAACGTCTTGGTGCCAGATACCACAGCACACCTTCAGAGGTCTAGTGGAGTCCATCCTGGGTCAGGGCTGTTTTGGCGGCAAAAAGGGGACCTACACAATATTAGGCAGGTGGTCATAATGTTATGGCTGATTGGTGTATGTGTGTGTTATTGTAATGAAATGCATGTTTTTTATTATTATTATTAGCAACCGTATGCTATCCAAAATGGAGATATCGAATATTTTGCTTTTGACAACTTAAAAAGAAAGACATGAACAAAGACCAGTATACAAAATAATATTTATAAATATAAATGTATAACTTTTCATACAATTACTGTGCAAATATTTAACACAGTAACATCAAAACACTAGAAGATCTGTGAAAGAGAGCAATCCCATGTATAAGATACACGACTATGATTTGAGGAAAACGAAATGGGAGGTAAGAAATACGAGACTGAAAGGAATTTTTTTAATTAATGTTTAATATTTAATTAATGGCTTTTGCCAATTTACCACAGTTTTGTGTACAAGACAGTAGACGTAAACTGTCGCTTCTCTGGCTCCCCTCTCCTGTCCAACTTCCTATCTGCTGTTCAAGCTTCCCAGTGATGTCATAGATGTTGTCATGCGACTCCTTCTTGCTCTCTGATTGGATACTTGTCCAGGGCGATTTCATGAAAATAGGACTCTGCTCTGTTGCTTGAAATCGCATGAAATCGGATGAAATCGGATTTCTTGCAATTTCACAGTGAAATTTCAATGGCATTTTGAGGAAATCCTGGGCTGCATTCGGATTTCATGAAATCGGATTTCATGGAAATTTCATAGTGTATCGTGCCCTTCATGTTTACATCTACATGCGTTATTTTTTCTTTTTTCAGAAATAAGAAAGCAGTTCCAATAAAAAAAAAAATCTACAAAATGCAAAGTGTGAAATACAGTATTGTGTCTCTGTTTTAGCAGAGACAGTGCATGTGCCAGTACTGAGCCTGTGTGAGAGGTGGGACAGTCAGGTGAGCAGTAGCTCATGCCCCCAGGCCACACAGCTGACCACAGCCTCTGTGAGCCTCTCAGCGCCTGCAGCTTTATTTACATATCTACAGCTAGCAATTTTATCTGAAAATAAGTACCTAAAGTTTGTTTTTACTAGAATTTCATTATTTGTAGTTTATATTCATCGATGTTCCAAAAAGGGTAATGTTGAATTAATGGT